>NC_041396.2:2220412-2932912 GCF_900747795.2 Erpetoichthys calabaricus
CCCTCACTCAGTCTCTCAAGACCCCCAATCAGAGCCTCCATTGACTCTGCAAAGATCACAGCATCGTCAGCAAAGTTGAGATCCGTGAATCTTCATCAACAGATGCCCCACAGCCCACGACTCTGCTCACCACCCAGTCCATGCAAGCATTGAACAGAGTAGGAGCAGAACACACCGCTGACGGACCCCAGATTCAACTGGGAAAAAACGCAGAGGGTCTGCCTCCACTCTGCACAGCAATAATTTGAACAACTGCGGTAAACGTAAGACATCATTTGATTAGTAAGTGACAGATGACAAGAAGAGCTGCACTTTTCTTTGTGCCATGAGGACACCCACGTGGTGACAGTCACTCCCTATGTGGAGAATCCAATGTGCAATATGGCGGAGTGACTGGCAACTGGCACCACTTGAGACTTTGGCAGGATAGGATCGCCGTGTGTGTGTGTCAATGTCCAAGAGTGGGCATAGACGAACCTGAAAGACATGCCTGGTAAGTGTCACAAACTTCACAATAATACACCACTAAATTGATTTTAAAATACAGCCAGGGCATCACAAGTGCGTGTAATGGCCGTTACTTAATAAAACGACTGATTAATTTAATTTTTTATTCACATCAGACTGCAAGGCCCCATTTTCAGCAGCCATTCCTTCAGTGATGGTCAGCTCCCTGAGCTCATCCTTCATTAGTCCTGTTTACACGCTAATTGGTTATTAGAGAAACCTTTCTAATTAAATTCCCACCGCTGACACCAGTTATCCTGCTCACTTGTCTTCCAAAGTCCTGCCGTTCCTAAAGTTCAGCTCTGCATTTAAAAACGGCCAACATGGAAGAGCTTTCTCCAGAAATGGCAGTCAGAAATGTCCATCTGTTGTTTGTCTGCAGAGTGAAGGTGACGTTTGCAATGTGACAGACATGCCAAGAAACTGAAGATTTCCTACAAAGCCGGCCGTTTACTGCCTTGAGGGAAGAAGGCGAACTGAAGAGGGAAAGAGAAGTGGAAGGTCCAGATAAAAGGAGACGGACATCAGAGTGTGGGGTGGGAGAAACAAACGGCGCACAGGTCCTCAGAGGGCTTCTTCACTAAATACACACCAAAACCCAGTGTCCTCTGCAACAGAGAAAAGACGACCATAACGCACACACATCTTCTGTCCAACGTCGTTGTTCTTTTGCCCGTTCTGACCCTTTTTCTTTTTATTTGCCAATTTCTTGTGCGTCTTTTTCTTTGAGACTCTGCCAGTAAGGCCAGCACCTCAGAATCGTATTTTCTCTGTTACAGGTGACACTGGTGTTTTTGGTGTGCATTTAAAGAAGAAGTCCACTGAGCACCTGTAAGGTGTTTGCTTCTCACACTCTGATGTCCTTCTCCTCTTATGCAGTTGTTTCATCTTCTTTGTCTCTCCTGGTCATATTCAGTTCACTCTCATCTCTCAGGACAGTAATAGAAGGCTTTGTAGGAAACCTTCAGTTCCTTGGAAGGCTGTCACACGGAGCAACCTTCATTCTGCAAACAAACAAATAAATGGACATGTTTTTCTTGAGAAAGCTCTTCTCATTTTGTCCATTTTTGAACCCACAGCTGAACTTTTAGGAATGCCAGCACCTTGTAACACAAGTGAACAGAATTACAGGTGTCAGCGGTGGGATTGCAGTTCCAAAGGTTTCACTTAGATCCAATTAACGCGTAAACAGGACTAATGAAGAAGGAGCTCGGGGAGTTGACCATTAGAACACCGTAGGAATGGCTGCTGAAAATGGAGCTTTGCAGCCACATGTGAATAATAAATTAAAAATCGGTCTTTTCAAGCAGTAATGGCCATCAGGAACACCAGTGATGTCTTGGCTATATTTTTACACGATTTTATTTAACTCGACTCCTCTGTCTGCTCTTGCAACTGATTTTAAACCCACTTTTGGCCAAATTTTGCATACCTGTTCAGTTGGTTTTTATCAGGACCCTCGCAAGCCCAGACACTCAGACTCCACTTCAGTCTCTCGAGAGCCCCAATCAGAACCTCCATTGACTCCGAGAAGATCACAGCATCGTCGGCAAAGTCAACATCAGTGAATCTTTTGGCAAAGTAAACTTCTTCAAATTTTGCACGTGTTCAGTTTCGAATAAGTGGATAGGACTGGCGAGCTTTAATGGGCTGAATGGCCTGTTGTCGGTTAGAGTGTTCTAATGTTCAGTATCGATGACAATACAATAATTCGTCAATACCGATGCAATTGCGTAACAAATTTCGCTGTAATTAATGTTTATCCAGCCATCCATCCATTATCCAACCCGCTATATCCTAACTACAGTGTCACGGGGATTAATGGTTATGTGATTCCAATTAATGCACACACAACAATGACGGAGAGAGAATGTAATGCGATACAGGAGCATACGAGTGAGTGACGCGTCGGATTGCAAAAATTGTGGTTAAGGAAAAAATTTTTTTTTTTGCTTTTTAGTGTATTTAACATATAACTAAAGTAAATAAAATTGTTTTAATAAAAAATCTTTTTTCTATCTTTTTTAAATCAATTAAGTGGTATCTCGATCCAGGTCTGGGTTAGCACCACGCTGCCTGGTTGTTTCTGTGAGCCAAGCAAATGAGGACACACACATCCAGCAAGGGGAAGGTGCAGAAAGTGTCAAGTGGTTTTATTTATAATCAGAACATAAACCAAAGGGTCCAAAGTGCACTGCAAATGTTCTTCCATCTCTATATATGTAAAATCCAACATCTGTCTGTCTGTCTGTCCACTTTTCACGAGAGAACGACTTCACGAATTTAGATCATGTTTTTTTACTAGAATTTGCTTGAACATTCCGGTTGATTTTGCGACTTCTCTCATCGCTCTGAGTATCAGAGTTCGCTTACAGGAGTGATATATTCGCGCTAATCCGCGAGAGAGGCCGTGGGCTGAGGGGAGGGGGTAGCGTGACATCAGAAGTGGGGAGCCGGGCAGAGTAACCTCCTCACTGTCCATTTTCACTAATACAGCTAGTAAATAAATTAATAGATAATCCATTAAAACCATATGCAAATCTGTGTAATAAAATAATCCCTATAATAAAATCCAGATAAAACCAGAACCAGTCAGCAGGTTCTCTTGTTTATCCCTGCAGAGCACAGCACAGCACATCTTCATCTCTCCACCTCCCCGGCTCACCCTACTCAGGTCTTGCATCTGCCTCTCACCACAGCTTCTGCAACAACACTCCGAACTGACCATCCTTCCATCTTCCACATGCCCATCATGGCATCTATTGGATCCCTAGGAGGGCACCACCACCATGGTACCCGCTCAGTCCATAAATTTAGTGCCATTCACCTACTCTACCTACAGCTACCAACCGTGCTGCCTCTTCTCCCTCACGCTGCCTCAGGTACCCAATGCTGCTCTCACAGCTGCCTCATGGCTCTCTTGGTCTGTTCCCGTTCTGTCTATCTCTGCCCCTCTGCCATGCTGGCTCTTTATGTTGGCTTGATTTGGCACAGGTGTGATACTCCACGACTTCCGAGGTACGAATGAGGCACCTGACTGACCCGCTTGCCTTTTCACGAGTTAGCCAAGTGCCACAGTCAACCATGGAGTGATGCCATCGTGCACACCCCTGTACCCCTACTGAGTCTGCACTTCCCGGGACGCGATTATTTATGTAAAAACCTGCACAGCGCCACGGACCACTCATCACACTTGATAATACAAGATGTCAATTTCTATCAAAGATATGGAAATTTCAGAGTGACCCCAATCCTTCAAAACCTTCAGAAGCAGAGACTCCTTCATCTTGTAATTGTCCTGTCAGTGAGGGCACAGAGGAGGTAAGTGACTGGGGGTAACGTACAGTCAGAAACAGGCAGAGGTCAAAACCGGGAGATTGAGCCAATCAAATCATCAGACTGCAGAGCACAAGACGGAAATCGGAAACCAAAGAAACGAGAGCACAACGTCAAATACCTGGGGGTCAGAAAATAACAAGATGGCAAGGACAAGGCAGAGAAAGAGTTTTGGGATCCTAAAGATGGATATCATGGCATTGCCTTGTATGACCTTTAAATCAGTCGCCAGTTCAGACCTCATCAGCGCTGCGCCTCCCGCTGAATGCTGGGATGTTCCCATGGATACCAAGATAATAACAACTAACAATCAAAACGGCAAAAATCTCAGCTCATGTCTGAGCAGAACACTGCGGCCCCCCCACCTGACCTCCACATCGGTGTGTCCTGTCTCTTCTACCCACAATCCTTAGAGTGAATGAACCACCAACTCCCCAATAAGACATGCATTACCTTTACTGGATGAGGAACTCGTGCTTGACTTGGGGGCAGCTGTTATGCTGGGAGGGTCTGGTGCTGGAAACAAAAGAGAAAGGCAGTGGACTGAAAATCACTCCGCGTGCCGTGTTTTATATAGCACCTTTCACCGTGCCAAGCACAGGGCAGCTCATAGATGATCTACCATATTATCCTGCCGAATAAGGAAAAATGGTAAATAAGCGTTTCACAAAAATGCAAAGGAATATGACAGGCATAAAAGCAAGGGTGGCCTTAAAAGCTCAGCATACCAAATAACAGACTTCAGCAGGTTTCACTCCCTCTCACCACGGTGTGTTGTTCAGCAATAGAGTTAGAGACCAGTGCTCCACAACCGGGGTGCGCCACAAGACGATGCTAAGTGTAAGTGAAACTCCAAGAAACACAGCGAACAGAAGCCTTGTACACAAGGACTTTTCTTTTATATCATCCAAGTTTTCTATTTATTTTTATATGAATTACAGATAGTTTTGCATTGAATTTTGCATAAATATTACAATATGCAAGCTTTCGAGGCAATTCAGGCCCCTTCTTCTCCTTATATCCATAACGGCTAACACGGTACAACACCCTAGTACTGCATAAATATTGTAAAACAGCATATTAGAAAGGAATACATAAAAGTAAACCAACCATTTGTGAGATTCATTAGGAAGACCGGCGCCTCACCTCATCTCACCGAATGTCTCTCTCTCTCTCTCTCTCCACCAAGGCCAGATTAAGACCCCTGCAGGCCCCTGGGTGACTCAGCTCCTTAAGAGATAGTTGATCAGGGGTAATTCACTTCAAGGGTCCCCCTTGGTCATCTCACTGAGTGAGATGGGGGTGTATTGGTGAAAGGACCCCCTTGCTGTCCCAGGCCCCTCAGCACACACCCAGAATGTCCTGATGGTAGATCCGCCCCTACACTCCATGCAAAGGAGGCCTGGTTTCCTGTTGTTCACTCACACCATTTTCATTTTGAGAATCGATTCTTTACAGTTGTGTTTTCTTTCAGATTTTGGACAAACAAGCCATCGTTTTAAATTAACATTAAATTTCTGATTGTAAGATTAAGGGGGATGTGCGGAGCTGCATTAACTACTTGTGAATTTCCCCTTGGGATTAATAAAGTATCTATCTATCTATCTATCTATCTATCTATCTATCTATCTATCTATCTATCTATCTATCTATCTATCTATCTATCTATCTATCTATCAATCTATCTATCTATCTATCTATCTATCATATAGTGCCTTTCCGATCTATCTATCTATCTATCTATCTATCTATCTATCTATCTATCTATCTATCTATCTATCTATCTATCTATCTATCTATCTATCTATCATATAGTGCCTTTCCTATCTATCTATCTATCTATCTATCTATCTATCTATCTATCTATCTATCTATCTATCTATCTATCTATCTATCTATCTATCTATCTATCATATAGTGCCTTTCCGATCTATCTATCTATCTATCTATCTATCTATCTATCTATCTATCTATCTATCTATCTATCTATCTATCTATCTATCTATCATATAGTGCCTTTCCTATCTATCTATCTATCTATCTATCTATCTATCTATCTATCTATCTATCTATCTATCTATCTATCTATCTATCTATCTATCTATCTATCTATCTATCTATCTATCATATAGTGCCTTTCCTATCTATCTATCTATCTATCTATCTATCTATCTATCTATCTATCTATCTATCTATCTATCTATCTATCTATCTATCATATAGTGCCTTTCCGATCTATCTATCTATCTATCTATCTATCTATCTATCTATCTATCTATCTATCTATCTATCTATCTATCTATCTATCTATCTATCATATAGTGCCCTTTCCTATCTATCTATCTATCTATCTATCTATCTATCTATCTATCTATCTATCTATCTATCTATCTATCTATCTATCTATCTATCTATCTATCTATCTATCTATCATATAGTGCCTTTCCGATCTATCTATCTATCTATCTATCTATCTATCTATCTATCTATCTATCTATCTATCTATCTATCTATCTATCTATCATATATAGTGCCTTTCATATCTATCTATCTATCTATCTATCTATCTATCTATCTATCTATCTATCTATCTATCTATCTATCTATCTATCTATCTATCTATCTATCTATCTATCATATAGTGCCTTTCCGATCTATCTATCTATCTATCTATCTATCTATCTATCTATCTATCTATCTATCTATCTATCTATCTATCTATCTATCTACAAGGGTATAAAGTTGATCAGCCACACCATGTTTAATTACTGGGACCTGAGTACCAAATTTCATTTCTGTTCATGGATGTTGGAATTACAATAAAAGATCCTTGATGCGTAAACCCAGAACACCCTGATGGTAGATCTGCCCATGTGGTGGGAATGCTAAGAAGACCTGCCATTAGTGAAGAAGCCATGAACTGTGCACTTGAGCAGAATACACTTAAGGAGGATGTCCACACATTCATCCTAATGTGAAGCTGAAGCCTCATTCGGTTATGCAGCAGGAAAATGAGCCGAAATATAAAAACAAGTCGACAACTGAATGGCGCCAACGTTTGGGACTGGTGTAGTCAAAGTCCTGACATGGACCCAGTTGAGAGGATCTGAAACAAGCAGATGACAGTCCAATGTGCCTGAATTAAGGCAAAGAGTGGGCAACATGAAAGACTAAGATCTAATAAGAGAAAGTGTTGAGTTACGGTTATTCTGTATTGAAACTATGGGGGCAATTACTTTTTCACATGGATGGTGAGAAGGGCATGGGACCGCTCTGTTCCTTGAATCAAGTGCTGATTTAAAGACTGCATTTTGTCTTATGGGCTGAGGCTACTCAGAGCAGAGCAGATTAGGATGGGGGCAAATACTTATTCACGGCACCGAGACCTGTGAATTTGCCACAATAGTCTGAGCCTGCACTGCACAAAGATAACCTGAACTGAAAGTTCAAAACTCAATTACTTGGGTTACTCTGCTTTGCCATTACTGCTCTGTCGGGCCTGCTGAATATCTTCAAGCTTGAAGGCCCCCGACATGATGGCATCAGCTTGACTTAAGTTAAGGGAACAACTCACATCACTAAGCCACTCAGAGAGGACGACACGCGTTTAGGCAGAGTCTCCTGACGGTCATGAACTTTATGTTTCGGTCATTGCCTTCTTACCTTTATAGCACAGGAATGGGCTACGCCAGGAGCAGGCTAAATTGAACCAATTGGGACCCCAGGTAAAGAAAATTTGGCAGTTGGGGACAGGACCGGCAGTGCCAGAATGCATGCTGTCGAACATGCTCTTCGATGATTCCTCATCACTGAATCCAGTCCAGAAATATACAAAGCCCAGGTCCAAGAAGTGCTGCCACACGAGAGTTGTGGTGTTCGTCCTGCTGACCAGACTGGTGAAGTAGGTGCGGCAGAACTGCCAAGCTTCTGTCCAGTTCAGGAACTGGTTCACCATAATCACCTGGTTTGTGATGTTTTTAAAGTAATATGTCACATCTGTGGAGAGAGGAGAAGAAACAAAGTTGAGACGTCACTTGAGAGCAGGTGTCCACCACTAGGGGGCACTGTAACTGAACCTGTCTGATAACTGATGACACTCCTGCTTTCCTGGTGATCTCTGTGAGGAGCAGGACCACAGCCTGGGGAGTCAGAAACAGGACGAGTGACACGTATTAACTGGTCTGACTTAACGGGGGTCACCAATGGGGGTACGCTGTATTGGAGTGGTCAAAAACCCGGAAAAGGTGCATCCTGGCATTTTGAGCAGAACACTAACAGGAGGAAGAAAAATCAGTTGTCTAAGGTTATTTGGAATGACCCTTCCCTCTAGGTGGCACCAGAGAGCACCGATGCCAGTAGATCAATTCTATAGGGTGGCAGTCCAACCATGTCAGCTGTGCAGACCAACCAGGAGCCACCACAGAGTCCTGGAGAACAAGATGACGTTGAAGGAGACTCCAAAAATGCCTTCACCGGGAAAACGCCCCCTGCTGGGGGACTTGAGCTCCTTCAGAGAAACAGAAAGAGATTATAGAGAAGTGAGGAGGACTTTGGAGACATAGGGGAAGAGCAGGTGAGCCGCCCCTTTTGCTGGGCATCTACCAGACAGACAGGTGTGCATTCACAGATTTTGTTCAATAGTGGGTGTGTCACTTAGCAGTAGGCGGGGTTGGGGGACAACTTTCACTTAATTGACTGGACACTGGTAATGGCCACGTCACATTTGATGTCTTTTCCAGAGATTTTTAATTGTAGCCTTCATTTGTCTTTGTGAGTTGGATGTAGTCTGTGGTCTGCTGTCATGATTTCCAGCGACTGACTCCAACAAGTCCGCGACTTATTCCCAAAGCAGGTTTGATTTTTTTCCTTAGTTGTAAGGTGGTGGCCCTGTGTCCATGAGAGCTGACAACATGAAGTACAATAAATAGAATTAACGGCAAGGAATAAGGAACACGGGGGCTTTGGACCCCACAGAGTGAACAGCCGCTCGTCTGTCTGATGTTTCATTTTTTTTTTTACGTACAACAGCAGAATTGAAAACAAGCGAAAAGGCTTGAGATTGGGGCAGAACTCGCCACAGATGTTCACCCTTTGCCCAGCGCTGGCCCCGTCTGGCAGCACGTCATTGGCTGTCGGTACTTTAGACACCAGCAGCCATTTTCAGTTGTCTAAATTGACGCTGCTCAGTGATGAGATCAGCAATGGTTGTTGGCAAATCTGACATATCCTCTGACTAGACGTGGCACAATGGGACGTCACCTCAAAGCATTCGCCATGGTAGCCTTCCTCCTGCCCCAACTGTCTGCTCAAGTGTTCGCCTGTCATCATTCCTACTGATGGTAAAATTGAGTCAAAATATTAACATCTGGGTACCTGGAAGTGTGACTTGACATTGTGCCATTCTTCATAAGCAACCAAGAGTAGAGGCAAGAAGATAAGAAACACTCGCGACATTCAGGAAAAGGCGTCTGTGGATCAGCTACCAGGCTCAGCCGAGGTATGCAATACCACTTCGGGGCAAGAGGGGGCGCTGTCACTGACAGTTTGCTCAGTTCTTCCCTCCATACTGCTGAGAAGACGCCTGATATCAGCCCTATGAATGCCGCGGACAACCCGGAGTCCCTTGCGGTTCATTGTGAATGCGCTTATGCAGTTGGTGAGTTTCCACTGCAGTTTTCGGAGCTTTTATCTTTTATTGGATTTCTGACCACTGGGTTCTGCTTTTTGACTATTATTGGGATTCCTGTTTAGGGATATTGCTTGCCTTGCAGGCGACTCCTTTAGTCATTTGTGTCCTTTGGAAGCTTTGATTATTACGGAGCATCATTGTAAAATAAATCTTTTTGATTTAAACAGATTGTTTTGTTGCCATTTTCTGTGACTAGCTGGCATTGATGTTTCTCTGTCTAGAGGGCATTTTGAGTACTTTGTTAGGACTTACATGCTTGAGAACTCTTTCTTAACAATGGACCTGAGACTTGTTTGGCGTAACATAACCGCTGCGGTCGTCTCCAGTCTGCTTGAACCCACCAGTGTGTAAAGCCAGCATAAGTGTTACAAATCACCATGGAGTTTTGTATATTTGTCTTTTATCATTGTTCTTGTTATCGAGTGTAAGTGCCATTAGAACATTAGAACACTCTAGACGAGAACAGGCCATTCAGCCCAACAAAGTCCACCAGTCCTGTCCACTTAATTCTTCTAAAATAACATCAAGTCGAGTTTTGAAAGTCCCTAAAGTCCTCCTGTCCACCACACGACTTGCTCGCCTATTCCAATTGTCCATTGTTCTTTCAGTAAAGAAAATCTTCCTAATGTTTGTGCGAAATTTCCCCTTCACAAGTTTCCAACTGTGTCCCCATGTTCTTGATGAACTCATTTTAAAGTCACCGTCTCGATCCACTGGACTAATTCACTTCATCATTTTAAACACTTCAGTCAGGTCAACTCTTAATCTTCTTTTCCTTAAACTGTAAAGTCTCAGCTCTTTGTATCTTTTCTCATAACTCATCCCCTGTAGCCCCCCATAATCAGCCTAGTCGCTCTGCTCTGGACATTCTCTAGTGCTGCTATGTCTTTATGGAGACCCAAACTGCACCCAGGACTCCAGATGAGGCCTCACCAGTGTGTTATAAAGCTTGAGCAGAACCTCCTGTGACTTGTACTCCACACATCAAGGCGCTATATAACCTGACAGTCTGTTAGCCTTCTTAATAGCTTCTGAACACTGGTAGTCGATAGCTTAGAGTCCACTACAACTCCTAAGTCCTTTTCATAAGGTGGACTCTCGAATTTCAGACCCCCATTGTGTATTCAAACCTCACATTTTTTACTTCCTATGTGTAATTCTTTACATTTACTGACGTTAAATTTCATCGTCCACAAATCTGCCCAATGCTGTCTGCTGTCCAAGTCCTTCTGTGATGATATAACAGAATATCTGCTAATCCACCTATCTTGGTATCATCTGTAAACTTAACCAGCTTGTTACTTATATTCCTAACTAAATTATTTCTAGATATTAAAAATAGCAGCAGCCCTAGCACTGCCCCCTGCTGGTCACCACTCTTAACATTGGCCAATTCTGATGAAGTTCCTCACACCCTCATCACTCTCTGCTTCCTGTGTCTGAGCCAATTCTGCACCCATCTAAAAACATCACCCTGAACTGCCACTTCTTTTAGTTTGATGCCCACCCTCTCATGTGGCACCTTATCAAATGCTTTCTGAAAGTCCACATCAATAATCTCATCTGCTCCACTCTGATCGTATCCTTTTGTTGCTCCTCATAGAATTCCAGCATGTTAGTAAAACACGACCTCCGTCTTCTGACGCCATGCTGACTGTTCCTAATGACTCCTGTCCTTGCCAAGTGTTGCTCAATCTTCTCCTTAATAATTTCTTCCATTAATTTTCCTGTGATGCTTACTGGCCTATAGTTGCTTGGATCTGCCCTGTCACCCTTTTTATATAATGGGATGATATTTGTCATTTTCCAGTCTTTCGGAATCTCTCCAGTGCGCAGTGACTTCCTAAAAATATGTGTCAAGGGTTTATATCTGTACTCGCTAGCCTCCTTAAGAACTCGAGGGTAAATATTATCTGGTCCTTGTGATTTGTGTGATGTCACTTTATTTAATCTCAGCAGCTCTTCTCCCTCTGTACGATTTCCAACTCCATCAGTACCTCCTTAGTAGTCCCTGTTACTGCTCTGAGGTTATCCTCTTGCTTACTTGTAAACACCTCAGAAAAATGTAAGTTTAGCTCATCCGCTATTTCACTGTCTGTATCTTTTAATTCTCCTTTACTATTTCTGATGCACTTGACCTCCTCCTTGACTGTTCATTTACTACTTACAGCGGTTCTCAACCTGTGGGGCGCGAATGTTGCCATATGTGGCGTAATTTCGCTATTCGTAGGGAACTTTTAAACTTGTAGCGGTGTATCGGCAGCAAAAATATAGGAATAAATTTTATTAGGGTTTCAAAAAAACATTAGGGGGGCGCGATTAAAACTGTTATGAAAACTCGGGTCGCAAATACTTAAAGGTTGAGAAACGCTGTACTACTAAAATACTGAGAGAATCTCTTAGGGTCGTCTTTCTCCTTATCTGCTCTATTCCTCTCCAACTGATGTAACTTCTTGATGGTTGCCCTCATGTTCTCATACGCTCTACGATTCACTTTGCAGTCATTAGTCTTATACGCCTTATCGTCTGTTTTTTCCTTTGCAACTTCTTCTTTAAATTTTTATTAACCCACCGTGGAGTTTTTTTTTAATTTCCTATTACTTCCAAATGTAGGTCTGTATCTGTCCTGCATTACATGTAAAACATTTTTTAAACCTGCTCCACTTCTTCTTGACTGTCTCCACACTTAAAAGCTTATCCCTGTGTATCCTACTTAGACTTTGTCGCATCTCCTCAAAATTTGCCCTACCAAAGTTCAACGTAAAAATTTTAGTCTTTGCATCTGCACTCTTACAAAATACTGAGAATTGTATTACATTACTGTGGTGGGTTGGCACCTGCCCGGGATTGATTCCTGCCTTGTGCCCTGTGTTGGCTGGGATTGGCTCCAGCAGACCCCGTGACCCTGTCTTCGGATTCAGCGGGTTGGAAAATGGATGGATGGATGGATGTATTACATTATGGTCACGTGACTCTAGTGGTCCAATCACCTCGGGACCCTCAATTCTATCCTGATTATTATGAAACACTAAATCCAGAGAGGCTTCACCCCGTGTTGGTGCTTTAACATGCTGTGTTATAAAACAGTCACTGATCACTTCTACAAACTCCTGCTCTTGTGCTCCTCCATCTGCAAGGTCATCCCAGTTAATATTTAGATCATTCAAGTCCCTCACGACTATAATGTCTCCCTGTAAACTTGCTTTTTTGATATTACATTGTGGATGGACTGGCGGCCCGACTGGGATGAATGGTGGATCCTTACCCAGCTGGGAAGCCACACAGAAGGAGGCATAACCCGGCCAGGACGAGACTTGATTATTATCCCAGTCGGGGTGAAGGATTTCGTCAAGAACAGTTCCTGGCCCGGTGCAGTGGACGGCAGTGCTCCTCTGGTGTGGACGCCCGCAGGGATCTGTGGGAATCGTAGTCCTGAAGGACAGCGCCACCAGAGGGCACTGCAGAGAGAGTGACCACCTATTTTGTAGGGCATCTGCATGCTTCCACCATTCAGTACTGTGGCACCAGATGTACTCCCGGGTCCAACATAAAAGGAAGCCGTCCAGCCTCATCACCCACAACCTCCCAACACTGACTAAACTGGGGGTGGAAAGAGGAAGAAAGGTACTTGTCTGGAGTGCTTTAGCTGGCATTGGTGTATAACAAGTGCTGGTGAAAAATATAAAAATATTTTATTTGAACCCAGACTTGTTTCTAAGGTTTGGGGCTCAGTGGCACCTCCTTGTGGTCACACAAGCTTTTGTTTGTCATGCCTGTATGTTACTTCTATTGATTTCGTATATAATTATGCTCCCTCATTCTTTGTGGGTGGAGCCCCTGGAGGCGGGGCCAACCTGGTGTCACCACTCCTGAGCTCCGCCCTCTGTTATATAAGTAAGCTGAGAAAGCTCAGGAGTTGGGAATCATTCATCAGTGGTAGGAATCGTGAGTCTTATTATTTACTGCAGTTGGATTTTCTGATTGTTCTCGCTCTGACGTAAAGGTTCTCTTTTTATTTGGATTTTGTGCTGTGGACTTTTGAAGCAAATCCTGTGCCTCTTTTTTTGCTCTGTTCAGCTTTCCTTTGTATTTTGTCGATTTCATGAAATAAAGCCTTGCTGTTTTTATACAAGCCGAGAGTTTCTGGTCATCCCTCCTCTTGTGAGGCTGTTATTATATTTTTGAAGTATTTATTGTTGCTGTTGGCAGTTCCCCATTGTTAAGACTGACCCCATTAAAGCCAACAGGTACCCTTAGGGTCCTGGCTGTGCTCAGCTGAGCCTCTACTGGTCAGGCCACTTTGGATTCTCGCCTGCTCCCCTGCTTGTGTATGGAGGTCTCGGGCCCATTTTGCCATTGTGGAAGGTCCACGTCATGACAATTGTCCTGCCAAAGCAGAAAAGATTTTTATTTTGAGATCAAAAGATGAAACAGGAACAAAATGGCATACACCCTTGGGTTCAAAACCAATGAGACAAAACGATTTTTCGCCAAGTCAGAAACATGAGACGTGAATCAAAATCGTATTGCCTGAAAGTTAAAACACGAGACGTGTGCAAGTATCAAAAGAACATTATATGAGCCTGTTTAAGGTGGCACCGATGATGTCATGTGACATCACACCCCCAGGGACTTTTGGGAGGTGGTCTCAGCAACGGTCAACAGGAAAATCACCAAGATGGCGCCAACCGTCAATATTCAAAACGGCTTCACGATAAAACGTGAAATAATGTCGTCTTAGTCAGGGATCGAGACAGAACAAAAAAAAAAAGGTTTCGCTCATATTCCTCGACCTCAGAAAGCCACCGCGAAATTACAAAAGAATTCCTCAGGAAAGTGCAAAAAAAATAAAAAACAAATAAATAACATCAATCACATTATCAATAAGTAATATGACACCCTTGACTTGCGCTTATTTATCAAGTCCGCTTTGTCTTGTTTGGTTATTGAAGTCTGACGTCATGTCTGCTTTGTATTCCCATTGGAAGACCACAGACCTCACCACTCAGTTCCATGCAAAAGTTTTGACACCCCTGGCTGAATTATGTTTTGTTCAGATTTAAAGTAAAAAGAAGAAAAGAAAACACAATTTGGATATTATTTTGGAAATGATTTTTATGATAATTTTAATGTACAGTTAGGATTTATTTAAAAACAAAAACCGCTGACGTGACTAGTAGCGGCCCTGTAAGTTCACCTGTCAATTCACTGAACTATCAGAGGTGGCGCTAACAAATCGGCTGTGGTTCTCGTGCGCATGCCCAGTGACATTCGTCACACTGTCACGTGCTGATCGAGCCGCCCCATGGACCTTCTTGTAAAGTGGCCGATTACGTGCGGCTTTGGGGAAACCCAGACATTAGGATGGTCCCTCGGAAAGCTTCCAGCTGCGCTCTCCGAGTCTTCACTTTTGAGAAACTCCCTCTCTTAATGACCGGGGGACTTCAGTCACCTTGCAGGGTGGTGGGTTTTCGACCTCGAGCTTCGTCTTTTACACTTTTGTCATTTATGCATCCCAACACTGCGACACGATACGTGACGTGACTAACGTTAAAGAACGGGGCTCCTTCTGTCTGGCAGGTTTCAGCAGAGCCTGCTGTGTGTTTTCTGTCAGTTTGACGTGTGGCGGTGACTGTCGCAAAGGGGGCGATATAAAATAAAGCGGGAGTACCTTTGGAGCACAGGAAGGGAAAGGCGTCTCCGCAGCTCGTGTCGCTCCACCTGCCCGATGCGATTGTTGCGCAGCTCTGATTGCCGACAACCCCCGTCAGCCAAACAGCTGCGTCCACAGTGCCCCCGTCTGTCCAGACCCACTGGCCGTCCTGCTCTTGAGTTGCGCCGATCCAGAAGGTCCAAGCGCTCACATTCAGGGGCGACGTCAGGATTTGCTTTAGGCTGATGTCCATGAGATTGGCGAGGTCGGTGAAGTACGTCTGGCAGACATTCCGAGCGGCAGGCTGAGTCAGGCTGACATTGACGAAAAAATAGTCGGCGCCGGGGCTCGAGGTGAGCGGGCGGACTGAGGAGAAGGAAAGAATAAAACAACAGTTGGGATCTGCAACTGAACACATGGGGACAGAGGGGACAGAGATAGGTAGAGTGTAGATAGGAAAGGCTGTAAATTAAAAAGAGATAGACAGAGAGGCTCTGTGTCATAGATAGAGACACGTGAAAGGCGCTATATAACAGATACAAACACTATGTAATAGACAGATGAAAAGGCATTATATAATTGATGGATAGGACCAAAGATAGATAAAAGAAATAAGAAGCACTACGTGATAAATAGACAGAGGATATGCACTATATAATTGACAGATCAATAGATAGATAAATAGAAATGAAAAGCACTATATAATAGATAGAATGATAGACTGAAATTAAAAGCACTATATAATCAATGGATAGATTCACAGATAGATAAAAAGAATTAAAAAACAATACAAAATAAATAGAAATGAAAGGCACTATATACCGAAGATAGATAGATAGATAGATAGATAGATAGATAGATAGATAGATAGATAGATAGATAGATAGATAGATAGATAGATAGATAGATAGATAGATAGATAGATAGATAGATAGATAGATAGATTCAGTGCATCCAGAAAGTATTCCCAGCACATCACTTTTTCCACATTTTGTTATGTTACAGCCTTATTCCAAAATGGATTAAATTCATTTTTTTCCTCAGAATTCTGCACACAACACCCCATAATGACAACGTGAAAAAAGTTTACTTGAGGTTTTTGCAAATTTATTAAAAATTTAAAAACTGAGAAATCCCATGTCCATAAGTATTCACAGCCTTTGCTCAATACTTTGTCGATGCCCCTTTGGCAGCAATTCCAGCTTCAAGTCTTGTTGAATATGATGCCACAAGCTTGGCACACCTATCCTTGGCCAGTTTCGCCCATTCCTCTTTGCAGCACCTCTCAAGCTCCATCAGGTTGGATGGGAAGCGTCGGTGCACAGCCATTTTAAGATCTCTCCAGAGATGTTCAATCGGATTCAAGTCTGGGCTCTGGCTGGGCCACTCAAGGACATTCACAGAGTTGTCCTGAAGCCACTCCTTTGATATCTTGGGTGTGTGCTTAGGGTCGTTGTCCTGCTGAAAGATGAACCGTCGCCCCAGTCTGAGGTCAAGAGCGCTCTGGAGCAGGTTTTCATCCAGGATGTCTCTGTACATTGCTGCAGTCATCTTTCCCTTTATCCTGACTAGTCTCCCAGTCCCCACAGCATGATGCTACCACCACCATGCTTCACTGTAGGGATGGTATTGGCCTGGTGATGAGTGGTGTCTGGTTTCCTCCAAACGTGACGCCTGGCATTCACACCAAAGAGTTCAATCTTTGTCTCCTCAGACCAGAGAATTTTCTTTCTCATGGTCTGAGAGTCCTTCAGGTGCCTTTTGGCAAACTCCAGGTGGGCTGCCATGTGCCTTTTACTAAGGAGTGGCTTCCGTCTGGCCACTCTACCATACAGGCCTGATTGGTGGATTGCTGCAGAGATGGTTGTCCTTCTGGAAGTTTCTCCTCTCTCCATAGTGGACCTCTGGAGCTCTGACAGAGTGACCATCGGGTTCTTGGTCACCTCCCTGACTAAGGCCCTTCTCCCCTGATCGCTCAGTTTAGATGGCCAGCCAGCTCTAGGAAGAGTCCTGGTGGTTTTGAACTTCTTCCACTTACGGATGATGGAGGCCACTGTGCTCATTGGGACCTTCAAAGCAGCAGAAATGTTTCTGTAACCTTCCCCACATTTGTGCCTCGAGACAATCCTGTCTCGGAGGTCTACAGACAATTCCTTTGACTTCATGCTTGGTTTGTGCTCTGACATGAACTGTCAACTGTGGGACCTTCTATAGACAGGTGTGTGCCTTTCCAAATCAGGTCCAGTCAACTGAATTTACCACAGGTGGACTCCAATGAAGCTGCAGAAACATCTCAAGGATGATCAGGGGAAACAGGACGCACCTGAGCTCAATTTGGAGCTTCACGGCAAAGGCTGTGAATACTTATGGACATGGGATTTCTCAGTTTTTTTATTTTTAATAAATTTGCAAAAACCTCAAGTAAACTTTTTTTTCACGTTGTCATTATGGGGTGTTGTGTGTAGAATTCTGAGGAAAAAAATGAATTTAATCCATTTTGGAATAAGGCTGTAACATAACAAAATGTGGAAAAAGTGATGTGCTGGGAATACTTTCTGGATGTACTGTAGATAGATATGAAAGTCACTATATAATAGATAGATAGATAGATAGATAGATAGATAGATAGATAGATAGATAGATAGATAGATAGATAGATAGATATGAAAGGCACTATATAACAGACAGAACTTTATTTGTCCGAAGGGGGGAATTTGAATATTATAACAAACAGCAATAACAACGGTCCCCTCAAATATACACAGGAATTCCAATAACGATTGCAAACAATGAGAATGGCTCCCTCATATTCTGCCCCCTGACTTGTGCCACCCCCTGCCATCTCTAATGACCTCCTGCCCATCAGCCTCTACCTCACTTGGCACCATCTTGAGATGCTCTGAGGAGCTCGGGGCCACAGAGGTGAGACTGGCATTTGAGGCCTCCTAGTGATGAAGGAGTTGAACTGCAGGGTCTCAGGTCACAGATTGTCCCCCAGCCTCCTGAGTGATCTGAGCACACCTGTGATTTATAAATTAATTAATTAATAAATAAATGGAAAATTAATGATAGGAGGAATGCCAGGCTCTGACTGAGAACACCAGGTTGGCATGAAAAGCATGTAGTCAAACAAGTGACAATGTGGACCAGTAGAGGGCACAAGGCTTGGGCTGCCCAGTTGGTTGGGGGGATTGGTGGGTCGTGGTCATGGAGTTTTCATCTTAAGGTGTGCAGTGCAAGTGGGATACGCTGACCTTTAGAATGTGAACTAGAAAATTAAAGTTGCCGGGTTTAAATAAAAATGAAAATGAGATTCTTCACCTGCTGTCCTGCCAACGCATGATGCGCCTTACCTGCTTCTTCGTCCACAATGTTTGTGTTATTGCTTGAAGATGAGACACCTTGAAAAGAAAAGCAAATTTAGAATCATGACATCCCGCACTGAAGATAAGACTAGTAAGTGCCAATGCCTGCCAGGGTCCGCAGGGCTCAGCCTGCTGTTGTTGAACCCTCTTAGTGTCCCAATTCAGTGCCAGTGCATTTGTGTTTGTAGTCATTGTAGGCTCTAAGCTTTAAGACAGCGGCACAGGAGGCACTGGACTGCACCTCACAGGGATGCCAGTTCAACTCCTGGCCTCCATCCTCAAGGTGTCTCCTTTGACCTGCTGGTGTTCACATTGTAGAAATTTGGAAATAACTGCAATGCACTTGTAAGCAGTGAGTCTAATCTGGGACCCCCACCTCTTCCATCCTGTTCTTTCTAAGGGCTGGGGACCCCAAGGTATCATTTAGCCCACAAAACACCAGTTTACTTTAGGCAGAGCCTTGTGTTGAAAGACCAGCTGGCTGGCATGAAGTGTGACCACATGTCCACTGATGTAGTGTGACTTCTTATGCCCTTTTCCCCACTTGGGGTTCATTCCTGCCTTCCCTATGCCCCTCTGGTGGATCAAGCTGGTTCAGAAGGTGGATGGACAGATGGTCAATTGACTGATGGCATCAGCTGGCAGTTCAAATGTGTATAAATGTTTAATCCATCAGGGGCACGGGCCGTGAGGTGACCACTTAGAGCCCTCAAATGTACGACTGCAGCCTGGGCTACAAAGCAAATCAGGATGAGATCTGAGCTAGAGATTTTATATAGTGCCATTCTATAAAAAAAGTATGCCAAGGCACTGGGCACTGCATGGGTATTTTACATGGACAGCACAACTGGTATGTGGGCAAGGCCACAAAGTGAATCGGAGCGAGGAGTGAATCAGTCATTTTATATAGTGCCTTTCACAGTGATGCCAGGCTGAAACTTCTACACGTTGAACCCAGGCAGGTGAGGCAGCCTCACAGGCGGGTTGCATTTACTCTTTTCCTTCCATGCACCACTTTGGTCACTTATTTTGCTTTAATGTGGCTACAGGTGGGTACACAGTGCCAGGCTAAGGCAGAAACCACATGATTTAATTTACCATAGCAGCTCACTGGATGCCAATATATTAGACTGAGGGCACTCATTCAACCCCCCAACATGTCACCCATGTCCCTACTTATAGTTGGCCGTTGCATGTCACCCAGTCATCCAGCCAGTCCCCCCTGCTTCGGCGGTCAGGTCGGTTTACCCCTGTGTAAATCTGACAAGTCACCCTTGCCACCCGGCCCTCCTTTACTGCTCACCAAGTCAGCTCCTACCTTGATAGCAGAGATATGGCAGCATCTGGCCACAGTCCAGCTGTGCAAACATGATGGGGGTCATAGCCAGGCAGTTTTTGTACATGTTCTCCGTGCTGTCCACAATGACCTGGTAGTCGAGCATCTTTCCGTCTGACCAGACCCACATATTGTTCACGACGGACAGTCCTGTCCATGCCAGGCTGGCATTCCCAAGGGCCTTCCTGAGCAGGACTCTGGCCTGTCCATCTTCAAATGCACTGTGAATGCTTACCAGGTCAGCATTCAGACTCTTGCAATATGCTTCTGCAGAATTCCAGTTTGCCTTAGTTGATATGGGAATATAGCGCCTTTCCTGGGCGCAGGTAACTGTTAATAAAACTGCCAAGAATAAAATGATATGAAGGTGAGAGAGAAAAGCAATCTGGAGACAAGGCAAAGCTTTTCATTCCTTCAGATGGCAAAATTAGACCACACTGAGCATGGAAAAGTAGCTATATAAAGAAAATGATTTGTTATTATTATTATTATAATACTAGGGGGTTCGCCCCCTGCTCACTTCGCTTGCCAACCCCCCCGGCCTGTGCTATGTGCCAGCCACTTTGCATCTCTGCTGCTGCTTGCTGCTGCTGCTGCTGTGCCGTGTGATCAGCATCTCTTATGGCGCTTCGAACATTTAAAAGCCTGTCCAGCAGCTGTCCTACTCTTTGTCTTTTATTTCCGGCCCTGGGTGTGGTTAAATCTCTTGGCACATTTTATACACTTGATATTTTTTAGTGTATAATTTAAAAACAGAATAAGAATCTGAAAATCTAACAACATCACATTAAAGTTCGCGAAAAAGAATGATACCAAACATATATATGTAGGTTTTAAAATAGGCCCGATTTAAAGTGTGACAAAAAAGTGACATAAAAACGTCATCGTTGCACTTTTAGGCTTAGGATTTTATATACTGTATATAAAGTAGGTTTCTTTATATAGCACATTTACCAATGAGCACCATTGCGAGGTGCTTTATACTTAAGGGATTCACTTGTGCCCCCAGTAATAGAGCCTTGGGGCACGAGCACCGCCCCCAAAGGGTCACATGACTGACACATGGCTCTTCTGACCCCACGCTGACTGTTTCTTATGACTCCTATCGTTGCCAGGTGTTGCTCAATCTTCTCTTTAATAATTCCTTCCATTAATTTTCCTGTGATGCACGTTAAGCTTACTGGCCTTATAGGTGCTTGGATCTGCCCTGTCACCCTTTTCATATAACGGGATGATATTTGCCATTTTCCAGTCCTTCAAATCTCTCCAGTGCACAGTGACTTCCTAAAAATATGCGTCCAGGGTTTATATCTGCACTCGCTAGCCTCCTTAAGAACTCGAGGGTAGTAAATATTATCTGGTCCTGGTGATTTGTGTGATTTCAGTTTATTTAATCTCAGCAGCTGTACGATTTCCAACTCCCTCAGTACCTCCTTAGTAGTCCCTGTTACTGCTCTGAGGTTATCCACTTGCTCATTTGTGAACACCTCAGAAAAATGCAAGTTTAGGGCGTCTGCTCTTTCACTGTCCGTATCTTTTAATTCCTCATTTCTATTCCTGACGCACTTCACTTCCTCCTTGACGGTCCCTTTACTATTAAAATGTTAAACATCTCTAATGAAAGAGGTCCTTGCTCTTCTCTTTTATCCGAGGCTCCAGTCACACCATCAGCGGCCATGAGGCGCTCACACTCTCACTTTTTGAAGCTGCCTAGTGCCGCAGTGATCCCGGGGCTGCTGGGAATTGAAGTCCTGTCATGTAGAGCCGCTGCACTCTCACTAATAGTAAATACTATAAAATACACTTGGTGAGCAGACCTGTCCTGGGTGGGCCGATTGGAAGAACTTGAATTGATGGAATAAACACAAAATAAAAGCAAAAGCTTACCTGCCCAGAGGCACACAGCAGCTGCTAAGGGCCCCATTGAGGTTTAATGCAGAGACCTGAAAGGCAAGTGACAGTGAAACACAGGTGACACTGGGGCAGGTGGCCTGGTAACAAAGGGTGACAAAAGGTGGCTTGGAGTAGGGATGGGGCTCACAGAGGACTGAATGATTGATAAAGCAGACACCGTGTGCCCTGTGCCAGAGAAAAAGAAAAGGCATAAAAAAACGACTGGCAATGCATCTCCAGGGCACTAGGGGGCAGGCGACCCATCAAATGGGGGAGTCCGGAGTGGGTGTGGCCACGGACAGTTGGGGGTAGGCTGTTATACGTCCAGGGTCAATGGGAGGTGTGGTCATCAGAGAGGCCAGTCATGAGCCATTTCTAGGGCCTTGGTGTGGTGAGCCCCGTCCCATCCTGTGTCACCTGTCATACCAGACCACCCATCATGACATCTAACGAATCAATGGAGTCATCCCAATGGAGCGGAGCACTCCGAGTGAATTGAGCGTTTCAGGACTGCGGCTCCGGTGAGTCCCATTGTAAGTACATGGAGGGCCCGGGGATTTGAATAAAAGGTAAATTTGGGGTTGAACCAAAGCCCAGGATGTGCAGGGGGGGCTTTAGCTGGATTACTGTGAAGCAGGATTTGTATCTGAACTCAAGACGCAAACAGCTGCTGATCTGGAGAAGGGAAGGGCGGCTCAAGAGAAGCCATCTGAGTGTTCATGGAGGTGTAAAATACAGTAACACTGTACTGTGATGGCTCTGCCCTTCCGTTCATCTGTCAGCAAGTCCATTCATTTATATGTTTATTCTTTCATTTTTCTGTTCATCCATCCAACCATCCATTTATTCTTTCAGCCATCCACCTCTCCATCTGTTTACTCTTTCATTCATGTGCCGATCATTCCTTCAATTCATTCAGTTGTTTTTTATCCATCCATTAATTTATCTGTCCATTTAACAATCCAGCCATCCATTGGTTCATTATCCTTTCCATTCATCTATTCTTCTGTCCTTTCTTTAATCCGTTTGTGTATTTATCCATCCTTATGTACATCGATTTATTCTCCGTTCCATTTTTTCATCCATCCACACAGTTCTTTATCCATTATAATTAACCCAATCATTCATTCATTCATTCAGTCAGTCAGACAGTCATTATCCAACCCGCTATACCCTAACACAGGGTCACGGGGGTCTGCTGGAGCCAATCCCAGCCAGCACAGGGCGCAAGGCAGGAGGAAATCCTGGGCAGGGCACCAGCCCACCACAGGGCACACACACCCACACCCACACAACAAGCACACACTAGGGGCAATTTAGAATCGCCAATCCACCTCACCTGCATGTCTTTAGACTGTGGGAGGAAACCCACGCAGACACGGGGAGAACATGCCAACTCCAGGCAGGGAGGACCAGAGAAGCGAATCCAGGTCTCTTTACTGTGAGGCAGCTTCGCTACCACTGGCCACCCTCATTCATTCATTATTATTTCCATTCAGCCATTTATTCATCCATTCTGCTCTCCATCTATACATGCATTGTTGCATCCATCCATGTATTTATCTCTCATTTTATTCTCCTTTCAATTCTCCATCCATCCATGCTTTGCTTCACCTATCTATTCGTTTATCTACTTGTCTATCAATTCTTCCATCCAGCTACTGGTTTGTCCATCCATTCATGGATTTTTCACGCCTTTCCACCCACATCCATCCATCCATCCATTTTCTAACCCGCTGAATCCGAACACAGGGTCACGGGGGTCTGCTGGAGCCAATCCCAGCCAACACAGGGCACAAAGCAGGAAACAATCCTAGGCAGGGTGCCAACCCACCGCATGTAAGGTCATTTATCCATCCATTAACATTTCCATTTACACTTTATTTCATCCATGCTTTTCTGTTATTCCATTCACTCTAATCCAAATGCTCATTGTCAGCCAATTCTTCCATCCATAAATTTGTTCATTCAGTCAAATGTCCAGCCATCCAATTTAAGGTCCATCCATCTCTATGACTCTTTGTCTGTCCATCCATTGACCCATTCAGGCATTCATCCATCTGTATATCCCTTTGTTTCGACTCCATTCACCTTTCCATCCATTTGTTTTCCCATTGATTATTATTATCTATCTTTCCATTTATGCATCCTTATCATCTTTTTTACTGTCCATCCATCCATCTATTAGTCCATCCATTCATTCATTTGCTATTCAATTTTTCATCCATCCTTTAAATTTATCTGTCTGTTGTGTATTTCTCCACCCATCTATATGTTTATCCTCCCATCCATTCATTCATTATTTTTTTCCATTCAGCTGTTTATTCATCCATTCTTATCCATCCATCCATCCATCCATCCATCCATCCATCCATCCATCTATTCATGCATCATTGCCCCTGTCCCTGTGTTTGCCTATCATTTTATTCTCCATTCAGTTTTCCAGCCATTCTTCCATGCATTGCTTCATCTGTCTATTTATTTATCTATTCATCTGTCTGTCAGTTCTTCCATCCAGCTTTTGATTCATTTGTCCATTGGTAGACTCTCCGTTTAATTCTGCTTCTGTCTGTGTGGCCTTCCATCCATCCATTAAGATTTCCATGAATCCATTAAATTATCCATTCCTCTCTCCATCCATTCACACATCCATTGTTAAATGGTGCGACTCAAACCACCTACACCTGAACACCAGCAAAACCAAGGAGCTGGTGGTGGATTTTAGGAGGCCCAGACCCCTCATGGACCCCGTGATCATCAGAGGTGACTGTGTGCAGAGGGTGCAGACCTATAAATACCTGGGAGTGCAGCTGGATGATAAATTAGACTGGACTGCCAATACTGATGCTCTGTGTAAGAGAGACCAGAGCCGGCTATACTTCATTAGAAGACTGGCGTCCTTCAACATCTGCAATAAGATGCTGCAGATGTTCTATCAGATGGTTGTGGCGAGCGCCCTCTTCTATGCGGTGGTGTGCTGGGGAGGCAGCATAGAAGAGGGACGCCTCACGCCTGGACAAACTGGTGAGAAAGGCAGGCTCTATTGTAGCTGGACAGTTTGACATCCGTGGCAGAGCGACAGGCACTGAGCAGACTCCTGTCAATCATGGAGAATCCACTGCATCCACTGAACAGGATCATCTCCAGACAGAGGAGCAGCTTCAGCGACAGACTGCTGTCACCATCCTGCTCCACTGACAGACTGAGGAGATCGTTCCTCCACCACACTATGTGACTCTTCAATTCAATCCGGGGGGGTCAACATTAACATTATACAAAGTTATTGTCTGTTTTTACCTGCATTGTTATCAATCTTTAATTTAATATTGTTTTTTGTATCAGTAAGGTGCTGCTGGAGTATGGGAACTTCCCCTTGGGATTAATAAAGTATCTATCTATCTATCTATCTATCTATCTATCTATCTATCTATCTATCTATCTATCTATCTATCTATCTATCTATCTATCTATCTGTTAGTCCATGCATTGACTTATCTGTCCATACCTCATTCCATCCATCCATTCATTCACCAATCTTTCCATCAATGCATTTATTCATTCATTCTTCTGTCCATTCATTCATCCTTCAATTTATTCCTCCATCTATGCATTCGTCCATTCTTCTGTCCATGTATTTTTCCATATATTTTTCTCATTTCTGTTGTCCATCCATCCCCTCATTGCTTTATTTATCTCCATCCATAAATGTATTCACCTACTCAAATGTCTATGTGTCATGGCCTTATTCTCCTTTCATTTTTCCATCCATCTGTATGAACATTCATCTATCCCTCCATTAATTCATCCACTGTTCTGTCCATCCATCCCTCCACTGATCCATGCAAACTGCACATAGTGATCTGGCTGGCATCTCAACCCAGGTGTCTCAAGGCACCACTCTGCCAATCTATCGTTCAGCTCCATTACATTTTTCTGTATTAAAAGTAAAGGGGGTGAAGGTGCCCCCCTAAACTATACAGATCATCTCAATTTTGAGTAAAAGCTCTCAGGTATTTTTAGGGAGACATCCAAGGTGGGACACACTTTAAAGGTGCACCTTGGACCAGATGGGCAAACACAACCTCAGGCCATCAGAGGCACAGCTTAGGTACTCAGGGGAAACAGAAGAAGGAACACAGCCTGATGACATTTGGACTGTCCTGGTAAGCAGGGTGGCATCTGTGGCAGGTGGTATGAGAAGAAGTCCCCCTCCACTCACTACATCTAAGACTATGCACTATCTCCTGAGGTCCAGACAATTGTCAGCTCAAAACCCTGCTCTGCCAAAGGGCAAGTAGCTCAGCTATTGCCATGGAAGGTTTGGCAGTGCCAGCTGCAGGTCACTAAGTAGGTCAATGTGTCCACTTTGAGTCCTCCATCCTGTCCCATATTTTTTTTTTCTTCTCTGTATCTTTCATGCTCAACAGTAACATTTGCCCACAAATCCCCTTTCTACAAGAGTGGTGGTACATTCTGTGCCACCGACGTTGCTCTTGCCAGACTCACCTATTCACTGTGTGGTCTTCAGGATGTTGACCAGATAGCTTACCTTCTGGATGCCACTCGTGGATGTCAGCTGGCCGGGCAGCTCTCAGCCCATCAGTGTGGTGTCTGATGGCAAGATGTGAGGCGAGTGAAGCACACAGGATTAGTGGAGACGTCAAAACTCAACTAACGTAGGAAAAACGCAATGTGACACTGGAGTTGTTTGATTAAGGAAATTCAAGGAGCACTGAATTAAAATGAGATGTAGGGAAATCAGAGCCGTGGGCACAGGCACGGGCTGTGTGTGCCAATATACCAGGAAAAGTCTAAGAGTCTGAAAAATGGGGGCTTCGCAAAAGGGGGATTTGGACATCCTAGTCACGACACGTGTGTAAGAATTCACTGGAAGTCATCTTCAGTCTTTATTGAGTTAGAGTGCCACCTACTGCTTCACTTTAGCATTAGGACATTAGAAAAGGTTTGAGAAGAACAAAGATGCCAGTCCTACCCACCTAATGCAATGTCCAGAATCTGCTGCTAATAATCACTCTGGCTTTATTTTATATAGCACCTTTAGAGATGAATGAAGAGGTGGATTGTCAAAAAATGCATTGAATGAAAAGTTTTATGACATATAATGTTATAACATTAGGGCACCACAGGGGGTGCAGTAGAGCTAAATCAGTATGTGGTCAGAGGGTCTCAGGTATCTGGCAGACAAGTAGCTGTTTTGGGGTTTGAGGAGCTCGGGCAAAGGGGGTAAATCTTACTTGTTATTTTCATTTTTAAGCCATGATAAGTCAGAGCGCCACCTGCTGGCACAGTGGGAACAACTCCCAGCCTGCCCTGTGGGTATCTGTGGTACTGTAGCAAACCGGGGGGCTTCCTTCTAATGCCTCAGGGGAGATAATGTCCTAAATACGTCCTCTCCCTTGGCCCTTCCACCCAGCCCTGGACATCAATCACACAAGAGAGACTACATTGAGGTAGTCAGCTGTTCAAATGGAGGTGGGCAGACTGGACCACCAGCTAGGAACTACACAATGAAAAGAGTATGGACTGAGACTTGATATCACAGGTGGCATCACCAGACCAAAACAGGTGAGAAGGAGCAGAGGACCTCATGAGTGTCTCCATATCTATAGGGTTAGGCTTAGGGTTAGAGTTAGAGTTAGGGTACCCATTGACTACTCTGTAGGCCATCATCAAAGATCTGAACTTAATATGTGGGAGCCAATGTAGTATTCTGAAAAGAGAAGTGACATGTGCCCACCCAGGTGCCGGTACATTTTGAATCATCTGCAGCGGGCTGGTGGCTCAGGCCTGTACTCCTGCCAGGAGAGAGTAGTCCTGACATGACAAGGCCAAAGCCTGGACCAGCAGTTGCGTTGCATAGGTGCCCTGTTAGGTATGGTGTGGTCCAGCAGATTGTATAGAGTGAATCTGCAGGACTGAGAGATCCTAGCAATATGGTTCCAGAAGGACACCTGGTCATCAACTACCACATCCAAAGTTGCATACTGACTTGGTAGGTGTTAAAGATAATCAACCAAGCTGAACAGAGATGGTGTGCTGAATTGACAGGCGAACTGGAATAACGAGATAGTGCATGTTTGCCAAGGTGAGCTGTAGATGGAGTTCCTTCACCCAGGATGCAATATCAGTTAGACATGCAGAGATGATGATACTATATGGTCCCCTGGATGGAAGAACGGGTACAGCTGTGTATCATCGGCATAGCACTGATAAGAGGAACCACTAGACTGGATGATGGGGCCTAGTGAGGAGATATATGGAGAGATGAGGAGAGCACTAACTCTTGGAGCACCCCCATGCTTACCTGGTGCAAACGTTGACACTTCTCCACACCAGGACACACCGGTGGGATCTGCCCAAAATGTAGGAGTCAAAGCACTTGAGGACAGTTCCAGTGATGCCAAGGTTGAGGAGGGTGGCAAGGAGGACCTGGTGGTTCACCGTTTGAAAGGCAGAGGGGAAATCTGGCACGATGAGAACAGATGACAGCTTGGTAGCTTTAACCTACTGTAATGTATTGTCATTGGAGAAGAGGGCAATCTTGGTGAAACAGTCCTTCTTGAAGTCTATCAGATGAGGATCAAGCAGTCTGTTCAGAAGAAGGAAGGAAATGACCTGGTCAGAGGCAACACGCTCAAGTGCTTTGGATAGAAAGGAGAGGAGAGAGACTGGTCTGTAATGACCTACTTGAGATGGGCAGAGTGTGAGCCTCTTGAGGAGAGGAGTTATTAGGGCCTGTTTGAACAATGCAGGGAATGTGCCAGAAGTCTATGAGGAGATAATGACATGTGGGATTAAAGACAGTGAGTGAGGCAGAGACGGTGTGAGGAAACGAGGTCAAGTGGACGGGTGGTGGAGTGACTAGAGAGGAGGCTGGAAGCATCAGTGGTGGTGAGAAGGAGAAGAATGTTATGGTGGGCTCAGTTAGGGATCATGAGAAATGACTGCTCATAACAGCCACCTTTTAATAATAATAATTAATTACATTCATATAACACTTTTCTCACGACTCAATAGAGGGGAACAACTTCAACCACCACCAATGTGTAGCACCCACCCGGATGTGATGGCAGCCATTGTGACACACATTAGCTAATGAAGAGGTGAGAGAGATTGTTAGCAAGAATGGCACAGTAGAAGATTAGGGAACCAGAATGACTAAGCTGTGGTAGAGAATTTAGCCAGAACATCGGGATAAACCCAACTCTTTTCGAAAGATGCCCAGGGATCTTTAACCATAGGGAGTCCAGACCTTGGTTTTACATCTCATCCAAAAGATGACGCCTATTTTTGCAGCACGGTGTCCTTGTCACTAAACTGGGAGCATTGGGATCCACATACAGACCACAGGGTAAAGTGCACCCTCACCAATACTTCTCCCAACAGCAACTCTAGATGGTCGCCCATCCAAGTACTGGCTGAACGTGCTTAGCTTCAGGTGGATGACTTGTTCTGAAGTGCAGGTGGCATAGCTGCTGTTTGTGAAAAAAGCTTGCAAAGTCATCAACCGTCAAGGAGGCCGAGGGTTGAAGAGAGACAGCTGAGAACAAGCAACGAGTATCAGAAGTGTCGTTAATCCTATTTTGATAGAAACTTACTGTAAAGATACACAAAGAAGGCAGAAAAAGGTTTGGGGAACCACCCCCTATATTGTACAGCATACAAATCAAAACAATTCAATATTTCAAGAAATGGCTTCAGAGCAACATCTGGTTCTGTGTCCAAAACAGGGACAACTAAACACAAAAGGAGTTGGGCTTTTATAATAGCCAGGCAGGAAGAGGTGGAGTCCAGTAATTGAGGCTGGAAGTGACCTCGGTAGGAGGCGGGGTTAGGCAAGGGAAGCAGGAAGTATTCTATGTTGGTTTCCACTTCGGGAGATCTGTAGGAGAAGGAGAGGAAAGGTTAGTGCACTTCAACAAAACCTGCTCTTGTTTTCCGCCCTCGGTTAAGCCCTTAGCCTGCCTCCCAAGCGCACGTGTGTGACACTGACCTTCACATCAGTAGTAGCAGAAGAGAAGGATGATAGAAAAAAGTGACACTTATCCAAATATGGGGCCCGACAGACCAGAGGGACAAGCAGCAGACACGTCACATGCTCTGCGCAGCGGTGCAACCAGTTTAAGGATCGAATTACGCACAAAGGAGATTCTTTAGTCTAACTCTACTAAATTGTGGAAGCTTATATCCTTTTTCCCAGTTGATTCTGGGGTCCGTCAGGGGTCTGTTCTGCTCCTACTCTGTTCAATGCTTGTATGGACTGGGTGTTTGGCAGGGTTGTGGGGTCCAGCGGCTGTGGGGCATCTGTTGGTGAAGAAAGGTTCACGGATCTTGACTTTGCTGATGATGCTGTGATCTTCACGGAGTCAATGGAGGCTCTGATGGGGGTCTCGAGAGACTGAGTGAGGAGTCTGAGTGTCTGGGCCTGCGAGTGTCCTGATAAAAATCAAAGATCCAGGCCTATAATGACCTCTCGGGCACGGCCATCAGCAGTGTGTCTATCTGCGGAGAGAGTGCCTAATGAAATCCAAATGATTATTTGGAAAAAGAAACACTAAACCTGCACCTATGCAAATCCAGATGTAGATTTGTGTTAACTCAATCCCCTACACAAATGAGGCCTCAGCAGGAGGGAGATGATGACGGCAGGAAAAGCAGGCAGTGACGGCCCTCATTTGTGTAGGGCAGCGCCTGCCACGTCCATTGGTGAGCCCTAACATTTACGTGTTAGAGTGAAGAGGAGTCTTTCTGTGGATGGAATGGCACATTTCACCTTACACTAAGTCGGCAGGATTCCAAGGATGCCCGAGGACCCCCATCTGGATCATGCTGCCCATAACATTTTGACCTTCAGAGTGTGGTTGATCTGCACGTAGACCTCATCAAATTAAAAAATCAGGCGGCACTCCTCCACAAGCAAGAACACTGGCACTGAGGCTAGGGATCTGCACTGGCAATCAGAAGGTTGCTGGTTCGAATCCCGTAAAGGCCAATAGGGACTCTGCTCTGTTGGGCCCTTGAGTAAGGCCCTTAACCTGCAATTGCTGAGCACTTTGAGTAGTGAGAAAAGTGCTATATAAATAAATAAATGTTATTAATTATTATTAACAGAAATCCATCAACGTGCCAGCCTTTGTTATAATCCACTATAACAAACACCTACTATAACACATACAGTGCATCCAGAAAGTATTCACAGCGCATCACTTTCTCCACATTTTGTTATGTCACAGCCTTATTCCAAAATGGATTCAATTCATTTTTTTCCTCAGAATTCTACACACAACACCCCATAATGACAATATGAAAAAAGTTTATTTGAGGTTTTTGCAAATTTATTAAAAATAAAAAAATTGAGAAATCCCATGTACATAAGTATTCACAGCCTTTGCCATGAAGCTCAAAATTGAGCTCAGGTGTATCCTGTTTCCCCTGATCATCTTGAGATGTTTCTGCAGCTTCATTGGAGTTCACCTGTGGTAAATTCAGTTGACTGGACATGATTTGGAAAGGCACACACCTGTCTATAGAAGGTCCCACAGTTGACAGTTCATGTCAGAGCACAAATCAAGCATGAAGTCAAAGGAATTGTCTGTAGACCTCCGAGACAGGATTATCTCGAGGCACAAATCTGGGGAAGGTTACAGAAAAATTTCTGCTGCTTTGAAGGTCCCAATGAGCACAGTGGCCTCCATCATCTGTAAGTGGAAGAAGTTCGAAACCACCAGGACTCTTCCTGGAGCTGGCCGGCCATCTAAACTGAGCGATTGGGGGAGAAGGGCCTTAGTCAGGGAGGTGACCAAGAACCCGATGGTCACTCTATCAGAGCTCCAGAGGTCCTCTGTGGAGAGAGGAGAACCTTCCAGAAGGACAACCATCCCTGCAGCAATCCACCAATCAGGCCTGTATGGTAGAGTGGCCAGACGGAAGCCACTCCTTAGTAAAAGGCACATGGCAGCCCGCCTGAAGTTTGCTAAAAGGCACCTGAAGGACTCTCGGACCATGAGAAAGAAAATTCTCTGCTCTGATGAGACAAAGATTGAACTCTTTGGTGTGAATGCCAGGCGTCACGTTTGGAGGAAACCTGGCACCGTCCCTACAGTGAAGCATGGTGGTGGCAGCATCATGCTGTGGGGATGTTTTTCAGTGGCAGGGACTGGGAGACTAGTCAGGATAAAGGGAAAGATGACTGCAGCAATGTACAGAGACATCCTGGATGAAAACCTGCTCCAGAGCGCTCTTGACCTCAGACTGGGGCGACGGTTCATCTTTCAGCAGGACAACCACCCTAAGCACACAGCCAAGATATCAAAGGAGTGGCTTTAGGACAACTCTGTGAATGTCCTTGAGTGGCCCAGCCAGAGCCCAGAGTTGAATCCGATTGAACATCTCTGGAGAGATCTTAAAATGGCTGTGCACCGACGCTTCCCATCCAACCTGATGGAGCTTGAGAGGTGCTGCAAAGAGGAATGGGCGAAACTGGCCAAGGATAGGTGTGCCAAGCTTGTGGCATCATATTCAACAAGACTTGAGGCTGGAATTGCTGCCAAAGGGGCATCGACAAAGTATTGAGCAAAGGCTGTGAATACTTATGGACATGGGATTTCTCAGTTTTTTTTATTTTTAATAAATTTGCAAAAATCTCAAGTAAACTTTTTTCAGGTTGTCATTATGGGGTGTTGTGTGTAGAATTCTGAGGAAAAAAATGAATTTAATCCATTTTGGAATAAGGCTGTAACATAACAAAAGGTGGAAAAAGTGATGCGCTGGGAATACTTTCTGGATGCACTGTACATCTATTCTGGAAAAAATATTGATCAGTCATGAGGACTCAGACAGCATTTCCGTAATTTATAAAACCATTTTACAGCCCCTCCCTTTCAAAATTCCCAGAGCACAGTGGGAAAAGGATCTCTCACTCAATATCTCAGAAAAGGAGTGGAAAGCAGCAATGCAGAGAATTCACTCAAGCTCTATATGCACAAAGCATAGAATTATTCAACTTTAAAATTATATATCGTGTGCATCTGTATCACTTAAAATTGTCCAAAATGTTTCCAGGCCAAGAGCCAACCTGCGAACGTTGCAATCGAGCTCCAGCCTCACTAGGCCACATGTTTTGGGTCTGCACGAAACTAACATCATTCTGGACCAAAATCTTTAAATGCCTTTCAGACAGTCCTGGTGTCCCAATCCCTCCTGATCCATTAACAGCTGTGTTTGGTGGGCTTACAGGGGGGCTTAAAGTGGAGAAGGACAAACAAACTGTAACTTCCTTTACTTCACTATTAGCATGTAGACTTATCTTGCTGTTCTGGAAGAATCCTAACTCTCCTCTTTTAAGTCAGTGGGTCACTGATGTTATTTACTATTTGAAATTGGAAAAAATCAAATTCTCAGTTAGAGGATCTGTGCAGAACTTTTTAAAAACTGGCAGGATCTAATCAATAATATTTTAGAACTAGCCAACCCATGGCATAGCATACGCCGCATAATTATGTATTGATGGGTGAACACTCCCTGAAAGACACAATTGTCCAAATGGGTTTGGTTTTGAGGATACGACTGTAGGTGAATGAAAAGATGGAACTCTGGAGAGGGCAACATACAATACAGCATTTTACACGCTGCATACAGCGATTCACACCCGTGACAAATATGATTCTTCGTAGATGGTGCTGTCGCGTCCACCCTCTCTCTCAAAGCATACACATTGCCTGGTCATGTGCCCGCTCCCAAGAGCAACTAACAGAGTCCCGCCCACCAACTGTAAGACCATGGGATACCCCTCGCAAACTGTTCTACACGCCGCATACAGCGATTCACATCCGCAACAAACATGCTTCTTCAGAGGTGCATGTGGAGTGTAGCAGAGACGAACGCGAATGACGCCCTGCTCTGTGAGTTGCGGCGTCCTAGTTGGTGGGCGTGGCTCTGCGAGTTGTCGTCGCATCCAATGGTCTTAGAGTTGGTGGGCGTGGCTCCGTCCTGCGTGCTTCCATGGGTGTCTTGCTTGCGCTGGCAGTGGCTTAGTGAATTATATATATAGATAAGCATTTAAACTGAGGAAGTTGATTCTCTTCCCTTTTTTATTTTAATTACTTTTATTTATTTATTTATGTATTTATTTACTTATTTTTCCTACTAGTAAAGTTTTACTTTGTTGGCCTAGCTCTCTTTCTCATGGCTGGGGGTTGATTTGATGTAAACTTAGTTTTGTAAAATTTGACTTGCTTGTATGGAATGTGTCACACATGTGCTCATGGGAGGCAACTAAAGGTTCCAAATGAAAGTAATGCCACGCCAGACCAGGGGGTGGCAGAGTGCACTGACCTTTTTTCACACTTTCCTGCAGACCATTCACGGGATATTCCGCCTGGCCCTGATGACATCATTTTCTGTTTCCGACCTTGATGATGTCACTTTCGGTTTCAGAGCCCTCGGATATTGTCACTTCCGGTGAAGAACCCATGATTGAAGAGACTTCCAGTTCCGGCCCTTTTGATGATGTCAAGTCCGGGTCTGAACCTATGGAAGAGGACCCTTCCAGTTCCACCCTCGATGACTTCACTTCCTTTTCTGGCCTTTAAAGCCTCCATATTTGACTAACCTAATCAGTTCTGTTTTGGACTCCGTTCTGAGCACATCAGTGCTAGCAATTCACCCATTTGCTGCCAGGGAATATTAGACGGGTGGCTTCCCCAAACCTTTTTATGACTCTTGTGTCTGCTTTTTGTGACAATTGTTATTTGCTTTTAATAAATTCAATAAAATGCATAAAAAAAAGAATACTAACTATTGTCACATGTAGAGAACAACCAGCACTTGCATGGAAATCCTGGAGCTGCTTTAATACAATACAATACAATACAGTTTATTTTTGTATTTAAAGACAAGTAGTTCTTATTCATCCACTCCTTTAATTCACTAACACAACTAATTAAAGACAGCACTGGAGAAACTTCATCTGATTTAAATGAAAGGTATAACTGGGTGTCATCTGCATACGAGTGAAAATTAACATTATGTTTCCTAATGAGAGACCCCAGTGGAAGCATGTACAGTGAAAACAGTAAAGGTCCCAGTACTGAGCCCTGCGGGACACCATATTGAACTTCTGTGTATAATGATGGATTGCTGTCAGCACATTTCTGTACATATTGGAATCGATTTGATAAGTAAGAACTAAACGAAGCGAGCACGGTGCCTGTAAGCCCAACATCATTTTCTAGCCTGTGCAGTAAAATAGAATGGTCGATGGTGTCAAATGCTGCACTTAAGTCCAACAACATAATTACAGTTGAGTTTCCTTCATCAGAGGATATCAGAATGTCATTTACAACCCGTGTTAGTGCCGTTTCTGTACTATGACCAGTGCGAAAACCAGACTGGAATTTCTCAAATAAATTGTAATGCGTAAGGTGTGTCTGAAGCTGACTGGCGACTACTTTTTCTAGTATTTTAGAGAGAAACGGTAAATTTGAAATAGGCCTATAATTATTTAGTATATGTGGGTCAAGGTCTGACTTTTTAAGTAATGGTTTAATGACTGACACTTTTAGTGCATCTGGTACTGTGCCATGCAATAATGAACTATTGATAATGTTTAGGATAGGCGCTGCAAGAACATCCATTGCACTTTTTACTAGTTTTGTTGGCACTGGATCTAGGGAACAAGTAGTGGGCTTCATTTTAGAAATTAAACTTAAGACTTCCTGCTCAGTTACAGGATTAAAATTACTAAAGTGCTGAGTGCAATGTGAGACAGGGTCTGCTAAGCTAGTATTTGCTTTGTACTGTGATGCAGAGATCTGGGATCTTATATTTTTAATTTTCTCATTGAAGAAGTTAATAAAGTCTGTACTGATAATGTCTGTTGGTATTTTGCACTGTTGATCTGAATTTCCATTTGTTAATTTAGCCACTGTTCTAAACAGTACCCGAGGATTTTTATTATTGCTATCTATTAATGTAGAATAATATTCTGAGCGAGCTTTAAAGAGGGCTTTTTTATATTTATTAACACTCTCTGTCCATGCAATTTGAAAGACCTGTAGCTTTGTTGTTCTCCATCTGCCCTCCAGTTTTCGACACTCTAATTTAAGAGCTCGAGTGTTTTCATTAAACCAGGGAGAGTTTCTATGTGCTTTGATCACTTTTGTTTTAAGGGGAGCCACTGTGTCCAGAGCATCTCTCAAGGTCACATTATAATGTGATGTTAGCTGATCTAAATTGTTTTCCACAATTACACTCGACTTACTCAAAGTATCTATAAATTTTGAAGCAGAATTACAATCTAGATGCCGCACTGTCTTTGTTTTAATCTGGGAGTGTGTTCGCAAGGGCAGGACCAAATCAAATGTAATTAAGTAGTGATCAGAAATAACTTCATTTAATGGAGTAATAATTAAATTTTGAATTTCAACTTTGTAAGTTATAATTAAATCTAATGTGTGGTTATGATTATGAGTTGGACCTTTGACATTCTGACAAAATCCTACTGAATTTAACAAATAAGTAAAACATTTGCTAAAAGTGTCAGTTTCCACATCAATGTGTACATTAAAATCCCCCATCAGTACTACGTGATCATAATTTATAGCCAAGTCAGATAAAAGGTTGCTAAATTCAGTCATGAACAATGAATACGGCCCTGGTGGTCTATAGACTAGCACTATAATTGTGTTGGAATCTGTTTTAATATTTAAAATGAATGCTTCAAAGGATGTAAAGTTGCCTAAATTTTTAGAAGTGATTTACATTTTGTTACAGTGAATTATTCCAAGGCCGCCTCCTCGACCAGAATGTCTAGACTTATGAAGGAACGAGTAGCCATCTGGTGACGCCTCAGCTAGGGGGACAGTGTCACATTTACTAAGCCAGGTTTCGGTGAGAAGACACAGATCAGATTTTGTACTTAATATAATATCATTTACCAAAACAGCTTTACTGCCAAGAGAGCGAATGTTCAATAAGCAGCATTTAAAACTGTATGCTTCTTTCTGAATTGGTGATATACTTTTTGTTTTAATTTGTAGTAAATTTCTATTACAGATGCCCCTGGTGGAGGGTCTGGTTTTATCCCTTGGTCTAATTATACACCTTATTTTTTGGTTATCAATTAATTTAAGGTTTGTATCAAGACTAAATTTACTGGATGCCCCAAGACAAGGATTATGGGTAACAGCTTCAGGACAGTAACAGATGGGATAAACAACAGCCTGTGATTTAAGATCACATGACTGCGGCCTGGATGGTGCTCTAATCAGTCAACCAGGCAGTTTTGCTGCCATATTTTGGGATAATACATAAGATCCCCTCCAGTTAGGATGAAGACCATCTCTTCTGAAAAATCCAGGCCTTTCCCAAAAATCATCCCAATTGTTCACAAACGCTATGCTTTTGTTTGCACACCAGGTTTCTAGCCAGCAGTGAAGGGAATGCAATCTGCTATAAATCACATCCCCTCTATATAATCTTGGTAAGGGGCCAGATACAACTAAATTCCGACATTTTCTTTTAGCTTTGATGCAAAGAGAGATGAAGTTCCTCTTTAATACCTCAGATTGCTGTGAATAAATATCATTAGTGCCGACATGCAGCAATAAGGTAGATACTTCATCGTCGGCGACAGAGTCCAATGCGGCCTCTATGCCAGAAATCTTGGCCCCTGCGAGGCACTTAACATGAACTGCTGGTTTAACAGAGTTTGGAATTCTAACATTCCGCACTATGGAATCGCCAATTATGAGCACTTTCTTATTCTCAGTTTCCACAGGCGCGCTGCGGAGTGCTGAGAATCTGTTCTGGGTCCGAATTGGTGACCTGGGTGCCGGGGGACTACATTTTGGATTCTTAGACCCCCGTCTTACTGTTACCCACTCGCCCTGTGGCTGAACTGGTGCTGCTGACTTTGGCCGCGCACTGACTACAGTGGGACCAGGAGAGACTGAAGCCGAATCAGAAGTAGCCGAATTGTCTAAACAAACCGAGTCGATCCAATTTTCGGTTTGCCTAATCGCTATCAGATTCCTAACGCGGTCCTCCAATTCGCGTATTTTCCCGACCAACTCTAAATTAACTAAACACTTTTGGCAGGTGAAGCTGTCTACAATGTCGGCCGGAAAACCTGAACTGTACATGCTGCAGGACACACAACATATAAACGTGCCCTCAACGGGCAGAGAGCAGATAGAACTTACGTTAATGGTGCTATAGGTCTCCTGGTGGCCTCCCTGACCAGTTTTCTTCTTGTCTTCTGTAGAGGCAGATCGGGCATCCCGGCTGGATCAGAGGATGTACCATTAACTGGACAGGAGGCCTGAGAGAAACAATGGGTGGATTGGCTGGCAAGGCAGAAAGATAACTCTGTGCCCAGTCTGTATAAAAGAATGGATGGATCAGTGGAAGCTGACTCTTTTTTTAAATATTTTTATTTTATTAATTTTCATTGTAATCATTCCATACAAACAGATCAATTTATAACCCAACAAATTTGAAGACTAATCAAACCCCACCCCTGAGAAGGAGAGCTTAGCTAAAGGAAAATTGCTTAAGGCTTTTTAATAAGGCAACATTAAACAAAAGAAGGGGAGAAGTAAATATCTATATAAATAAGAGATGGAGAAGGGAGTTAAATGCGGTAATAGTTAATTCTCTTATTCTAAAATAATATTGATTAAATCCTGCCATGTTTTGAAAAAATGTTGTACAGATCCTCTAACTGAAAATTTGATTTTTTCCAATTTCAAATAATATAAAACATCGGTTTCCCACTGACTTATAAGAGGAGAATTAGGATTCTTCCAATTTAACAAAATAAGTCTGCGTGCCAAAAGTGTAGTGAATGCAATCACCGTTTGCTTGTCCTTCTCCAATTCCAGTCCATCTGGAAGGACACCAAACACAGCTGTTAGTGGGTTAGGAGGGATTGTGACCCCAAGGCTGTCTGAGAGGCACTTAAAAATTTTTGTCCAAAATGATGTTAGTTTGGTGCAGGCCCAGAACATGTGACCAGTGAGGCAGGAGCTTGGTTGCAGCGCTCGCAGGTTGGATCCTGCCCTGGAAACATTTTGGACAGTTTTAAGCGAGACAGATGAGCTCGATATATAATTTTTAGTTGAATAATTCTATGCTTTGCGCATATAGAACTCGAGTGAATTCTCTGCTTTGCTACCTTCCACTCCTTTTCTGATATATTGATTAAGAGATCTTCTTCCCAATGTCCTCTTGGATCTTTGAAAGGTAGGGACTCTAATAAGATTTTATATATTGCGGAAATAGTGTTTATTTCCTCGGAATTGAGCAGTATTTTTTCCAGCATTGTGGAGGGTGCAAGGTGAGGGAAATCGGGCAATTTCTGTTTAACAAAATTTCTAATTTGAAGATAGTAAAAGAAATGTGTAGCTGGGAGGTAGAATTTTGAACGTAATTGTTCAAAAGATGTAAATATGTTGTCTATATAAAGATCTCTGAGCATTTTAATCCCAAAACTTTTCCAGGTATTAAAAACTGGATATACTTGCGAAGGTTGAAAGAGGTGGTTCTCTTGCAGGGGTGCCACTGATAAAAGATTTTCCATCTTAAAATGCTTCCTAATTTGGTTCCATATTCTGAGTGAGTAAAGCACAATTGGGTTATTAGTATATTTGCGATAACTTTCATTTATTGGAGAGCAGAGCAGGGAATATAAAGAAGTACTACAGGATTTTACTTCTATTGCGGACCAAGCCTGTGTATGTTCATTTATTTGTGTCCAGGTTTTTATGGCTTTTATGTTTGCTGCCAAGTAATAAAACTGAAAATTAGGTAAAGCCATGCCACCTTCTGCCTGAGGTCTTTATAGGGTCGCTCTTTGGATACGTGGGTGTTTTGAGTTCCAAATGAATGAGGTTATTATTGAATCTAACTGTTTAAAAAACGATTTATTGATATATATTGAAATGTTTTGAAATAAAAAGAGAAGTTTAGGAAGGATATTCATCTTAACAATGTTAATTCTTCCAGCTAGAGTGAGATGAAGGGTTGACCATCTATGCAAGTCTTGCTTAATTTTTTCCATACAGACGCCAAAATTTTGTTGATAAGGAGCTTTATGTTTACTTGTGATATTTACCCCTAGGTATTTAAACTGATCTGCTATGGTAAAAGGTAGGGTGTCTAATCTAATATTATATGCTTGTGAATTCACTGGAAAGAGTATACTTTTATTCAGATTAATTCTAAGACCAGATATCTTTTGAAATTCTGTTAGTGCTGTTAAAACAGCGGGGACAGTGTTTTCTGGGTCCGATATATATAAGACCATATCATCTGCATATAGAGAAATTTTCTGTTCCAGTCCTTCTCTGACAATCCCCTTTATCTGATAAGAATTTCGGCAGTGAACCGCCAGTGGTTCAATAGCGATTGCAAACAACAGTGGTGACAAGGGACATCCTTGTCTTGTACCACGTTCTAGTTTAAAGTAGTCTGAGCAAATGTTATTAATACAAACTGAAGCTTCTGGATTGGTATACAGTAGTTTGATCCAAGCACAAATATTCGGGCCAAACCCAAATTTCTCCAATGCAGTGAAAAGGTAATTCCATTCAATCATGTCAAATGCCTTTTCTGCGTCTAATGATAGTAATATCTCTGGGGTGTTTGATTTTGCTGGTGAATATATAACATTAAACAAGCGTCGGAGATTGGAAGATAGGTGTCGGCCTTTAATAAATCCAGTTTGATCTTGTGATGTTACCGAGGGCAGCACTTTCTCCATCCTTCTAGCTAGGATTTTTGAGAGTATCTTAACATCATTATTCAGGAGTGAAATTGGTCTATATGATGCACATTGTAACAAGTCCTTATTTTGTTTAGGAAAACATTGTCGAAATGTTTGAGGTAGTATTTGGTTGTCTCTAGCTTCTGTAAATGTTGCCAATAAGAGGGGAGCTAGCTGAGTGTAGAATTTCTTATAAAACTCTACGGGGTAACCATCAGGGCCTGATGATTTCCCGCTTTGTAGTGACTTTATAGCGTCTAGTAATTCTGTTAGCGTTAGAGGTTTATCCAGTTCCTCAGCACTTAAAGCATCTATTTGTGGTATCTGTGATGTATCCAGAAATGCATTAGATTGTGTGTTGTCTTCTTTGGGCTCAGTGGAATATAAAGACTTATAGTAATCTCTAAATGTGTGCATTATTTTATTATGGTCGATGATTTCTTCTCCATTCTTGTTGGTGATTACTGGTATTGCATTGTGAACTTCTTGTTTATGAATTTGTTGAGCTAAAAGCTTATTAGCTTTTTCTCCGTGTTCATAGTAATGCTGTCTAGACTTATAAATAAGTTGTTCAGTTTCTTTAGTTGTTAAGATGTTAAGTTCTGTATGTAGGGCCTGCATTTTCCTGTGAAGAGCTTCACTTGGACACCTGGCTTGTTCTTCATCTATTCTAGTAATTTCATTTCTTAGCTCTGACACTTTCTTGGTTTCTAATTTATTTCTGTGGGAAAGATATGAAATAATCTGTCCTCTTAAGAAGGCCTTTAGAGTTTCCCAGAGTGTTCCTGCAGAAACCTCTGTGGACGTGTTTGTCTCTAGGAAGAAGCTGATTTTTTGGATATAAATTCTGTGCAGTTCTCGTCTGCCAATAAAAGAGGGTTAAGACGCCATCTGCGAGGTGAGTGTGAGGGGCTTATTGATTTTAGCTCCAAGACTAGAGGGGAATGGTCAGAGATAACAATTGTGTCGTATTTGCATGATTTAATTGTAGGCAGGAAATTATTATCTATAAAAAAATAATCAATTCTTGAGTAGCTATAATGCACTGGTGAGTAGAACGAATGTGTTCTTGAGTTTGGGTTAAGAAACCTCCAGGGGTCTGACAAGTTGTGATCATTCAAAAACTGTGTAATTATCTTTGCAGTATTAGATGTCGTCCCCCCTGTCACAGGAGTCCTATCTAAGAGTGGATTTAAAACACAATTAAAGTCCCCAGCCATTATAATTTTATGAGTGTTCACGTTGGTGATGGATGCAAATAGATTTTGCATGAATTCCTTATCATCAACATTGGGTGCATAAACATTTATCAAAATCATTTTACTGTTATATAAGTTGCCCATGACCATCACATATCTCCCTTCAGGGTCCGACACTACATCTGATGCTACAAATGGAACAGTTCTGTGTATGAGAATTCCCACCCCTCTAGTTTTCTTTATAAAGCTAGAATGGAACATTTGGCCAGTCCAGCCTTTTTGTAATCTGAACTGATCCTTGCTTAGTAAGTGGGTCTCCTGTAGAAATACTATTTTAGCGTTTAAGCCTGTTAGGTGAGAGCATACTTTCTTTCTCTTTAGTTCGTGATTCAGGCCTTTAACATTCCAGCTCACAAAGTTAACTGTCCCATCATGGAGACATTGATTCTGAGTTTTTAATGTCATTTTATAGTTTTAATTGGTAATATGGCAGTTTTAATCTTAGTTTCAAGATTCCCCATGAGTTATTGCATTTTAGCCTGTTGTTGCATTGATATTTATAATTATAAGAATTACAAGAATAGATGAGATATAACCTGCTCTCCTTCTCTCCCCCCTTTATCCCCCCACCCCCCCATTTTGCCTCCCCCCATGAGGCTAGATCCCACTTCACGATGTTCCAGTCCTCTAATATACGAAGAGACAGAGCACGTCCAAAACAAAACAAACCCCACCCTGCAGCGGCGTTACAGAATTAAAACAGAGATATCTTTTGCAGTTAAATTCTTAATACTATCTGCCGAAAATGTTCTCATTAACAATATTTAAGCTTGAAATAATCTTCAGCGCTTTTAAATTAAGATATTAAGATTAAAAAAAAAAAAAAAAAAAAGAAACAACCCTGGGAATGATTTTAAAAACTAGTCTAGGATAAACCTGGTAATTCATACTGTAATAGTATAATGGTAATAGTATAAATAGTAGAAAAAGCAGTAAACCAAGGGTATGATGTTAAACAGTCTACTTTAAGGTATAGTAAAATAAAAAAAAATTAAAAAAAAAGGAAGAAGAAAAAAAAAAAAAAAACAATCCTACTTTAATTACTTCCACATTTTCACACTCACGTCTATAACTCTATAACTCTATAACTCTATAACTCTGATTAAAACATAAACTTATAAAGTCCAGATAAAAAAAAAAAAAAAAAAAAACATGGATCCAGAGATCAGATCACAGGTCCTTCCCGTGCCTTGATCGAATATGGCTCCTTATTAACTTTCAAAAAAGTGTCGGAAACAGCTTCTCTAGTTCTTTTTCAGCTTCTTCTTTGCTGAAGAAAATATAATGTCGATCTTGAACTTCCACTTTCAGTTTGGCAGGATACAAGAGGCTGTATTTGATATCGGCTTTCCGTAGCAACTTTTTAATGTCGATGTAGGATCTACGGTTTGCAGCTGTTGATGGTGAGAAGTCGGGAAAAATACGAATAAGATTATTTTCAAATATAATCTCTTGCTTGTGTCTGAGAAGTGCCATCACATCAAGCTTACATCGTAGTCGCTCGAAGCGGACAATAAAAGACCTAGGTTTAAAGGCGCTTGGTATCTTTGTGCGATAAGCCGTGGCTATCTCAATGTCGAGTTTAAAGTCATCTCCAATTATTTTAGACAGTAATTCTACTGCAAATTTCACTGGGCTTGAGCTTTCTCGTTTCTCAGGTATACCCTCAATTCTTATATTATTTCTTCTGCACCCATCCTCCAGGGCTGCAAGTCTGTCTCCAAGTTTTTTGCATTCCGAGTTCGCAGCTGTGGCTTTTTCATCGGCGTTAGATGCCAGTTGTTCCGCTGTTTCCACTTGAGCCGTGAGTCCCTGCTTAACGTCTTCCAGCTGGTCTGAAACGTCATTAATATGGTCATCAAGCATTTTCAGTTTTGAATTAGTTTGTTCAATGTGTTCCACTAATTTCTCCAACATGCCTTTAAAGTTCACATCAAAACATTTAAATAGACGCGTTTCCTTATCTTTGTTATTCTTCTTGAGCTCAATGGCCACCTTCTTAAGCTCATTCTTAAGCTCATTCATGGCCGTAACCATGGTAGTGGCCAGTGTAGCGATCATCTCTTTCAGTTCGGACAGTTCGCTTCGGCTTTCGTGCTCCGCGAGTGGAAATGCAGCGCCTGTTACAGTAGGCGCTGCCGGCTCGTGATGAGTAGATGAGAGCACGTCCTGCAGAGCCCTTTCTAGTCTCGAATGATCCTCAGAAATCGGCGATCCATCGTGACCTGTATCACTTGCACCTTCGCTCCCATTTTCACTCTCGACTGGAGACGATACAATGGAGCGGGGTCCCAGGAATTCTGCGCATTCGTCTGCCAGTTCCAGGTCAGTCTCCGTGATGCCATACCTTACACCTGCACTCAGGCCGGATGTCTGTTCAGACTTTGATACGGCTTTAAGTTTCTTTTCCGGTTCTTTCTGACTTTTCTTCTTGTTACTCATGCTTGTATATTGTAGTGGAAGTTCCTTGGTCGGGTTAAATACAGGATACCTCTAAATAATATGAAATACGTGGGAAAATAAAGCCGCTGCTAGCGGAGCTCTGTCTTCAGACATCCATCTCCTATAAACGGACGAAACTAACCCTGGCTCTGATGACATCACTTTCTGTTTCCGACCTTGATGATGTCACTTCCGGTTTCAGAGCCCTCGGATATTGTCACTTCCGGTGAAGAACCCATGATTGAAGAGACTTCTGGTTCCGGCCCTTTTGATGACGACACGTCTGTGTCTGACCCTATGGAAGAGGACCCTTCCGCTTCCGCCCTCGATGACTTCACTTCCTTTTCTGGCCTTTAAAGCCTCCATATTTGACTAACCCTAATCAGTTCTGTTTTGGACTCCGTTCTGAGCACATCAGTGCTAGCAATTCACCCATTTGCTGCCAGGGAATATTAGACGGGTGGCTTCCCCAAACCTTTTTATGACTCTTGTGTCTGCTTTTTGTGACAATTGTTATTTGCTTTTAATAAATTCAATAAAATGCATAAAAAAAAGAATACAACTAACTATTGTCACATGTAGAGAACAACCAGCACTTGCATGGAAATCCTGGAGCTGCTTTAATGGTGCTATAGGTCTCCTGGTGGCCTCCCTGACCAGTTTTCTTCTTGTCTTCTGTAGGAGCAGATCGGGCATCCCGGCTGGATCAGAGGATGTACCATTAACTGGACAGGAGGCCTGAGAGAAACAATGGGTGGATTGGCTGGCAAGGCAGAAAGATAACTCTGTGCCCAGTCTGTATAAAAGAATGGATGGATCAGTGGAAGCTGACTCTTGGGGGTGGTTCCATCCCCCATGCACTAGGTGGCAGTGGCCCTTCTTTGAGAACCAAGTCAGGACATCTGCAGGGGTGCTAGGGAAAAGGAGTCCATAAGTGCAGCCCTGTAGGGGTCCCGTGGGATCAGTGGAGGGTGCTGTTGGGGGAGGACCACCCTACTATGTCTATGGCCCGGAAGTGCTTCCTAGAGGACACACAATGGCACCAGAAGCATTCCAGAGTCCAGCATAAATGGAAGCCCACTGCCACACATCGGTGAGTCAGAATCGGGAGGTAGTGGGTGAAACTCAATGGAGGCAGAGAAGGAGGAAGACTTGTGGATTATTGAATGTTTATTGCATACTTGTGGCTTGTTGTTGGGAGAGGATTGCGGTAAAGTGCCAGGAAGGAGAATTAAAGTCCATTATTTTATTCTATTAACGTGTTTTGTATTACTGGTTCATCAATCCTGGAGGGACGTCCTGATCTTGGTAGAGTCACCATTGAGCCATATTGTCTCCACTTGTTAATGTCTGTCTTCTCCTTGTTCCATGGGATGTTTAATGCTTTGGATGCTTTTATTGTACCCCTGACCTGATTGATACTTTTCATTGATGAGACCCCAGTCATGTTTCAAAAGCTCTTTGGAGACCGTGGCTTTTGGATTTTGTTACAACCGAGAGGATGCCAGAATACTCATACAGGAGCAGCCAAACTTTACCTGAGCTCAGTCAGAGCCACTTGAATTGATGTCACCTGTTTGAGATGAGATTGCTTGTGATTGGCTGATTCTGAACGCACACATGTCCTTCATCATTAAGGGGGGTCTCCACATGAATGACATCAGGGGCCTCATGTATAAACGGATCGTGCGCACAAAAATGTTGCATACGCCTGTTTCCACGCTCACATCGCGATGTATAAACACTAAAGTTGGCCTAAAGCCACACACATTTTCATGCCATCACCCCCCATTGCATACACAAGTTCTCCGCTTCGTTTTGCAAACTGGTGGCTCCCAGCATCAAACCAGTGCTACTGTTCCTGTGTGGTTTTGCTTTACTTTTTAGATTCACATCCCTGACGCGGCTTTATCAAATTGACTGAAATTAAACACATATCATTTATTAGTTTAAGGCATCTGATCGTAATCAACGTGTAACAATATAATGGTCCACGGAATGGCCAAACTATCCACAGCTGCTTTAGTGTTGTTACTCTCAGTGCACCACTCAGAGTATTTTAACCCATTGTATCTGAGTGTGGAATCACAGCTCTACAGCAGCTGATCGGAAAGCTCTACGTCAGATTATGTCGAGAATGGAGAGAATTATCAGGATACAGCATCTAGCACATGCTGCCTTGGCCATGCACACAGTCTATTTGAACTTCTCCCATTCAGCAAACGCTTCAGAGCCTTTCCTGTACGGACCTCGTGGTTCAGCAACAGTTTCATCCCAAGAACTATAAACGCACTCAATCAGTCCATCAAGTGCCCCGGTAGAACTGTTTGTACTTATAAGTAAGATAATAAGAACCTCACTGGAAACTTGCATTACAGTTGTAATATTGCACAACCTCAGCCACTTATGCTTTTATCTATATATATAATTCACTAAGCAGCCGACCATGGCAGGCAAGACACAAGACAGAGCCATGCCCGCCAACTCACAGAGCCCAGCCCACCAACTCTAAGACCATGGGATACGCACGACAGAGCACCGCCCACCAACTCTAACCCTCTTCCCGGGTCCACCCTTGCTCTCGAGGCATGCACACTGCCTGCTCATGTGCCAGCACGCAACACCTCACCAAACACCGCCTCAGTCGCTTTCGTCTCTGCTACAGTCCTCATGCACCTCTGAGCCACGTTGACTTTTCATTGTTCATTTTATGTTCCGGCTGCTTTTCTATATATAATCCACCAAGTCGCCCGACCATGGGATACACACGCACGCAAGACAGAGCTCCGGCCACCAACTCTAACCCTCCTCCTGGAACACTACGACAAACTCAACACAGAACAGAAACACGCTGTTGACACTGTTTTACATGCTGCATACAGCGATTCCCATCCCCGACAAACATACTTCTTCTTAGATGGTCCTGCAGGACCAGGGAAAACCTTTGTCTACAAAACCTTGATTCATACCATCAGAGCTAGGGGAGACATTCCTACAATCGTAGCATTTATAGGAATAGCTGCAACATTGTTACTGGGTGGACACACTGCACATTCCGTTTTTAAAACACCGTTGAGGCTGAATACTACTTCCACATGCAACATCAAACCTACCTCACCACATGCTCAACATCTTCTGCAATCCAAATTGATAAGATGGGACGAAGCGCCAATGACACATGCATACGCATTCCAAGCAGTTGACAGGTTATTACGTGACCTCATGGGTGACATGCAGCCATTTGGAGGCAAAACAATACTATTGGGTGGAGATTCCCGACAAATTCTCCCCGTCATTATGCGTGGCTCCTGAGCACTTACTGTCGCCAGTTGCATTAACAAGCAACCTTTGTGGCGTCACATGCATGTTCTTACACTGACGACAAATATGAGAGCTGATGTTGGAGATGGGACAAATGGAACACCTGTGACATTGCCTTCACATTGTTTTCCTTTTATTTCTGATCTCGTTCAACAACTATATGGCAACATCGACTTCTCAACTGTCACTCTGGAACAACTCAGCACGTGACCTATATTAAGCGTCACCAACGAGGACCCGCTACACCTTAATGAACAAGTGCTGAAGCTTATCCCTACCGACGAAGTGACTTTCACCAGCGTTGACACCATCGTCACAGATGATCCCGCACATCAAATTTCATTCCCCAAAGAATTTCTTAATAGTCTTACTCCCACTGGCATGCCTCTGCATAAACCCAAAATTAAAATTGGTTCAGTCGTCATGCTTCTCAGAAACCTCCTGCCAGCTAACGGTCTCTGTAATGGCACTAGACTTTCTGTTACCAGCATTCACCGCAATGTACTGGAGTGTAAAACAATCGCAGCTCCTACCTCACAAACTGTCCTTATTCCCCGGGTATCCCTGACCCCATCAGATTCAAATTTGCCTTTTACTTTTACACGCAGATGTATCCTGTTAGATTGGCCTTTGCAATGACAATGACAATTAATAAGGCACAGGGACACACTTTCAAAACGATATGCCTGTATCTGCCAGAACCAGTTTTCAGTCACGGACAATTGTATGTTGCTCCCTCCAGAGTGCCATCTTTTCATTCACCTACAGTCGTATCCTCAAACCCACGCCATTTGGACAACTGTGTCGTTCAGGACGTGTTCACCCATCAGTACATAATTATGCGGTGTATGCTACGCCATGGGTTGGCTATATTGTATATTTTTCACTGTTTTTTATCCTATATTATTATTATTATTATTGTTGTTGTTGTTATTTTACCATTTTATAGGAAAGTAAGTTTATGGAGGATTTGCATATTGAATCTCATTGCACCATACAATAACAATAAATAAAGGAATTCAATTCAGTTCAATAGAAGAGAGCGCGTATTTACAGATGATGACGACTGGCTTCTAACTCAGTTCAGATTTCCAAGCGTTATCTTCTTGGAGCTCTTGACATCATTTTTAAGATGAAATGCAGTAAAGTATGTATATTACATTATACTGATACATTTTTAACTTCATTTAAATAAAGTATACTGTTAATAATTAAACGTGTGGGCAAGGTGGACAGCTGTAGCGATGAGCTGGCGCCCCCTTCAGGGATTGTTCCTACCTCGCGCTGTATTCTTGCTGGGACTGGATGGAATAATTAAACATGTACTACGAAGATATTTCAATGTTCCTTAAATGTTTTGAAGAATCTGCTTTCTAAACTTACAGATGTCTTGACATTTATTAAACAGCTGATGGTGTGGCAATTGGTTACTTGGAGAAAGAAAAGGAAGGACAGGAATTTGGGGTTAGTACGTTTTAAAAGAGACAGTACTGTTGCAATAAATGATTTCATCGAAGGTCGCACACGGCACAGGAACAATCTGTGGATGGGGCGCCAACTCGTCACTATCACTGCGCCACCGTGTTCCCAAGTTTAATAACATGGTTTCATTCCTATCATCATGAAAATGATATCAAGTATACATCTCAGTACTTAAATTATTCAGAGAGCTGTAATATCACAAATATAATGGATTCTGTGTCCTGTTGGAGGAAGAGAAAGCCCGTTTAAGAAGCACATAGTGATTCACACACATAGAGCACATAGAAGATCACATACAAAACAAAGAATTTAACATGCTACTTTAGTTACGACAGGATTTTTTAGAACATTAGAACACTCTAGACGAGAATAGGCCACTCAGCCCAACAAAACTCACCAGTCCTATCCACTTAATTCTTCTAAAATAACATCAAGTTGAGGTTTGAAAGTTCCTAAGGTCCTCCTGTCTACAATACTACTTGGTCACTTACTTCAATGTGTCTGTGGTTCTCTGTGTGAAGAAAACTTCATAATGTTTGTGTGAAATTTACCCTTAAGAAGTTTCCAACTGTGTCCCTGTGTTCTTGATGAACTCATTTTAAAGTCCCTGTCTTGATCCACTGCACTAATTCCCTTCATAATTTTAAACACTTCAGTCATGTCACCTCTTAATCTTCTTTTGCTTAAACTGTAAAGGCTCAGCTCTTTTAATCTTTTCTCATAATTCAACCCCTGTAGCCCTGGAATCAGCCTCGTCGCTCTTCTCTGGACCTTTACTAGTGCTGCTAGAAACTAGTTTGAGAAACTAGTAAATTAAATGATTTTAAGATGAAGTTTATGACGTTCTACTTTAATGACAAAATAAACTATGTGATGAAAGTGGATATTTCGACATTTTTCCCATTGTGTGTCTATTTTGGTTTTTTTTTTCTCTGTACCCTAATAAGCTTCCATACAACACTCAGACGGTGGGCTGCAATTCGCTTTTTCACGGTGACTTTGATATCTGATAACTTTTTATTTATTTCGGGCACTGTGCAACTTTCTGAACTTGAACTTTCAAGTTTCTCCGCCACGCTGTGTCACTCGATCAACTTCCTTCTGTTCTTTATACCACTGCTTACACCAACAAAGAGTACGTTTTTCCTTTGTCTCTACTTGGTATTTGCTGAAATTCTTTTTTCCCCCCGTGCTTTTGCCATTGTCTTTTCACAGAAAGCTGAGCTTAAGGGGTATTTATGTTGATTTGCCTTTCAAGGGGGGGCGAGGGGGGGTTTGTGGCGGCACATTTCATTACATTTCACGCTGACCGGGATTATGTAGCGGAAGAACGCGGAAGTTGGCGTACATACAGATTTTTACATCTGGATTTTTTTGTTCCTGTTTTTGTCCATACGCCATGTTTTACTGTGAATTCTACGCACAGCATTATACATGAAGCCCCAGAGGTTTCTGATTGTTTTCAAATTCTTTGTATTAATTGCAATTTTGCCATAAAGGTGGACTAGGTTATGCCAGGATTTATCTTGGTTTTAATTTTTTTATTACACAAAATATGCAATTTTGGCATAGGTGTGTGGAATTTTTATATCTTTAGCTGTCTTTTCCAGTTTCCCAGAATCGAGCAGCTAATTGTTGGTAAGTTGGACGAGTCAAACATGTACAAAAGAAATTTCTCACATCAAAAAAAATTTGTTGAAAAATTCAAAGCAAAAAAAAAAAAAACACACGCAGAATAAAGACCAAAAAGGAAAACATGTTTCTTGCACTAATGTAGCCTTGTCATAATGTAATGTAAAACATAGTTTAATTAGTCATATATATATTATTTTGTTGTAGAGTGTAAACTTCATCAAAACTTTGTAGTAAGAAGTCAAGCAAAATGACCCCTGTTATTGGCTAACTAAAAAGATCACAATATGCAGGCTTTGTAGGCAACTCAGAGCCCATCTTCAGCTGAGATGTAATCCTGAAGAACTGAAGAATCCTCTCGCCTGAAGAAGGGGCCTGAGCCGCCTGCAAAGCCCGCATATTGTAATCTTTTTAGTTAGCCAATAAAAGGTGTCATTTTGCTTGACTTCTTACTACATTCACAATGGCTAACACCGTACAACACCCTAGTAATCAAAACTTTGTACACGGAAAATAACAATTAAGGGAACAGAAGTGTGGTGTACAAAGTTCCTGCTAATCAGTTTCTAGTGGGGCCGTTATTAATGTGACACATCTCGCCTACCTCCTGAGCTCTTTCGCTCTTTCTCTTGAGAAAGAATATTTAGAATTAAGGTGTGTCAGTCTTTCCAAATAATAAAAGTATGATGCTAATAGAACTATAAGAATATAATTTCTTTATAACTAATGTAATGTACTGAACTAATCTTTAGGTAACCCTTGATATTTTATGAGCAATGTGCGTGAAAAAAAATGTATAAGGACGTTAGCATTGTCTAAAACTGCTGAGTTGCATACACCCTAAAACCGTTAGGACAAAACTTGCAATAACTGGTCTTATGTATGTGTAACTTAGCAGAAGTGTATTTTTTAAAATTGTGAAATTACTGACCACTTTTTATCTGTAAAAAGCACTGTGTTTTCTCTGCATGTACAAATTCAGGATGTGGACAGGGGCTACAGCAATCCATGTAATAACCTCAAGATGAACTGCTCTGTTTTTATTTTATTCTTGTCAACAAACTTGAGTATTTAAAGAAAGTCTCTCTGTCCTGCTAGCAAGATGACTGTTTGTAGCACACTGGAACATGACAGGGTCTGCAGCCTCCCTCTTCTCACCAAGAATAAAGAATACGATTAATTCATGTATTTATTTCTAGTAGGATTAACTACTGCAATGTGGTGTTCACTGGATGTTCAAACTGTTCTTTATACAGCCTCCAGTTAATCCAAAATGCTGCTGCAAGACAAGAACAAGAAAATACAAACACATAACTCCAGTCCTCACATCCTTACACTCGCTCCCGGTTAAGTTTAGGACAGATTGCAAAATCCTCCTTTTAACATATAAAGCATTAAATGGCTGAGGTCCAGCTTACTTGTCTGAACTTATCATGACTTACAAACCTGAGCTCACATTAAGATCTCAAGATGCTGGTCTGCTTAGGATTCCAAGGATTAATAAAATAACAATGGGAGGTCGAGCTTTTAGTTACAGGGCCCCTAAACTGTGGACTGGTCTGCCTGCTACTATAAGAGATGCCCCTTCACTCTCAGGCTGAAGACTCACGACTTCAGTTTAGCACACCCTGACTAGAGCTGCTGATTAACTGTACAGACTGCATCTCTGTTGTCAGTCATTAGCACTAAAACATAAGTAACATGATAGTTATAATTAGATACTAACTCTCACCTATTCTGTTTCTCTTCTCGGTACTCAAATGTGGCACTTGGTACCACGGCCCACCTGCCAAGTTGCGGAATTATGGGAAAGAGGGGTCCTTTCATTGGATTGGCTGGCCCAGCACTGTTTCAGCTGTGGAATGGCCAAATGGGGGAGGCAGCTTGATGGATGAGGTCAGCAGGACTCTAAATATATCCAAATCTTCTTATGTGATATCATCTACTGTTATATTCTGCTACATACTTCTAAAATTTTAATTTTTATACTGTATTGAGGATTTGTTCTGTTCCGTGTATTGTGTTGTATTGACTCCCTTCTCTTTGACACCCACTACACGCCCAACCTACCTCTTTGAACTGCCTTTCCGGAGGTTTATTCCATTTTTTACCCTATAAGGGTTTATTGGGAGTTTTTCCTTGTCTTCTTAGAGAGTCAAGACTGGGGGGCTGTCAAGTGGCAGGGCCTGTTAAAGCCTATTGTGGCACTTTTTGTGTGATTTTGGGCTACACAGAAATAAATTGTATTGTATTTTTGATTTTTACTTTTTGTTGGTGTCTGCCTTCTGTTGTTCTCGACTTCAGCGACCACACTCTCAAAGCATCGTGGATACTCGAGACGGTTAAACACGTCTTGTGCTCTCGCTGATGTTTGTTAATGTTCTTGTATACATTCTGCAAAATGTATGGATTTATTTTTTTGTTAAAAGGTGAAACTTTTTGTAACGCTGTAATATTGTTTTCAGACATTAGGTTAATATTTTGCTGTTTTAACACGAGACTTAACTTTCATTCCTGTCGCTGCTGTTACTCCTTTCATAGGATCGGACAGCCGCCAGTGGACACGTTGTGCATTCTTTCTGCTGCATTCTACCTAAGGTATGATTAGTGATTAGTTCCTATTATTATTATTATTATTTATGATTAGTTCCTCTCCCAAACTATGCAACTCTTCAATTCCACCCGGGTTTTTAAATGTTAACATTATTCAAAGTTATTGTCTGTTATACCTGCATTGTTATCAATCTTTAATTTAATATTGTTTTTGTATCAGTAAGGTGCTGCTGGAGTGTGTGAATTTCCCCTTGGGATTAATAAAGTATCTATCTATCTATCTATCTATCTATCTATCTATCTATCTATCTATCTATCTATCTATCTATCTATCTATCATATAGCACCTTTCACTCTATCTATCTATCTATCTATCTATCTATCTATCTATCTATCTATCTATCTATCTATCTATCTATCTATCTATCTATCATATAGCACCTTTCACTCTATCTATCTATCTATCTATCTATCTATCTATCTATCTATCTATCATATAGCACCTTTCACTCTATCTATCTATCTATCTATCTATCTATCTATCTATCTATCTATCTATCTATCTATCTATCTATCATATAGCACCTTTCACTCTATCTATCTATCTATCTATCTATCTATCTATCTATCTATCTCTATCTATCTATCTATCTATCTATCTATCTATCTATCTATCTATCTATCTATCATATAGCACCTTTCACTCTATCTATCTATCTATCTATCTATCTATCTATCTATCTATCTATCTATCTATCTATCTAGTATATAGTGCCTTTCACTCTATCTATCTATCTATCTATCTATCTATCTATCTATCTATCTATCTATCTATCTATCTATCTATCTATCTATCTATCTATCTATCATATAGCACCTTTCACTCTATCTATCTATCTATCTATCTATCTATCTATCTATCTATCTATCTATCTATCTATCTATCTATCTATCTATCTATCTATCTATCATATAGCACCTTTCACTCTATCTATCTATCTATCTATCTATCTATCTATCTATCTATCTATCTATCTATCTATCTATCTATCTATCTATCTATCTATCTATCTATCTAGTATATAGTGCCTTTCACTCTATCTATCTATCTATCTATCTATCTATCTATCTATCTATCTATCTATCTATCTATCTATCTATCTATCTATCTATCTAGTTACGATTTTCCTTTAGAGTTATTTAAGACTGTTTTAATTGAAGTTAACACCTTTTTCAAGGTTTGGTTATTCTCTGGAAGCCTTACAGTTCTGTATGGAATTTAATTGTAGCACTTATCAAACTCTTATGTTTCAAAGTATGTAATTATTTTGTATATACCTTTGTATTGTATATCCTATACACAGTATTATGTTGTATTTATTATTGGTGAAAAAGGTCCCAGTATTACTCTTTTTATTCATATTTTTAAAACTTCATATCTTGCTTTATTTGTTCTGTTTGTTTGGTTTCACTCTGTTCTCGTTATATAAAATAGAAGTGGCAGCAACTCATGGAGAAATAAGAAATAAGTAATGGATAATAAGCTGATTTATTGTGTAATAATATAATGATGTATAATTCAATTGGGTAATATAATGAATAATATAATTATTATAATAATATATAGCATAAAAAGTGTAGCGGATGCATGTGGGGGAACAGAGAGCAGCCAGTGCAGGTATTGTGCATTAATGCCACCCCATTCTACGGGTCACTGTTGTCACACACGCGTGTTTAGGAGACAACTAAAGGGCTTGAATAGATGTAATTCCACGCCAGGCCAGGGGGTGGCGAAGTGTACTAATCCTCTCTCTCAATACCAGGAAATCCCGCCTATTTCTTTGGCAGCCAATGACGTCACTTCTGGTTCCAGACCTGATGACATCACTTCCTTTACTGGCCTTTAAAGCCGCCATCTTGCTTCCAGTATATCAGTTCTGTTTTGGACTCAGTTGTGTGAACATGTCTGTTCATGCTAATCATTTTTGCGGCCAGGAAATATCATACGGGTGGCTGCCCCAAACCTTTGCAGTGTCTTTTTGTCGTTCTTGTGACACTGTTCACAATCCTGGCGGTCCAGGGCTCCTCATTCCATTGAATTTTAATTGAAGTCGTTTACACAAACTTGGCCTCTTGTTGTTAAACTTAAAGGTTGTGTTATTTCTCTATGCAGGGCTTCCCAAACTCAGTCCCGGGGACCCCTTGTGGCTGCAGGTTTTCATTCCAACCAACTTCTGTTTTTAATTGGACTCCTGATGCCCAATGAAGTGAGCTGCTATTTCCCAGTCTGTTTGTTTTGGAGTCAATGGAGAAATAACTAAACGAAGTTTGGTACATTTTTATTAAAATGTACTAAGCACTTATATAAAAAAACAAAACAAAGCAACTTTTTAACAGTTTTCTCCATCTCGGGGCTCTAACTGCCATGGCACCCTGCGAGTGTCCTAAAGGGAGCACTGCCCCCTGTGGTGTGGGGGAGTGAGCTGCTCCCGGTGGGCTCGTTCACCCGCTCCTTCCATTATAGCCTCCTGGCTGGGTATGAATCCTTCCTTTAGCCTGCCCAGGATGCCTGTCCTTCTTGCCTGGCACCTACAATTTCTAAGTGGAAAATGCAGAAAGTGGAATGTGGGGTCATTGGAAAGTTGAAGCAGCCCTTTTATTTAGGAGATAACAGTCCGTCTGTCAAAAAACTAAACAGAAAGAAAGGCAAATTGGGGGAGAGGTGTGGCGCTGATGCAGCACTTCGGCCATCTTTGAGGGAAGAAAGCAAAGCAATGCCATGCGGTATTGGGGTATGCAATGTGGCATTTTAATATCAAAACACTGTACTTGTAATTATAGCATCATAATAATATAATAGTAATAATAATTAAGTATTTGCGACCCGAGTTTTCATAACAGTTTTAATTGCGCCCCTCCTAAGGTTTTTTTGAAAGGAGCCCACTACTACCAATTTGTTCTTTTTTAATTAATGATATATCATAGATGCATATTTTATTATACCTACTTAACTTTTATCGACATTTATCTAACTCTATATTTATTTTTCTAGTACCAGAATGTAGTTTAAGTTAATTTGTTTTGGCTTCAATAGATGTATTTTTCATATTTTTAATTCTTGTTTTATTCGTGCCCCCCTTTTTGTTACTTCGCACCCCCCTAGCAGGGTCTGCCCCACAGGTTGAGAACCACTGAATTATAGCAATGAGGAAATGAATGAATTTATGCAAATTGTTCACAAATTTTTTTTAGGGTTAGGGTTAGGGTTAGGGGCATCATTTTAGGCCCCCTAAATACCCTCAGTGATGGCCACAGGTACTTCTTATAGTCCTCAGGTACGCTGAAAGGCCCTGGTGGCAACACCTGAGGGTACTTCGAGGGCCTACAGAGAGTATTTGGATCGCCGTTCACTTTTCACACGTTTTGTTCTGCGGCAGTCTTGGACTGAAATTGATCCAATGATCGTTTTTCTCTCATCAAAGAACAGTCAACATCCTAGAATGACAAGGTGAAAATCAGGAGTTTAGTTTTTATAAATTTATTAAAATTGAAAACAAGTCACCACCTGCAAATCCCCCTAGGTGTCACTAGATGTAAGATGTATGCGCCTATCAGAGGTACAAATTAACATGCGTCTTTATACATTTTGAGGTGATGCCCACGCACAGACTCAGACGTCACAAACATCACGTTTGTCAAAAATAATTCAGGTGCAGGCATTTAGGTAGGAAAAAAAGAAAAGAAATAAAACTTGATATCACGTCGACTCGCTTGCTGTTTTTTGTTCATTACTGGATTTTCACAATTTGTACGATTACACACAGAACGTTGAATGCAATTTGAAAGACAAAGGGTGGGCACAGCAACTACGGATTACATTTCTTTTATTTGATCTTTCCTTAAAGTTAATCTTTTGACAATTTGAAGCTTCTCATTTCATTGTTTTTGAAGACATCATAACATCAAGACTCTTTAATTATAAAGACTGCATGGCCACAACATCTAGCATTGTTTTATAAGACGGAGCAAATCCCAAGAAAATCCTGAAGAAGGTGAACTCCAGGTCTTTGTGTGAAAGAGGCTGGCATCGAGCAGGGTGGAAACTTGCACCTGCGTCCAGACATGACAGGCTGAGGGGGTACCCGGGTGGTGGGCGTCAGTTAACATCTGCTTTGTGGATCTGTGGAGGCCTCAGACTCCACCAACACAGGTCAGTGGCAGGCAAAGCTGAGCCGAGCGCCACAGCAATGGTCACTCCAGGTGTACTCGTGACCAGGGGTCCTCGAGGCCATCCCACAGAGCTCTCCCAGTGTGCCATTGGGCTGTCCCGCTTCCCAGTGGCTGTACTGCACTGGCTGCCCATTCCCAATCCAGTACCAGTACTCCAGCATCGCGTGCTTCCGCAGGCCCAGCCACACTCCGGGGACGTGATGGCGTCGCAGAACCGAAGCCAAAGAGCTCTGGATCAGGGCGTTGGTGACGCTGAGCAGGTCTCGGTGGTGCAGGCGGCAGTACCGCTGGGCCTCCTGCCACGTCATTCTCTCCATCAGCAAGATTCCTGTTGGGAAAGACAGAGGAGAGCAAAAAGCGGTGAGAAGGAGGCTGGTAGGGTTCTTATCTTGTGGCAGATCTCTGAGCGTTCATTCATTCATTCATTCATTCGGTCGCTTTCTCAACCTGCTTATTCCAATGCAGAATTAAAGGGCCAGAACAGGTTCTTGTGAAAAAGTAAGTACCCCCCATGGTAGCCTGCTTAGCGCTATACTTACCCCTAGAAAAACGAGCCAAAAACATTGAAAACAAGAAAAATGTAATTACACGTAACAAACTTGTAAATATTCAGACCTTCACATAATGACAGTAGCAGAGGGACAGTGAGTGTCCACTGCTGCATTGATTTTAGTACGCGTTCTTCATGTGGCGTGTTTCGAGAGAGTCACCAACGCATAGGCTGACGTCACAATCAGGACAGTAGACACGTGTTTTTTTGCACACTTATGTTTTAAAGGTTGATTGCACACAAGAGGGTAAAATATCTGATCTGCAGGATCGAAGTGTCCCTTGAGTTATTATGGGGTACCACCACACAGGTCTTAGTGACGTCCACATTTGCCCTGACTTGAACATGGAGAGTTGCCACACTGTGAAAAGCGCCTAAGAGGCTAACAACATTCTTGTCCTTCTGCTCGACTGAAATCAAATTAATCTTTGAGCCACCCTGAAGCTTCATCAAACTGTATTCACCAGCCAAGCCACGGCGGATCAGTCAAACGGTGTCACATGCATCAATGTCTGATGACCAAGTCACACTGTCCTCACTATCTCTTCATTCATCTAATGGTTCAATTTCAGTTTGTTCGAAAACTGGCTTTACAGCTTCTTGTTTGCACACCATTCTGTTTTGGTTGAAGGATCCGCCCCACTCATGAATATTGATGAGTTACCATGGAGTGGCAAAACACACAGAAATATTGCTAATTTTTTAAAAGTGTGATGTTATTTCATCCACAAGATGGCACCAGAGTACTGTCCTGATGGTTATTCAGCCTTAACACTGTAAATTGGGTCATAACGGCTTTCCCCAAATCAACGTTTCTTTGCATTGAATTCTGGGCCAAAGACAGTCTTAGGGTTAATGCCAAGGAGGTTAATTGTGATAGACAGGTGACCCCGACTCTTGGGGAACCTCTCACAGAACGCAAGGAACATAAGAGAATTGCTTGAGACGCACACCGATACTAAATACAAATCCACCAATACTCCTCGGGGTTAACCGTTTAGACACGCTTGGGTTCATGCCAAGGAGGATCACTCCATTGTAGCAGTGCTACCGTGGGAGGAACTCCATTTCCCAGCAGCCCAAGAGGGATTACCCACATAGGATGACTGGAACGGAAGTAGGGGCTACTGGGGACGAAAGAGGCCAGCAGGAAAGTTAAAAAGGGTGCCTGACGGAGCAACAGGAGATCGGTGTTTTTGTGCACCCTGTCGTACGTGTTGTCTGAAAAAAAATCAATTGTGCCCCCGGAACGTTTCCTGTCAGGATGAATGGATCGTCTCGTGCCTGCCTGTCGTGCAAAAGGAGCGCTCCTGCAAATCTCACCCCTCGCCCCTCAGGACTACCGCTTAGGACTGTTTCACTCGTTTTCTGTTTTCGGGATTGTTATCTTCACACCAAACCGTTTCATCTGTTTTTGCTGTATTGGGCTGTATAAGGACGTTGTCGTGAGTGTTTATTGCTGTGGGTCATTGTTATGATACAATTGGATCGCCGTAGCAGAAAGAGGAGGTTTGTCTGATTGTGCTCGTTGTGTATTTGGTTTTCATTTAATACATTTATTTATTTATTCATTCGTTGGTTTTGTGTCTCTGCTTATGAGAGCGTGTGGGTCGGGCCAAGGCTGGGTGCGTCCCTGGAATCTCCACCAAAAATAAATAAATAAATAAATAAATCACCTTCTCATCGATGGTGTGAATCTTAGCTGCACCAGACCGCTACACCATGGCTTTACCGATCTGTGTTATGAGCACTGAAAGTGACACAACTGCACACTAGAGGAGGATTTACCATCAAACCCCAGGTAGAAATGAGGGCAAACACGGGCTCTCTATAAAATAAAACGGTTTATTTTCACAGAAATGCACTGAACCAACAGCAAGTGTTGTGACTTGTATTGCATTCATCATCCGGCGGAGCTGGAAACTCCAAAGTCACAATTGCATCATTCACGACCTCTGAGCGTTTGTGCTACCCAAGTGGGAAAGTAAACGTGTGAAAACCGTTGTTTTAACAGCAAACACTAACTAATATTTCTAGTCCGATGAACATAAAAGGTGCAAAAAGTTCGTTGTCATGATAAGTCGGGCTAGTTGTGCTTGGAAACTGCAATTAAAAAGCTTCATAAAGCAAGCATTGAGTGCAATATACGAGCAGTGTGCCCGTTACTGCCCTGGCACTGTTAACGTTTACCTTCTCAGTATTCAGCATTATGGATTCAGATGATTCATCTGAAGGAAACTCTTCTAATAAACACATTAAACCTATGAAGTGTTACTTTACCTCCTGATCATGGTGTATGTCGCCATTTTGGATTTGCTTCATAAACTGAATTCGGACAAACTTGGACTTGAGAGACAAATCCCGAGTTTTCCAATAGGATGTCTGAGTTTGCGGCGCAATTTCCTTCCATTTTCTGAGACGGAGGTCAGAAATTATGAGTTCTGAGTTTTGGACGAATGTGGATTTCAGAGTCCCAAAGCACATACTGTAAATGCCCACTAGATAGATAGATAGATACTTTATTAATCCCAAGGGGACATTCCCATACTCCAGCAGCCACATACTGATAAGAACAATATTAAATTAAAGAGTGATAACAATGCAGGTATACAGACAGACAATAACTTTATATAATGTTAACGTTTACCCCCCCCGGGTGGAATTGAAGAGTCACATAGTCTGGGGCAGGAACGATCTCCTCAGTCAGTCAGTGGAGTAGGACGGTGACAGCAGTCTGTCGCTGAAGCTGCTCCTCTGTCTGGAGATGATCCTGTTCAGTGGATGCAGTGGATTCTCCATAATTGATAGGAGTCTGCTCAGCGCCCGTCACTCTGCCACAGATGTCAAACTGTCCAGCTCCATGCCTACAATAGAGCCTGCCTTCCTCACCAGTTTGTCCAGGCGTGAGGCGTCCTTCTTCTTAATGCTGCCTCCCCAGCACACCACCGTGTAGAAGAGGGCACTTGCCACAACCATCTGGTAGGACATCTGCAGCATCTTATTGCAGATGTTGAAGGACGCCAGCCTTCTAAGGAAGTATAGTCGGCTCTGTCCTCTCTTCCACAGAGCATCAGTATTGGCAGTCCAGTCTAATTTATCATCCAGCTGCACTCCCAGATATTTATAGGTCTGCACCATCTGCACACAGTCACCTCTGATGATCACGGGGTCTATGAGGGGTCTGGGCCTCTTAAAATCCACCACCAGCTCCTTGGTTTTGCTGGTGTTCAGGTGTAGGTGGTTTGAGTCGCACCATTTAACAAAGTCATTGATTAGGTCCCTATACTCCTCCTCCTGCCCACTCCTGATGCAGCCCATGATAGCAGTGTCATCAGCAAACTTTTGCACGTGGCAGGACTCCGAGTTGTATTGGAAGTCCGATGTATATAGGCTGAACAGGACAGGAGAAAGTACAGTCCCTTGTGGCGCTCCTGTGTTGCTGACCACAATGTCAGACGTGCAGTTCCCGAGATGCACATACTGAGGTCTGTTTGTAAGATAGTCCACGATCCATGCCACCAGGTATGAATCTACTCCCGTCTCTGTCAGCTTGTCCCTAAGGAGCAGAGGTTGGATTGTGTTGAAGGCGCTAGAGAAGTCCAAAAACATAATTCTTACAGCACCACTGCCTCTGTCCAAGTGAGAGAGGGATCGGTGTAGCATGTAGATGATGGCATCCTCCGCTCCCACCTTCTCCTGGTATGCGAACTGCAGAGGGTCGAGGGCGTGACGGACCTGTGGCCTCAGGTCCACAGAGGGGATCCATCCATTATCCAACCTGCTATATCCTAACTACAGGGTCACGGGGGTCTGCTGGAGCCAATCCCAGCCAACACAGGGCTCAAGGCAGGAAACAAGCCCCATGCAGGTCACCAGCCCACCGTAGAGTAGAGGGGGATATAACTGTTAAACCCCAGCGAGTAGTAAGGGCAAGCGCTGAATTTTTATAAAATTAAAAGATTTATTCTTCACAAAAAGTATTCTAATCCCTATGAAGCTCTGAGGACCACAAAGGCAAAATGGAATTTCCTAAAACACAAGATAATCCAACTAATAAATCCCAATTAAAAAAAAGGTAAAAAATCCAGAAATCCAATTTATCACAAAAAAATAAGCACAAGTACAATCACCAACTCCCTGGCACATTTGAAATAAACCACCAGGAACTGTGGAAGACCCTCCAGATTTATAGTGAGGAGGGCGGTTCCTGGTGGTGATTGGCAGGTGGCCCCGCCTCTTGGGGGACCACTCACTAAAACACATAGGACATAACAGAGGCGGTTTAAAGACAAGACCAAAAAAACAAAGAATAACGCACATAATCAACGAAAGCAACATTAACACGAATAAACAGCACAAAAAAAGAGGGTCCCCGGCTGAAACAGGACAGCAAACTCCATAGAGTACAAAAGGCAAAGGAATTACCCGAAACAAACAAGTCCCAACGCACATTTCAAGAATTAGTCAAAAAACAGAGCCGTGTCAGTGGGGGAGTTTGATTGGGGTTTGGTACACATGTCACACCATAATGCAGGGGTCCTAAGGTTGAGGTTAGGGAGGCCAGAAACCTCCCCTGGAGTAGGTGGTCCAAAATCCAAAGAGTCACAAAAGAAGTCTCCACTCCTCAGCACATTTGAAATGAACCACCTGGAGCTGTGGGAGACCCTCTGGATTTATAGAGCGGAGGGCAATTCCTGGTTGGTCATTGGCAGGTGGCCTGCATCTTTGGGGGGGGGGGGGGGGGTCCACCTACAAAACACATGGGACTTAACAAAAGCAGCTTAAAGACATAAACAAAACCAAACGAAGGAATGATGCACACAAGCAAATGAAAAGAATCAGAAATGAACAAAAGAGACCTAAAATGTGAATCTGAACCCCTGACTGAGACGTGACAATCAGGACATACCTAACCATCACCCAGTCTTCTCTGAGCCCTAGAATAAAATGAATCTGATCTCAGGGGGCTAATGACACACAGCGGTTTACTTTTCATTTTTATTTAACAACAAACCTGCATGCAGAAGCCAAGTGTGAAAAAGTATGTCCACCCTTAACTGTCCCATACTGTTAAAGATGGTAACTTGGGTTGATGATCAAAAGGCAAAGCTGGACCTTTGGTCTGGAGCACTCAGGTTTGTGGTAACACCACACTAGCGCATAGGAGACATCCGTGGTGATCAAAGAAAAGTGATGGGTGCTGTTCATCAATATAATGATCTTCCCAAAAGGAGAGAAATGAAAGCCCTTATCACTTTGGGTGACTTTTCTATTTGGTCACCAGTGCGGGGAAAACCAACTCAACTTAGTGACGGCCCCAAGCGCAGATAAATAGAGTGCTAAGTGTTAGGAAGGACATTTGGCTCTAAACCTTTAGCCAAAACCTTAATGATGGAATCAATCCAATCATCTTTAGGAAAAAGGTAGGGCATACCCCATAGTCAACCCTAGTGGGAGGTGAGTGAGGAGTACTGGGACAAGGGCCAGCCCAGCTAAAGAAGTTACTCTGGATATGGATGTGTTGAGTCATAGGATAAAAGACCAACTCCTCTGGTGCAGGTGTTGTGCTGATGATATTGTGACGTGGAGCAGCAGAAAAGACGAAGTGGAGAGGAAGTTGGAAGAATGGAGAAGGGCTTTGGAAGACAGAGGAGTGAAGATAAATAGGAAGAAGACAGAAAATCCCCTGATCTGCACAAGGAGCTTCCATCCACAGAACTGCTCCTCGCTGGATGATTTTGGTGTTTTGTTTCATTCTAAGTAAACTGTGAAGACTGCTGTGCGTGAAAATCCCAGGAGTATAAATGGTGCGTACGCACAGAAATGTTGCGTAAGAACGTTTCCATGTTCAAATCGCGATGTATAAAACCTACACTTGGCGTAAAGCCTCGCACTTTTCCACGGTACCTCATACTCTGCCGTACACAAGTTCTCCGCTCAGTTTTGCAGACTGGCGGCCCCCAGCGTCAAAGCAGTGCTACTGTTCCTGTGTGGTTACCCTTTCTTAGATCCACATCCACGACGGCGGCTTTATCAAATACACTGAAATTAACCACATATCGTTCATAAATTTAATGCATCTGATTGTAATTAACCTGTAACAATATAATGGTCCACAGAATGGTCAAACAATTCTAAATACCATAACTGCTTTAGCGTTGTTACTCTCACTGCACCTTCTTCTTCTTCTGTCAGCTGCTCCCGTTAGGTGTTGCCACAGCGGATCATCTTTTTCCATATTACTCTCACTGCACCACTCGGAGTATTTATATCACTGTATCTGAGTGTGAATCGCAGATCTACAGCGATCGGAAAGAGAATTATCGGTATACAGCATCAAGCACTCGCTGCCTCAGCCATTCATTATTTGAACTGCTCTCATCAGACCAACGCTTCACAGCCTTTCCTGTTCGGACCTCGCGGTTCACAAACAGTTTCATCCCAAGAACTCTAAACGTAATCAATCAGTCCATCAAGTGCTCCTTGTAGAACTGTTTGTACTTGTAAGTTACCGTGAGGTAATTGTACTTATGATAGTTATAATATTACACAACCTGAGCCACTTTATAAAGCGCGTATTTACATATGATGACGATATCATTTTTAAGATGAAATGCAGCAGAACATGTTGATTATATTATACAGATAAAACTTTAACTACACGGTGCGGCAGCGCTAGCGAGCTTGAGCTTCATTCACGGTTTGTTCCTGCCTCGCACTCTATTCACGCTGTGGCTGGCGCGACACTGGAAGGATAGATGGATAGAATAATTAAACATTACGATGATAGTTTGATGTTCCTTAAATGTTTTGAAGAATCATCATTCTAAGCTTACAGATGGCTTAACGTCTATCACAGAGCTGATTGTGTGGCGATTGGAGGTTAGTACGTTTGAAGGAGACAGTATTGCTGTGATAAAGCATTTCATTGAAGGTCGCACATGGCGCAGCAAGCCTCTTGCGTGAGATATGAACAAGCACTGCGCCACCGTGTTCCCATGTTTAATAACATGCTTTAACTCATATCATCATGAAAATGATATCACGTATACATCTCAGTATTTTAATTATTCAGAGAGCTGTAATATTACGAACGTAATGGATTCTGTGTCCTGTCGGAGGACGAGCACGTAGTGATTCAGACACATAGAGCACATAGAAGATCAAATACACAACAAAGCATTTAATGTGCTACTTTAGTTACGATGGGATTTGAGAAACTAGTAAATTAAACGATTTTAAGATGAAGTTTATGATGTTCCACTTTAATGACAAAATACGTGATTAAAGTGGAAATTTCGAGATTAAAGTTGACATTTCGTGCGTTTTTCACACTGTGTGCCTATTTTTTTTTTCACTGTACCCTAATAAGCTTTCATATGACACTCAGACATTGGGCTACGAGTCTCCTTTTCATGGCGACTTTGATATCTGACAGCTTTTTTATTTCGGGCACTGTGCGACTTTGTAAACTTGAGCTTTCGAGTTTCTCCGACACGCTATGTCACTCGATCAGCTTTCTTTTGTTGCTTATATAACTGTTTAAACCAACAAATAGTATGTTTTTCTTTGCCTCCATTTGGTATTCGCTGAAATTCTTCTATTTTTCCTCATACTTTTGCCATTGCCTTTTCACAGAACGCTGAGCTTAAGGGCTATTTATATTGATTTGCATATTCAAAGAGGCGTAATTCTGGGAGAAGTTGGGGCGGGACAGAAGGCGCGTGCACGTGCGTTTATTAACACGCTGAGCGGGATTTATGTAGCGGAAGAACGCAGAAGTTGGCGAACGCACAGATTCCTGCATCTGGATTTTTCTGTGCGTACGCACATTTCAGCTTTTGTGCTTACGTCATGTTATAGTGCGAATTCTATGCACGCCGTTATACATGAGGCCCCAAGGAGTTCCAGAGATGCTCAAACCAGCCCCTCTGGCACCAACAATCACACCGTGGTCAAGATCACAATTTTTTTTACCATTTTGGCATTTGATGTGAACTTTCACTGAAGGGCCTGCCCTGGATCTGCAGGATGTGATGCATTGTGCTGCTCCAGCCACATGACTGGATGATTAGATAATTGCAAGTGAACTGGCATTCCAAAGAATTTGCTGAGTGAGTGTATATAATCAAACACCCCGACACAGGGGATGCACAAACCAGTGTGTTTCTTCATGCCGGTCCCAAGCCCGGATAAATGGGGAGGGTTACGTCAGGAAAGGCATCCGGCATCAAATTTTGCCAAATCAATATGATGACAATATGATCTGCTGTGACAACCCCTAACAGGAGTAACCGAAAGAAGAAGAAGAAGAAGTGTATATAATCAAATAATTCATACATTATGATGCACATTAAATTACTAGCTGTACCCACATAGTAATAAAACAGGACAAACATTAAAAATCAATAGACGTTGGCACTGTATCTGATCGTGTTCAGAGGTGAAATAACGGTCAGTCACTTGAGCGATAGAGCAGGAGAAACAAAAGTCAAAAAACAAAATGAGGGTCAAAATTTGAAAACAGTTATCCGAAACATGAGATAAAATTTTGGGTCAGAAAGGAACAAACAAGATGTCAAAAACCAGGGGACCCTGGAGAGAAGGCACAACGACGTCTTAGAAGGGTTTTCACACACAAATCTTGCTGATTACCCGCTCATACAATATGAGCCCTTATCAACGAAAATGGCGGTGACCACAAAAAAATACAAAACTTAATGATAATACAAATAAATAGCCAGTAGTTTCAGACCAAACAGACAAAGACACTAGTGATGGGTCGTTCTTGAACGATTCGTTCATTTTGAACGAATCTTTAATGTGACTCGGGAAGAACGAGTCGTCTAGTGTGAGTGATTCGTTCAGTCGCGCATGCGCATTTGCGCAACTTTCGATAGTTTTTTCGAGTCTTCGGGTTTTTCGAGTCGTTCGTTCATCACGTGACAGCCCCATAAGCTTAACCAACTCAGTCTGAGCCGGAAAGAGAATTGATTAGTTCATTCCTCGAGTCTTCGGGTTTGAGTCGTTCGTTTATCACGTGACAGCCCCATAAGCTTAACCTATGCAGTCTGAGCCGGAAAGGGAATTGATTAGTTCATTCCTCGAGTCTTTCGAGTCGTTCGTTCTTTTGTCACGTGACCACTTACCGGCTCAGTAGTAGCGAATCATAGACTAAAGACCCAGGTAAACAATGAATTAATATTTTCTGTTTCTTATAGCGTTATAGTTTTGTCTTGTTTGTAGTGTGATCAACATTTGTGTAAGCAGTAGATGTGTTAGGGAGGTAACAGGTAACATTTTAATTATATTTTGCTAAAATGAACGAAATGACTCAAAAAAAGATTTGTTCATTTTGTTGAACGAGACTCAAAGGTCCAAGTCGGTAAAATGATCCGAACTTCCCATCACTAAAAGACACCAGCAATGAATTTGAATTCTCTGAGGCTGCAAACCTCTGTGCCCATGTTTCAGATCCCCAATTAGAAAGATTACACAAGATATAAGAAATGTAATAACATGTAATAACAACAGCCGCTCGGTTACCTGCAATCTGAGGGTGCAGCTGGAGGACGCTGGTGGTCTGCTGAGATCTCCGGCTTGAGGTGCTGGAAGTGGCTGTCGTCGTTCTTCTGGGCAGCCAGTCTGTCGTGGTGGGATGAGAACTTGAGGATGCCAGGCTGTTGGTGGTGCTTAGTGCGGTGGCAGGAGGGCTTGAAGCAGGTGGGCTTGAGTTAACCTTAGGAGCTGAAAACAGAGAATTGGCAGAGGCCGTGAGAGAATGGCAAACATCCTCCCGGACAAGCAACTCTTCTTTGCGTTTCAGCTTCTCGTTGATTTTTTTTGATTTTTCATTTTCAGTAAATTGTCATTTTTCCATGCCCCCTTGATTGTTGTCCATTCCCATTTTTGTAACGTTTTTTCATTGTTCTCACCAGTAGTACAGGGGTAACCTGAATAGCTCCATTTAAACCACTTGAGTGACTCGGTGCCCTGCCGTGGCATTAGCTGGCCATCTTGGCTGAGCTCCTCGGCCCCCTTTTGTGTTCCTGTGGTGAAGTAATGGCAGCAAGATGAAGATAGATAGATATATAGATAGTGTAAGTGCCAGAGAGGAAGGACAGGCATCCCGGCTGGGAGAAAGGAAGGATTCCAACCCAGCATGGAGGCCATAATGGAGGGACGGGGAAAATGGACTCACCAGGAGGCAGGTCATTCCCAAACATGGCAGGTGACAGTGTTCCTTGGGATTAAACCCGATTAGGACACCCGCAGACTTGCATGGGAAATGCAACCCTGTCAGGGTCTTTGGGGACCACCAGAGGGCACTGCTGGGGGAGGACTGCTCTGGTTCCTGTACGACCTGGGTGACATTTTGCTGTCAATCATCCATCCAGCCCCTCCTATCTTCAGAGTAGTATGCTGGCTACTATAATCCATTTTGCATCATCTGTGTGTTGATCCTGGGAAATCTCTGGTGATTCTTACAAGCTCGCTCATCTACACGTAGGGCAATAATCTTTATAATAATGATAATAATTCTTTGCATTTATATAGTGCTTTTCTCGTGCATGTGAACTGCATGAATGCATCTTGCTTTAACGTTACCTCAGGTGGGCTGGTGTGGAAATATAAATCTGAGTATTACCTCATGCACTGTAAGGGTGTTCAAAGTTTGGTGCAACATTTTGAGAAATGGTTGGTTGTGACAAGCACAAATCATCGCTTCTGCAAAGTTAAATGGCCAACAAAAGGCAACGTTACCAACACTTTCGTTTCTGCTGACAGTGCATGGCTTCTCCACGTAGATGGATTGAGTTACGTAGTTTACAAGATCTGCTATGAATTTTATTCCATCTGTCAGATTGAAGGTAAGTAAAGTAAAGTCACTTGGCAGTGACATTCATGTCTCTGGTGACTCTTCCTATGAAGTCAGTAGGCGGATTGGGGGGTCATGAGGTCACTGGAAAGGGGTGTGTGGCGCTCCTGATATCTATGCAAAAGAGTCCTGGTGCTTCCTGTCTTGCCATATTTTTTGCGAGACACGGACGGTATCCAGTGACCTGAGATTAAGACTGGACTCCTTCATGTGTGTCTCTGTGGAAAATCCTTGGGTACCGCTGGTTTGACTTTGTGTTGCTCATGGAGTCCCAAATGAGGCACATGACCTACTTGTGAGGGAGCGTCAGTTACGACACTACGGCCATGTGGCACATTTCCCCCGAGGGTGATCCAGCCCACATAACACCTGGCTGCGGCAGATAGAGGGTCACTTCCGTGGACCCACTGGACCACGTGTCTGCCTGAGGGGTTGCAAACCGAGTTGTTTCGTTGTGTGGTGGGTGCGGCGACTCACTGTACCAATGCATGCTCCTCAACTTGACTTGTCAGATTGATATCTTTTCAAAGGTTCATTGTTCTACAGTGGCGGCCCAATGGTTATGGATTTCCACTGGTGTCCAGAAGGTTGCTGGTTCAAATCCCATTACTACCGGAAGAGATCTTCCTCAGTTGGGCCCTACAGCAAGACCCTTAACCTGCAAATTGCTCCAGGGGTGCTGTACAATGGTTGACCCTGCACTCTGACCTCCAAGGGTATTGTGAAAAGGCAATTTCCCCTTTTGGGCTTAATAAAGAATATCAAATTAAATCAAAAAGTATTCAGCCTTTCCCGAGAAGTGTATACCAATCTCTCCCTGAATGTCACTTTCTGGCAGTTCACAGCTCACAGATCTCCTAAATCCTGGTGATGTTAGCAGTAGATTCATAAATTTGGAAAACTGATAAAACATTTTTACTTCTACGAGTTGGACCAGATATGTGTGACTCTGAGATTTTTGCACTCGTTAGGACCGTTTTTCTAGACCAAGACACGTGATTTGTGGCTAAACATGTTTGATGAGTGAATATATTAGTAAGTGATTTGATGAATCACATGTGACTTCGTTTTCAGTTTCGGTATTTTCATTTATTGTCCTCTCAGTTTTCACCTCAGCTACTTTCAGACATCGTCCTGCTTCTCATCTTTCAGAGCTTTTTCATATCTTGTCTTCATATGTCTGTTTCGATGCAATGGTTGATAAAACACAATCTTGTAAGGAGAAAGCCATACGCACTGGAAAAGACAGAATTCCTGACTTCCTGGACTGTGCCATGAAAGAAATGTCCACAGTTTATGAAGAGGTTGAGAAGATGAAGAGAGAAATCAAAGTCAAAAGCTGTGCATGCGTTAAAAACCCAAAAGATCTAAGACGATCGACGTGTCTAAGCCTGACCAGAAACCAGAATGTTGAAAAAGTCTAAACCTGGAGATTGTGCACAAAATAATTCACTCAAAGGATAAAGTCCATAAACTTGGATGACGACTAATGGTGGTCACCACAATATATAGGCAGCCAATGACGAGGCCATGTGGCAATCATGTGACCATAATGCTTTGTTGTCGACACACCAACCCATCATGGCTGCTAAGAAAGCACATAAGATGGTGGCAATCCAAATAAACATATAAAATGGTGGAGTGAACATCTACAAAATATTAATATTAGAATGTTATTATTAAATCAAAACAAAATGAGAACACATACGTGAATTGTGGAAATGATAACACATCTCACCTTGAGTGGATGTCCTGAGGGTTGATGACTGTGTGCTTCTGGGGGCTCCTGAGGTCTCGTGGGCTGTGTGAAAAATGGCAAACAATCAGTCACTGCAGCATCAATCTCCATAACCCATTGTTATTAATGACAACAGTGTCCCAAGTCCCAGAGACCGCTGAAGAGTAAGTGTCACATCTCACCTTGAGTGGATGTCCTGAGGGTTGATGACTGTGTGCTTCTGGGGGCTCCCGAGGTCTCGTGGGCTGTGTGAAAAATGGCACACAGTCAGTCACTGCAGTATTGATCTCCATAACCCATTGTTATTAATGACAACAATGTCCCAAGTCCCAGAGACCGATGAAGAGTAAGTGTCACCTCTCACCTTGAGTGGATGTCCCCGAGGTGGGCTGATGCACATCAATAGGTGTCACGGTGTCATCTGCAGGAATAAAAACACCCAGTGACTGAAGAGGTTGACATCTTGTTTTCAGTTTCACTGAGCAGACGCCCCTCGCTGGCACCCAGCCTCTTATTCACAAAGGATCAATGCTTCAGAATCTACGGTTTCCATATTTGTGGGGTTTTTTTTCAGGAATGAAAACCCCGCGGGTAACGAGAACTGACTGTATGTCTCCCCAAGGAACCATTTTGTCTTTAGCGTCAGCGCCGCCATTGTTTGCAGTTTGTACTGTGCAGTTGCCAGGCTGTTACTAGGTAAGTGTGCAATGCGTGACGTTAATCACCACGACTGTGCAAAGCTCAGTGTCATACATGAATTTGTGACTAATTCCAAACTTCAGACTCTAGTGTCATCATTGCTAAAGATCTCTCTGGCTTTTAATTGTTTCCTGTTCTTCACCTTTGATTTACGATGTGCATTTGAGTTAGGTTACGTGAAATATTCTCTCGATTTACGTTTGGGTCATTGTTTATCTAATTCTCATCCTCCCACTTTCAACCTTGGCTCATGATTATTCTTCTATTTCATCTCCTGATTCTGTCCTACTTAAAACTGTGCACTCATTACAATTGGAGACGCTGGCCACATTGTGTGACGTTCGAGCAGTGCGAGAGTAGTCATGTCGTGTCCCCAGTGTGTGTTCTGTGGCCTGTAGCAGCAGGAAAATATGACTAGGGGCATTAGACACTCCAAAGTGTGATTTATGATTTGTCAATAAATTGCCAAGTCAGCAACAGTCATACAGTAGACTTGTGTGTAAGTTCTGCACATGGCAGCTAAAGCTCTGTGATGTCACATTGGCCGTGCAAAGCATCATGAGGCGCTTGGAAAAAAAATTTTTGCTTAAGCCGGCGTAATGGCATATATCAGCGTTTCTCAACCTTTAAGTATTTGTGACCCGAGTTTTCATAACAGTTTTAATCGCACCCCCCTAACGTTTTTTTGAAAACCTAATAAAATTTATTTCTATATTTTTTGCTGCCGATACACCGCTACAATTTCAAATTTCCGTACGAATAGCGAAATTACACCACATATGGCAACATTCGCGCCCCCTTTTTTGTTGCCCCACAGTTTGAGAGCCGCTGGCATACGTTCATTTAAACATTCAATGAACAACCTAAGTGGTGAACACAGAATATATGCTGTTGAGAAAAAGGGTTCATAACTAATTATTACATATAAACTAGAGTGCACATTGAGATCCCAAGATGGCAGCCTACTTACGATTCCAAGGATTAATCAAATAACAACGGGAGGTCGAGCTTTTAGTTACAGGGCCTCAAAGCTGTAGACTAATCTAACTGGTAATATAAGTGATGCCCCTTCAGTGTCAGGCTGAAGACTCTCGACTTTAGTCTGGAACACCCTGACTAGAGCTGCTGATTAGCTGTGCAGACTGCATTTCTTATTATTAGTTATTTGTGCAAAACTATAAGTATCAGAATATTTATAAACTGTTTTTAACCCCCCCCCCCCAATTCTATTTCACTTATTGGTATCTGGATGTGGCACTTGGCATTACTGCTGTACTGCCAGGCTGTTTTCCTGCTTATGGAAAAGTCATCTTAATACATAAGTCACCAGCCTCCTCACTCACTCACTCACTCACGTTCATCCGAAGCCGAATGCGCAGTTGCCTTCTGCGCAGCTGCCCGAAAAACCTTACGTATTAATTCACCGATATCAGGTTTGTGGTGCTTATACTTATTACTATTCCACTCGTGCCCGTTTCATCTTACGTTGTCGAAACGGGCTCTTTGTCTAGTCTCAGATAAAGGAGTGTTGGAATCATCAGATGGAAAACTTTTCTGATCTGATTGGACAGCCAGCACAGACTCCACTATAGAATGACCAGCAGAGGATGAACGGCCAGTTGGCCGAGGTCCCCAGGACTGTCACTTTATCATTGACTTTCTCTTTTAGGATTTTAATCTCCGCCATTGTCAACTGGCCATAGTTCATTGATTACTTAATGGGCAGACATTTAAGCTTATTCTGTTTTTACTTTGTTCTTTGTGTGTTTTAACAAATCTAGACGTATTTGGTTGAACCAGATCTGTACTTCGTAATTAACATCATTGAATTATAACTGAGTATTGTTCACCTCCTTGAAGGGTGCTATACAAAAATGAAGTTGTATTGTATTAAAACAAAATTTCAAGGAAAGGACCAGTAAGGGGTGGCCATTTCTGCCAGTTGTGGCGGATGGCCCTTGTCTGGCCGGGATGCCTCCATGCTGGAAGGACCAGGAGAGTATCCAGAGCGTATCCAGAGCATTACCTCCCCGAGAGTGCCAGGTGGCTCGGACTCCCGCATGGCTTCATGTGAGTTGGAGTTGGATAAGGCCCTGTTGGGATCGGTGGGCACCGCTGGGGGTGCCTGCAGCTGCTGCTGGGCCCTGGAGAGTAGCTCTTCCGCCATACATGAAAGTGCTGCCAGAAGTGGGTCAACAAGCACCTGAAGCACTTCCAGGTGCCTTATAAAAGGAGCCATCAGACACTAATCAAGGAGCCAGAGTCGGGTGGGAGAAGATGAAGCTTGCCAGGAGCAATGGAGGAGGAAGAAAGAGAGAGAGTGAAAAGAAGAAAAGAATTGTGTGTTGTGCTGTGCCTGCCGATTGTGTCTTACTTGTGGGGAACGGGGAAAGCGTTTCCCACGAGAGAAAGAAGAAAATAAAAGTCCAGTGTGTTTCTGTGTCAGGTTGGGGCAGATGGAGTGCCCTCTAGAGGCCACACAGTGAAACCTGCAAGGTGTCAGCAGGTATCAACAAGAAGCCTGACATCTTCTAGCAGAGGAGCCTATGCCGAATTCTCAAGATCCAATACTACGATCACATCACCAACAAAGAGGTTCTGCGAAGATGTGGCTCGTGCAAACTCCACGTTACCGTCACCCGCAGAAGACTGTGACTGGTAGGCCGCACCATTTGAATGGAGAGCCATCGGATCCCAAAGATGGCAATGACGTGGGTACCTCCCAATACCAAACAAACAAAAGGACACTTGTGGGACAATTGGAGAAGAATGATGGCACAGGACCTGAAAGTGCTGAACATCAGTTGGGACAAAGCTGAGACCTTCGCCAATGCTGGAGAATGCCTGATATGCTATGTAGTGTGACAGGATCTAATTCTAAGACTAAGTAAGTCCAGTGTTAGCACTGCTGCTGTGCAGTAATTAGACTGGGGTTCACTTCCCGGGTCCTCCTTATGTGGAGTATAGAAAAATGTATTCTTAAAATTGGGAATCTCTACGTATTAGAAAAGTGTTGTAAGCACAAGAGAAAAGTAGACACTATATTGTATTAAGCATTAAGATGTAAGTGTTAGGATTAAAAAGACTTATCTCTATATATAATCTTCATTTGGATCTTGATATTTGTTTGTCCATGAATTCATGTTCAACCGACACGGTATCCTTCAATAAGGGCACACAAAAAAAGGCAAGCTTCAAAAGGGCGACCTCAATTGGGCGCATCGAATTAAGGGAAACGCAACAAAATTATTACAGAAAATTTATTACCCAAAGGCAATGATCGAACGTATAAAAAGGCGAAAGCAAGAATATCAAAACATCCAATTAATTAATGCATGAACTTCTAAGTCAGACGAACATTTTCCAATCCTATATTCAGTGCACTTCCAGATGTGCTTCCCATTGATAGTTTTCTCCTTTCTGAATGTGTAGCCTTCGACTACGAGTAGATCTGCACCTTTTGTTGCTCTTCACATATTCCAGAGCCATTTGAACTAAATTAACTACGAACACGTTTATTTGCCGCACTCAATTGAGGTCGCCCTTTTGAAGCTCACCTTTTTGTGCGCGCCCTTATTAAATAGAACATATAAGTTGGACACATTTCTGTGATTTTCCATCAGTCGGCGTTTGGAGTTCAAGAAAGAAGCATTGGTTCTTCCTTACTCTTTGGATTGCCACAAAGCAATCTGCGAGATTGGAGAAAGGTTGAGAAGAGATCGTGAGAGGAAACGACAGCGTCATGAAAACGAGACGGACTGTGAACGGAAAGAAGCAGAAATGCTCCTCCACCACAACATAATTACTATTCGGACAGTGATTCTGAGTAGGCCGTTCCTATCGAATCAATGTCCAAGGGTTTTGTTTTGTGATTTTGTTTCCCTTACAAAAAATCATAATGCTGTGCGACGAAGGGCCCAGTTCACGACTAGCAGCCGCGTTTAAACAAGGAGCCCTTCACAGACAACTTTAACACACGCAATGTAGTTGGGCGCACATGGCTAGTGCCTTTATATTTTTATTATTCTGTATAAGCTAGAAACCACCAATAGTTTATTAAGCCAAAGGTCAGATGTGCAGGAGAGCAGGAGAAGGACGGGCCCCTCACTTAGAGAGGGAATGGGAACTAGTAGGGAGCTAGTAGATAGATAGATAGATAGATAGATAGATAGATAGATAGATAGATAGATAGATAGATAGATAGATAGATAGATAGATAGATAGATAGATAGATAGATAGATAGATAGATAGATGAAAGGCACTATATACCAGATAGATAGATAGATAGATAGATGAAAGGCACTATATACCAGATAGATAGATAGATAGATAGATAGATAGATAGATAGATAGATAGATAGATAGATAGATAGATAGATAGATAGATAGATAGATAGATACTTTATTAATCCCAAAGAGAAATTCACATAGTAGGGAGTAAGGATAGGCCTTGTCAAACAGACATGATGGACAGAAAGGAGCTTGACACCCCCTCAGTTGAGAAATATTGGTAGAATTAATTAGAGGCAAAATTAAAGCAGTGAAATGCTAGGAGTCAGATGAGGATGAATAAAGGCTTGTATGATACGGATTGTAATAATATAAGAGATGCCTACTTGTGTGGCTGCTCGCTCAAGTCATCTGAATTGAATCTCTATGTGCAATGTACAATAAAGCCTGATTCTGCTGGGGGGCTGAGGGCGCCCGTGCTGCCTAATCTGCTTCAACAGGAGTTTGCATGTTTTCCCAGTGTCCATGTTGGTTTCCTCCCACAGTCCAAAGCTGTGAGTGGACTGGTGGGACTAAACTGGCCCCAATACTGCGTGTGTGAATGGGTTCACCCTGTGATGGGCTGGTGGCCTGTCCAGGGGAGGTTCCCGCATGCACCCATTGCCTGCTAGGATTTGACTCCATGTGCCCATTACCCTTCCCTGAATAAGTGAGTATAGAAAATGGAAGGATAGAAAAGTAAAGTATGGAGTTTTGTCAGGTTTGTGACCAAATCACAGCTGGGTTATTGTTTGCTGCCCACATAGAGCCAATATGTGTGCCCACACTGGGCCTGTGCTAACCAAGCGTCTGTTTGTTTGCTGGGGCAGGGCCGCTCTTAGGATTTTGGGGGCCCTAGGCAAAGGTACCTGTCGGGGCCCTGCTATTTCTATCCGTATGAATGTATAATGATTATCTATATATATATATATATGTATATATATATATATATATATAATTCACTAAACAGCCGCCAGCGCAAGCAAGACACCCATGAAGCACGCAGGACGGAGCCACGCCCACCAACTCTAAGACCATTGGATACGACGACAACTCGCAGAGCCACGCCCACCAACTCAGACGCAGCAACTCACAAAACAGGGCGCCATTTGCGTTTGTCACTGCTACAGTCCACATGCACCTCTGAGCCACGTTGACTTTTCATTATTCTTTTCGGTTATGACACACGACCGCATCCACCATCGCAAACTGTTTTACACGCCATGGTCTTAGAGTTGGTGGGTGGGTCTCCATGAGTTGCTCTTGCGAGCGGGCACATGACCAGGCAGTGTGTATGCTTCGAGTGCGAGGGTGGACGTGACAGGACCATCTAAGAAAAATCATGTTTGTCGCAGATGTGAACCGCTGAATGAGCGTGTGACGGCGGTCCTCCAATTGTTAGTCACGGACAATTGTATGTTGCCCTCTCCAGAGTTCCATCTTTTCATTCACCTACAGTCGAATCCTCAAACTCACCCCATTTGGACAACTGTGTCTTTCAGGAAGTGTTCACCCACCAATACATAATTATGCGGTGTATGCTACACCGCGGGTTGGCTAGTATATATATAAAAGCCAAATACCACTGACTCACTCATCACGAAATCTCCCGAACCATGAGGACTTGGGACTTGAAATTTGAAATGGCCCATAGGTGCTCGCTAAGAAACAGTTTTAGAAATTTTGTTGTCCAAGCGCATTCTGTCTGTATGTTTCTCCGCTTTCACAAGAGAATCACTTAATGGATTTAGATCTGGTTATTTGTTATAATTTGCTTGAACTTTCCGGTTGATTCTGCGACTTCTTTCATGGCGCTGAGTACCAGAGTTTGCTTGCGGTACTGATGTGTTTATACAAATCCAACAGAGTGGCTGTGGGCCGAGAGCAGGGGGGCGGGGCCTTCCTCATTCACTCGCCAGCCTCTGTTCAAGTTGGTCTACCTCACGCCATGTGTTGGAGTGCACCTCACCTCTGCTTAACTAGTGATACCTGTTTGTTCAGCAGACATTATCATCTAGAGAGTGTTAAGGAGTAATGTTTGATGTTTTTGAGAGAGAGATCAGAGCTATGTGTCTTTCAGAGGGTAGCTGCAGATTGCCAGAGATATTAACGGCCATGTGCTTTTCTCCCTATGCGGGGAACGCTCTCCGGTCAGAGCTGAACACAATCAGACTCAGTGCCACCGTCTACTGATTTTTAAAGTTGCTCCTGTTTCACTACTAGGTGGGCGAAGCCACGGGGTACAGCTAGTGTTATCCATATAAATGTGTAATAATTAGTGATGTATAGCTTATCATTATATGATTATATATTATATATATATCAGATTTGAGAGGAACATGTCAAAGGAACCTACTGACTATACCTAATGTAGCATGTAAATCAAACCTTTAATGTCAAAACACCTTGCGTACTTTCATTTTCGCAAAATCTTTGATTAAGTCTGAATAATCATGGGAGTCAATGACTTCATGCTCAACTGATATTAACGCTAAGCCATTCGGTCAATCTTGCGTCACTCCCAATCATCTTGAGTTTTGAAAAGCTACGTTCAGCAGACACGACAGTCACAGGAATTGTCAAAGCGATACGCAATGCAACAGAGACTTTGGGAAAGAATTTTGCAAATTGTTCTTGCATATGAATTGCAAAATTGTAAGAGATAGATAGATAGATAGATAGATAGATAGATAGATAGATAGATAGATAGATAGATATGAACGGCACTATATAATAGATAGATAGATAGATAGATAGATAGATAGATAGATAGATAGATAGATAGATAGATAGATAGATAGATAGATAGATAGATAGATGAACGGCACTATATAATAGATAGATAGATAGATAGATAGATAGATAGATAGATAGATAGATAGATAGATAGATAGATAGATGTGAAAGGCACTATTAGATAGATAGATAGATAGATAGATAGATAGATAGATAGATAGATAGATAGATAGATAGATAGATAGATAGATAGATAGATATGAACGGCACTATATAATAGATAGATAGATAGATAGATAGATAGATAGATAGATAGATAGATAGATAGATAGATAGATGTGAAAGGCACTATTAGATAGATAGATAGATAGATAGATAGATAGATAGATAGATAGATAGATAGATAGATAGATAGATAGATAGATAGATGTGAAAGGCACTATTAGATAGATAGATAGATAGATATGAACGGCACTATATAATAGATAGATAGATAGATAGATAGATAGATAGATAGATAGATAGATAGATAGATAGATAGATAGATAGAAAGGCATTATATATCTATCTATCTATCTAATAGATAGATAGAAAGGCATTATATAATAGATAGATAGATTGATACTTTATTAATCCCAAGGGGAAAATTCACAATAATTTAATAATAATAATAATAATAATAATAATAATAATAATTTAATAATTCCGCCAATGGAGAAAATTTGTACTTCTGAAATTTGTACCTGTAAGTTGAATTTGGTTACAGCTAAAGAAATATAAAGGCCGGTCAGGACCCTTTGGCAGTGGGGGCCTTAGGCGGTTGCCTACTTTGCCTTTACCAAAGAACAGTCTTGGCTGGGGCACTTTTGGCTACGTGTTGGGCACACAAGTTAAAAAAGATTTACCTACATGAGTAAAAACTAAACACACCCAGGATGGACTTTTCCATTCAGTCATACCAGGGTGACTTTTTCCTGGCATTGCCTTCCCAGTTTAGGGTTATTAATAGACCCGATGCCCAAACACAGACCCACACCACATACCCAGAGGAGGTCCACGGTGAGGTGGATTCATGCGGCTCTCACCTTTGTAGCACATGAATGGCAAGGACCAGCTACAGTTTCTGGGGTGCCACCCGCTGTCCGACACTGCCACGCAGCTCTCATCTGGACCCACATTGCTTGGCTCTCCCGGGGCCCAGTCTGCGTCTTGAAGTTGGGACCCGTTGGCCCAGATCCACATGGAGGCAGGGTGACTGAGTCCAACCCAGAAGGTGTTAAGGCTTAGCTTCAAGAACTGCTGTCGCACATCTTTAGCGTTGGAGGGTAAGATGGCCAGGTCAGTGAAGTGCCGCCGGCAGTAGTCCTGAGCGTCCATCCAGCTCATTAAAACATTAGAAATGTAGAAGAGCTGTGGATTGAAGCCCTGGAGGTTATAGTTGATATCTTGGATTTTCAGCATAGAAGAGAGAGAGAGAGTAAAAAGAAAATGAAGAATTAAAACTAAAAGTAAAAACACAGAATATTAGCCCCCAGAACCACCTTCAGCACGGCCCCACAATGGACACCCCATCATTCCATTAAAAAGAGTCACCACTTCTTAGGCCTATTCCACGATTAATGTCGAGAAACTTGGAAAAGCATTTCTGACCACTTATTAGCTGTAAAAATGCTTTCCAAAGGGACTCAATTTGAAAACACCGTGCCAATGTGGGTGGGCAGAATTTAGCTGATCTGCCATCGTCCTGCGTTTAGAGATGACTGACATCATCGTTACTGTCAGCACTGGACATCGACTACGTCTTGATCACAAACCTCTGCTGACGTCGTCTGCTCCGCCTCAATATAAAGGAAGGGGGCGGTCCTGCAGTAGTGATGTCATAGGGCCCCGCCTCTGGGGAGTTCCACCCACTAATCACAAGAAATGTGGCTGTGACGCACAACACAATAGATAACAGCTAAAAACTATCAAGAAACACAACTCAAATTTAATGTGATTGCTGTTCATTATTCATTTTTTTACACTTTTCTGAGGAGTTTTTTGATTCTGAGTATTCTGGGGTTTCAGAGATCAAGAAATTTGATTAATGCATTTATTTCAACAACATCAACAACAACATGTATTTATTTTTATAGCACATCTTCATACAAGTGGTGCAGCTTAAAGTGCTTTACAAGATGAAGAAAGAAAAGTTTATAAAAAATAACAGTAGGCAATAGTAAGTAATAAAGAATAAAGTACGGTCCAATGGCCAGGAGGACAGAAAAAAACAAAATAACCAAAAAATACTCCAGGAGCTGGAGAAAAAAAAAACCAAAATGTGCAGGGGGTCCGAGGCCACGAGACCACCCAGCCCCCACTGGGCATTCTACCTAATGTAAAGGATCTCAATCAGTCCTCAGGGTTTTCAGGCTTCACGTGTGAGAATTTCATGTTGATGGTCATGTGGACCCCTGGCCTCCATCAAAGTAGGGACAGCATGGTGCCCTGATCAGGTGGTGGTGGAGCAGAAAAAATGAAAAAAGAACAGCAGAGAAAAGTAGGGAGGATTAGTACGGATTGTGGAAGCCATGATAAAAATGATAATTCATTGACGGAGTGGTGGCTCTGAGGCTAGGGATCTGCATTGGCAATCGGAAAGGTTGCCGGTTCGAATCCCGTAAAATGCCAAAAGGGACTCTGCTCTGTTGGGCCCTTCAGTAAGGCCCTTAACCTGCAATTGCTGAGCGCTTTGAATAGTGAGAAAAGCGCTATATAAATGCAAAGAATTATTATTATTATTATTATTAATTCAATGTATACACAGAATATCAGGGTTACACTAAAATGAAGCCCTGAGAAAGCCATCCATCCATTATCCAACCCGCTATATCCTAACATCAGGGTCACGGGGGTCTGCTGGAGCCAACACAGGGTGCAAGGCAGGAAACAAACCCCGGGCAGGGCACCAGCCCACCACAGGGCACACGCACTAGGGCCAATGTAGAATCGCCAATTCACCTAACCTGCATGTCTTTGGACTGTGGGAGAAAACCCACGCAGACACGGGGAGAACATGCAAACTCCATACAGGGAGGACCCAGGAAGCGAACCCAGATGGGTCTCCTAACTGCGAGGCAGCAGCGCTACCCACTGCGCCACCATGCCGCCCTGAGAAAGCCATGTTCCAATAATGAGTTTTTAGCAGTTTTTTAAAGTGCTCCTCCATATCAGCCTGGCAAATTTCTATCAGTCAGCTATTCCAGATTTGAGGTGCATAACAGCAGAAGGCCACCCGCCTCACCACTTCTTTTAAGTTTAGCTCTTGGAATTCTAGGCAGACCCTCATTTGAAGATCTAAGATTACTATTTGGAGTGTAAGATGAGGGGCATTCCAGAGTGAGATTATTGAAGTCTTGGTAAACCATCTGCAAAATTTTAAAGTCAATTCTAAATGGCACCGGTAACCAGTGTAGTGATGCTCAGACTGGTGTGATGTGCGACTAAAAACAAATGCAATTTCGTCCTCTCTTGGTTCATAAGTTATAATTTTTTAGCGTCTTATCATGGTGCCATTTTGAATTTTGACAAGTGGAACCATTTTGTGATTTCTGCATCAGCTGTTACTGAGACAACCTCCCAGAAGCCCCCTGGAATGCGCTAGCATGACGTCATTGGCACAATCCATTGAAAAGGTCATTTATGTACCATCTGGGTATCCGTGTTTTGGATAAAATTAAAAGACATGACGTGCCCTTCTTGGTATTTTTGGTTTTCTGACTTGTCTCACATTTCTGGCTTGGTGAAAGATCGGTTTGTCTCTTTGGTTTTGACCCTGACGTGTACTCCATTTTGTTCTGGTCCCGAGATAGAAAATCATTCTGCTTTGGCAGAGCAAAAATGACAATAAAAAGGCAAAACTAGGGAGCGACCCCTGACTGTAACATGACAGCCCTGCTATGATTCTACATTGTCTGCCATTCCACCTTCTTTGCTATCATCTGCTATCATCATCAGACCCAGCAGATGTCCATCTTCATGAAAAGAGCTCACACCAGCACCTCCAATGAAGTACATACTAAAACCGCGCCTTCATTGTAACCTCTGACCCCCAGTCCCAAGATGTCTATTGGCTTACAGTATGCTCTCTATTACTAATGTCCATGAATCAACTCTCCTGACGAGTCTCACCCTTCAGTTTCTCTCCACATGTTTATGTGTTTAGTGGTCACCTACCTCGGTAACACAGGAATGGACCTGACCAGCCACAATCTTGCACTGTCCACCCACTTTCCATGATCATTGCACAATTCCCAGTGGATGCTGGTTCTCCAGGTGCCCAGTCTGCAGTGTCCACTTGGCTCAGGTCCACCCACGACCACACCTGGTTAAGCTGAGAGAGTCCAATCCACAGGCCCTCCAATCCCATATTGAAAATCTGCTGGCGGACATCCACAGAATTGTTCCTCAAGATGGCCAGGTTGGTAAAGTGGAGCTGGCAGAACTTCTGAGCTTCTGTCCAGTTCAGGTTTACGTTAACCAGAAAGACATCAAAGTTGACGTCTCTGAGGTGTAAAATGGTTTCTTGAATGTAGGAGAAGGAGAAAGAAAAAGAGAAGGAACGATTAGGAGCATCCAACTTGGAAAACAGAATGGCTAACGCTCAGCTTGAGTGTTTCCTTTTTTTGTACTTCCCTTAGTTTTGTTCAATCATTTTTTTGGATTACTAAAAATAAATTCTTAAATATTAAAGAAACGTTTTCAGGACCAGAAGCTTTATGGTTTTCCTCTCAAAATAACTATAAATCATCTTTGCTTTAACCTTTTAATATTGAAAGGCCTTCACGCTGTTTTTTTGGGCCTGTGCAGACCAGAAGCCTGCAGTTTGAGTTGGGGCTAAACAACCATGGGTGAGGCCTGCCAAGAGGGCTGTTTCAGTATTAGATGGGCTTTTGAAGCCTGCGCTCCATTTATGAGTCTTCTGGTACTCATAATCACGACAGTACTTTATGGGGTTTAAGGTGAGGAGACATGCAAGTAATGAGAGGAAACAGACGCAGTCTTTAATAGAGCCGCCATCTTTCTCATTTGAGAAAAGGGACTCATGACATCACCTCCATCCCTCCTCTAGTTCTGCCTTTTCAGATCAATCAGGACCCAAAGTCAGGCTTCATCTGACAGACCACCTCAACAGAGGAACCCCTGAGTTGTTACCTTTTATGCTTGCTGTCTTCTTCCATGGGTTTTCCTGGTAGGACCCCAGTCAGCTCTTTGGCATGTTCTCTTGCTTCTTATTTTACAAAATCTTAGCAAATATAGCTCTGTACCCGTACATTTTGGAAAGGAGTCCATCCATCCATTATCCATCCATCCATCCATCCATTGTCTCCCGCTTATCCGAGGTCGGGTCGCGGGGGCAGCAGCTTGAGCAGAGATGCCCAGACTTCCCTCTCCCTGGCCACTTCTTCTAGCTCTTCCGGGAGAATCCCAAGGCGTTCCCAGGCCAGTCGAGAGACATAGTCCCTCCAACGTGTCCTGGGTCTTCCCCGGGGCCTCCTCCCGGTTAGACATGCCCAGAACACTTCACCAGGGAGGCGTCCAGGAGGCATCCTGATCAGATGCCCGAGCCACCTCATCTGACTCCTCTCGATGCGGAGGAGCAGCGGCTCTACTCTGAGCCCCTCCTGGATGACTGAGCTTCTCACCCTATCTTTAAGGGAGAGCCCAGACACCCTGCGGAGGAAACTCATTTCAGCCGCTTGTATTCGCGATCTCGTTCTTTCGGTCACTACCCATAGCTCATGACCATAGGTGAGGGTAGGAGCGTAGATCGACTGGTAAATTGAGAGCTTTGCCTTACGGCTCAGCTCCTTTTTCACCACGACAGACCGATGCAGAGCCCGCATCACTGTGGACGCTGCACCGATCCGCCTGTCGATCTCACGCTCCATTCTTCCCTCACTCGTGAACAAGACCCCGAGATACTTGAACTCCTCCAATTGGGGCAGGATCTCGCTCCCAACCCTGAGAGGGCACTCCACCCTTTTCCGGCTGAGGACCATGGTCTCGGATTTGGAGGTGCTGATTCCCATCCCAGCTGCTTCACACTCGGCTGCGAACCGATCCAGAGAGAGCTGAAGATCACGGCCTGATGAAGCAAACAGGACAACATCATCTGCAAAAAGCAGTGACCCAATCCTGAGTCCACCAAACCGGACCCCCTCAACACCCTGGCTGCGCCTAGAAATTCTGTCCATAAAAGTTATGAACAGAATCGGTGACAAAGGGCAGCCCTGGCAGAGTCCAACTCTCACTGGAAACGGGTTCGACTTACTGCCGGCAATGCGGACCAAGCTCTGGCACTGATCGTACAGGGACTGAACAGCCCTTATCAGGGGGGCCGGTACCCCATACTCTCGGAGTACCCCCCACAGGATTCCCCGAGGGACACGGTCGAATGCCTTTTCCAAGTCCACAAAACACATGTAGACTGGTTGGGCAAACTCCCATGCACCCTCCAGGACCCTGCTAAGGGTGTAGAGCTGGTCCACTGTTCCGCGACCAGGACGAAAACCACACTGTTCCTCCTGAATCCGAGGCTCGACAATCCGACGGACCCTCCTCTCCAGGACCCCTGAATAGACTTTTCCAGGGAGGCTGAGGAGTGTGATCTCTCTGTAGTTGGAACACACCCTCCGATCCCCTTTCTTAAAGAGGGGAACCACCACCCCGGTCTGCCAATCCAGAGGCACTGTCCCTGATGTCCATGCGATGTTGCAGAGGCGTGTCAGCCAAGACAGTCCTACAACATCCAGAGCCTTGAGGAACTCTGGGCGTATCTCATCCACCCCCGGGGCCCTGCCACCAAGGAGTTTTTTGACCACCTCGGTTACCTCAGTCCCAGAGATGGGGGAGCCCACCTCTGAGTCCCCAGGCTCTGCTTCCTCATTGGAAGGCATGTTAGTGGGATTGAGGAGGTCTTCGAAGTACTCCCCCCACCGACCCATAACGTCCCGAGTCGAGGTCAGCAGTGCACCATCCCCACCATATACAGTATTGACACTGCACTGCTTCCCCTTCCTGAGACGCCGGATGGTGGACCAGAATCTCCTCGAAGCCGTCCAAAAGTCGTTCTCCATGGCCTCCCCGAACTCCTCCCACGCCCGAGTTTTTGCCTAAGCAACCACCAAAGCCGCATTCCACTTGGCCTGCCGGTACCTATCAGCTGCTTCCAGGGTCTCACAGGACAAAAGGGACCGGTAGGACTCCTTCTTCAGCTTGACGGCATCCTTCACCGCCGGTGTCCACCAACGGGTTCAGATCAGGGGGGCCATTCCTCCCAATCACACCCTTCCAGGTCTCACTGTCATTGCCCACGTGAGCATTGAAGTCTCCCAGCAGAACGAGGGAGTCCCCAGAAGGTATGCCCTCTAGCACCCCCTCCAGGGACTCCAAAAAGGGTGGGTACTCTGAACTGCTGTTCAGTGCATACGCACAAACAACAGTTAGGACCCGTCCCCCCACCCGAAGGCGAAGGGAGGCGACCCTCTTGTCCACCGGGGTAAACCCCAATGTGCAGGCTCCAAGTCGGGGGGCAATAAGTATACCCACACCCGCTCGGCGCCTCTCACCAGGGGCAACTCCAGAGTGGTAGAGAGTCCAGCCCCTCTCAAGGAGATTGGTTCCAGAGTCCAAGCTGTGCGTCGAGGTGAGCCCGACTATATCTAGCCGGAACCTCTCAACCTCGTGCACTAGCTCAGGCTCCTTCACCTTCAGAGAGGTGACATTCCACGTCCCAAGAGCCAGTTTCTGTAGCCGAGGATTGGACCGCCAAGGTCACCACCCAACTCACACTGCGCCCGACCTCCTGGGCCCCTCCCATAGGTGGTGAGCCCATGGGAGGGGGGACCCACGTTGCCTCTTTGGGCTGTGCCCAGTCGAGCCCCATGGGTGCAAGCCTGGCCACCAGGCACTCGCCATCAAGCCCTACCTCCAGGCCTGGCTCCAGAGGGGGGCCCCGGTGACCAGCGTCCGGGCGAGGGAAAACGCCGTCCAAAATTGTTTTTCATCATAGAAGGTTTGTTTAACCACTCTTTGTCTCATCCCTCACCCTCACCATCCATTATCCAACCTGCTATATCCTAACTACAGGGTCATGGGGGTCTGCTGGAGCCAATCCCAGCCAATGCAGGGCGCAAGGCAGGAAACAAACCCCGAGCAGGGCGCCAGCCCACCGCCTTTTGGGAAGGAGTTCCCCCTGTAAATGCCTTGATTAAAATAAAACATTTTCCAGTGGTCCCCACAGATGTATCTGGGGGGTTTCAGATTTTATGACTCTGGCCCTGGCTGTTTGCTTACCTCTGTAACACACAAAAGGAAACTGAGCCGCGCAGTTCATGTCATTCCAGCCATTGAACCAGAACATGGCACAATATTCACTATTGTTGTTGAAGTTGTTTGGCTCGCCAGGAGACCACTGTGGGGCCTGCAGCTCTGTGCCATCCGTCCAGACCCACAGGTCCTCGAGTTTACTCAGGCCGATCCAGGCGAACACCTCATTCCAGCTGAGGACCTTCAGTCGAACGTCTTCCTGCTCTGTGGGCTTGAGGCTGGTGAGGCTGGTAAAGTTCACCTCGCAGTAGCTTTTAGCGTCTGCCCAGTTTAAGGAGTAATTCACAAAATAAAACTCGTTTATGGAGAACTGGGTGGGAATGCGGATCACTGAAAGAAGGAAAGAGAAACGCACACTTAAGAGACTGACGACATGCAAAGGAATTCGAATCTTATTAGTAGTTCACAGATTATGAAAGGAGTAGATATAAAATATTCTGTATGATAGACAATACATAGCTATATATCACATAGTGACTTTCATATCTACAGTATGTGAAAGTCATGAGATAGATAGATAGATAGATAGATAGATAGATAGATAGATAGATAGATAGATAGATAGATAGATAGATAGATAGATAATGAAAGGCACTATATAATACAATAGATAGATAGATAGATAGATAGATAGATAGATAGATAGATAGATAGATAGATAGATAGATAGATAGATAGATAGATAGATAATGAAAGGCACTATATAATACAATAGATAGATAGATAGATAGATAGATAGATAGATAGATAGATAGATAGATAGATAGATAGATAGATAGATAATGAAAGGCACTATATAATACAATAGATAGATAGATAGATAGATAGATAGATAGATAGATAGATAGATAGATAGATAGATAGATAGATAGATAGATAGATAGATGGGAAATGCATTATATAACATATAGAAATATTGAATAGCTTTTTTAGATACATGTATACATAATAGATATTGTAATGTATTGTAAAGTAATTTTGATATGAAAGGCACTATAAGTTAATTATATGGAAATGACACTTTTAGGTATAGAAGACAGACAAACAGATATGTGAAAGGCACCATGTAATGTGTAGTAATTATATAACAAATATTTAACTAGATACATGCTGTATATTTTATCCTTTATCTAAAAGGCACTATATAACAGAAGTAGACGGCTGTTGGATGGGAGCGGTGCTATATAACTAGACGGTATTGTTATTATTGTTATACTGTCAGTAGATAGACTGCAGTTCTTACCTCTGTCAGGTGGGATTTTTGCCACAGAAACGGTTGTTGCTGTTGATGCCACTTCTGTCTCTGAAAAACACCAAGAAGAGGGGGTCTCTTAATAGTTGTCTTCACCCTCTGTGCCCCGTTCTTGTGCCTTTGCTGTTTCCATTTTGCCAAAGGCCACCCCAGGGTGACAGCCATTCCTTGTCTTGCATCTCATTTTCAGAGGCCGGGTCCTCCAGTTTATAAAACACAGTGAGCTTTGGCTTCCTTCCGTTTTTTCCTCCCTGATTTTTTCCAGCTGGCTTACACAAATACTGTGACAGATTTTTTTTTTTTTTGTATTTATGCTTCAGGAATTGTGAAACATTTTTGTTTAAAAGATGCAGCTGAATGCAGTTTTTAATAATGAACGATGCACTCTGAAGATTATGAGTATGGTGGCATCTGAGGACACAGTGGAGGTGGATGTCCCTTGCCTGGCTCACTGGTGACATTTTTCTTCTCTGATGATGGCCTTGGCTCAGTCAGGTCAGTAGATGAGTTTTTGTTAAAATTGCTCATGTTGAGCATGTGAAGTTAACCTGGGCAGCAGTACTCTTAGTGACCAGCAGAGGACGCTACCCTGACGATTTCAATGTACAGCACTAAGTCTATTACAGGGTTTGAGGTTCCCCAGACTGGCAGAGGGTGATGTGTTGTACCCTCACACTTGTACTGGGTAGGACAACCAATCTGGGCCTCTCCAGTACACCTCTGTAGTGGTGGCTAACATGCTAGGGGGAGGCCTATCCATATGACAGCACAGCTTGATGTTAGCTGGTAACCCGGAAGTGCTTAATGTGGGGTACAGAGAAGGTGGGGGGGGGGGGGGGGCACCTCATGAAAAGGGCTTTGCTTCATTTGCTCAGAGAGCTTAGAGTTGGTGGGCAGGTGGCAACAAGAGCTCAGCTGGACAAATGGGGGAAGGAGACCCAAATAGTGAAAGGTGAGCAGAAGAAACGTGTTAACAGAATACGCGGGGGGAACTATTGTTTAGTTAGACCGTGGGGGACGAGGAGTTTCTTATTTTCTGTTTTGGTTGCAGTTTATTGTCCCTCTGCTTCACTTATTGAGGTTTGGTAATTCAATTCAATTATTTTCTGTTTTGTCATTTTTGGACTCCTGGATTGGTGTTTGGGGTTGCGAGACGCCCCCTGCAGGCCACAAGCTACTTCTACAACAATAACTGAATTCACAGCAGTAAAAAGCAAAGCCCACTGAATTCGCTTTGCCTCAAGTTTGGCAAAAATGCAGAAATGTTGGGAGTTTCGGTGAAGAAGACAGTGGGGAAGGAGAAAGTACGCTGGACCGAATATGGTGGCTAAACATGTGACCGGAGCTGTGAGGCAGCAGCAGCAGCACTAACCACTGCACCACCGTCCCTCCCTTCGAGTCCTTCATCTCACTCACTATGACTAAGTAACACCCAGAGAGCCCACCAGATCAGCGGTAGACACTCGGGGGGGCTGTGCCTGGCATTACCTGACCTGGCGAGGAGCAGAATGCGCTTTAATCCAACAGACAATAAGTCTGTGCGGAACAACACCGTCTTTTCGTGATATCGTATTGACCGGCATGTTTGTAGCGCTGGTGGCGGGAGCCGATCCGGGTGCTGGCATTTCATCAGGCTGTTGGGTGGCATTGCGCAGGATGGGCAATATATATACGCTCTGTACTTAGGGCTAAATGTGCCACAACCCCGATGGTGATAATGAAGGAATGACCTGCACCTTTACTGTTTATTGGTGCAGCAAAGTGTAATCTGTCTTTTGTTTTGTACTTTGAGATATGTAAAAAGATGGTGACCCCTGACAGGAGCAGCCAAAAGAAGAAGAAGAAGAAGAAAATCAGTTGCTCCTGTGTACAGTTAGCAGCATACCACTCATTTGTTGTAGCACGGACGCTAATTAATGTTACACCCCACAGACCGCATGCACCGGGCTTCACCGTTAAGCCGCCAGACGCATGGTGGATGCTGTACGGGCGAGTCGTATCTTCTGCTTTTCCTTATTTTATTTGACCCGTATGTTCTTTGGGAACGTGTGGAATAAGTGGAATTTTGTTCCATATGTTCCATATCTTTCCTCCAAACTCACCCCCTGTAGCCCCCCGTAATCAGCCTAGTCACTCTTCTCTGGACCTTTTCTTGTGCTGTGATGTCTTTATGGAGACCCAAACTGCACCCAGGACTCCAGATGAGGCCTCACCAGTGTGTTATGAAGCTTGAGCAGAACCTCCTGTGACTTGTACTCCACACATCAAGGCGCTATATAACCTGACATTCTGTTAGCCTTCTTAATGGCTTCTGAACACTGTCTGACAGTCGATAGCTTAGAGTCCACTGTGACTCCTAACTCCTTCTCATAAGGTGGACTCTCAATTTTCTGACCGCCCATTGTGTATTCAAACCTCACATTTTTACTTCCTATGTGTAATTCTTTACATTTACTGACATTAAATTTCATCGTCCACAAATCTGCCCAAGCCTGTCTGCTGTCCAAGTCCTTCTGTGATGATATAACGGATTCCAAATTATCTGCTAATCCACATATCTTGGTATCATCTGCAAACTTCACCAGCTTGTTCTTTATATTCCTATCTAAATCATCCATCCATCCATTTTCCAACCTACTGAATCCGAACACAAGGTCACAGGGATCTGCTGGAGCCAATCCCAGCCAACACAGGGCACAAGGCAGGAACCAATCCCGGGCAGGGTGCCAACCCACTGCAGCCTATCTAAATCATTTATATTTATTAAAAATAGCAGCAGCCCCAGCACTGCCCCCTGCTGGCCACCACTCTTAACAATTCTGATGAGGTTCCTCACACCCTCATCACCCTCTGCTTCCTGTGTCTGAGCCAGTTCTGCACCCACCTACACACCACACCCTGAACTGCCACTTCTTTTAGTTTGATGCCCAACCTCACATGTGGCACCTTATCAAATGCTTTCTGAAAGTCCACATCAATAATCTCATCTGCTCCACTTTGCTCGTATCCGTTTCTTGTCTCCTCATAGAAATTCCAGGCTGTTAGTAAAACACGACCTCCCTCTTCTGAGCCCATGCTGACTGTTCCTAATAACTCCTGTCCTCGCCAGGTGTTGCTCAATCTTCTCCTTAATAATTCCTTCCATTAATTTTCCTGTTAAGCAAGTTAGCGCGTATGATAAATAGTTAAGGTTAGGCGTAGGGTTAGGGTTTGGTGCGGTTTGCGTGTCAATCAATTTGATTTGTGACGACGCATAAACATTTATTACCAAACTGCTATTCTAGACATGAAAGTGTAGGCGTAGACCTGTGGTGACGTTTGCTACAGTGGTGGCTCTGCAGGTCTCAGTTGACTTCTTTCCGACACAACGCCAAGTAGGATAGAGTCCAGTTTGTTGTCCTGGAGACGCTGGAATTGCTGAATAAACTCTTTGTGTTGGACTCTGTCGTCGTGAGAGGATTTTCCTCCTGGCCCTCATAATATTCTCTCTGTGACCCACTGTGAATGAAGCTCATTTCCATCTCTTGTATGTAAGGATCCAGTTCTTTTGGTCAATACCCATAGCTCATGACCATTGGTGAGGACAGGAACGTAGATTGCCTGGAAACTCAGGAGCTTTGCCTTTACGCTCAGCTCTCTCTTCGCCACAACTGACCAGTACAATGTCTGCATAATAACAGATGCTGAGTTGATCTGCCTGTTGACCTCTCAGTCCAATCTTCTGTAACTCACAAAGGCCCCTGAAATACTTGAGGGAGATCCTTCTCCCCAACCTGGCGGGGACCCTCCAACCCTTTTCCAGCTCCGAACCATGACCTCAGACTTGGAGGTTCTGATCCTCGTCCCAACACTCAACAAAACCACGCCAGTGCACACCTGAAGTAGCCCCACCCACAACACCCACAGAAGGCTTTGCCCCTTTTGCCCCAGATGGCATTAAAACAGGTGGTCCCCAGAAGGAGACGCTAATTTCCATTAATTTTGAACCTGAATCCCAATGGAGACAGAGCTCTCGCTGAAGTGTACCTTGTGGGCTATTGAAGTCTCACCCACCTGACTGCTTACCGGCATTTTTTTTTTGATTTTGCAATAAAACAGGGTTGCCCACTTGGCACCCTTTGTCTTTTTCGCCCAGTTCAGCCTCTGACTTCTTACCTCTGTAGCACAGGAAAGGAAACTGAGCCGCACAGTTCTTGTCGTTCCAGCCGTTGACATAGAACATGGCGCAGTATTCGTTGTTGTTGTAGTTGTCGGGCTCTCCCGGGGCCCACTCTGCAACCTCCAGATTTGTGTTGTCCGTCCAGACCCACTTGCCGGCCGGTTTACTCAGGCCAATCCAGGCGTACGTCACACTCATGTTGAGGACCTTCAGGCGGACGTCTTCTTGCTCTGGAGGATGGAGGCTGGCGAGGTCCGTGAAGTTGTTTTGGCAGAACCTCTGAGCGTCCGCCCAGCTTAGCAAGTCTCTCACTAAGTAAAACTCATTTGTTGAGTAGTTGGTGACCACAGAACTTACTGAAAGAAAGAAAAGCACAATGACAGAATGGACGTCGGGCTACGGTCAGACAGCCACAGACTTGTTGTCGATGAGTTTGTTCAATGGGGCGTTTTGCTCCTATTATCAGTGATTGTCTCCACATGTTTTCAGTGCTCTACCAACTCCACTGTCTCCCCTAAAATTGAAGTTGAGACAATGGAAGGAAGAGACCATCTGAGATCTACCACCAGATCCGTTGTCTTAATATGAGGGGAAATCAAAAAGTTAAGTAAATTTGAAAATTATGCGCACTTGGCCTGCACCCCACCCTCTGTGACTGTCTCCTAGACTTCTGACTGGCAGGCCCCAGTCTGTCAGGACTGGTAATAGAATTTCAGCCACCATTATCACAACCACAGGCACCCCACAGGGATGCGTCCTCAGCCCCATCCTCTACCCCCTGTTCACCCAGGACTGTGTCACCTCCCACAAAGATAACATCATCCTAAAGTTTGCAGACGACACCGCAGTGATAGGACACATCACTGGTGGGGATGAGGCGGCCTACAGGAGGGAGGAGGCCAGTCTGGCGTCATGGTGTGAGGACAACAACCTCACCCTCAACACAGACAAGACGAAGGAGATGATAGTGGACATGAGGAAGGAGAGGAGACCTCACCAGCCACTGTTCATACGAGGGTTTGAAGTGGAGAGGGTGAGCAGAATTAAATACCTGGGCGTCTACATCAGTGAGGACCTCACTTGGACACTTAACACCACACAGCTGCTCAAGAGGGCTCAACAGCGGCTGTACTTTCTGAGGAGCCTGAAGAAGTTTGGTATGTCCACTAAGATCCTCGGCAACTTCTACAGCTGCATTGTTGGGAGCATCTTGACCAGCTGCATCACCGTGTGGTACGGCAACACTACTGCTATGGACCACAAACGCCTGCATCGAGTGGTGAAGAGTGCTGAGAAGATCAACGGGACCCCACTGCCCTCTCTGCAGAGCATCTAAAACTGCAGAGTCTGCAGTAGAACTGTTTCGATCCTCAGGGACCCCCAACACGAACTGTTCACACTTCTACCCTCAGGCAGGAGGTATAGGAGTATGAAATGCAGGACGTCCAGGCTAAAGAACTCTTTCTTTCCCAAAGCCATTAGACTCCTAAATAACTGACTGGAGTTTACAACTGTGGTCCACCTCATTCTATCTACTCACACAACTGCTTTGGACTTGTCTATCACACACCTACCTGCACATTACACTTTATACTTCTGTTCTGTTTTCATACTTTATGCTGCCCCCGTTACTTATTATCTATCTGCTAATTATTATTTATGTTTAGATAGATAGATAGATAGATGGATGTGAAAGGCACTATATAATAGATAGATAGATAGATAGATAGATAGATAGATAGATAGATAGATAGATAGATAGATAGATAGATAGATAGATAGATAGATAGATAGATAGATAGATAGATAGATAGATGTGAAAGGCACTATATGATAGATAGATAGATAGATGTGAAAGGCACTATATAATAGATAGATAAATAGATAGATAGATAGATAGATAGATAGATAGATAGATAGATAGATAGATAGATAGATAGATAGATAGATAGATAGATGTGAAAGGCACTATATAATAGATAGATAGATAGATAGATAGATAGATAGATAGATAGATAGATAGATAGATAGATAGATAGATAGATAGATAGATAGATAGATGTGAAAGGCACTATATGATAGATAGATAGATAGATAGATGTGAAAGGCACTATATAATAGATAGATAGATAGATAGATAGATAGATAGATAGATAGATAGATAGATAGATAGATAGATAGATGTGAAAGGCACTATATAATAGATAGATAGATGTGAAAGGCACTATATGATAGATAGATAGATAGATAGATAGATAGATAGATAGATAGATAGATAGATAGATGTGAAAGGCACTATATAATAGATAGATAGATAGATAGATGTGAAAGGCACTATATAATAGATAGATAGATAGATAGATAGATAGATAGATAGATAGATAGATAGATAGATAGATAGATAGATAGATAGATAGATGTGAAAGGCACTATATAATAGATAGATAGATAGATAGATAGATAGATAGATAGATAGATAGATAGATAGATAGATAGATAGATAGATAGATAGATAGATGTGAAAGGCACTATATAATAGATAGATAGATGTGAAAGGCACTATATGATAGATAGATAGATGTGAAAGGCACTATATAATAGATAGATAGATAGATAGATAGATAGATAGATAGATAGATAGATAGATAGATGTGAAAGGCACTATATGATAGATAGATAGATAGATAGATAGATAGATAGATAGATAGATAGATAGATAGATAGATAGATAGATAGATAGATGTGAAAGGCACTATATAATAGATAGATAGATAGATAGATAGATAGATAGATAGATAGATAGATAGATAGATAGATAGATAGATAGATAGATAGATAGATAGATAGATGTGAAAGGCACTATATGATAGATAGATAGATAGATAGATAGATAGATAGATAGATAGATAGATAGATAGATAGATAGATAGATAGATAGATAGATAGATAGATGTGAAAGGCACTATATGATAGATAGATAGATAGATAGATAGATAGATAGATAGATAGATAGATAGATAGATAGATAGATAGATAGATAGATAGATAGATAGATAGATAGATAGTTTATCTTTATACGTTGGTTTTGTCATTTGGTGTGGACAACAAAGAAAGACTTTCATTGTACAGGGACACGTGTCTCCTTACTGCGCACATGACAATAAACTTTGCATTGAATTGAATTGTAACTGTAACAGATACAAGCTGATACAATACAACACATTTGCAAGGACTTATGGGTAATTGGAGCAGGCTCAGCCCAGCCCTCTGCCATTAGTCCAGTTACAGCCAAAGTCAAGTGAATGCGCTCCATTGTTACACAACGCACTGTGATGAGAGTTCCTGGGACAGAGGCAAGGACACCTGCTGACATTCACCAGAATATGTCGTCTTGTGCAGATCAGTAAGCTGTTGGGGTGCCCACCTCACATGAACTTTATGGTACCCCAAGTCATCAGGCATTTAGCATGAGCAGATCCACAGGTGATCTCCAAATGCATAGCAACAGCAGACAGCGTAATCCGTTGTTCATCTCTGATGAAGGCATTTGCCATGTCGATGTGAGTTTTTGTGTGCGCCATGTTGATGGTCGTCCAGATCGAGCTTCGTTGGTTACAGTTGTTCTTCCTGCTTTGAACCTTTCCACCCATTCATAAACTTTTCGTCGAGTCTGCTGTTTTCACCTGACAAGCTGTGGTGAGTTTCACTCCCTCTGCCCAAAGAAGTCTCACTACAGCAAGGGTGCAATCCGGCAGCAGAACCTGGCAGAGATTTGACACTGGAACGAAGGTTCGCCTTCCAGCAGGACAATGAATGACCCTAAACAGACCACTGGAGTGACTTAAAGAGATGTCTTGGAGTGGCCGAGTCAAAGCTCAGACCTCAATCCAGTGGAGAATCTGCGGCAGGACTTGAAGGTGGCAGCACACCAACGCAACCCACCGAGCTTGAAGGAATTGAAACAGTTTGGCCTGGAGGAATGGGTGAAAATCCCAGTGGTCAGGTGGGCTAAGCTAATGGAGACAATCAACAAGTGACCTGAAGGTGGAATTGCAGCAGTAGGGAGCACTAAAAAGTATCGACACGTGGAGGTGAGTACTTGTGCTCGCTCAGGATTTCTGTTTTTATGTCTTAATTATTGTCTGTGTTACAATAAAACATATTTTGCTCCTTCTAAGTGGTGGGCATGTTGTGTAAACCAAACGGTGCTAACTCCTCAAAAATCCATTTTAATGCCAGGTGGTAATGTGACAAAACAGGACAAACACTGAATACTTTTGCAAGGCACTATATAACAAATAGACAGATAGGAAAAGCACTATATAACAGACAGACAGACAGACTGGCACGACATAATAGATACACACATAGGCACGATGTCACGCTTACCTTTGTCAGGCGGAATATTCGCTACGTTTATATCTTTAACTGTTGAAAAAGCAGAGACGGCTGATCAGTCATCTGTCACATTACAAGTCGACACTCAAGTTTTGCTTCACAAAATGACCTCTGACCTTATCAATGTCCACGCTTATTCCATCCATCCACTATGACGCTTATTTTGTCACCGGTGTCTAAAGTTGTGTTGTGTGCGCAGCCTTAGGCGCCACACGCTGAGTTGCTGCTCCTTTACCCACACAGGATGCCCGAGTCAGGAGACTCTGATTTCCACAAAGCGTTTTCACAGCCTGCAGGGTGGTGCCCCAGTTTGGATACCCACCGGGAGGCCTGTGAAGTGTTGTTAGGGTGGGCAGACCTGGAGGTGCTTGAGGTCTGTTTCATGGGTGTGCCAGACAGACTCCGGGGGGGAATAAGGGGGGTTTATATGGAGGCTCTGGCACTCAGCCAGTGGGGTTCACAGTCTGGAAGTGACAAATGACAAGAGTTCATCCAGTGTGTGAGGAAGAAAGGAAAAGGGAAATGTCATGTTTGCAAAGGTGCAGGTTATAATGCTTTTCAAATGTTCATTATTTTCTAATGTTCTGTTTAGCAGTCTAAATTAATCTGCTGTCACTAACCAATCCTGAAAACACTCCATGTGTGCCCCTCTGTGTGTTCTAACCTCAGGCGGGACCTCCCAGGTGAAAATTAGCACACTGCCAGTCCTTCTCCCTGTAAAGGCTTTCAGCAGCACAGCCGTTCAGTTATATACAGGAAAACGTACAATTATAGGATACAGTGCTAGGTGAGTGAGTGACATCAGGCTGGGTGGGGCTAATTGAGCCATGTGACATCAGGCTGGGCGGGGCTAAATAAGCATGTGACATAACACTGGGTGGGGCTAAATAAGTATGCAGGATCAGACTGGGCAGGGCTAAATAAACATGTGACATCAGCCTGTTTGGCGCTAGATAATCATGGGACATCAGCCTGGGCGGGGCTAAATAAGCCTGTGGCATCAGGTTTTGTGGGGCTAAATAAACATGTGGAATCACGCTGGGCAGGTTAGATAAATATGCAAGATCAGGCTGGGTGGGGCTAAATAAGTATGTATAGGATCAGGCTGGGCGGGGCTAAATAAGTATGTATAGGATCAGGCTGGGCGGGGCTAAATAAGTATGTATAGGGTCAGGCTGGGCGGGGCTAAATAAGTATGTATAGGATCAGGCTGGGCGGGGCTAAATAAGTATGTATAGGGTCAGGCTGGGCGGGGCTAAATAAGTATGTATAGGATCAGGCTGGGCGGGGCTAAATAAGTATGTATAGGATCAGGCTGGGCGGGGCTAAATAAGTATGTATAGGGTCAGGCTGGGCGGGGCTAGATATTTGCATCTACAATTCAACTTACGTTTTTACATGACTGCAGAAATTAGGCTTAGGGTTAGTGTTAGTACTGTTGTACTTTGTACTTTTAGTGTTTTACATGTTTTACAGTAGAAAGATCAGATTTTATAAATATAAATATAATTTTTCAAGCCAGAAAATGCAACACTTTTTACGTGTTTTTTCAAGAAAAAATGTAACCCTAATGAGTTTAAACAAGCTGTAATGAGCTGGGTATATTTTGTAATCTTGATTGTCTTTTTTTGTTTTATTCTTCTCCTATGTTTTTGTCTTGCGTATCTGAGTGCCATGAAAGGCTCTTATACATGAAATATTTAATTATTATTATTATTATAATATTGTTATTATACCCCTGGCCATTGGACACATAAGGTCAGAAGAATTCTCTAAGGATGAAAGTAAAATAAAAGTGAAAAAAAGTTACTTAAAATGAACTCACTGCTCTGGCAGAGAAATGGCAGCTTGGTGTTGCAGTCTGAGACCTGGAAGCCGGAGGTGGTCAGCCTTCCACACGGATCTTTTACAAATCCAAACAAGTTTGACAGGAAGAGTATGTTCACCGGAGAGCCGTCTGACCAGGTCCACTCTTTCTTCTTCTGTAGTCCCACCCAGACCTCCAGAGGCTTCTGGGATTGTCTCTGAATGAGTGACGTGGCTTTGTCACGTTCCTGAACAGTGACCACACTGGCCAGATCTTGGCCAGCCTTCTTGCAGTACGTGAGTGCGTCATCCCATTTTGCAGATGTTGTCACCAAAGTGTAGTTCTTCTGCTTGAGTGCATGAGCTGAAAATCAAAAGACTACTCGTTAGAAAGGCGACGTTTATTCTGTGCCTCAGGTATGTTGCCCTTATTGATTTTGATGAACGATTATTACCAGCAGTCAGACCACCTACACTTCAGAAGTGGTCATCAACCTGAAGCTAAGCGTGTTCGGGTCCAGCCAGGACTTGGATGGGAGACCATCTTGGAAAAGCTTGTGTTGCTGCTGGAAGAGGTGATGGTGAGGCCAGCAGGGGGCGCTTACCCTGTGGTTTGAATGTGGTTCCCAATATGCCCCAGTGCAGTGACAAGGACACTGTGTGTAAATAGATGTTAGAGATGTTAAACTTGAGGTCCTGACTCTCTGTACTCATTAAAGATCCCTGGGCATCCGTCATAAAGAGCTGGGGGTATCACAATGTCCTGGCTAAACTGCCCACCATGGCCCCCTAATCATCCCCTGTCTCTAAGTGGTTACCCCTCTCTCACCCACTCACCACCTAACAGCTCATGTGTGATCAGTGCAGTGGCACAACATGGCTGCCGACTCATCACCCAGGTGAATGCTGCAGATTAGTGGCGGCTGAGGTGGCTCCACCCTCACCAAAGTGTTTGAGTAGTTAGAAAAGTGATATATAAATCTAAAGAGTTATTATTATTATTATTATTATTATTAAGAAGTTGTGGGGGCTTTGGATTTTATCAGAGCCCAGTTTGTTATAAAGTGGCCGGGCTCACTGTCAAAGAACATTAGAAGATCTGAAAAGGTCATTCACCCCAATAAACTCGCCAGTCATGTTTGCCTAATTCCTTGAAAATAACGTCAAGTTTGAGAATTGAGGCTCCCTACAGTCCTCTCACCAACTCTGGGAAACCCTCGTGTACAGTATGTCACGTCTTTCACGTTTTTGGCAATGCCGCCCCTACAGTATAATTACTGATCTCTAGATTTCATGTACACAACACCTGCCATTTAAATCACGCAGTCGCAGCATTTAAATCACTTGACCGTAAACCTGACGTTTTCATTGGTAGGCGGACCTTCCTCATAGGTCAGTGGAGAGGCTTTTGTCTTGCTGTATGTAAAATGTGGTGTACATACGAGCTTCTTCTATCGTGCCATGACTGGAATGAAGACATATTTGGCCATCGCCACTACTTATAACATCAGGAAAGAGCGAGTAACTCTGAACACTAAAATAAGTCCATTTTTAAAAAAATGTCAGGGAGGAGGTTTTTCCATTGTACGTGAGTCCTACTCACCACTACACTCCTTGGTCACGTACTCCATGTCTTTGTGGTCCTTTCTGGGAAGAAAATGTCCTAAAGGGTGTCTGTGAAATTTCCCCTTAATGGAATACTCAACTCCAAAATGGTCAGACATGACACTTAGTCCGTGTTGTTTGTAGTGATGAATGAGAAAAGACAGATAGATAGATAGATATGAAAGGCACTATATCACAGATAGATAGATAGATAGATAGATAGATAGATAGATAGATAGATAGATAGATAGATAGATAGATAGATAGATAGATAGATAATAATAATAATAATACATTTTATTTATATAGCGCCTTTCCCATGCTCAAGGCACTTACAGAATAAATAAAGAACGGCAGAATATACAGTATATAGCATTGTACAAACCAGATAAATAAACAAAGAAGATTAAGACAGTAAATTCTGAAAAAAAAAAAAAAAACAGACAACATAATTAATGGTCTCGCACACACACACACTTACAGGTTACATGAGCATCTTGACAGAGAAGTAAACTGAGAGAAAGGTAATAAAGTCAAGTAGAGCTAAAAGCCTTCCTGAACAGATGAGTTTTGAGTTGTTTTTTAAAAGAATTCATGGAGTCAGCTGACCTGATTAATTTTGGTAGGTCATTCCAGAGTCTGGGCGCTATACAGCTGAAGGCCCTGTCACCCATGGAGTGTAGATTAGTGAGGGGCACAACAAGATTACCAGAATCAGAGGACCTTAGTGGGCGGGCAGGCACATAGTGATGGAGAAGGTCACTGATGTAGTTTGGTGCGAGGTTATTTAAGGCTTTGTACGTTATTAGTAGGATTTTATATTCGATTCTGTAGGACACAGGGAGCCAGTGGAGACGGAGCAGGATGGGTGTGATGTGCTCGCTGCTGCTGGTTCGAGTAAGGACTCTTACAGCTGAGTTTTGAATAAGCTGGAGCTGTGATATAAGATTAGAAGGGGCACCTGCCAGTAGGGAATTACAATAATCGATGCGGGATGTGATAAAAGCATGGACAAGTTTCTCAGCATTAGAGAAGGAGAGGAAGGAGCGAACACGGGATCTGTTACGGAGGTGAAAGTAAGAAAGTTTCTTAATGTGATTTATGTGGGCGGAATAAGAGAGGGAGGAATCAAAAATGACACCAAGATTTTTTACAGTAGAGGCAGGTCTGATGAGATCACTGCCAAGATGGACTGGGAAGGAGCTCATTTTATGAAGTTGCATTTTAGTCCCAATTTGCAGGAGTTCAGTTTTATTGCAATTTAATTTTAAAGAGTTCTGCTCCATCCAGGTTTTAATTTCACTAAGGCAGGTTGTGAGCTGAGAAAGCTCTGATGAAGTTCCACTTTTAACATTGAAGTAGAGCTGAGTATCATCTGCATAAAAATGATAACCCAATCCATAACTACGGATAATATGGCCAAGGGGAAGCATATAAATACAGAAAAGCAGAGGACCGAGGACGGAGCCCTGAGGGACTCCTTGTGTGACTGGCGCTGAGCTGGATCTGCTGTTGCCAAGACTAACAAACTCTTGCCTATCAGTCAGATAGGACTTGAACCACTGGAGGGCAGTGCCAGAGATACCCAGCATGTTCTCCATTCTGAACAGTAGGATGTCATGTCTGACAGTGTCAAATGCTGCACTGAGGTCTAACAGAATTAATATGCTGGTTTGTCCAGAGTCTGCTGCCATAAGCAAATCATTGGTTACGCGTAGCAGAGCAGTTTCACAGCTGTGCCGCGTCCTGAAACAGACTGAAAGGGTTCCATCAAATTATTAGAGGTTAGGTAATTGGTGAGTTGGGAAGCTGCAACACGCTCAAGAACTTTTGACAGGAAAGGTAAGTGGGAAATAGGCTGGAAATTGTTAAGATTGTCAGCATCAAGGCCAGACATTGGGGTTACAGAAGAGAGCGGCACGGAGCCAGTGTCAAGGGACGAGTTTATTATTGTTGTAACAGTCGGGATTATGGCATGAAGGCAGGATTTAAGTAGTGTGGTGGGGATGGGGTCCAGTACACAAGTAGTCGGCCTCATCTTATAAAGCAGGTCATTAACAAACGCAGATGTGACTGGTGAGAACTTAGAGAAGGAGCTGGATGGAGTGGGAAAACAGGGAGAGATATAAACAGATGATGTATTTATGTTGGTTGAATTATTTAGATCTTTAATTTTGTTACGGAAAAAGTGGAGGAATTCCTCACAGACTTCAGTAGAAGAGGTAGTTGGACCAGATGCGGGTTCGAGTAGTTTATTAACTACAGATAGATAGATAGATAGATAGATATGAAAGGCACTATATAATAGATAGATAGATAGATAGATAGATAGATAGATAGATAGATAGATAGATAGATAGATAGATAGATAGATAGATAGATATGAAAGGCACTATATAATAGATAGATAGATAGATAGATAGATAGATAGATAGATAGATAGATAGATAGATAGATAGATAGATAGATAGATAGATAGATAGATAGATATGAAAGGCACTATATAATAGATAGATAGATAGATAGATAGATAGATAGATAGATAGATAGATAGATAGATAGATAGATAGATAGATAGATAGATAGATAGATATGAAAGGCACTATATAATAGATAGATAGATAGATAGATATGAAAGGCACTATATAATAGATAGATAGATAGATAATATCTAGTAGAAAACAAAGCACAGAATTAACAAAAGTGACATTAACATCAATAAATGAACAGAAAGGACAAAAACAAGAAACTGAACCCCAGCCAGGACAGGGTGAGGGCATAAAGATCTCCCACATTTCGAGGGATGAACTGTGTGGGCTGTAGTGGGGGGTAGGTGGTCTCGTTTGGTAGGTTAGGCTCGACCATTTTCAGTACCCATCATGAGTTGGACCGGTGAACATCAGGGCTTTGTTGTTCAAGCGTATCATGAGAAGAGCCGTTCTGTGATAGCGACGCCCAGGGCGTGTTCCATAAAACGTTTCTCGCTCGATCGAAGTGCATCTCCACCAGATCAGAAAAACGATTTTGCTACGGATTTCTAACTGAGTCCACACAGAAAAGAAAATCACCTGGCAGAGCGAGGAACAGAACGTGTGTGGACTCAACAGGACGGGGCCACAGCTCACACAGCATGACGTTCGCTCGGCGTGTTGAGGTTGGACGTTCCCTGGGCATTTGACCTCTTTAAGGGGAGACGTGGGGTGGGCGCCACGGTCTCCAGACTTAAACCCATGTGACTCTTGTTTTCTTTGGGGATACCTAAAGGAAGAGGTTTTCAAACGTCGTCCTCGATCTCTTGAGGATTTGAGGACAAGAATCAGACAGGAAATCAACACCTGAGATGACCCGGACAGTGATGGCCGCCAATTGTCTGATATGACTTAAAACCATTAAAACAAAACTGTTTTACTGTACCTTTCAGAAATATGTACAAGTTTTTATTAGATAGCGTTCCTCATTTTATATTGTGAAAGATCTTTATGCCCTGCGGTGGGCTGGCGCCCTGCCCAGGGTTTGTTTCCTGCCTTGCACCCTGTGTTGGCTGCGATTGGCTCCAGCAGACCCCCGTGACCCTGTAGTTAGGATATAGCGGGTTAGAAAATGGATGGATGGATGGATCTTTATGCCCCACCCTGTAGAACACTGGACTTGTGTCTGATTGTGCGGCCCCACACCAAAGCACAACTCAGATGAGGAGTTTGGCGTTTACCCCACGCTTTTGGTACATGGGCTGCGTATTCGAGCTCCGTGTTCTTTATACTCACGTGGGATGTAATAATGGTGGGGCGCTGGGGTCTATTACCATATCAAATAATCCTTGTAAGGAAAGACCAGCATCCCAGCCAGGACGGAGGACACTTCAGAGTGATAAGGACAGATGAACTTGCCCTTCCGGACTCCCACACCCAAACACCCCTGCAGATTCTCTGGTCTGATGGACCCAAGATGAGCATCACGCCTGGAGGAGAGCGGGCCTCGCTCGTCACTTGTGCGGTGCCAATCCAGTGGTGAAGTGTGGTGGTGGCAGCATCAGCGACTGGGAGACCAGTGAGGGTTCACTAGCACAGAGATCTCCTTCAGAGTGCTGTGGACCTCAGACTGGGCTGAAGGTTTACAAAGTAAAGACAACACAGGAGCCTAAATGAACTACAAATCCCAGCAGCCCCCGTTGTAGGACTCCTCCATTGGTCAGTTGCTGGGGTTGCCGCTGCGGTTTGCTGGGTGAGATACGGTATGGCACACCAGAGGGAGCTGACAGAAAGTCCGTCTTTTGTGTTTCTGCGCTTCGCCCCACCTCTGGACTACGTATCAGCCGCGGGATTTCAGCTTCTGTTCCGATGTGTGTGCCTGTCCTGTGCCTGCTTGTCCGGCTGAGTCGGTCAGGTGCCACTTGTCTGTCGCCATTGGGGTTATCAGGGAGGGTTTGTGCGTAGGCGCTAGGTGTTTAATAGTTTTTTCCTTTTTATTTCATCAATGTATTCTTTATTACTTACTCATTCTGAGTCACTTATTTACGTGTCTCTGTGTGTGAGTGTGTGCCAGGCAGGTCAAGGGTCAAGGCTGGGGTCCATCATACCTGACAGAGTTTGAGACGGTCAGCAGAGAAGAATGGCAGAAAAAAACCCAAATCCAGGTGGGTGAAGAGTACACAGTAAGGGGTCTGAACGCTTGTGTCACTTTATTATTTGTAACTAATTTGCAACAATGTCTAGATCAGTGGGTGACAGCAGGCTGGGCGGGGTGAGATGTTTGATTGGCAGCGGCCTTGGTAGGGTCAGAACTTTGATTGGCAACTGGGTAGAGTCAGAACTTTGACTGGCAGCAAGCTGGGCAGGGTCAGAAATTTGACTGGCAGCAGGCTGGGTGGGGTGAGGTTTGATTGGCAGCAGGCTGGGCAGGGTCAGAAATTTGACTGGCAACAGGCTGGGTGGAGTCAGAACTTTGACTGGCAGCAGGTTGGGCAGGGTCAGAACTTTGACTGGCAGCTGGCTGGGTGGGGTGAGAAGTTTGATTGGCAGCAGGCTGGGTGGGGTCAGAACTTTGATTGGCAGAAGGCTGGGCGGGGTGAGAAGTTTGATTGGCAGCAGGCTGGGTGGGGTCAGAACTTTGATTGGCAGAAGGCTGAATGGGGTGAGATGTTTGATTGGCAGCAGCCTTGGAAGGGTCAGAACTTTGACTGGCAGCTGGCTGGGTGGGGTGAGAAGTTTGATTGGCAGCAGGCTGGGTGGGGTCAGAACTTTGATTGGCAGAAGGCTGAATGGGGTGAGATGTTTGATTGGCAGCAGCCTTGGAAGGGTCAGAACTCTGACTGGCAACTTGGTGAAGTCAGATATTTGGCTGGCAGCAGGCTGGGTGGGGTGAGAAGTTTGATTGGCAGCAGGCTGGGTGGGGTGAGAAGTTTGATTGGCAGCAGGCTGGGCGGAGTCAGAACTTTGACTGGCAGCAGGCTGGGCGGGGTGAGAACTTTGACTGGCAGCAGACAGGGTGGGGTCAGAACTTTGACTGGCAGCAGGCTGGGCGGGGTGAGAAGTTTGATTGGCAGCAGGCTGGGAGGGGTGAGAAGTTTGATTGACAGCCTCCCACCAGCAAGTAAGGAGAACACAGCCTTTACATTAGGAGAAAGATGGCAGATATTTTCTTAGGAAATGGTAAATGAGAGTGTATGAAAGGCGATATATGAATTGGGATGATTTTAGCACAAGGCTGCACCATAACAACGTGTGATTAAAGTGAAGTAGTTTCTGAAGGCTCTGTATGTGCAAAACTTTAAATGTGCTCTCATACTTTGGCTTTCTAAAGTTTAATTGGAAAATCAAGTCAAATCCTCTGTCATTAAACTACGTGTGCCAAGGCCTGCAGATCAAAGACTGAGGGGGCAGCGTCACCAGGGAAAACAAATCAAAGACGACTCACCTGCACTGAGAAAAAGAATGAAGGAGACGGGCCACATTGGGCATCCAGCGATGGACCTGAAACACACAGAAAACACACAAAGTGTCAGCAGCAACCCACACGTCATACAGAGCAGCCATCTTAGGTGTGAGGACAGCGTGAACAGGCTAACCATCGGCCTGGCGTGCCCCTCCTGTATGCGAGAAAATCAAGTTGGGGGCCAAAGCTCAAGAAAAAAGTCGCACTGGTAAAACCGTCTGGATAGTCCACACCGGATGTGTCAGAGTTGTTGTGGTGCTCGATCTGCGCTCGACCCGTCAGCCTTATAGATAGGGATGGTGACGTTAAAATCAGAATCTGACCAAAGCAGCCCTGGGGACATTTCGCTGAGCTCCCTAAAATAAGCCGACGAGCCCCTTAAAAGTTTGATTCAAGCAAAATCATCTGTAAGCACTGAGCCGTGAAACTGCAGAGGACATTATTGGGGTGTCTCTCCCTTCACTGCAGGACATATTTTACAAACGCAGTGTCCGCAAGGCCTGCAGCATTGAGCAGGACCCCCTTACACCCCTCACATGGACTTTTCACACTTCTGCCATCCAAGAGAAGATACTGCAGCATGAGAGCCAGATGTGCCAGGCTGCAGGAGAGTTTTTACCCCCAAGCTGTCAGACTCCTTAACACCTGGCTGCCCCCCTGGGGTCCTCCACACGGCCTCAGCCACCTCTAAAAACAGAACTTTTATACATGCGAGCCCCTGACCTGTGAAGACGAGTGTGCAGGGAGAGAAGAACTGAAAATCTCCTACTGACCTTTAAGGATTTGACACTCTTGATATCCTTCTGCTGTGAAACATTCTGAGCTGTGTGGTGGGCAACCGGATGCCCCTTCTACTTATGTTCCGGGGGAGCAGCCATGGGCTCCTCAGTACCTCCCCCAGGACGCTTGGTGGCAGACTCCCTCAGTTTCCCACAGGGCTCCATGAGAGATGGAGTTCTTCACAACCCTGTGGGGATCTGGGGTGGCCACCAGGGGGTGCTGCATGGATCCCAGAGCCAGCTTGGACAACTGAACAGCCCCGTCCGGAAGTGCAGTCGGGAACAGGTGATCAAGCACCGGGTGGGCTATAAAATGGAAAGGCAAAGACCACTCAGGGCCAGAATTGGGAGGAAGAGGACAAGGTTGCCTGGGAGGAGTGGTGGTGTCAGAAGGAGGGTTGTTACTGTGCTTGGGACTGTATTTTGGCTGGGGGGTCCACGGGTAAGACGTGCCCTCCAGCTGAAGAAAAAAATAAAAGTGTCAGTCTGTGCCGGGTCGGGCGCTATAGTGGCCCATTTCACACCTGTCATTGTGCACACGTCTTCAACAACTATCATCATACGCTGATCATTTCTGTATTGTCTATTATTTATTTGTTATATTACATATCTATTGACTGTATTTATGTATCTAGATTGCACAATACCATACATTGCATCAATCTTGCCTTTGCACAATGTCTTGTCTTGTCTGTGTTTTAATTTTAATTTTAAAATTAAATTTTAATTCTATTTTTAATTTAATGTTAATTTCTTATTTGCACTTCATGTTGTGGACCCCAAGCTTTGTAATTTCGTCTCTCTGTATACTTGTATATGCCTGAGATGACAATAAAGTTCGCTTTGACTTTGAGTGCAGAGAACAGAAATTCACATCCGTGTCAGAGAGACATGCAAAGTGAGAAATTAGGAGGACATCTGATGGGGGGGACCGGGACACCTCAATAGCAGCCACAGGCAGAGCCGAGTGTCGTGTGCTGCTGACCCTTCACTGGCGACCGTCGGGCCGTGTCACTGCTGCTGCTGCTGCTGCTGCTGGACGAGTCTTCTTCATGTGGATTTGACTTGAGTTGTGCTTTTTATCCTACCCTTGAAAATGAAGCTCTTAAAATGACAACTTTGGAGCAAAGGAGTCACATGACTTTTTACATGTGTCTATAATAAAGTAACTTGAATTCTTCTATCTTTCAATTATATAGCGCCTTTCTCGTGTATCTGTTTTGCAGTGCATCTCTCCTTATTATTTGTATTTATCAATAATTCAGCATCTCTAGATATAGTGCCTTTCACATCATCTCTCAGTTTTAAAGTCTTTCATATCAATCAATCAATTGTTCAGCACCTGTCCTTATAAACACAATGCATGATATAATGCCTTACAGCGCTATCTATCTGTCTTTCAGTTATATAGCACCTTCCCTAGCTATTTTACTTTGCTTTTCACATCAATCTGTATCTGTATATACAGTATGCATGATATAGTGCCTTACAGATCTATCGGTCTATCTGTTATGTAGTGCCTTTCACAATTGTCTGTTTATCTGTGTCTATGCATATGAATGATATAGTGCCTTTTACATCTACCCCTCTGTATTTGTCTATATATCTCTATGATATGGCACCTTACACTACTACTACCTATCTATCTATTATATAGTGCCTTTCACATCTGCTGTATTTCTCTGTATAGCTCTACAATTAAACATCTTACACTACTGTCTATTATATAGTGCCTTTCACATCTGCCTCTCTGTATTTGACTGTAAAGCTCTATGTTATAGTATCTTACACCATTATTGTGTAACTGTTACTGTATATAGTGCCTTCTGCTTTTGTCTACATACCTCTGATACAGCATCTTACACTACTGTCTATTATATAGTGCCTTTCACATCTGCCTCTCTGTATTTGTCTATATATCTCTATGATTTAGCACCTTACACTACTACTACCTGTCTATCTATTATATAGTGCCTTTCACATCTGCTGTATTTCTCTGTATAGCTGTACATGTAAACATCTTTCACTACTGTCTATTATATAGTGCCTTTCACATCCTCCTCTCTGTATTTGACTGTGAAGCTCTATGATATAGCACCTTACACTACTGCTATCTGCCAGTTATATAGTGCCTTTCACATCTGTCTCTCTGTATTTGTCCATAAAACTCTATGGTATAGTATCTTACACCATTATTGTGTAACTGTTATATAGTGCCTTCTGCTTTTGTCTGTATGATACAGCATCTTACACTACTGTCTATTATATAGCGCCTTTTACATCTACCTCTCTGTATTTGTCTACATACCTCTATGATATGGTACCTTACACTACTATCTATCATATAGCGTCTTTCACATCTGTCTGTGTGTATTTCTCTATATATCTCTATGTTATAGCACCTTAAACTAATACTACCTAACTGTCTATCTATTATATAGTGCCTTTCACATCTGCCTGTATTTGTCAATATATCTTTGATACAGCACATTACCCTCTTGTCTATTATATAGTGCCTGTCACATCCATCCATCTGCATTTGTCCATATGTCTCTAAGATATAGCACCTTGCACTATTGTCTGTCTGTGTATTATATAGTGCCTTTCACGTCTTTCTGCCTGCATTTGTCCTTATAGCCCTATGATATAATACCTAACACTGCTACCGTCTGTCTGTTATATAGTGCCTTGCACATCTCTCTCTCTCTATAGACACCGACAGATCCCACTAGCAACTTGTCGGCTGTGATCTGAGCTGCTAGTCCCCCAGTACCCAGCAGTGCGAGGCCACCACTTGTCAGGTCCCCATGTTCAGCACATTCATCCTGTGTAGCAGCAGACCATCCTTAACTCAAGATGACTGTCATCGGCGCTCACAGCAGCCCCCCTGAGGTCCAGTGCCCTCCACCCCAGCACTCACCTCTCACAAAGGACTCACAAGGTCCAAGTCGGAGAGTCAAATGGAGAACAAGCCTCCCATGGAGTTTCAGCTTCTCGTACGGCTCGTTTAGGCCGAACCAGTGAGGCGTCCCTGCAGGATGTGGACGGACGGCTGACGTTAACATTCAGGAGCTCAGCAAGTGGAACCTTTATAGGAAAAGATGCCAGCCGGCGAATCAGTCATGTGACACATTTGAATATGAAAATGTGGCAAAGAAACCCGAGGAAAGTTCACAGGTGAGAAACTCGGCCTCGATTTGTTTGTTTCTTGGGGTGGAGCCACGTGCTGCAGGAGAAGAGCCACAGAGACCTCCAAATGACGACGTGACCTCCTCAGGGGAGTACAACATGGCCAACACAGCAGCAGTTGCTGAGGGGACACCAAAGGAGAAGCTCGGGGCCCAGAGACCCTCCACCCCCTCCATGTGGCCTGCTCTCTCACCTCTTTATGGTGGCTGCTTGTTGAGATTTGCCCCTTGGCTGCATATGCGAGGCACTTGGCTGCGCTTAACGTCCTTCTCAGTCTTCTGCCCTCTGGACGGAGGCTCCACGTCTGCAGTCTGAAGCTCTTAGTATAAGACTAATGACTGCAAAGTGAATCATAGAGCATATGAGAACATGAGGGCAACCATTAAGAGGGCTATCAAGGAGGCTAAAAGACATTTGGAGAAGAATAAAGCAGATAAGGAGAAAGATGACCCTAAGATACTCTCTCAGTATTTAAGTAGTAAAAGAACAGTCAAGAAGGAAATAAAGTGCATCAGGAATAGTAAAAGGGAATTAAAAGATACAGACAGTGAAATAACAGATGAGCTAAACTTGTTCACAAGTGAGCGAGTAGATAACCTCAGAGTAGTAACAGGGACTACTAAGGAGGTACAGAGGGATTTGGAAATCATAGAGGGAGAAGAGCAGCGTAGACTAAATAGAATGAAATCAAACAAATCACCAGGACCAGATAATATTTACCCTCGAGTTCTTAAGGAGGCCACTGAGTGCAGATATAAACCCTTGACACTTATTTTAGGAAGTCACTGCACACTGGAGAGATGGAAAATGGCAAATATCATCCCATTATATAACAAGGGTGACAGGGAAGATCCAAGCAACTACAGGCCAGTAAGCTTAATGGGCATCACAGGGAAATTAATGGAAGGAATTATTAATGATAAGATTGAGCAACACCTGGCAAGGACAGAAATTATTAGGAACAGTCAGCGTGGGTTCAGAAGAGGGAGGTCGTGTTTTACTAACAGGCTGGAATTCTATGAGGAGCAACAAAAGGATACGACCAGAGAGGAGCAGATGAGATTATTGATGTGGACTTTCAGAAAGCATTTGATAAGGTGCCACACGAGAGGGTGGGCATCAAACTAAATGAAGTGGCAGTTCAGGGTGTGGTGTGTCAATGGGTGCAGAATTGGCTCAGACACAGGAAGCAGAGGGTGATGAGGGTGTGAGGAACTTCATCAGAACTGGCCGATGTTAAGAGTGGTGACCAGCAGGGGGCAGTATGGGGGCTGCTGCTATTTTTAATATCTAGAAATGATTTAGATAGGAATATAAAGAACAAGCTGGTGAAGTTTACAGCTCATACCAAGAGAGGTGGATTGGCAGATAATTTGGAATCCGTTATATCATCACAGAAGGACTTGGGCAGCAGACAGGCTTGGGCAGATTTATGGATGATGAAATTTAATGTCAGTAAATGTAAAGAATTACACATAGGAAGTAAAAATGTGAGGTTTGAATACACAATGGGCGGTCCGAAAATTGAGAGTCCACCTTAGGAGAAGGATTTAGGAGTCACAGTGGACTCTAAGCTATCGACTGTCAGACAGTGTTCAGAAGCCATTAAGAAGGCTAACAGAATGTTAGGTTATATAGCGCCTTGATGTGTGGAGTACAAGTCACAGTCTCAGTCTTTATAACACACTGGTGAGGTCTCATCTGGAGTCCTGTGTGCAGTTTGAGTCTCCACGTTATAAAAAGGACATAACAGCACAAGAGAAGGTCCAGAGAAGAGCGACTAGGCTGATTACGGGGGGGCTACAGGGGTTGAATTATGAGGAAAGATTAAAAGAGCTGAGCCTTTATAGTGATGAAGAGGAGACCTGACTGAAGGGTTTAAAATGATGAAGTGAACTGGTCCAGTGGACCGAGACGGTGACTTTAAAATGAGTTCATCAAGAACATGGGGACAACGGGAAATGTCACACAAACATTAGGAAGTTTTTCTTTACACAAAGAATGACAGACACTTAGAATAAGCGAGCAAGTAGTGTGGTGGACAGGAGGACCTTAGGGACTTTCAAAACTCGACTTGATGTTATTTTAGAAAAATTAAGTGGACAGGACTGGTGAGCTGTGTTGGGCTGAATGGCCTGTTCTCGTCTAGAGTGTTCTAATGATAGATAGATAGATAGATAGATAGATAGATAGATAGATAGATAGATAGATAGATAGATAGATAGATAGATAGATAGATAGATAGATAGATAGATAGATAGGCACTATATAATCCAATGATAGACAGGAAAAGTACTATACAGTATATGAGATAAATACTGTAGGTATAAAGGTGCTATTTAATATATACTGTAAATAGTTAGGAAAGGCACTATATAATGGATAAATAGATTGATATGAAAGGTGCTACTATGTAGCAGATGGATACAAAAGGTGCTGTATAAGATATAAATAGATATAAAAGGCAATATAATACATAGATGTGAAAGGCTCTGTTTAATAGATGGATATAAATATATGACAGGGAATATAAAATAGATATAAAAGACAATATATAATACATATATATGAAAGGTGCCATATAATACATAGCTAGACAGTTAAGGTACTTTATACATTATAGACAGGTGTGAAAGGCACTATATAATACATATATAGGAAAGGTTCTATGGAAGACAGATATATAGAAAAGGCAATATAATACATGGATGTGAACGACTCTGTATAACAGATAGATGTACATGTACGACAGAGACTATAAAATAGATAAGAAAGGAACTCTATAATCTACAGATTGGCAGGAAAGGCACTATATAACACATAGATAGAGTAGACAGACAGATGTGAAAGGGGCTGCCTGGGTTGGCTCCAGCATTCTTCACCTTGGGCTTATAGATGACAGACTGGCTGATGATTATGAAAGCCTCCCATTGCTTATGTGGATCCCAATTTTTTGTAAACTCGAATGTTCAGGAGAATTAAAGCTCCAATCGCACCCATGTGAGCCCCGGCCCAGTGACCAGCACAGTCATGAGTATGAGGGGCACATAAAGCCATCATTAGCCATCAGGTGACAGTGCTGTCAGGCAGATGGTAGACTTTGACTCTTCTCGTGTTGCTGCTTCACGTTTGCATTCAGGTGTGGCGTGCTATTCGAGGGCACACCTGAGCTCGGCCTTTTCCTACTTTGTATAATTTAAGCTTCGCAATCCAATATGTCGTTTCCATGTAGTTTTGCATCGACTCACGCGCGGACGCCTGCTCTTCTCACTCATCTCGTCATTCAGGTCTGTCAATGGCATTTTATGCACTCAGTGGCCACTTTTTAGGTCCACCTGCATCTCCATTTTGCCAGTCGAGTGGCCCCAACTTCAGAGCCCCCTCACTTTCCGCTCACTTTATTGTCTTGTAGATTTCATTTGACATGTAGAAATGTGCCCTTTGTGCCCATCGGTCTACATACACTCAGTAACTCGTAATGTCAGAATGAAAAGATGTGAAAGGTTACGAGTAGAAAGGTTTTCAGATGTATTAAGAATCAAACCCTGAACCCCCTCATTCACGTCCAGACCCACCCTGCGCTGTGCCACTGAGGGTCCGCCTGTTTGCTTTCATTCTCCTTTGGGTGTGTTGATGACTTGAATGGAGTCCACCTGCGGCAAATGGAGTTGACTGGGCACTGTTTAGAAAGGCACACGTGTGATGATGATGAGGATGATTATAATAATAAAAGTAATAATACATTTCATTTTTATAGTGCCTTTCCCATGCACAGACAGTCAACAACAGGGCATCAATAACATTAGATTCAAATATTAGAAATGCAGACAAGTGCCTGGGAGACGACGTCAGGGCTCATCCACCCCGAGTCTGGAGAGGGCGCTGTCTGGTAACACCTCTCCTCTTCCTCCCTCTTCCGGCCAGTAGATTGACAGCTCAAAGACCTCGGACATCACTTCCGGTTTGCTGGTCACCTGACCCCGCCTCTTCCTGCCCCTCCTACCCTCGCCCCTCCCTTATTTCCACCTCCACCGCCATCTCACTTCGGCTCAGGCCCTGAACTCACGTCCGGGGAGCTGTTGTCATGATTGCCGTTAATTAGGGTTTGTTGTTTTGCCAACAATTATACGGGCATCGCCGTCTGGTGCCCCTGACTCTTCGTGATCTTTTGTGTGTCGTCGTGTTACAAGGTAAATATGGGATATACAAAGCATTAAAACAGAACAAAGACAATAATCCAGAATAAAATACAAAACATTACCAGAACACTCTGACTAAATAATCCAAATTATGATACAAACACAAACCCCCCCCGAGCCCCCCTGGACACACAGAGAGGGTAACGGAGAGAAGGTCAGCATGTCCAGTCACTTCAACACCGTCCTGAACAGAGGAGTCTGAAGCTGTGTGTTAATTTATGGGGGTCATGCCAAAGTCTGGGTGCTGTAAAGCAGAAAGCCCTGTGACTTTGGGACACAACAAGATGGCCGGACTCGGTGGACCTTAGTGGGTGGGCTGGAGTGAAGTGACGGTGTAGTCCTATGCAAGGCCATTTCAAGCTTTACAGGTTATTAATAATAATAATAATTCATTACATTTATATGGCGCTTTTCTCGCTACTGGTGAGTGTGGAGCCACCACTAATGTTTGCCACCCACCTGGATGACGTGACAGCAGCCATTTTTGTGCCAGTCTACTCACCACACTTGAGCTATTAGGTGATGAAGTGGTGAGAGACAGACAGCCAGTTAACACACAGGGGGGGATTAGGGGGCCAGAATGACCAGGCTGCGATGTACAATTTAGCCTGAACACTGGCATACCCCCCCACTCTTTATGAAGGAGGCCCAGGGATTTTTAATGGCCACAGAGAGTCAGGACCTTAACATTACATCTGTGCCACGTTTACTGTACTGGGACATTGGGTACCTCAGGGTAGGCGCCCCCTGCTGGCCTCAGTCCCATAAGACATGGAGAGTGATGACGCCACAGCAGGGTGGCTTTGAAGGTGCCCACAGTTGGCGGTCTGTGCCAGGACCCCAGAAGCAGAGTGATGACAGATTACAAAGGGCACCTGCCAGTAGAGACTTAAACTAGTCGATGTGGCACAAAGTGGGGGCAAGCAGCACGGCATCAGATATGAAGAGGAGAGAGCAAGAAAAGACAGGATCTGATATGAAGGTGGGAATAAGGGGGGGTGGTGATCAAAAATGACACTTAGAAGTGGCCGTGATGTCACTGAGGCTCGACTGCTGGCCGATCTCCTTACAGGGTCCTTCATTGTGTCTTCTGAATCTCTCACTGGCCTGTGCCATCTGAAGTGAGTGTGGCAGCCGTACTAACAAACTGATGTCAAGGTGACCCGCTGTGGTGACCCTAAAGGGAGCAGAAGAAGAAGAAGAAGAAGAAGAAGAAGAAGACTAACAAACTGAGGTCAAATCCCAGCCAACACTAAAAAGTATAATGCTAGGGGACAACTAAATTCTCTCTAGATAGATAGATAGATAGATAGATAGATAGATAGATAGATAGATAGATAGATAGATAGATAGATAGATAGATAGATAGATAGATAGATAGATAGATAGAGAGAAAGGCACTATATGATAGATAGATAGATAGATAGATAGATAGATAGATAGATAGATAGATAGATAGATAGATAGAGTGAAAGGCACTATATGATAGATAGATAGATAGATCGATAGATAGATAGATAGATAGATAGATAGATAGATAGATAGATAGATAGATAGAGTGAAAGGCACTATATGATAGATAGAGTGAAAGGCACTATATGAAAGGCACTATATGATAGATACTGTAGATAGATAGATAGATAGAGTGAAAGGCACTATATGATAGATAGATAGATAGATAGATAGATAGATAGAGTGAAAGGCACTATATAATAGATAGATAGATAGATAGATAGATAGATAGATAGATAGATAGATAGATAGATAGATAGATAGATAGATAGATAGATAGAGTGAAAGGCACTATATAATAGTGGAAGTGAAAGGCACTATATGAAAGGCACTATATGATAGATACTGTAGATAGATAGATAGAGTGAAAGGCACTATATGATAGATAGATAGAGTGAAAGGCACCATATCATAGATAGATAGAGTGAAAGGCACTATATCATAGATAGATAGAGTGAAAGGCACTATATCAAAGAAAGATAGATAGAGTGAAAGGCACTATATGATAGATACTGTAGATAGATAGATAGAGTGAAAGGCACTATAGATAGATAGATAGATAGATAGATAGATAGATAGATAGATAGATAGATAGATAGATAGATAGATAGATAGATAGATAGAGTGAAAGGCACTATATGATAGATACTATAGATAGATAGATAGATACTTTTTTAATCCCCAAAAGGAAATTCACAATGAGTTAAATGAATTCTAAGAATGTGAGCGACCAGCTGCTATTCCCCCTGCTCATTCGCACTTGTGTTAATAATAATAATAATAATTTAATAATTCTTTACATTTATATAGCGTTTTTTTCTCTCTACTCAAAGCGCTCAGCAATTGCAGGTTAAGGGCCTTCTTGCTCAAAGACCCAACAGAGCAGAGTCCCTTTTGGCATTTATGGGATTTGAACCAGCAGCCTTGTGATTGCCAGTGCAGATCCCCAGCCTCAGAGCCGCCACTCCGCCGTGTTGTTGTCAGCGATGCCCATCGTCACCTTGTATTTGTGCTTTAAGGTCCCACACACAAGCCGTTCTTCTGCTCTAAGGCTGTGCCGTGTTGTCCTCGTTTATTTAATGACAGACATTACTGCAGTTGATTGATTCTCCGTACTCTTGACATTTCCTTGCCGGACAGACACTTTCAGCCCACCTTACCCAAGATTTGACTTGAATGCTCTTTTGTAGACACAACTATCTGATTTAAAATGCAGCTCGTGTGGGCAGCTTCTGACATTTCTTTCTGTTTCTGGAAGCCGAAGTGTTTCTTACATTGCTGACGTTTTAAAGAGTTTCCAGTTTAACAACACTGCCACCTACTGGCAGACATGTACAGTAAAGTAGTAATGTCCGCCGCAACAATATCTCTCTATTATGAAAAAAAATCTTGTAAGGTTGGAAGGAGATGAGAGGTGACCTTCTCGGAGAGACACTTTCATGTCCTGTGAGATGAGACTTTGTGCCAAGAGATTTCACCACGGAAATAAAAGACAAAGAGTAGATGACAAAGTAGAACGTCATAAAGAATTCAAAAACTTTGGTGCACGCAGAGCAGGTTAGAGATAATGGAAGTGCGAAAATTCGAAAGTCTCAAAAAAACTGATAGTAAAGATCGTATTAGCGCAAACAAACGGTGAAATAATGGAGCAGCGAAAAGAGATCAAATACATGGACAGAGGTGATATGACAGAAGTGTGGAGATATTGTTCTGCTTTACACTTTAAGTCTGAGACGTGTAGATCGTCTAATTCGTGTTACCATCAGGGAAAAGTAGTGTTGCCTCCCAGTGAAGAGGCTTATCCGCAAGAATTAAAAGATTTGTTGTTGCGTGAAAGTGAAATCCCGCGAGAAGAGACTTTATACAAAGAGATTTGGACAAGTCCCGCCCACATCTACAACGTTGACGGCCATGCACACGGCTCAATCGTTTCTCATCTGTGTGAATGCTGTTGTCACACACAGTTCTTGTAGGGAGAAAGAAATGATATTCACTCACGGGCAGTTAGACGTTGTATTGTCACGATGGAATTCCAAATATATTACGCAATATTGAAAAAAAAGGTAAAAGCAAAAAGAGATCAAATATATGGACATAGGTGATGTGACAGAAGTGTGCCGCGTGACATGAAGGTCACATGACATGGCAGCAGCAGCAGCTGATCGAGTAAAGAGGAGGTAAAAAGAACCTGTCATTTGTTTCCCATTGTATCACCGTTTAAGAGGGGGTGTCGGAGGAGCGACCGCGTCTCCTGGGGGTGCGTTCAGCCCCCCCTCTTCACAACACGAGTGGCAGAGACACAAAGTGGCTGGCACGTAGCGCATGTCTTGAGGGTGTGGCAGGCGACCAGGGAAGGACCAGGAGAGAGGCAATATCACCTCTGGTTTTCATCAGGAGTCACGGATACGGAGCTGGGGAGCTCAACCCTGTGGGACCCATGGCCACCACCAGGGGGCGCCCGGATGGTCCTGTAGCCCTGGAGGACAGCATATCCACCACACCAGGAAGTGCTGCTGAACCAGGAACTGTGTATGCCCAGAGTGCTTCTGGGTGCAAGAGCAGCACCTCCACCACACTAGGAAGTGTTGCCAGAAGACCATCACCGAGCACCTGGAGCACATCTGGGGCGGGATGAAGGGGCCACTCCATTCTCAATAAGACATTTCAATCTCAATCACTCCATTCGAGAGGCCGGAGTCGGGTGGAAGAGGACGGAGCTTGTGAGAGAGGAGTGGAGGAGGCCGAAGGAATAAGGACTGAGAACATCGTGGTTTGTGCTCGCTGTTGTGTGTTGTCAGTCAGTCAGTCATTGTCCAACCCGCTATATCCTAACTACAGGGTCACAGGGTCAGCTGGAGCCAATCCCAGCCAGCACAGGGCACAAGGCAGGAACAAAACTTGAGCAGGGTGGCAGCCCACCGCAGGACATGCACACACACACACCAAGCACACACTAGGGACAATTTAGGATCACCAAAGCACCTAACCTGCATGTCTTTGGACTGTGGGAGGAAACCCACGCAGACACGGGGAGAACATGCAAACTCAATGCAGGGAGGACCCGGGAAGCGAACACCCAGATGGGTCTCCTTATTTATTGTGTGTTGTGGTGTCACAAAATAACCGGCGTGTGTATTTTGGACATCGTGAGCCTCCGCGTCTGTCTGTGTCCAGGTTATCTTTAACAAGGAGAAGGCGAGCGAAGTGAGCAGGGGGCAAAGCTCCCATTAAGAAAAACAAAAACAAGCAAGAAAATCTTTACACAGTACCGGTCAAACGTTTTGTGGTCACCCAGAAATGTTCCTGTTTTTGTTAGAAATGGAGACCTTTCATTTTCAGGATACCATTAAACTGATTTAACATTACAGCCAGGGCATCACTAGTGTGTGTAATGACCAGTACTGCTTTGTATTGACTGATTTTTAATTTGTTCTTCACAGAAGGCTGCAGAGCCCCCGCTTTGAGAAGCCATTCCGTCAGTGATGGTCAGCTCCCTGAGCTCATCCTTCATTAGTCCTGTTCACACGCTAAATGGTTATTAGAGAAACCTTCGTCATTGCATTCCCACCGCTGACACCTGTTATCCTGTTCACCTGTGTTACAAAGTCCTGCCATTCCTGGCCAACATGGAACAGCTTTCTGAAGTAACACGCCCGTCTGTTGTTCTTTTGCAGAATGAAGGTTACTCCATGGGACAGATTGACAAGAAACTGAAGATCTTCTATAAAGCCATCCATTACTGTCCTGAGGGAAGGGGGCGAACTGAGACTGACCAGGAGAGAAAACTGAAGAGGAAGGCCAAGGTGGACAACTACATAAAGGAGAAGGACATCAGAGTGTGAGGAACAAACGCTTCACAGGTCCTCAGTGGGCTTCTTCACTAAATACACACCAAATCCTTAGTCTTCTGCAGCTCCAGGATGGTGAGCTTTATACACTTTCCAGTCACCTTTCACGAATGGTTTCTTCTCTAAATCTCAGCCTCTAAGGCCAGCATCCCAGAATTTCAGGATAAAGCCATACTATTAAAACCAAACAAAGAATGAAAGGATAAGTGTTTGTGTATCTGGGCATCTGTCCAGTTACTATGTCTCTGTCATTCTAACAGATGGCACATCACAAACATTTGTAATAATAAAATGCATTCATTTGTCATTTCAGCAGATGGCACACCACAAATAGTTTCACTGCTTTTACAAATTCCATACCAAATGATGCATAACAGGGATGCATGCAATACATTTGTCATTCCAACAGATGGTGTATCACAAACAACAACACTACTTTCATGTATCTCATACCAAATTGCATATAGTGGAGACATATGCATTACATTTGTCATTCCAACAGATGGCACATCACAGACATTAGCAGTGCTTTTATTAATCCCTTAGCAAAAGGCGTACCAAAGGTCAATGTGAAAAGAAATTTCCCCTCGGTGATTAACAAAGTCCCTGCAGTGGGCTGGCACCCTGTCCGGGGTTTGTTTCCTGCCTCGTGCCCTGTGTTGGCTGGGATTGGCTCCAGCAGACCCCCGTGACCCTGTGTTCAGATTCAGCAGGTTGGATAATGGATGGATGGATGAAATAAGAAAATGATCAGTTATGGGGAGTCCATCTGCAGTACAATCCAGCGGGGTAACTAGAGAACAGCAAATCAAGTCCAGGATATGTCCTTTAGAATGAGTGGGAACATCAGTGTGCTGCTGGAATCCAAAACTCTCAAAGTCTTTAGTAAGAGGGACATCGATATTATCCATATGTATATTGAAATCCCCCAGAAGTATTATGTTTGATGAAACAGTAGATAAGTGTGCAAGTGTGACATTCAAATCTGACTGAAGCCACCATTTTTACAGGAGGTGCTACAACATGACATTATATTTACACTCCAGTTTCCCTTTTCACCTGCTAATTCACTGTTTGAATTCAAAAGAAGGCAGTTGCCTGTAAACCTGTGCTTTCCAACGACTTTCAACAGAAGCCAAAGGTCACCAAGCAGGAACTGATCTACGGCAGGAATGTCCTGAACAATCATACGTGGTGTGTGTTCAAGGGTGAGGCGCTCCAGTGACTTCATAATTTTTGACCCTGGTTAAAAAAAAAAAACACACACACATATTGTAAACCGAAGAAACGACACTTGGTGACATACTGCAGTACATCGGGTACATCTGATTAACCAACTGAATCCCATGGCCCTAGGACATTTCTGGATAACACAGCTAGTTTTATTTCTAAAATGAGTTAAATATTCTAAATGTTCAAAACTAAACAAGGGGCAAAATAATTTTCCAATAAGAAAATGTGAAAAGGAAACAAATGCCAAAACAAAACACTACACATCTACACATTCGAAGAAGCCCATAAATTCACAGAGCAGTCACAGAAAAGCAAACTCCAGCATTCAATGAACTGCAGGGACTCCTCTTCTCAGCTGCCCTTTTATGGAGTTCGGGGGGCGGTCCCTTGCAGTAATGTGTTGGTAGCTCCGCCTCTTGAGAGGGTTCCACCCACAAAACACAAGGAACATTTAAAGAAACTCTACATAAATATACACAACTTTACATGAGCAATAATACATTAAACAGAATTGACAACATAATAAATTATCAGAACAATTAATAACGGGAATAATCCTAATACATAATCCAAAATAACGAATGAAGAAAAAAGACAAGGAAACTGAATCTTTTCATAAGCCATAAGTTCATTCAAGGATGGAAAGGGCGAAGATCCGGAGTGAGAGTTAAAGTGAGGTGGAAAGGAGTCAAAACTGGCCAACCTCCAGAAAACGAGGAACGTTCGATCACTTTAAGTTATGGCAAGTTTGGGTACTGCAGCATTATGGGTAATGGGGAGAACCAGCTTCAACCTCCTGTTTCAGATGCTATTTAATGTTGGAGGGGCCACATCTGATCAAAACCAATCAAATCAAATGTATCAGTCACCTACAAATTCCACATACAGTAGAGTGCAACGTGCAGTGAAATACTTAGTTGCTTAAGTCCAATGACTGTGCCTGGAAATGAGTAGAAGGAGACAATAATAATAATATTAATACCTAACTATATACATTTTAAAATAATTAATAGAATTCTAAATCTGTAATAAATAATAATAATAATAATAATAATATCTAACTATATACATTTTAAAATAATTAATAGAATTCTAAAAATGTAATGAATAATAATAATATCTAACTCTATACATTTTAAAATAATTAATAGAATTCTAAAAATGTAATGAATAATAATAATAATAATATCTAACTATATACATTTTAAAATAATTAATAGAATTCTAAATATGTAATGAATAATAATAATAATTGTAATAAAATCTTCTTCTTTCAGCTGCTCCTGTTAGGGGTCGCCACAGCGGATCATCTTTTTCCATATCTTTCTGTCCTCGTCATCTTGTTCTGTCACACCCATCACCTGCATGTCCTCTCTCACCACATCCATAAACCTTCTCTTAGACCTTCCTCTTCTCCTCTTGCCTGGCAGCTCTATCCTTAGCACCCTTCTCCCAGTATACCCCTCACGTCTCCTCTGCACATGTCCAATCCAACACAATCTCGCCTCTCTGACTTTGTGTCCCAATCGTCCAACTTGAGCTGACCCTCTAATGTCCTCATTTCTAATCCTGTCCATCCTCGTCACACCCAATGCAAATCTTGGCATCTTTAGCTCTGCCACCTCCAGCTCTGTCTCCTGTGCCACCGTCTCCAGCCTATATAACACAGCTGGTCTCAGTACCGTCCTGTAGACCTTCCCTTTCACTCTTGCTGATACCCGTCTGTCACAAATCACATACACAATTTAATAATAATAAAATTAATAATAAAAATAATAACAATATATAATTTTATAAATTTAAAAATCATTAATTATTAATTATCAAAAATTCTAAATATGTAATGAACAATAATATTAATAATAACAATAATAATATCTAACTATATACATTTTAAAATAATAGAATTCTAAATATGTAATGCATAATAATATTAATATTAATAATAAAATTAATGATAAAATTGCTGCATTTGTCAGGTGATGATGATGATGATGATGTCCAAGGTGACCACAGTGAACTGATGGGACAGAGCAGGCACCAGCGTCCCCTTGTTGGGTTGATTCTTTTGTAACATAAAAGGTGCGTGAACGTGCATATTTTACTAGACATTTGCAAAAGAGGGACAGACGTGATTAGTCAGGTGAGTTTAGGGTGACACATCGAGGAAACTTCTGGCACAGCCCCACCACAGTTTTCATGCCAAACACCTCCAGCTAAATAAAGCTTGGTGCATTTCATGTGCAGCTCTGCATTTCTGCCACCGGAGGGCAGATGAGACCAGCTTGAACTTCACTCCTGGGTTGCCATAGCAACCATGCAGCAGGCTTTAAACAGCATGAGCTGGAAATGAATGAAGTCAAAGACGTCAGGCTAAGCAAGAGGAGGAAATAATAACGGACTGGAAATAAGTGTCAAAAGAAATATATAGAATGAAACGTCAAGAAAATGATAATGGTGACAGGACAGCCAATTATCAGCGTAAGCAAAAGAGCAGAAGTGGAAGCCCTTCGAGGAGAACAATGTCAAAAAAAAAGGCAGGCGAGACAAGCAGGCCATTCGGTTCTGTTAGGACAGGAGTGTAGCAGGTCGTCACCTGCTGTTCTTTTGGCTCTCATACTTGTCTCATAAACTTTTCCTGTTTTTATTTTGCTCCTTTTATGCTCTTTTCTCCTGGTTCTGAGCTTTTTGTTATACACATAATTTGTTTCTATCCTAAATATTATTTGAAGAATAGTTCAATAGTGGGCGGCACGGTGGCACAGTGGGTAGCGCTGCTGCCTCGCAGTTGGGAGACCTGGGGACCTGGGTTCGATTCCCGGGTCCTCCCTGCGTGGAGTTTGCATGTTCTCCCCGTGTCTGCGTGGGTTTCCTCTGGGCACTCCGGTTTCCTCCCACAATCCAAAGACATGCAGGTTAGGTGGATTGGCGATTCTAAATTGGCCCTAGTGTGTGCTTGGTGTGTGTGTGGGTGTGTTTGTGTGTGTCCTGCGGTGGGTTGGCACCCTGCCTGGGATTGGTTCCCTGCCTTGTGCCCTGTGTTGGCTGGGTTTGGCTCCAGCAGACCCCCGTGACCCTGTCTGGATTCAGCGGGTTGGAAAATGGATGGATGGATAGTTCAATAGGTTGATTTTGTTTTCTGCCTTTTCGCTGGACATCTCCATCTTGAGACTCTGCTGCCTGGGCGTGATGTCGTGCATTACAACAACATGAGTGTGACGCGTTAAATTCCAACACAGCAGATCTGTCACTGTCTGAGTTTGCATGTAACTCATAACCAGCTAGCTGGCTTTTTGTTGGCTGAGATTCTCTAGTTTTGAGATCTTTATATTGTATTTTATGACTTTGAGTTTTGGTTTCTCACTGCTTAAACCCACAAATAGTACGTTTTTCTTTGCCTCTACTTGGTATTGGCTGAAATTCTTCTTATTCCCCTGTACTTTTGCCATTGTCTTTTCACAGAACGCAAAACATAAGGGGCTATTTATATTGATTTGCATATTCAAAGAGGCGTAATTCTGGGAGGAGTCTGAGAGGGGCGACAGGCACATGCACGAGCGTTACATTTCACACAAACCGGGATTTATGGAGTGGAAGAACGTGGAAGTTGGTGTACGCTCAGATTTATGCATCTGGATTTTTTTGTGCGTACGTACATTTGCGCTTTTGTCCATACTCCAAGTTTAAGTGTGAATTCTACGTATTCCGTTATTCATTGTGCCCCAGGTCATGAGACAACATCTTAATCATGTGCATTTTACGACATTGATTTTGGATTTCTCACGAGACCTTACATCAAAGCTCCTAACACAAAATGCTAAGCAAATCCTGAAGTTATTAAAGTAGACACAAAGTTTTACTTGGAGAATCCACAATCTTGGACAACCACTATCACACACATGTGCATGGCAGGCAGCAAAAGGGCTCAAAAGAATGTAATTCCCCATCTGACCAGGGGGTGGCAGAGTGCATTAATCCTTTCTCTTATCTCCCCGCAGGCCAAATGCAGGAAATTCTGCCCCAGAAGACATCACTTCCAGTTCCACCTTCCAAGAGGGCGCAACCCAATGACCTCATTTCCGGATGTTTACCAACCTGGACAGTTATGTTTTGTGCTCTTGTCTGTAAAGACCATTTTCTCAACCTCTTTTCAAAATTTGCAGTCAATTCTCAAGTATACGGGAGGCTGCCCCAAACCTCTTTGTGTGTCAAGGCTCGATTATTTACCACACCGCATATTATGAATGGGACTAAAAGAATAACGTCTTGAGGGAGGATTCAAATAATCGTACCAGGAAACTAAGCACAAGGAGCTAAACAAAAGAGTGGAAGTCAAAACAGGGAGAAATCAAACTAGGAATGTAAATCAAACTGGGAGTGCAGATAAACAAAATGTGAAAGCATAAAAATAATAATCAAAAGCTAAAAATAAAAAAGCAGTTGTGAGATTTCCTGATTGACTAAATTCCATTCCCTAATAACTGGAATGACTGCCCAGAGCAGCAGTGGCTTTATGTAGGATGGTATCAGGAGCTGAAACGTAATAGTAATAGCGAGACAAAGTCAAAAGTGGGAGGCCAGGACGTGAGACAGCATCAAAATCGCATGCATTTTACAACTTTGATTTTGGGTTTCTCAGGAGATCATAAATAAAAGCATCTAACCCAAAATGCTAAGCAAAACTTGATATTGTTGAAAAATAACTCCTTTGTACCCTAAAGACGATACCTAAAATCACACACAAAGTTTAACTTAGAGAATCCACAATCTTGGACAACTCGGTGTTGTGAATGGAACAGAAAGAATGGAGTCTTGCATGAAGAATTGTAAAATTGGACAAGCAACTAAACAAAACAAAAGAGCTATCAACGAAACAGGCAGAAGTCAAACTGGGAAGGCAGAAAAGTCAAAAGCAAGCCTTTGTAAGAGTTCCTGATTGATTAAGTCTCTTTCTCTAAATAACCGTAATGACTGCACAGAGTGGCAGTAGTTTTAAGTAGACGAATCAGGAGATGAAACGTAATAGTAATAGTGAGACAAAGTCAAAACTGGGAGGCCAAGACATGAGACAACATTGTAAGCATTTATATATATATATATATATAATTATATATATTGTCACACACGCGTGCATGGGGAGCAGTTTAAGGACCCAACACGCAACGCGACAAATCGTACCAGGGGAGAACGGCAGCATACTAACCTCTCTCTCTTTATTCCTTCAGAAAGAACGAGGCTCTGCCGCCGTAATACTGTCCAGACTATTCAAAACGTGTTATAGTATACGGGACACGGTCCCAAACCTTTATGCTTCAGTTTTTGTGTTATTTATTCACAATATGTATATATATATACATTGTCACAAACGTGTGAGTAGGAGGCAACTAAAGGGTTAGAGTAATTGTAATAGCACATCAGACCAGGGGGCAGCAGGGTGCACTGGCTGTCTTTCTCCGTTCCTTGCAGACCATTCCTGGGAAATCTCACCAGGTTCCGGTGCCTTTGATAACATCCCTTCTAGTTCCAGCGGCTTTGATAACGTCACTTCTGGTCCCAATGACGTCACTTCCTCTTTGGGCCTTTAAAACCGCCATCTTGCTTCCAGTCAAACAGTTCTGTTTTGGACTCAGTCTTGTGAACATCTCTGTTTAATTATTTAACCTTTTTGCAGCTAGGATATAATATACAAGTGGCTGTCCCAAACCTTTATGATGTCTGGAGTGCATTTCTTATCACAAAATATTTCAATTCTAATATTTGGTTTCTCAGGAGATCTTAAATCAAAGCTCCTAACCCAAAATGCTAAGCAAAGCCTGAAGTTGTTATCCTGTTTAAAACAACCGTTTTAAACACTAAAGACGATACCTAAAAGCAAACAGAACGTTTTAATTAGAGAATCCACAATCTTGGACCACCACATATCAAAAAATTTCCCATTGGGATTAATAAAGTATCTATCTATCTATCTATCTATCTATCTATCTATCTATCTATCTATCTATCTATCTATCTATCTATCTATCTATCTATCTATCAGGGCTGAATGAATAATATCTCATATAAAGGATTATAAAGTTGGACCAGGAAATTAAGCGCAAAGGGCTAAACAAAAGAGTAGTCATCAAAACAGATAGAAATCAAACTGGGAATGCAAATCAAACTGGGAGTGCACAATTCATAATTACAAACTAAAACTAAAAAGAAAATTAAAAACTGGTTGCAAGATTTCCTGATTGACTTAATTCCTTTCCCTATTAACTGGGATGACTGCCCAGAGCAGCAATGGTTTCATGAAGGACAGAATCAGGAGACGAAACATAATAGTAATAGACAAAGTCGAAACTGGGAGTTTAAGATGTGAGCCAACATCATAATCGCATGCATTTTATGACTTTGATTTTGGGTTTCTAAGGAGATTATAAATCAAAGTTTCTAACTCAAAATGCTAAGAAAAACCTAAAGTCATTATCTTGTTGAAATAAAGCTCTTTTGAACCCTAAAGACGATACCTAAAAGAAGCACACACAAAGTTTTACTTAAAGAATCCATAATCTTGGACAACCTAGTTTTGTGAATGGGACTGAAGGAATGTAGTCTCCCATGAAGAATTACAAAATCAGACAAGCAATTAAACAAAAGAATTGCCGTCGAAATAAGCAGAAGTCAAACTTGGAAGACAGAAAGACGGAATATGAAAGCACAATACGAAATCGAAAACCAAAAGTCAAAAACAAGCCATTGTGAAAGTTTGTAAATAATTGAAATGGCTGTACAGAGTGGAGGTAGTTTGAAGTAGAACAGAATCAGAATAGCGAGACAACGTCGAAACTGAGAAGCCAGGACATGAGACAACAACGTAATCATATATATTTTACGACTTTGATTTTTGGTTTCCCAGGAGATCTTAAATCAAAGCTCCTAACCCAAAATGCTAAGCAGCACCTGAAGTCATTATGTTGTTGAACAAAAAAAACTCTCTTGATCCCTAAAGATGAATTCTAAAAGTACATACAAACTTATACTTAGAGAATCCACAATCTTGGACAACCCAGTGATGTGAATGGAACTAAAAGAATATCGTCTCACATGAAGGATTATAAAAATGCACAAGAGGCTAAACAAAAGAGTTGTCATTGAAACAGGCAGGAGTCAACCTAGGAAGGCAGCGAGAGGGACTGTGTAAGCTTGATTTGTAATCCAAAGATAAAAGTCAAAAACAAGCAATTGCGAGAGTTCCTGATTGTCTGAATTCCTTTCCCAAATAACTCGAATGGCTGCTCAGTGCGACTGTATTTTTAAGCAGCTCAGAATCAGGAGACGAAATGTAATAGTAACAGCGAGGCAAAGTTGAAATTGGAAGGCCAGGACATGAAACAACATTGTAAATAAATAAGAAAAATGTTATTAATGAAGCAAATTCAAAAACACATGAGCATCGTTTAAAGTGATGTACAGTATTAAAAAACAAAATATAAAACATAAACTTAGCACATTAGGACAAAACAAAAAAATGTGAATACAGACAATGTTTGTCAGTAAACAGCTGTAAGATCCTTTCTTCTTATTCCAAAGTTAATAAAGAAGCCCAAGTCTTAAGTCTGGGGTTAAGAACCGCAGCTGATGTTGCAGATCTTATTTTAAAAGGTAATTCTAAAGCCAATGGGTCATGACAGTTAAAGGTTGGTTGATTTTACACTTTAACCTGACTTGAGGCACGAAGAACAGAAGCTGATTTGATGACCTGAGTGAATATGAAGAAATCTGTGGTTGGAGCAGATCAGCATTGTAAGAAGGTGCCAAGCCATTACGAGTTTTAAAGACTCTGAAATGTGTCCTAAAATGAACTGGAAGCCAATGCAAGGCTGCTAACGCTGGAGTGATATGTTTCATCTTGTTAGTGCCAGTCAACAGCCATAAATCACACTGTAAACGGGTAATGCCCAGTAGAAAGATGCTTGACCAACCCTTCTGTGAACCACAATACATCTGAAAAAATTCATCCATTAACAGACATTTTCAGTAGAAGTTCTGACTTTCATTCAAAATCAGGTTACGAACATCAGCAACATGTTCCTCTAAAGCAAAATATGGTGAGGCCTCTGAAAAGAAGCTAGGAAGCAGGCCAGAAACCTACCCAGACTGCCAAATATAAGGCAACCGTAACATCAGCCGGACCCCCAAGGCAACCTGCTGGCTTCATCTGGAGTAGGCCCAAAGTGAGGACAGCCCTACAAGAGGACGGGTGACCGTAAACCTTCGGTTTGTTTTTAAAAGACAAACCTTGATTACAACCTGTCTGAAGAAGGGGCCTGAGCTTCCTTGAAAGCTTGCAGATTGTAATCTGCTCAGTTAGTCAGTTAACGGGGTCATTTTGTTTACCTTCTCAATGAAATAAAGAAATTTTGTACATAGAAAGATTCATTTTTCAAAAAATGCCCTTAACAAACAAGGCCTCAAAAAAGCATCAAAAGCACAGTGAAAAGGGAGAGTGGGCCACAGGAATATTGTAAGTTTAAGGATTGCCGGGAGACTGGGAAGGCTTTGCCACAGAAGAGTCAAAAGAAACAAGCGAGAAGTCAGAAGCCAGCAAGACAGAAGATTACCAGGTGACCAAAACGAACCAATACGAAACCGAGAGCCATAAACCAAAACAAAACATAAAATGAAACAAACGGAGAGTCAAAAAACCAACAGAACCGATCGCCACTGAATTGTCCGATTTCACCACTAACTAAACAAGTGCGGCCGTGTTTAACTTCCAGAAAACTGGCTGGACCCCCTGGATCGACCTGTGATCAGGTGAAAGATTTGACCAATCGGATGTTGTGTTTTAGCCAGAATTCACCACCTGGCTGGGGTTCAATTTCATGTTTTAGGTCTGTTTTGTTCTTTTTTGATTCCTTTATTCATGCTGTGGCCTGCAGAGGGCACTCTTGATGCCCAAACCTGACACAGACACACGCAGGACACAAGCTCAGCACACACACTTTTATTTTTTTTCGTTTTCCACGTGGGAAACGCCTTCCCCCGTTTCCCACCTGCACAACACAGTTAAAGCACAACGCAGCTAAAAACACACTTCTCTTCTTTCTTTTCCTTTCTCTTCTCTCTCTCTCTCTCTCTTTCTCTTTGTTTCTAGCAAACTTTGTTCACCACCTCCTGACTCTGAGTCCCAGAGTAGTGATGGCTGGCTCCTTTTATAGGGCTCCTGGAAGTGCCCCTGGTGCTCAATGACCTTCTTCAGGCAGCACTTCCAGGTTTGGCAGGACAAAAGGCTCAGCAGTTCCAGCAGCACCCCCTGGTGGCACCAACAGAACCCAACAAGGCTGCGCCAAACTCCAACTCCATTAGAACCCTGTGGGAGTCTGAGGCACCGCTGCAACTCTAGGGGGCTGCCACCTAGCGCTCAGGGGGTGGGGCGGGGAGCAAGTAATGCCCAGAATAAGCTCTCTCCACTGTCCAGGTGTCCCCGCCAGGTCCAGACCCTGGCTGTCTGCCACAATGCTAATGTTGAATGAGTGTCTACCAGCATTCATAATGACCTGAGAGCGTTGGCCAAAATCTCCAAGGATGGCACTCAGATTTGAACTTCTTATAGACATCTCCATTTCTTTGTGCAAGCCAGCTATTGCCTCAACCCAAGAGAATTCACAGAAAAACTAACTGGCATTTAGCAAAAGCCACAAGCAGCCACAATGAACAGCCACAGGCGTCACACGATGGCTGCCTTTTAAAAACGATTATGTCGGAGACAACAGAAGACAAAGCCAAAGAACAGATTTCTCTGAGGGAAGTGAAAGTTTTCCTTTTTTTTCTAGTAGCGATTAGAGCAGGCAGGTCTTACATAACCGAGAAAAGCAGGGCGTTACATAAGAGAAACTCCGAGGGAGAGCATGGAGGCCACTCAGCAACAGGCCTTCCTTTTAATGCCACTGAAGCTGGCAGGATCCTGTCTTTTATGTCTTCCTCTAGAAGACAAATTGGAAGTTAAAAGCCATTTTATTTTTGACTTACTGTTTTGACAAGTAATTACTTAAGAAAATATTATAAGATCCACCGCCTAAAAAAAACAAAAGAAGTATTCACCTCCTTGGAAATGCTATTGTTGCACAACTTTGAATTAAAGAGGATTGGATTTGACACAAAAACTCTCTAATGTTAAAGTTAAGACAAATGTCTGAGAAACGATCTAAAGGCAATAGTGATAGATAGATAGATAGATAGATAGATAGATAGATAGATAGATAGATAGATAGATAGATAGATAGATAGATAGATAGATAGATAGATAGATAGATAGATAGATAGATAGATAGATGTGAAAGGCGCTATATAATAGATAGATAGATGTGAAAGGCACTATATAATAGATAGATAGATAGATAGATAGATGTGAAAGGCACTATATAATAGATACATAGATATGAAAGACACTATATAATAGATAGATAGATAGATAGATAGATAGATAGATAGATAGATAGATAGATAGATAGATAGATAGATAGATAGATAGATAGATAGATAGATAGATAGAAAAAGGCATTATATAATAGATGGTGTAGTAGGCAAGATTAAAAATTTAGATAGAATAACAAGAAAGGCATTATATAGGATAGATAGAGTGAAAGGCACTATATTAGATAGATAGATAGATAGATAGATAGATAGATAGATAGATAGATAGATAGATAGATAGATAGATAGATAGACACACTATGGCAGCGTTTCTCATCCTTTAAGTATAACAGCTTTAATCGCGCCCCCCACTAACGTTTTTTTGAAACCCTAACAAAATTTATTCCTATATTTTTTGCTGTAGATACACCACTGCAAGTTTAAAATTTCCCTATGAATAGCGAAAGTCCCAGTGAGGTGCTGTACAGGTGTATTGCTGTTGGTGTAAAGATAAGATAAGATAAGATAAGATAAGATAAGATAAGATAAGAACTTTATTTATCCCGAGGGAAATTCTTTTGTCATATACATGCTCAGTGCAACAAGAGGAATAAAGATAAGGTAGTAAAGAGTTTAAAAAGAACAGTAGTAATAGTGCAAACAGAATAACAACTCAAAACAAAGTAACAAATAACTATAACTAATAGTTTGTATTATAACTGTATAACTAATTTGTGCAAAGCAACAAACAACTATAACTAAAACTATAACAGGACCCCCGGTTACATTTCTTGACCCACTTCTACTAAATGATTCTTTGGCTGAAAGTCCTCAGTGTTGTTATGTCACAGAGAGGATGCGCAGCGTTGTTCATAATGGCACTCAGGTCGGTTTTTATTCTCTCCTTTGCTACAACCTCGAAGGGTTCCGGAGTGCTTCCCATAACTGAGCCTGCCCTTTTAATTAACCTGTTGATTTGGTGGTCCTCTCTTGAAGTGATGTTACCAGCCCAGCCCACCACATTGGCCATCACGGAGTTGTAGAAGATGTGAAGGATGTCACTACCCATATTAATGGAATGCTGTCTCCTGAAGAACAAGAGTCAGCTTTGCCCTTTCTTTTCTAGTTCCTGAGTGGTCCAAGACCCGTCCAACCTGTTATCGACGTGGACCCCCAAGTATTTGTGGTAGTGCACCTTCTCCACATCAATTCCCTGATTAGTGACCAGACATAAAGGCTGTTTTGGTGCGGAGTAAGTCAATAAGCAGTTCCTTGCTGTTGCTGATGTTAAGTTGCAGGCCATTCTCAGAGGTCTCCACCTCTCCTCAGTCTCATCCCCCTTTATCAATACACCCCATAAGTGCAGAATCCTCGGAGTATTTCTGCAAGTGACATTATTGCCATTATTTGTATTGTCAGAGGTGTACAGAGTGAAGAGAAAAGGTGACCGGACTGTTCCTTATGGGGCTCCAGTGTTCTTTTCATAGTCCTTGTATGCAAATCCCCTTCAATGAAAGTCCGCCATGTGCACTTTAATAATAATAATAATCACAATCTGTGAATTGTTTGAGTTGTAATTTTAAAGTGTGGAGCAGAGGGGGGAATCAAGGAGAAATGGATCTTTGCCCACTAACATTATGGAGGGAACTGTAAGCAGGTGCAGCACTTATTTAAATTGGAAAGTATATAATAACAGTGGCGGTTGAAGCCCATTTGGTGGTGTTGACAGATGTTGCCCCTCGTTGTCCAAAGTGTGTACTTGGTATTATTAGACCGACTAGGGTTTTGTGTTTAGGAATGCGCACCACTTAGTGTACAGGTTAACTTTCACAAACAGCGCACAGCCATGTTTCTTTAATGGTTTTTAAAATTTGGACCTTTTCATCATTACAGACTGAAAGGCAACTGACCCGTCCACTATCTAGAACAGTGGCTTTCAACTTTTTTTGCATGGTGGGCCATTTTTATTATAGTAAAAGTTGCAAGCATGGTGGATGTGAGGGGTCACCATTAGAGTTTTGAGTACCTCGGTGTACGGTGGGTGGCCTTTCAAATGGTGTGCATGCAGGCGGAGCGCTGCCCTTACAATTTCAAGTGGTCTGCAAGCCTTTGGATCCCTTGGATCATTTAACCAGTGTGGCGGGCGGCTGAGTCCTATGCCCAGCCGGGACGCCCCTTCTACATAGGTTCCGGGGCTGCAACCATGCGCTCCTCAGTACCTCCCCTGGTATGTTTGGTGGCAGCCTCCCTGGCTGATGATGGTGCTTTCAGTTTCCTGCAGGGCTCCATGGGAGATGGAGTTCTCCGCAGCCCTGTTGGGATCTGGAGTGGCCACCAGGGGGTGCTGCATGGGTCCCTGAGCCGGCCTGGACAACTCTACAGCTCTGCCCAGAAGTGCAATTAGAAACAGGTGATCAAGCACCTGGAGTGCTTCTGGGTGGGCTATAAAAGGGGCCAGCAACCACCACTGAGCAGCCAGAATCGGGAGGAAGAGGACGAGTTTGCCAAGGAGAAGTGGTGGTGCCAACGGGAGTGTTGTGCACATTGGAGTTAAGTGCTTTTGGGACTGTGTATTGCCTGTGGGGTTCACAGGGAAGATGTGCCCCACAGGTGAAGAAAAATAAAAGTCTTGTTGGATTTTACACGTGCTTCTGTGTGAGTCTGTGCCAGGTCGGGCGCTATAGAGCACCGTTTATCACACCAGACATATTAATGCATGTTTCTTCCAGGTTGCAATATTGGACGTAGCAATGGGGGACCGGTGACATTTCTAACCAGTTGACGATAAATGTGCCACACCAAAGGTCTTAGCCACAGTTTATGACACTCACACTCAAACCTTTAAAGGTTTAAAAAGTAATCAGATTCATCAGTTAAGAAAAAGCAGGCATCCAACGAGGAGAAGAAACCAACAGTGCAAAATCAATCGCCCAGCAGGTGCTGAAAGCTTGAATGTGAGGGTCTGCCAGCGAGCCTGCTGAACTCAGAAGGCGCCAAAGTTACTGCAGACAAAGACAAAGATGAACTCTGCAAAAAACGTCAGTTCAGTTTTGTTGCCTGCCTATCGATGGAGGACGTTTATGTGCTGTGTGTCCTGCGGTATCTACAGATCAGATCTTCAGACAGCCTCACCTGCCAAAAAGAGTTGGTTGGGAAAACATTCACTTTGGAGGAACACGTTAGTAATCTGATGGCAAACCAAAAACTGGATTGACTTGGTTTGTATCGACAATGCGGCCATTTCTGATTCTTCTTCAGTTTCTCCAGTCCTCATTGGAGTCATAATCAGCAACACCAATTCAGCCACAGAGTGATTGGGTCTAACAAGTCCAAATTTTAGTCCCTCAGTCCCCACGTCACCAATATGGATGCAGAAGTGGTACTTAGCTCCCAGCAGCACATCTGATCTGTCAGAACTGAGAACAAACTACTCATACTTGACGACTCCATACTGCAGAATATTAGAATTCCAAACCATGCTAATCCAGCAGGTAAAGTTAAATGGCTCCCAAGGGAGAAGGTAACTGACAGTAAGGCTACATTGGACCATCCGAGCAGCGATGAAGTGTCGGCCTTACTGCCACATGCTGGCACGACTTGTCACGCTTTATAGCAATCCGAAGTACTAAAGAGGAGCTTCATGTCTTAATTCACCAAAGCTAAACAAATGTTAGACCATCACTGCGACTGGCCCTTACCGAGACTGTATCGAGGTGAAGGGGCTTATGACGGGTTATGTTTCCTTCACTGTTGCAAATAAAAGCATTGCCTTTGTAAACTATTTGGGTGATTTTTTGGGAAAGGCCTGATTTTTCAAGAGAGGTGGTCTTCATCTTAATTGGAGGAGATCTTTATTTTAACCCAAAAATATGGCGGTGAAACTACCTGGCTGGCTGATCAGAGCACAATCCAAGTCACAGCCATGAGATCTTAAATGGTAAGCTGCTGTTTATTCCATTTGTGACTAGCTGCTACCCAGAATGCCTCTTGTGGAGCTTTGGTAAAATATATTATCTCTATATATATTGTGATAGACGCCCGGGACGTCCCAGAACGGGAAGAATGGAGAAGGACAAGCCTTTCCAGGACACTGTCTCACCCAGGACGCTAGGTGGCAGCTCCCCTGGACGGTAACTGTACCCTGGATTCCCTCAGGGCATCATGGGACATGGAGTCCATGTTTCTCAGCCCTGTTGGGTGCCATGAGTGCTGCCTGGGGGAGCTCATAAAGGACCTGGGGACTCCTACTTTTCCTACAACCCAGAAGTACTCTGGAGTCACAAGGACAGTACTTCCGGGATGTTTGAGAACTGAAGATGTGTCATTGACCCGGAAGAAGAGAAGGAGCACTTCTGGGTCAAGGAATATATAAAGGACTGTTAGAGACCCAGCAAGGGGAGCCGGAGTCAGGAGGGTGTGGGACGGAGCTGCTGGGAGTGGAGGATTATTGTATTATTAATTATTGATTTATTTGTATTGGTGAATTGTGGCGATTGTGGTGCTTTGTGCACTTTTTTCAAGAAAAGAATTAAAATTCTACTTGGTGCTTTTATACGTGTGTCCTGAACGTCTGTCTGTTGGGATTCATGGGGCAACAGCGACCCCTAGCATCCACAATATATAAAATCCGTCTGTCTGTATGTCCACTTTTCAGGAGAGAACTACTGAACAGATTTAGATCTGGCTTTTTTTTTTATAATTTGCTTGAACAGTGCAGTTGATTTTGTGACTTATCCCATCGTGTTATGTATCATAGTTCGCTTGCGTTACCGAATTATTTACGTGAATCACAGAGACACACAGTGGGTCAAGGGTAGGAGAGTGGGGCCCTCCTCACTGACACACCAGCCTCGGGGCTTGCACCGTACTTCCGCTTAGCTAGCAAACGAGAGAACTACTTAATGGATTTAGATCTGTTATTTTTCTGTAATTTGCTTGAACATTCCGGTTGATTTTGCAACTTCTGTCATTGCACTAAGTATCATAGTTCTCTTGCAGGAGTGATTTATTTGCGTTAATCCGAGACAGAGGCTGCGTGTCGAGGGGAGGGGGAAACGTGATGTTCAAATCACTGTACCTCTGGCCACATTTTGGAGCGGACCCTACTTCAGCTTAGCTAGTGATACCTGTTTGTTTGTTGATTTTTAAAGTTTGTCCTGTTTCACTACCACATGGGAGGAGCCGCAGGGGCCGGCTAGTATTAAGTAAAAAAATATATATATATATCTGATTTCTGTCTTGTCACCGAAACGTGGCTTGGTTAATTTGACACAATTCCATTAGTTCAAGCAGCACCAAATGATTAAATATTCCTTCATAAATCAAGAGCTATTATGAGTCTGAGGAGGTGGCCTTGGGATAATTCTGTGCGATGAATGTTGTGGTAATTGTTTTTTTTCGGGTTTTGATATCTTTAATTGCTAAAGTTTGAATTTTATATCCTAAAATAATAAAGCACGTTTGGCGTAAAGGCATTTTCAAGTAATCTAGGGCATTGTGCTCTGAGACAGGATTCAAGCAGACAGTTGCAACCAGCTAGCACTGAGGTACCGTATCTACTTCTAGGATAGGAAGCTATGCGTCCAGTTTTACTGATAAAGGAAGGTGCCGCGATGGTAAAGCTCAAGTTATTTTGGAAATTAATAATCTGTCTATAGGTCAAAAGTAATGTTTTTTCTTATCACAATCACAATTTTATAAGGCTTCTTTTGTCCTGTGTCCGGCCAGCAACAGGAAGCAGCCAATGAAGACAGAAATTTTGTATGATGTAAGTCATCTAATATTATAATCTTTACTTATCTATAAAAAGACCTGAACTCATAGGAAAAGTGTGTTTCTTGTTACAGTGGGCTGTGTGCATTTTGTGACTGTGTGCTGAAATAGGAGCGCTCCCTCTTTGAAGAAAATAAATGGGATATGATTTAAGCTTACTCCTGCCTGTTCTCTCTTAGAGGTTTTGGGTCACTCTGAGGGTGATGGTCATTACCACCACAACGGCAAAACAATTCTTTACATTTTGGTCAATTGAAGTCCTTTGAGCCAGTCGTTTTAGATATTAAAAAAAGCTTCCAGCACAATTGTAGTGTTTGTCTACAGAACCACCAGGGCCATATTCAATGTTCATGACTTCTGATGAACAAACTCCGCTGAGTTCACTTTAACATGAGTTTGGTAATATCACATAAATGTTCGGGAATGTCACTGAACTTTGCAATATAATAATAAAAATAACAATAATAATAATAATAATACATCAATGGGGAAGGAGGAAATGAACTTGTTTTGACTGGCTTATAATAGTGCAGTGTTGTTTTAAGTGTCTCTGAGGGCTAGGGAGTCATCTGCTCAACTATGCTAAAGTGATAATTGTGGCCAGAAATGACATCTAAGGGAGCAGAGAGGCAGCAGTGCTCAAACAACAAATGTCACAGGTGCAACAATAACCAAAAAACAAAACTAGTAACCAAAATGGCCACAAACTAGTAATAAGTAAAAGTTCCAGTCTTGGGGTACAGATCAGTTGTGGCATGAAGTGGTGGTGTGAGACTGACTTCTTCCACTGTTTGAAGTTGCAGCTCAAGGCGCAGTAACAGGAATGATTTTTACTTTATCGTATACAAAGTATAGGGAAAGTACTGTAATCATCTGAAAATTCGACCTCGAGAGTTTGATGAATCTCAACATTTTAGACCTCCTTGAGTCCGAAAATACCATTTCTGGAATTATGTCTGTGTGTGTGTGTGTGTGTGTGTGTGTGTGTGTGTGTGTGTGTGTGTGTGTGTGTGTGTGTGTGTGTGTGTGTATGTAAACACGGTAACTTGAGTACACTTTCACTTAGGTCAAATGAATTTTGCATACAAGTATTATGTACAAAATGACAGATTTTTATCAACTTTTGGGGTAATTCCGCTAAGTGGATGCGGTACTTTTTCATTCATGCAGCTGCAGTCTGATTTAGTCAACTTTACTTTTAGAATAATTGTTCAATATATTATTCATTTCATTTGATTTTTGTTGATGGTTCTTTAATGTACATAATGTAAAAACATAATCATTGTCTTGTGGTTTACTCCTCAAATATCCATCCCCATATCTGAGAAAGTCAAGGGGCCATCACTCCCAATGTTTTTGTTTCCCATCTCTGTGCAGATCTTTTGCACTTTTCTCTTCCAATGAAGAAGACAGAAAACCCCTGTAACTAGTAATAAATCTGTTATTGTTATGATTTCTCAGATTTGCATTTATTCTGTCTGGACTTTCCTTTAAGGTGGCAGCATCATGCTATATGAGTTCTTACCAGCGGCAGGGACAGAGATCCTGGTCAGAATTCATGGAAGGATGAATGCAGCCAAAAGCATTCAAATATATTAGAACATTAGAACAATCTAGACAAGAACAGGCCATTCAGCCCAACAAAGCTCTCCAGTCCTGTCCTTGAACTGTTATGGGGTCCCCTTTGCAACCAACAATGAGGTCTTGGTCACCACTGTTATCTTCCATGACAGATCACCACCATATTTTTTAAGGTAACCACTACATCTCAGATTGTCATTAAAATGGCTCCCACTGGATTATCTCACATGTCAAAGTAACTGGCATGAATAAAAATGTCCTTTGCCTTACAGTTTTTGGGTTATGGGGGCATAAAAATTGAAGTTGTTTCTGGAGCCCCTTCAGGTAACCCTGAAACTTAAGCTTCATTAGTTTCACAGAAGATCTGCCGCAGACTGATTGACTTGCTAACGTAAGCTAGCTGGCTAAATCAGCATTCTGTTTCTTACTGAATCTCTTCTGTAGCTGTAGCCCCCATTCAATCAAAGTCCAGCGTTTTCAGGAGAAGGGTTGTAACGTCTTTCAAAAATTCCCAGCAAAATTAAAACTCAAGACCTGCCTAATGGCACTGGATACCAGTCCAATGAATGACGTTCTTTCCCTTTGGACCATAACACACAATATTACATCGAAGAGCGGGGGCTAATGAGGCAGCTGAGGGTGGGTTTTGGGTGCAATGATGTACGCATGGGCAATCGTAGAGCTTCACCCCTTGGAGGTTTCTCAAGCAATGTTATACAGATTGTAACCTCCTGGGGGAGCCACTGAGCCTCCAAATCCCAGACATAGCAACACCAAAACAGTTTTTGTATTCACTCACACCTCAATCTTCAGCTCACAATAACGAAGGTAAGCTCCTCTTCATCGTCTCCTCCAGGTGTGCTTCACCTGCTGCCACCTGACTCTCACTCAGCAGGAGGCGGCTGAATGGCTTCCTTTTATGTTGGACCCGGGGATACTTCTGGTGCCAGGTCATAGTCTGATGGAAGCACTTCCAAGTCAAGTGAAAGCCCCCCAAAAACAGGGAGTCCTTCCCCCTGCAGTGCCTTCTGATTGCACCCAAGGATCCATCTGAGGTTGTCCTTCATGACCACATATCCCTCATGTTGTGGTGTGAAATTTTGTGTGTCAGTTGATAAATATTGTGTATGTCTTTATTTATAACTAATATAAGTGTTACATTATTGATAAGAACAGCAACAGTTTGATGGTTAAGACCCCCCCCCCCCCCCCCCCCCCGCCCCATTCTTTAGGACTGAGTCTTTGTAATTTTACAAGGGGGAATGTCCTAAAACCAGTTTGGCCAGTGATTCTCTCAATCAACCCTCACATGGAGGCCAACTACCAAGCTGGCAAGCATCACCTTAACAAATGGTATTGGGGGGCAGGTGTGAAGCCATTGTGTTGCAACAGAATTCAATTGGTCTATAAAGTTGCCTTTTTGGTTTTAAATCAGAAGCCATTGCCAGTAAATACCATGGCATCCTATTGGCTGTAAGGTTTGGACAGAGAGGCCCCTCCCTCCCTCTGTCATGCCATCATCATGAAGGAACATCTCACACACCATGGACTGAAAAGGGCAACACAATGAAGAGCAAAACTCGGCAGCCATATTGAGACAGGCAAGTGGCCTGTTCTGAAGAAATTCAACCAAAAATGAGGCCTTAACTCGAGACATTTACAGTAACTAACAAGTTTGTGTGCCGCCTGAAACTACACATCAGCGTTTGTCAGGTTGTATGATTGCCAATATTCACTTGTACTTTGCTTATTGTTATTATTTATGAAGATTATCAATAATACATTATTGCTTGTCTTTTACTACACCTAATTGCCTGAAGTTATATACGGTTATAAAGGTGGGGAGACGTTCTATACTACAATATATATATATATATAAACAGTGGTAAGTCTGGGAGATTTGAGGCATTCTGACAAAGGCTGCACATTAATAATTGTCATGGACGTCTATGGCTACTACCTGGCCGGGATGCCAACAGAGTGGAAGGACCAGGGGAGAGGGCATTGGTGGGGCAATACCTCCTCTGGGACAATAGAGGGCAGCCCTGCTGGGCGGCTGTGGCTCTACGGATTCAAACAGGGCATGTCGGGAGCGGGAGTTTGGTGAAGCCCTGTTGGGTTCTGTGGGGGCCGCCAGGGGGAGCTGCAGAGCCCTGTAGAGCACGGGTGTCGAACTCCAGGCCTGGAGGGCCGCAGTGGCTGCAGGTTTTCATTCTGACCATCTTCTTCATTAGTGACCAGTTTTTAATGCTAATTAACTTCTTTTGCTTTAGTTTTAATTAACTTGACTCAGGCCCCTTAGTTGTGTCTTTTTTTAATTAGCAGCCAAACAATAATGAGACACAACGAGCCGCCACATGACCAGCTCACCTGTGCCCATTCACACAGTTTCTGAAAATAAAGAAAAGTGAAGGTCTCGGTAAGGTTGATCTCTCAGGTCACCAAAGCATTTTGACAAACAGAAAATCAACAGTTTTGGAAATGTCTGCTGTGGCAGAAATGAGAGCAAGCAACAGGCCACAAAATTAAATAATGGGCCAAATTAACAGCAAGAATCAGCTTCTCATTAATAGATTGGTTAGAGTTTGAAATCCCAGTTTAGCTGCTCATCTGTTGGCTCGTTTCACATCTCATTTCTGTTTGGCTGCCATTTCATGAAGAAACAAATCAATTCAGAGGACTGAATTCTTAAAAACGGGGCTATTACAATGAAGGGAAAAGGAGCTAATTAGCAGTGAAAACTGGTCACTGATTAGGAAAAGGGTCAGAATGAAAACCTGCAGCCACTGCGGCCAACCAGGCCTGGAGTTTGACACCTCCTGCTGTAGAGGACCTCCAGTGCACCTGGGAGTGAATCCAGGTAATGCTGATAAGCCACCAGGAACACTCCCGGAACCTGAATAAGATGTAGCCACCTCACTCCATTGAGTCGGAAGGAAGAAGACAAAGCCTGAGGAGGAGTGGAGGCAGATGGACTGGTGGCAAGAACAACAACAACAACATTTATTTCTATAGCACATTTTCATACAAAAAGTAGCTCAAAGTGCTTTACATAATGAAGAAAAGAAAACTAAAAGACAAAATAAGAAATTAAAATAAAACAACATTAGTTAACATAGAAAAGGAGTAAGGTCCGATGGCCAGGGAGGACAGAAAAAACAAAAAAAAACTCCAGAAAGCTGGAGAAAAAAATAAAATCTGTAGGGGTTCCAGGCCACGAGACCACCCAGTCCCCTCTGGGCATTCTACCTAACATAAATGAAAATAGTCCTCTGTGTAGTTAGGGTTCTCACACAGTCACTTGATGCTGATGGTCATACAGACTTCTGGCTTTTAATCCCTCCATCATTTTTGGAACATCATGGAACTTAGAGTAGATGGTGGTGGTGCAAGCCACCACCAAAAGGACACCGGAAAAGGAAACAGAAGAGAGAGTAGGGGTTAGTACAGATTTTGAATGAATAGTTATTATAATGAATTGGATATACAGAGTATCAGGATTAAATTACAGTGAGGTTATGAGAAGGCGATGTTACAGTAATGTGTTTTCAGTAGTTTTTTAAAGTGCTCCACTGTATTAGCCTGGCGAATTCCTACTGGCAGGCTATTCCAGATTTTAGGTGCATAACAGCAGAAGGCCGCCCGCCTCACCACTTCTTTTAAATTTTGCTCTTGGAATTCTAAGGAGACACTCAGTTGAGGATCTGAGGTTACGATTTGGAATATAAGACGTCAGACATTCCGATATATAAGATGGGGCGAGATTATTTAAGGCTTTATAAGCCATAAGCAGAATTTTAAAGTCAATCCTGAATGACACAGGTAACCAGAGTAGTGACATCAAAACTGGAGAGATGTGCTCGGATTTTCTTTTCCTAGTAAGGATTCTAGCAGCTGCATTCTGCACTCGTTGCAAACGATTTGTCTTTTATGGGTAGTCCTGAGAGGAGTGCGTTACAGTAATCTAGTCGACTGAAAACAAACGCGTGAACTAATTTCTCAGCATCTTTCAATGATATAAGAGGTCTAACGTTTGCTATGTTTCTTAAGTGAAAAAATGCTGTCCTAGTGATCTGATTAATATGCGATTTCAAATTCAGATTACAGTCAACGGTTACCCCTAAGCTTTTTACCTCCGTTTTGACTTTTAATCCTAATGTATCCAGTTTATTTCTAATAGCCTCATTGTATCCATTATTGCCAATCACTAAGATTTCAGTTTTCTCTTTATTTAACTTGAGAAAGTTACTATTCATCCATTCTGAGATACAGGTTAGACATTGTGTTAGTGAATCAAGAGAATCGGGGTCATCAGGTGCAATTGATAAATACAGCTGTGTGTCATCAGCAGAGCTGTGGTAGCTTACGTTGTGCCCTGAGATAATCTGACCTAATGGAAGCATGTAGATTGAGAAGAGCAGCGGACCCAGGATAGAGCCTTGTGGAACACCATACAGGATATCATGTGTCTTTGAGTTGTAATTACCACAACTAACAAAGAATTTTCTCCCTGCCAGGTAGGATTCAAACCAATTTAAGACACTGCCAGAGAGGCCCACCCATTGACTAAGGCGATTTCTAAGAATATTATGATTAATGGTGTCAAATGCAGCACTCAGATCTAAAAAGATGAGAACAGATAAATGGCCTCTGTCTGCATTTACCCGCAAGTCATTTACTACTGAAACGAGTGCAGTTTCTGTGCTGTGATTTGTTCTAAAACCTGACTGAAACTTATCAAGAATAGCATGTTTATTGAGGTGCTCATTTAACTGTATAACGACTGCCTTCTATAGAATTTTACTTAAGAAAGACAGGTTAGAGATGGGTCTAAAATTTTCAAGGAACTGAAGGAACTGCACACAGGTTTGTTGTGGTGCTGGTGTTTTGTGTACATTAAGCTGTAAATAAACATGGTGTTGTTTTGAACCTGTGTCCTGCCTGTGTGTGTTCGGGTTAGGGTGGCGTTACACGCCCTGGTGGCTTTACAAATACAAAAGGGGAAGGTAGAGGAATAGAGAACTCTACCAAGACAAAACACCATGGATCCCTGCAGGTGTCCATACTGGGTCCACGCCAGTGCAGCACTGCCATCTGTTGTACTGGAAGAAGAACTGCTCTTGACAAACAACTTCCCCCAGTCCATCTGTTAATCTTTCTCCCTGACTGGCATAGTAATCCAGCCCCATCCCGGCCAGGTTATGCCTCCTCTAATGTTTTAGGCAGTGTTAAGGCTTTGGAGTTCAAACCCTGAGGTTGTGGGATCAAATCCCACTGCTGACACCACTATCTGACCCTAAGCAAGTCACTTGATCTGCCTGTGCTCCAATTAGAAAACCCAAAAATAAAGAAATGTAACCAATCATATCATAAATATTGTAAGTCGTCTTGAATAAAGGCATCAGCCAAAAAAGTCAGAGTTGTCCTTCTGTTATGTTTTCCCAGCTGAGCAAGGATCCACCTACCATCTGAGTCGGGATGCCATAGTGCTTACAGGATATAGTATTGAAGATGTGGGGTTGTCTCTCTTGCTGTTTCAAGCACTCTGCTAGACCGGTGGGGTCAGCCGGGGTCAGGGTGGGTATTTGGTTTAGAGGGTTGAGCTACCAATTATGGGGTTGATGGCAAGTTTGCAAAATAGCCCCAGAAAAATCACACCCTGCCAATTCGATATTTTTACGGTTTTTAAACTGACCCTCCACATCTGGCCACCCAGCAGAGAGGCTGGGCAACAAGTAGAGGTGGGAGGGCAAGACTCCAAGTGAAATGTGTGCTCTGGAAATGTAAGCAGTAAGTTCATTCTCAGTCAGTCAGCTTATCAGAGTTTCTTAAAGGTGGCCAGCCGGGTGGTCAGTATTCTTTGTACGGTGACCACAGACATCATTTGCCACCCCTTGTTTGTGGTCTTCCTATTCACTTTCAGATTTGGGATATTTCAAGTATATTTTTTCAAACATCAAATGCTTTAAACCCCATCTGGGCCTGTGCAGGACTTGAAGCCTGTTCTTTTGAGTCAGGGATCAGGCTGCCTGGGGTGAAGCCTGCTTTTTAATGTCCCACACTAGGAGAGTGCTGGCTTGTTTTAGGATATTTTGTTCCCTGCACTCCCTTTCTGCCATTTTGTGCTGCAGCTTTATAACAGTCAAGCATGCAAGAATGTGACTGTACTCTGTCTATGTGACAATATTAATATGTCACAGGGCATCACAGTGCCATGTATTGTTAGTGCCAGTCTCCTCCTGAGCACCAGGTCTGGGACTTGCATTTATCGTGTGCCATGCTTTGCTCCATCAAATCAAGTCAGCCATCACGAAAGAGGAAAAAAAAAAAAAAACAAAAAGCGCCACAGTGTAGCCATGCCAGCGTGGTGACTGTGCATTCTTGGCAAAAGAAACCTAATGACATGTCCACTCAGAGAGATGCTGCCAATTTACACTCTTGAATGAGTGCATTTTGGAAGGCCTTTGCAGACACACACACACACACAGCATTTGTGGCACGTACATTCTCGTACACTTCACCCACACAGCCTTCCTGAAGTACCCTACATGTGCCATCATGACACAGCTGAGGAAAATGTGTTCTTTCTGTTCCCACCTCCGCCTCTCACTCTAACGCTATCTTGTGTTCTTGAGCGCTGCTAAATTAGCCTCTTCTCATTTAAAGAGAAATTTCAACAAATCTTAATGAGATTTCGGGCATGTGCTGCCGTGGTCAGAAGGGCCACTCTGTGTGCCATGTTCAGTCAGTGGACAGCATGGCAGCACACCTGGAGAAACTGCTGGGCCTCGTGGGAACTACTGACCTGCATTAATACAGACAAACACCCGGGTGCATGTAGACGCGGCACCTTCAAGACAGACCCCTTCACTTTTTACACGTTTTGTTGTGCTGCAGCCTTCTGCTCAAATCATTTCAATTTATTTTTTCCTCACATCAAACATCACTCAATACCCCAAAGCAAAGGCAGCAAGTATTCAGACCCTTTACTTACTGCCATCTGGGCGCTCTGGGTGGGTGCCCAGGGGACCTTTATGACCAGGGGCCTTTTATTCCTCCCCTCTCCCCATGACATGAAACAACGGAGTGTCCATAGACCCACAAGATAACACGACGAGTGTTTGCACGCTGAATTCACTATGGAGAACCTCTCTGCCCTTGATCACATGACAAGTGCCCACCTACAGAATTCGTGTGCTTTTCAGAAAACTGTAAATATATTCAGCCCTGGGACAAAAGCAAAAAATAATAATTAGCCCTAAAAGAGTTAATATGGCCCTGACGTATTTGAAGCCCCTTTGGCAGCTATTCCAACATAGAGTTGTCTTCGGGCTGACATGACAACCTTCACACCTCTGGATTTTTGGCCATCCTTCTGTACAGAACCCCTCAAGCTCTGCCGGTTGGGATGGAGACCGTCGGTGGTCGGCTGTTTTCAAGTCTCTCCAGGTTGTTTGATTGGGTTCAAGTCCATTTAAGGAATTCTACAGAGTTGTCCCAAAGCCACTCCTGTGTTGTCTTTACCTTATGTTTAGGGTCATTCTCCTGTTGAAAGGTGAACCTTTGGCCCAGTCTGAGGTCCAGAGCGCTCTGGGCAGGTCTTTAGTTAGGATATCTCTGTGCTTTGCCCCACTCAGCTGTCTCTCGACCCTCGTAATCAGTCTTCCAGTCCCTGATGATGCCACCACCGTACTTCATGGCTGGAATGGCATTGCACAAGTGATGAGCACTGGTTAGTTTTCTCCAGACGTGATCCTCAGAAAGGAGGCCAAACAGCTCAATCTCGATTAAGATTTTGCCTTTTTGCAAACTGTAAGTGAACTTTGACGTCTCGTATGGCCATATTGTCTTAAAGCCCATATCGGTAGAGTGTTGCAGTGATAGTCGTCCTTCTGGTAGTTTGTCCCGTCACCACACAGTTTCTCTGTAGCTCAGCCAGAATGACCATTGGAGTCTTCACCACTTGTCTTACCAAAGCCCTTGGTTGTTCCAGACTTCTTTCATTTAAGAATTATGGAGGTCACTGTGCTCTTGGGAGTCTTTAATGTTGTATGCGTGTTTCTGTGGCCTTCCCCAGATCTGTGCCTCAAGGCAGTCCTGTCTCTGAGCTCTGCTGGCCATTCCTTACACTTCCCTCTAGACTGGCGGACCCTCTGTCGACAGGTATGTGCGGATTTCTTAATCAGTGCAATCAACTGAATTGACCACAGGTGGACTCCGGGCATCATAACAATGATCAATAAAATGGGATGCTGTTGAGCAAAAAAGCACTTGTGTCAATGAGATATGTTAGATTTGTTGTATTTTTAAGAGAAAAGCCAAGCAAAATGACACCTTTTATTGGCTAACTAGAAAGATTACAATATGCAAGCTTTCGAGGCAACTCAGGCCCCTTCTTCAGGCAAGTAGTTGACTACATCTTGCCTGAAGAAGGGGCCTGAGTTGCCTCGAAAGCTTGCATATTGTAATCTTTCTAGTTAGCCAATAAAAGGTGTCATTTTGCTTGGCTTTTCTCTACATTCATAATGGCTAACACGGTACAACACCCTTGTATTTTTAATAAATTTACAGCAATTCCTAAACTCCTCTGTCCGCTTTGTCCTTCTGGAGTATTGAATGGAGACAATTTTAGCTCCAGGCTGCGACACAACCAAATGTGTAAAAAGGTGCTGTACAAGAAGAAAGACTACCCTGAGATTCGGCCAAATTTTTGAAAAAAGTTGCAGGTCGTTCTAAACATTTTAATATTACATTAAAATGTTAAAATTATTTTGCAGAGTATCTTGTGGGATGGAAGACAGAGGTATGGCGTTGAAGCAGAAACCTCAATAACCTTTAAGAAGGTGTGGGCTGGTCTATTACCTGGATGAAGAATGGATGAAGAATGGAGAGAATAATTCCTGTCTTAGCCAGGAAGGGGGCAGAAGGTGCCAACAAAATGAAGAGTATGTTGGCATCCTGGCTGGGATGGGGCAAAGACCTTTACCTGGCCAGGAGGCCAATATAATGAAAGGACTGGAGGAAGACAACTGCATGTGGCTATTGTCTCCTCTGATACACTAGATGGCAGTATCACTGGCATATGGGCACCCACAGGATGTGGCTATGGTGCTCGCCCTATATGGCAGAATCTGTGCCTATAGCACAAAAGTAGTGCAGCAGAACAGCCCTGTTGGGTTTCATGGGTGCTGCCATGGAGTGCTGGAGAAATCTATGCTCCCTACTTTGTGGGACTTCTGTCTGACACAGAAGAGCTTCCTATGGGCAATGCCATGGCACCGGAGGGTCTCCCAGGTCTTCAATAAAGGGAGCCACTCTGTTGGGAGTGGAGGATGGACAAAGCTCGCCTGGGCAGAGTGGAGAAGGAAGAAGGAAAGAAGAGAAATAGAAGAGAATTGTGCTTGTGTTGGGATTATTATTACGAAAATGCTTTGTTAAGGTGATTGATTGTAATAAACCCTTTTTGTGAACCTGGAACTTGTATCACTGTGGATATGTGTCAGGGGTTTGGGGTGCTGCAATGCCCTCTACAGGTCACAAAGGATCATCAGGAGATATCAGGTCAGCTTAGCTAAAAGCTAAATAAACAAGCGACAAATGGACTGAATGGTCTGCACTCGTTTGTGTAGTAAGGACTGTGCCCCTTAGGCCTTAATGCAGAAGCACTGGCCACGTCAAAGGAGAACTGCAGCATTTAGACGCCATGTGGGCTGATCATGGCTGCTTCTCGTAACGAAGTTACAAAAATGCCGTATTGAGTGAGATATTAAAGGAATGCAAACCAGATCAATAAACATACTTGACCCTGAGGCTGCTTCTCATTCCGCTACTGAAAGGAATTGCATCACATCAAAAGACGTTCTCCTTGACTAGCTGATGAAAATCTCATTGCAGCATGCAGACACGACAATCAACTCGAACAGAACACACTCACTGAATGTCTGCATAATAAGAATCACACCTTCCTCCATTACTGACGTGCACATGCCTGAGAGACATCTGCGTGACTTTGGGTGTCGTTATCCAAAGCTTTTTGTTTTGTGCCTGCATGCCATTTAGTGACAGGCGATTTGCAAACTATTTGTGGTTTTTGAACGACACTTTTCAGTGAATCATAGGAATCAATTTGTGAGCACGAAAAAAATCGACTCGGTGGAGGGCTGCTAAAGGGCCTGCGTGTCCTTCCTGCGTGATGCTGGCAGCGTATTTTGTTTCCAGGTAGATGTTTACTACTCGAGAATCAGTCAAACGATTCCCTTGCATCTGATTTGTTAATATGTTACTACCCAAACATCATTCTGATGATTTTTGTTAATTTGATTAGCAAACGAGTCACTATCCAAGAATCAGTCTAAAGATTTTTGTTAATTTGATCTGTGAATGAGTCACTACCTGAGAATCAGTCAAACCTTTTATGGTTCATTTGATTTACAAACAAACTATATTGAGTTGCACAGTTTTTATCCACTTGTGATTCTGTAATGAAATGTCTTATTTTAATCATTCGAGAACGACTCACTACCAAAGAATCAGTCAAACTTTTTATTGTTCATTTGATTTACAGACAAAGTATTATGAGTTGCACAGTGTTTATCCACTTGTGATTCTGTCCCAATCCCTCCTGATCCATTAACAGCTGTGTTTAGTGGGCTCACAGAGGGGCTTAAAGTGGAGAAGGACAAACAAACTGTAATGGCATTTACTACACTATTGGCACGTAGACTTATCTCACTCGACTGGAAGAATCCTAACTCACTTATTCTAAGTCAGTGGGTCACTCATGTTATTTACTATTTGAAACTGGAAAAAAATCAAATTATTACTTAGAGGATCTGTGCAGAACTTTTTGAAAACCTGGTAGGATCTGATCAATAATATTTTAGAATAAGCATTTAAAGAGAGGAAGCAGGTTCTCTCCCCTCTTTTACTCCATTTATCTTTATTCATTTATTATTTTATCTATTCATCTGTCTTTACTAGCATATCTTTCTCGGTGGGGGGGGGGGGTGATTTGTTTCAAACCTTTTTCTTTTTTTTTTCATTTGGTAAAACTCGAGTTATGAGTATGGAGTGTTATTTGATTTTAAAAAATTCAATAAAATGAAAATATAAAAACAAAAAAGAGGAGTCTCAATTTAGGCAGTTCTCACGCATGTGTTTTAAACATCTTATCAGTGAAACAAAAGTAGTTGGCAGCTTCGCTATTGAGCTCCACTGATTGAGTTTCTTTGTGCTCTCAAGTAGATTCACATGACTCCGTAAAAGCACTCATTCAAAAAGAATTGTCTGTTACTAATCACATTAGGTGAACATGTAGAAAATGTCTGATAATATTTAAAAAAAAAGGGATAAAAGCAATATAGATAGATAGATAGATAGATAGATAGATAGATAGATAGATAGATAGATAGATAGATAGATAGATAGATATGAAAAACACTATAAGATACAGTGGTGTGAAAAACTATTTGCCCCCTTCCTGATTTCTTATTCTTTTGCATGTTTGTCACACAAAATGTTTCTGATCATCAAACACATTTAACCATTAGTCAAATATAACACAAGTAAACACAAAATGCAGTTTTTAAATGATGGTTTTTATTATTTAGGGAGAAAAAAAATCCAAACCTACATGGCCCTGTGTGAAAAAGTAATTGCCCCCTTGTTAAAAAATAACCTAACTGTGGTGTATAATACCTGAGTTCAACTTCCGTAGCCACCCCCAGGCCTGATTACTGCCACACCTGTTTCAATCAAGAAATCACTTAAATAGGAGCTGCCTGACACAGAGAAGTAGACCACAAGCACCTCAAAAGCTAGACATCATGCCAAGATCCAAAGAAATTCAGGAACAAATGAGAACAGAAGTAATTGAGATCTATCAGTCTGGTAAAGGTTATAAAGCCATTTCTAAAGCTTTGGGACTCCAGCGAACCACAGTGAGAGCCATTATCCACAAATGGCAAAAACATGGAACAGTGGTGAACCTTCCCAGGAGTGGCCGGCCGACCAAAATTACCCCAAGAGCGCAGAGACGACTCATCCGAGAGGTCACAAAAGACCCCAGGACAACGTCTAAAGAACTGCAGGCCTCACTTGCCTCAATTAAGGTCAGTGTTCACGACTCCACTATAAGAAAGAGACTGGGCAAAAACGGCCTGCATGGCAGATTTCCAAGACGCAAACCACTGTTAAGCAAAAAGATCATTAGGGCTTGTCTCAATTTTGCTAAGAAACATCTCAATGATTGCCAAGACTTTTGGGAAAATACCTTGTGGACTGATGAGACAAAAGTTGAACATTTTGGAAGGCAAATGTCCCGTTACATCTGGCGTAAAAGGAACACAGCATTTCAGAAAAAGAACATCATACCAACAGTAAAATATGGTGATGGTAGTGTGATGGTCTGGGGTTGTTTTGCTGCTTCAGGACCTGGAAGGCTTGCTGTGATAGATGGAACCATGAATTCTACTGCCTACCAAAAAATCCTGAAGGAGAATGTCCGGCCATCTGTTCGTCAACTCAAGCTGAAGCAATCTTGGGTGCTGCAACAGGACAATGACCCAAAACACACCAGCAAATCCACCTCTGAATGGCTGAAGAAAAACAAAATGAAGACTTTGGAGTGGCCTAGTCAAAGTCCTGACCTGAATCCAATTGAGATGCTATGGCATGACCTTAAAAAGGCGGTTCATGCTAGAAAACCCTCAAATAAAGCTGAATTACAACAATTTTGCAAAGATGAGTGGGCCAAAATTCCTCCAGAGCGCTGTAAAAGACTCATTGGAAGTTATCGCAAATGCTTGATTGCAGTTATTGCTGCTAAGGGTGGCCCAACCAGTTATTAGGTTCAGGGGGCAATTACTTTTTCACACAGGGCCATGTAGGTTTGGATTTTTTTTTCTCCCTAAATAATAAAAACCACCATTACAAACTGCATTTTGTGTTTACTTGTGTTATATTTGACTAATGGTTAAATGTGTTTGATGATCAGAAACATTTTGTGTGACAAACATGCAAAAGAATAAGAAATCAGGAAGGGGGCAAATAGTTTTTCACACCACTGTAGATAGATAGATAGATAGATAGATAGATAGATAGATAGATAGATAGATAGATAGATAGATAGATGAAAGGCACTATATACCAGATAGATAGATAGATAGATGAAAGGCACTATATACCAGATAGATAGATAGATAGATAGATAGATAGATAGATAGATAGATAGATAGATAGATAGATAGATAGATAGATAGATAGATAGATAGATAGATAGATAGATAGATACTTTATTAATCCCAAAGGGAAATTCCCATACTCCAGCACCAGCATACTGATAAAGACAATATTAACTTAAAGAGTGATAACAATGCAGGTATAACAGACAATAACTTTGTATAATGTTAACGTTTACCCCCCAAGGTGGAATTGAAGAGTCACATAGTGTGGGTGAAGAACGATCTCCTCAGTCTGTCAGTGGAGCAGGACGGTGACAGCAGTCTGTCGCTGAAACTGCTCCTCTGTCTGGAGATGATCCTGTTCAGTGGATGCAGTGGATTTTCCATAATTGACAGGAGCCTGCTTAGCGCCCGTTGCTCTGCCACAGATGTCAAACTGTCCAGCTCCGTGCCTACAATAGAGCCTGCCTTCCTCACCAGATGTCCAGGCGTGAGGCGTCTTTCTTCTTAATGCTGCCTCCCCAGCACACCACTGCGTAGAAGAGGGCACTCGCCACAACCGTCTGATAGAACATCTGCAGCATCTTACTGCAGATGTTGAAGGATGCCAGTCTTCTAAGGAAGTATAGTCGGCTCTGTCCTTTCTTGCACAGAGCATCAGTACTGACAGTCCAGTCCAATTTATCATCCAGCTGCACTCCCAGGTATTTATAGGTCTGCACCCTCTGCACACAGTCACCTCTGATGATCACAAGGTCCATGAGGGGTCTGGGCCTCCTAAAATCCACCACCAGCTCCTTGGTTTTGCTGGTGTTCAGTTGTAGGTGGTTTAAGTCGCACCATTTAACAAAGTCCTTGATTAGGTCCCTATACTCCTCCTCCTACCCACTCCTGATGCAGCCCACCATTGCAGTGTTGTCAGTGAACTTTTGCATGTGGCAGGACTCCGAGTTGTATTGGAAGTCCGATGTATATAGGCTGAACAGGACCAGAGAAAGTACAGTCCCCTGTGGCGCTCCTGTGCTGCTGGCCACAATGTCAGACCTGCAGTTCCTGAGATGCACATACTGAGGTCTGTTTGTAAGATAGTCCACAATCCATGTCACCAGGTATGAATCTACTTCCATCTCTGTCAGCTTGTCCCTAAGGAGCAGAGGTTGGATGGTGCTGAAGGCGCTAGAGAAGTCCAGAAACATAATTCTTACAGCACCATTGCCTCTGTCCAAGTGGGAGAGGGATAGGTGTAGCATGTAGATGATGGCATCCTCCGCTCCCACCTTCTCCTGGTATACGAACTGCAGAGGGTCGAGGGCGTGACGGACCTGTGGCCTCAGGTTTTGAAGCAGCAGCCACTCCATGGTCTTCATCACATGTGACATTAGAGCGACAGGCCGGAATTCATTCAGCCCACCAGGACGTGATACCTTTGGGACTGGGGTGATACAAGATGTTTTCCAAAGCCTCGGGACTCTCCCCTGTTCCAGGCTCAGGTTGAAGATGTGCTGTAGAGGACTCCCCAGCTCCGATGCACAGACCTTCAGCAGTCTTGGTGATATTCCATCTGGACCCACTGCTTTGCTGGCACGAAGTCTCTTCAGCTCTCTGCTTACCTGGACTGCTGTAATTGTGGAGGGAAACACTCTCCTATGCTGGTATCAGTAGAAGGATGTGTGGAGGGTGCAGTACTCTGAGGTGAGATTGGGTTAGGGTGGTCAAACCTGTTAAAGAAGTTGTTCATTTGGTTTGCTCTCTTCACATCTCTCTTGATGGTGGCACCCCACTTTGAGCTGCAGCCAGTGATGATCTTCATCCCATCCCACACTTCCTTCATGCTGTTGTTCTGCAACTTCTGCTCCAGCTTTCTCCTGTACTGCTCCTTCGCCACCCTGTGCTGGACTTGGAGTTCCTTCTGCACGCGCTTGAGCTCATGCTGATCACCACTTTTAAAGGCCCTTTTCTTCTGGTTCAAAAGGCCCTTGATGTCACTTGTAATCCATGGCTTGTTGTTTGCATAGCAGCATACAGTTCTTACTGGAACTACAATGTCCATACAGAAGTTGATGTAGTCAGTAGTGCAGTCAACAACCTCCTCAATGTTCTCACTATGTGACCCCTGCAGGATATCCCAGTCTGTAGTTCCAGTCTCTCAGAGCCTTCTCTGCCTCAGGGGACCACTTCCTGAATGAGCGTGTGGTTACAGGTAGGACCCTCACTCTTGGTGTGTAGTGAGGCTGAAGCAGAACCAGGTTATGATCTGCTTTCCCAAGCGCAAGCAGCGGGATGGCACTGTATGCGTCTTTAGCGTTTACATACAGTAGGTCAACAGTCCTGTTTCCCCGGGTGTCACAACCCACATACTGGGAGAAGGCAGGTAATGTTTTGTCCAGCGTCACATGGTTAAAGTCTCCAGAGATTAGCACAAGCGCCTCAGGGTGCTGCGTTTGTAACTTAGCAACAGCAGAATGGATGATGTCACCCGCTATCTCCACGTCAGCCCGAAGTTAGAGGTATTAGAGGTATGGGACAATATTCTAAATTTAAAACAATTGATCACACAGGTGGTAAGTAATTTTTGTTTGCCTGCAACATTACTAATAGACCATTAAACTGTTAAAAATATTTATGTATTTGGTAGCGTATTTTTTTTTAAAGAGAAAAATGTGCTGTATTTTACCAGAATGTTTGTAATTGAAACACTTGGGTTTAGCTGTGTTATACATGGTGGCCCACGAAAAAGTGTCCCGCCTCCAATCGATCCCATGACGTTGCAAAGAGTGTACATTGTAAGAAGACGCTATATAGCGCCTGACCCGACACAGATTGAACACGGGAGGCACGTGTAAAATAAAACAAATTTTCTTCGTCTGTGGGTTACGCCTACCTTGTACCCACAGACACAACACAGTCCCAAAGTACAAGCACTAATGTAACACAAAAGCACAGACACCCTTCTCTGGCACCACCACTCCTCCCAGGCAACCTTGTCCTCCTTCCACCCGACTCTGCCCGCTGAGTGCTGGTCACTGGCTCCCTTTTATTGGGTACCCAGAAGTGCTCCAGGTGGTTGATTGCCGACATCCGGCTGCACTTCCGGGTAAGGCGAAACCAGTGCCCAAAAGGGGCCAGCCGCTCCTGTTGCAGCACCCCCTGGCGGCCATCCGTCACAACATGAACATGTTGAAACGGGCACAGAGATGTATCGACACACGAGGAGATCACTTTCAGCATCTTCTGTAAATGTGAGTACCAAATTTGATCATTTTTTTCTTTTCCCATGTAATGCAGTCGTCTCGGCGGAGGTGGGCCATTTTTTCGTGAGCCACCCTGTATCTCCCTATTAATAAAACAAAATTAAAAGGTCATTTCTACACTGAACAATAAAGAATGTAAGAAACAAGAAATAAGCCTTTTAACGTCTGATGCATGTAGACACAGCCCTTCACTGTTTCACCTAAAAAAATAAGGAAAGTACAACAAACATCATCAAAGGGGCTCACGTTACACATTTTTTTCTGCTGTTCATCTTAATTTATTTAAAGAAATCCATTTAAAGGTTTTGCTTTGTGAGTTGTACCCTCGGATGTTAGTCATTTGGGAAAAATACTCTCTAATTTACTTGGTGGTCACTCCCACTCATGCAAATTAAGGACCAATTGACCAATCAGAGGAGTGAGTTTCTCAGATGTTTGCAGGAAGGTGTATTTGAGGGATTATTGTATTTGTAGTAATAAAGTGCATTGCACTCTTCATTCCAACAGATGGAGAATCGCAAACATTACCACTGCTTTTACAACTCCCATAATAAATCCTCCTAAATAAAAAGATAAGTGTCTATGTGTGTGTGTCCGTTTGTGTGTCCATCTGATTGCTTTGTCTCTGTCATTCCAGCAGATGGTGCATCACAATCATTTTTAGTAATATAATGCATTGCATGTTTCATTCCAACAGACAGTGCATCACAAACATTAACTCTGTTTTTACAAATCCCATAACAAATAGCATATAATAGAGACACATGTATTGCATTTCTCTTTTCAACAGATGCATTTTATTACTACAAATATTTGTTGGAATGACAGATGCAATGCATTACATTACTTTGTGCGTTACAACATACATTCCAATAGATGGTTCACTGCAAACATTAATGGCAAGGTCAATGTTGATTATTTAGATTTCAACCCATGTTAGATGGGTAGCACATCTAGCAGCTTGTAACAGAGACATAGGCCTGGATGGACACACAGACACATATCCTTTTATTTAGGTGGATGAGCATCCCACACAGAGTGGATTTACTCCCTGTTTGACTGCAGGAAGGGAACTTCTTGTCCCTTTTCCAGTCACCCCCTCATTCATGGTCATCATGGTCAGTAGGTATGGTTCTAAGCATTCCAGTACTGGACATGATGGTGTGCACCTCTGTTATGGACATTTCCATGACCCTCCTGGGTGTAGTGTGGAGAGAACATACCTGAACTATGCAGGTATAACACAGGGATGAGGAGAGAATGGTGATCATCTCTTGAAACATTTTTATATATAATATTTTATAATATTTTTCCTCATGCCACACCAAACCATTCAGCCTTCAAGATGGGCCATTCCACGAGATGACTTTACTGACTGTTGTTGAAAAGCTACGCCTGGCTAGGGTTACCACCCTGTCATCTGTCCTCATCCCCTTTGACTTTTCTTCTGCCTTTGACACAGTCAGATTCTGTTTGCCACCCTCTTTAACCCAGGCAGCATTGGGAGAGCTCTCCGATGTTCTGAATTCTACCTCTCAGGCAGATCCTGTCATGTGTCCTTTTACTTTCATTAGGCAAGCACAGGGGTGCAGCAGTAATGGAGTTCTGGATCTTCTGCTCTTCTCCTTGTAACACCCCCTGACTACATTGAATCATCCATTCCCATGGATTCTCATCTTAGTGCTATGCCTGGTTTTCCTGCCTGAGGATGACAAAGTCTCTCCTAGAATCTTTGCTTGTCCCACTGATATCACAGCTTGACTGAAGGAACGCCACTCCTGTTCAACCCAACAAAGATGGAGCTCCTTGTTAAGCCAGCTAATGTCTTTTCAACACCCTATCTCTGTAAAGGTTGGCTCAGATCACTTTGTACCTGAATGCTTTTGATCCAAGCATTGGTCTGGTCATGTCTGGACTACCTAGACGTAATGGCAGGAGTACCGATATGCTCCACCAAATGACTCCAAATGATTCAAAATGGAGTGACGCCTCTTGCATTCAACCATCTGAAGTGGGCACAAGTCACTCCTCATTTCAGGTCACTCCACTGGTCCCCTGTAGCAGCAGGCATTAGGCTGAAATACTTGATGATTGCCTACAATGGTTCAGCGTCTCTGTTTATGGAGGTACTCATGAGGTCCCAAGCTCCTTCTCATCTGCTCAGGTCTGCTAACTGGTGCCATCAAATCTCAGTCCAGACTCCTACCTGGTGGAACGAGCTGCCCACCTCCATCAAAACTGCTGAGAAGCATTTGAAGGTTGTCTTGTTCTGTAAACATTTGTCTAATTGATTATAATTTTGATGTGAAGTTCTTCATAGCTAAGATAAGAGTCATTAGTCTTGTATTGCTCTGCCCGGTTTTAAACCTCTTCACTTGTGACCGTCAATTTTGTAACCTCATTCTGTAACGATTATCTCAAAACAGTTCCCAGACTGATGTTCACTCGATTATGTTTGACCTTCTTTGTAAGTCATTCATTCATTTTCCACTGCTTACCCAAAAACCAGGTCACGGGGGCAACAGTCTTAACAGAGAGGCACAAATGTCCTTTTTCACAGCCACACTTGCCAACTCCTACTGTGGGATCCCAAGGCATTCCAAGGCCATCTGAGAGATAGAATCCTCCCAGTGAGCCCTGGGTCTTCTTCAGGATCTCCTCCAAGCTGGTCATGCCTATAAAACCTCCACAGGGAGGCATCCATATCAGATGCCCGAAACACCTCAATTGGCTCCTCTCGATGTGGATGGTCTGAGCCTCACCCTATCTCTAGGGGAGAGCCAAAACACACTGTGGGGAAAGCTCATCTTGGCTGTTTGTACCTGAGATCTCATTACCCAAAGCTCAGGACCAGAGATGAGGGAAGGAACTCCTTCTTCACCACTACCAATCAGTATAATGACCTCATAATTGAACTCGCCGCCCCTATCTGTCCGTCAATCTCATCATCCCTTTCTCGTGAACAAGACCCCGAGGTATTTAAACTCCTCCACTTAAGGCAGTGACTCACCTCCCACTTGGAGAGGGCAGTCCATTTTTTTCCTATGGAGGACCAATACCTCAGACTTGGAGGTGCTGATCCTCATTCCTGGTGCTTCACACTTGGTCACCAGCCATCCCAGTGCATGCTGGTGTTCACAACCTGATGAAGTCAACAGGATCACGTCACTTGCAAAAAGCAGGGATGCATTTCTAAGGCCACCAAACAGGACCCCCTCTCCTCCCTGGCTGCGTCTTGATATCCTGTCCATAAAAATCACAAAAAAAGCATTGGAGACGAAGCACAGCCCTGGTGGAGTCCCACACCCGTTGGAAAAGGCACTGATGACATAACTCCCACTGTCACTATACAGTATGTACAGTATGGACACCATACTCTCCCAGCAACCCCAACAGAATTCCTCAAGGAACACAGTCATACACCTTCTCTCAGTCCGCCAAACCAATTGGGCATGGGCAATTGGGCATCCTTATGAGGACAAAGAGCTGGTCCACCATTCCAAGGCCTGGATGGAATCCACATTGCTCCTGCTGGATTTGAGGTTCCATGACTGGGCAGAATCTTCTTTGTAGTTCTCTGGCAGAGCCGGACTGACGTTTACAAGCAGCGGGAGCTTTCCTGGTGGCCTGGCCTGGCATTCAGAGTAACCAGTGAAATAAAGTTATGGTGAAATGATATCATGTTATTATACTGGAAAACGAGCAGGTGTTATGGCTCTGCAGTGAGCACAAATCCTTTCGTTTTAACGTCAGAGGGTCTCTTTTCTGGTTTCTTGTTTTTGGATCAAGTCAGGTTTTGACTTCACGTGCGTCTCGCGCTCTGACAGTTAAACAGGAGCGCCATGATGAGAGGTGCATACGTCTGGTGCTTTTGTGATTAAAGTTATATATGAAGATCGTTTGAGAGTTGTTAATATACTTTGAATTAGATTTGATGTTTTATGGGTCTTGGTATTTGTTACTGTGTATTTATTTGGTTTTATTTTTGTTTCATCATTTAATGAAGTGTAGCGTATGGTCACGTTTTTAACGTTTTTTCTTTCCTTTTTCCCTCATAGTGACTGAATAGGCTACACGAAATGTTTTATTTTATTTGTTTTTTTAATGAAACACGTATGTGAGTGGATTGCTTTGTGTTTTTAATACCTGTTGTTCTTTATTTCATGATAAGTTTGTTCATGAAGGTATCTTGTTTTTACTTTATTTTAATATTGTGACAAAAGCCGTTATACCAGCACACAACCGGGCACAGACCAACGCAGGAGGCACAATGATCAAACAAATAAATGTTTTTTATTGTCCTTTCTTTGCCTGTGGGTAATGCCTTCCCTGTTCTCCCAATGATTACAAGCCCACACAATTCTCCTTCTCTTACTCCGGAGTGGTGGCTCTGAGGCTAGGGATCTGCACTAGTAATCGGAAGATTGCCGTAAAATGCCAAAAAGGGACTATGCACTGTTGGGCCCTTGAGCAAGGCCCTTAACCTGCAATTACTGAGCGCTTTGAATAGTGAGAAAAGCGCTATATAAATGCAAAGAATTATTATTATTATTATTACTCCACCACTCCACTCTGGCAAGCTTCGTCTCCCTCCTCCCGACTCTGGCTCACCGAGTGCTGTCCCTTATATAAGGCACACGGAAGTGCTCCAGGCGCTCGTTGCCCTACTTCCGACAGCACTTCCGGGTGTGGCAGAAGAACAACCCACGCGGGCTCAGGAACAGCCCCCGGATCCCAACAGGGCTCAATCTCCCATGAAGCCCTGCAGGAGTCCGAGGCACAGCTGTCACCAAGGGGGGGGCGGCCATCTAGTGTTTCGGGGGAGGTAGTGTTCTATCCTTCCATAGTAGAAGTGTCCCGGCTGGGCAAGGGCCCTGGCCATCTATGACAATATTGTTCAAGTTAAAATTTAGCGCGATGAGTGACTGAACAGGCCACACAAAATGGTTCATAGTTTTTTTTGTTTACTGAGTGCATTCTTTTAAAAATGCTTGACCGAATTCTGTGGCACTGAGACATTTTTTGAGTCTTTTGCCTATTGAAGAAATTCAAAGTGGTCTTTTTTGACCAGCACTTTGTGGACGAGTATATACAGTAGCATTGCCATTTAGACACTGACAGCGGCTCGACGGTTGAGATTCCAGACTCCCAGTTGAAATTGCAGACATAATCTACACACCAGGGATTCCACTGGCAACTACTTTTTGTAGTTCAGTGCTTTTTGCACCTTTGCTTTTATATAAATATTGTAGAACGTCATGGTTTATTTACAGTCATATGAAAAAGTTTGTGACCCCTTCTCAGCCTACATAATAATTGACTCTCCTTTCAACAATAAAGATAACAGTGGTCTGTCTTTCATTTCCTAGGAACATCTGAGTACTGCGGTGTTTTCCGCACAAAGATTTTTAGTGACGCAGTATTTAGTTGTATGAAATTAAATCAAATGTGAAAAACTGGCTGTGCACAAATGTGGGTCCCCTTGTCATTGTGCTGATTTGAATGCCTGTCACTGCTCAATGCTGATGACTTGGTGTGATGAGCTCATTAAGCCTTGAACTTCACAGACAGGTGTGTCCACTCATGAGATATAAAGGTATTTAAGGTGGTCAATCGCAAGTTGTGCTTCCTTCCCTTTGACTCTCCTCTGAAGAGTGACAGCATGGGATCCTCAAAGCAACTCTCCAAAGATCTGAAAACAAAGATTGTTGAGTCTCCTGGTTTAGGGGAAGGCTACAAAAAGCCATCTCAGAGATTTAAACTATCAGTTTGGAAGGAATGGAATCAGGAAATGGAAGGCCACAGGCACAGTTACTGTTAAACCAGCAGGTCTGGCAGGCCAAGAAAAATACAGGAGCGGCATATGAACAGGATTGTGAGAAAGGTGACAGACAACCCACAGATCACCTCCAAAGACCTGCAAGAACATTTTACTGCAGATGGTGTATCTGTACATCGTTCTACAATTCAAACATCTGTATGGCAGGGTGATGAGAAAGAAGCCCTTTCTGCACTCACGCCACAAACAGAGTCGCTTGTTGTATGCCAATGCTCATTTAGACAAGCCAGATTCATTTATAAACAAAGTGCTTTGGACTGATGAGACAAAAATGGAGTTATTTGGTCAGAACAAAAAGCGCTTTGCATGGCAGAAGAACAACACCGCATTCCAAGAAAAACACCTGCTACCTACTGTCAAATTTGGTGGAGGTTCCACCGTGCTGTGGGGCTGTGCGGCCAGTTCAGGGACTGGGGCCCTTGTTAAAGTCGAGAGTCGGATGAATTCAACTCAACATCAACAAATTCTTCAGGATAATGTTCAAGCATCAGTCACAAAGTTGAAGTTACGCAGGGGTTGGATATTCCAGCGAGACAATGACCCAACACATTCATGCAGAGGGAGAAGTACAATGTTCTGGAATGGCCGTCACAGTCCCCTGACTTGAATATCATCGACAATCTATGGGATGATTTGAAGCAGGCTGTCCATCAAATTGAACTGAACTGGAGAGATTCTGTATGGAAGAATGGTCAGCAATACCTCCATCCAGAATCAGACACTCATCAGAAGCTATAGGAGGGCAGCATCAGAGGCTGTTAGCTGGAGTATGTGAATTTCCCCTTGGGATTAATAAAGTATCTATCTATCTCTATTTATCTCTATCTCTAGATTTACAAAAGGAGGCTCAACTAAGTATTCACATCATATCTCTGTTGGGGTGCCCACATTTATGCACCTGTCTAATTTTGTTATGATGCATATTGCATATTTTCTGTTAATCCAATAAACTTAATATCACTGCTGAAATCCTACTGTTACCATAAGTCATGTCGTATATTAAAAGGAAGTTGATACTTTGAAAGCTCAGCCAATGAGAAACAAAAATCCAAAGAATTAAGAGGGGTTCCCAAAATTTTTCATATGACTGTACTTATGAAGTGTTCCACACTTTATCAGAGGTTGTCTTGAGACTAATATTTAAGAGGGAAACGTATGTGTAAAAGCTGAATCTACGGCCTCCTCATTCAAAAAAAATGTACAAGAAAATCAATGTCTATTGTGTTAGACTTGGGATTCCCGGACCAAATAGGCTTCCCAGTCTAGCCCTGTACCCTGGTATAAGCTTTTGCAGGAATGACGAGGAGTTGTGATCCCCCGATAGTTGGCGCACACCCTCCCGTCCCCCCATTTTAAAAAAAGTAAGTCACTTTGGATAAAAGCGTCTGCTACGTGAACAAATGTAAAGGTCAGACTTGACCGAGATCATCTGTAGAGTGCGCTGATTGTGTCTTCTCTGAGAGGGTCTGAGAGAGACTGTGCCCTATCCAGTGGGATGGCAGAGGTGTTTCAGAAATTGGATTGATGGATGTATACTTGAAATGAATACGCTCTTGTGCCGCTTTAATTACGTTCTCTGATTTGGTATTTTCCATTTAATTTTATCTCATTTTACGGCTGAATTTGGGGACGTGTTCTGGAGACTTTCTTCTTCTTTAGTCACTGAGTGGGGTTAACTATTTGCACATCTGAACCGAGATCCTTTATTCATAACATTTCTGAAGTAGCTTTCTTCTTGCAGAGATGCAGAAGGCCAAGCCAAGGTTGTCTTTCAATAAGCGCTTTGAAACAAGCACACATGAATACGGCTCATAGCAGCGAGGTCACACAGTGTAATATAAGATCATTCAAATCCATTTGAGACGACTGCGGAACAATCAAACACAGGGCAGACATGAAGGGGGGTGGGGTCTGCAAAACAAATAACCTTTATAATACCGTATATAGCGCCTTTTTGCAGAAAAAACACCATCACACTGTGCCTTGCCTGTACATTGATACTGAAAGATTTTTATAGATTTTGCTTTGCAGAGGTGGCAAATGTCCGTATATAAAGTCAGATTATAAAACCCTGAATAGAATTTCCCTCAGATGATTAGCTGTAGGCATTGATACCCATCACAATGCAGTTCGTATCAGAACAGGCGTTACAAAAGAGTTGGAATGACAAGGCAAGAAATAACTTAACACTCTCAAATCTGCTGAATTCAGTCCAGCAGCACAGGGGCAGCCGAGCCTGTCCTGGCAGCACTGGCCTCAAGGCAGGAGGAAGCCCGGGATGAGGAGCCAAGCCATCCCAGTGTACAGTGGATATAAAACGTTTACACTCCCCTATTAAAATGGTTGCATTTTGGGATGTAAAACAATGAAATCAAGGACAATCAGGTGTGGCCTGCAGGGGGCACTATAGCTCCCCAAACCCAACACAGACAGACACAAACAACTCTTCCCAGTCGTTTCCCACATGGCAATGGACAATACAAAGGCACAGAACTACAAGTACAAAGCAGCCTTTAATGGAACAGATGGACTGGATGGTCTCTTCTTGACTGGCAGATGTTTTTATGTTCTACTACATGTATTTCAGATATCTCACGATGTACTGAAGAAATCCTAAAATGCAATGAAGCATACACTTGAGTAGAAAATTATTAGGGACACCTACATACCTGCATATCCCAAGGAACTGCTTATTGAGTGCAACACCATAAAGCCTCCGTGTCCGGAAACTATTCACAGAGTGGATGTCGAGGTGGTCCACTCCTTCAAGTACCTGGGGGTCCACATTAGTGATGGGCTAGACTGGTCTCAAAACACAGAGGAACTAGAGATGAACGGGTTAAACAGGCTCTTCATTAATGGACTGCATTCCTTTAATGTGAGTAGTGACATCATTCACATCTTCTACAACTCTGTGATGGCCACTGGTGTGCTGGGCTGGTAACATCACATCAAGAGAGGACCACCGAAACAACACGCTAATTAAAAAGGAAGGCTCTATCTATCTATCTATCTATCTATCTATCTATCTATCTATCTATCTATCTATCTATCTATCTATCTATCTATCTATCTATCTATCTATAATAGTGCTATATACAGTATAATAGATAGATGGATTGACATGAAAGGCACCATATAAACAGATACATCTACAGTTATGAAAAGTGCTCTGTATAATAGATACTGGAGATACTGTAGATTTAGAAGCTGAGAGAAGATAATACATGTGTCACATGTTGTCATATAAAAAATAAATCAAACCGCCATGTCAAATGTGGAGTAGATAGGAAAGGCACTATATAAGACAGTTAATTAGACAGAGAGTGCCTTTCATTATCTATCTATCTATCTATCTATCTATCTATCTATCTATCTATCTATCTATCTATCTATCTATCTATCTATCTATCTATCTATGGTGGCTCTGAGGCTAGGGATCTGCATTGGCACTCGGAAGGTTGCCGGTTTGAATCCCGTAAATGCCAATAGTGAGTCTGCTCTGTAAGGCCCTTAACCTGCAATTGCTGAGCACTTTCAGTAGTGAGAAAAGCGCTATATAAATGCAAAGAATTATTATCTATCTATCTATCTATCTGTGTATTATTTTATTGTATATTATTATGTAGTTCATTATTATTCTTCTCTAATTGTAATCTGCTTTGCTTTGAGTTACACTCTGTATAAAAATGTGCTGTAGAAACAAATGTCGCTGTTGTGTAATGGTGTGGGGAATGTTTCCTTGGCACAATTTGGATCTGCTAATACTAATCAGTCATCACTTGAATGCCACCCCATTTTCAAGTACTGTTGCTGACCATGTGCATCCCTTCATGTGCATCCTATGTGCATCACAGATTACAAATCAACTAATGGCTGCTTCCAGCATGATGACGCACCATGTCACAAGGCAAAAATCACTAGCTGTGCTACCCATCTAAGATGGGTTGAAATCTAAGTAATTAAGATATAGGCCTCTGCGTTAGCAGTGCACCATGCAATACATACTGTATGTCTCTGTTATACAAGTATGCCATTTTGCAGGGGATTCATAAAAGCAGTTGAAATGTTTGTGATGCGCCATCTGTTGGAATGAAAAATGCAATGAATATGTTTCTGCTTTATGCCATTTGGCATGGAATTCACTGCAGTGGGCTGGCGCCCTGCCCAGGGTTTGTTTGCTGCCTTGTGCATTGTGTTGGCTGGGATTGGCTCTGGTAGACCCCTGTGACCCTGTAGTTAGGATATAGCGGGTTGGATAATGGATGGATGAATGGTACGAAATACATAAAAGTAGTTTTAATGTTTGTGATGTGCCATCTGTTGGAATGACAAATGTAATGCACATGTCTGTTATATGCCATTTGGTATGGGGTTTTTAAAAGTACTTGAAATGTTTGTGATGTGCCATCTTTTGGAATGAAAAATGCAATGAATATGTTTCTGCTTTATGCCACTTGGTATGGGATTCATAAAAACAGTGTTTTTGTTTGTGATGTGCCATCTGTTGGAATGAAAAATGTAATGCACATGTCTCTGTTATATGCCAAATTGTATGAGATTTTTAAAAGCAGCTGAAATGTTTGTGATGTGCCAGCTGTTGGAATGAAAAATGCAATAAATGCTTCTGTTTTAAGGCATTTGGTATGAGATTCATAAAAGTAGTGTTAATGTTTGTGATGTACCATTTGCTGAAATGACACAAGCAATGCATATTCCTCTGTTATATACCATTTTGTATGGGATTCGTAAAAAGTAGTGTTAATGTTTGTGATTTGCCATCTGATGGAATGGAAAACACAATGAATGTCTTTGTTTTATGCAATCTATCTGTTGGAATTACAAATTTAATGCACATCTCTGTTATATGTGATTTTGAATGGGATTCTTAAAAGAAGCTGTATTGTTTGCAATGTGCCATCTGATGGAATGGAAAATGCAATGAATATGTCTTTGTTTTATGCCATTTTGTATGGAATTTGTAAAAGCAGTGTTTGTGATGTGCCATCTGTTGGAATGCAAAATGTAATGAATGTCTGTTATATGCCATTTTGTATGGAATTTGTAAAAGTAGTGGCCCTATCCAGGGTTAGATTAGATAATCTTTATTAATCCCAAGGGGAAATTTAGAGGCATTCAGCAGAAACATAAAAAAACAACGATACCGACTCACAGGACAAATACTGTACTATGCTCAGTCAGCAATGAATGAATTCTGCAGAAATTGCAAAATAAACTTAAAGAGTTCGGGAAGGCGGGAGGAAACACCAGGTTGTCTGATAGCAGCTGGCACAAAAGACCCCCAGCTGTGTTTAGCTAGAAGTGCTTGAAGACAGCTCCCCCTGGAGGGGATAAAGGGGATTTTTTTTAATGACGGAATGCAGTGCAGGATTTAGTATAAGCTACACAAGCTATAGCTTAGGGCCCCCGCCTTCTTGGGGGCCCCCAAAACAAATTGTCCGAGTGAGCAATTGTCATATATACTTAAATATACTACAGCATTATTTGTCCCAATCAGACCTGGCCTTAGGCATAGGCGAAGTAGGTGACCGCCTAGGGCCCCGGATCGACTCCTTGGTCTAATTTTCACGCATTTCACAGAGCTTCCAGGGGGGCTCCGCCCCCCCTCAGGGGACCCCTGGACCCCCCTTTCGCCTAGGGCCCTATAATACCTAAGACCGGGCCTGACGGAATGCAATTTTGCTCCCCATCCTCTTTCCCACCACAGTGTCCAGTGTGTCCAGAGTATGACCTGTGATGCATCTGCCTTTCCCGATTGTTTTTTTAGGCATTGTTACATCTTCAGAGCTGAGGTTGGCTAGTACACTGTGTTTGTGTGTGTCCTGCGGTGGGTTGGCACCCTGCCTGGGATTGTTTCCTGCCTTGTGCCCTGTGTTGGCTGGGATTGGCTCCAGCAGACCCCCGTGACCCTGTGTTCGGATTCAGCGGGTTAGAAAATGGATGGATGGATGGATGAGTGTATTTTGAGATATATAGAAGTGAATTTCACATTTTAAAGTATCTGTAATTCATTTTGGGGCTGTATCTAAAAGTTAATTCAACAGCCATGCCTTTCTTTATTTTTAGATCTGCTATTCCAGTATTCACTAATTTCCAAAGGGTTCATAAGACTTTTCTTGCGGCTGCTTGAATCGAATACAAACCAAAAATATCCGAAGTGCTCATCAGAAGCACATACTAAGAGTGAAATGCTAACAGCGCCGGGTTGGAGTTTTGCACCTGTGTCCACCGACCGGACTGTAACAGCGACACTCAAATGAAACGACACAAAGGCAGTCGCACCTGGTTTCGTGTCCGCGTGGCGTTTGCGATCTCAGTGCGTCTTCGCTTATGTAAGGAGGAACGAGAGAGAGAGAGAGAGAGAGAGAGCGATCCTCCCACGCAGCCCTCGCTTGTTCGCCAGTCCGCTCGCTCTCTTCTGGTTTGCGCAACTCTGCGCGCCAACTTTGTGAGGCGCGTGCGACTTGTGTGTGTGTCACGCGAGAGCGAGCGGGCGGGCAACCAGGCAGGCGCGCACTCGCTCTCTCTCTCTCTCACTCACTCAGTCACTTGCTCACAAGGAAGTGCGGGCGGGCAAACAGAGAGAGTAAGAGAGAGAGAGAGAGAGAGAGAGACTGGCAGGCAGGCACTCCAAGACAGTAGTAGTAGCAGCAGCAGCAGAGTAAAGAGACAGCAAGTGAGAACGGGTGCCTTCTGACCTCCGGTTAACGGAAGACTTGCCACATCTGGAGCTGGTGCCCTCACGGGACGAGAGACGGGCGCAGTCCCGGTGAGTACAAGGAGAGCGGCGTGGGGCGAGGGAGGCACAGTTACGGACGGTGTTCACCTGCAGGGGTGGCGGGGCGCGAACTGACTGACTGAAGTAAAGAGAAGCAGGAAGCGTCTTCCTGAGTAAACTCGTCGAATAGTTTTGTCGAAATAGCTGGCCGAAGAAGCGACACTTTTAATTGAAAGTCATGCCCACTTAGTCACAGTCTGGGTGTCCCACGAGAGCGTGAGACCGGTGGTGTGGGGCGGTTGAAGCGGGCGGCTTTCCTGGAGGTGCTGCTCCGGGTGTGTGCAGGCGTGCGCGTCCTGTGCCCTGCGGTCACTAGTTTCTTAAGAACCGCCCAGGTCATCGTGGGGGTTGGCGGCGCATACCTGCGCAGGTATCTGGAGGTCATTGATGGATTGCTTTTAGTACCGTCGCTGCGAGCAATTTTTTTGGAGGGTGGGGGGAGTCATGGGGGGGTGGGTTGTCACTTGTGAAGGAATTCGGGGGGTCTAGCGCCACTCGCGTTACGCATTTTACGCAGCACACATGCCTGCATTTAGTCAACAGTTAAGCAAGTTTGGGCTTGATGAAGCCTCGGTGAAAGTCGGTAAGATGCGGTTCTTCTCCTTAAGCCAAACCTTCCTTGAGTGCCAGGGGTCGCTACAAAGCAGAAGGTGGGCTCTCACATGAAAACTTCTTTAAAGAACTCTCGACACAGTGTACCGTACACATTATTCTGCCCAAATTCACCTTCTCTCCAAGCAGTATAGCCCACACTTGCGCAGAGCACACTTTACCTGCACAGATTAATCCTATGAAGTTCAGGGGTCGCTTTAAAGCAAAAAGAGGACTTTCACATGAGAATTTCTTTATTTCTTAACACAGTATGCTATAAGAATTATCCCTCTATATTTACCATCTCACTAAATTTGTGAATTAAATTTGTGAATTTCCCCTTGGGATTAATAAAGTATCTATCTATCTATCTATCTATCTATCTATCTATCTATCTATCTATCTATCTATCTATCTATCTATCTATCCATCCATCCAAACGGTATACTGTAGTCCAGACCACCACTGCACAGAGCAATCGGAGGGTTTGGTTTTCAGGCAGAATTTACCTGCACTGATTAGTCTAATGAACATCTGGATCGCTTTAAAGCAGAAAACAGACTTTCACATGAGGAGTTCTTAAATATTTATTAATACAGTACAGTATTCCATGACCATGATCCTGCCTTCATTTATCATCTCACTATCCATATTACTAACCGAGAATGGTAAAACGGATATGGACGCAGGGACCTGCCCGTGGACGCAGGAGACATAGTGCACAGGCGTCACGCAAAGCCCCCCAACCCCAGAGCGAAACGGGAGAGACTATGAACCGTCTGACATGCCGCAAGCATTATAAAGCGAGGTCAGAAATAAAAGACAGAGTAGGAAACAAAGTAAAACGTCATAAAGAGGTTAAAGAACGGGGCCAAACACATGGAGAGCAGGTTACAGATGATGAAAACTGGAATGCAACAGTTTCAAAAAAACCTAGGCACGAAACACATGCACAGCGAGATACTGAATATAAAGGCAGAAAAAACGACAGTTAAACGTCCACACCACACAGCGGAGGCAGACCCGGAAGGTGCAGGCGCCTACATCGCGCTTCGCAAGGCGCGGGAAAGTACGAAAGGCAAAGGCGACTACACAGCATGGTAAAACCCGACATAATACGGAAGGCGCAGGCGTTGCCGCCATATTGTGAGTGGCACTACTGCGTAGTGAAGGCACAGGCGTCACCGCCATATTGTGCGTGGCACTGCTGTGGAGTGAAGTTAGGAATAATGTGCTGCTTGGGATCGTACAAAACGCCAAACACGACCCACCGTCTGAAACTGCGGAGGTAAAGCAGGCACGGGTTCAAACCGAACGAGCTCAACTGACGGATATACGCCTGCAACGTGCGTCTCAAACCGCAGAAGCAGGGCAAGCACGGGTTCAAAACAACACAAGCTCCTACAACGCGCGTCTGAAACTACGGCTGCCCAGCGGGCACGGGTTCAAAACGCCGGGGGTAGGCGAGCGAAGCGAGCAGGGGGCAAAGCCCCCTTGTACAGTATAGCCCAGACCGGCCCACCACTACACAGATCAGTCAGAGCATTTGGTTTTCAGGCAGAACTGAACCTGCACAGATTAACATAACGAAGATCAGGGTGTGCTACCCAGCAGAAGGTGGAGTTTCATGTGAAAACTTCTTAAAGAACTGTTGACACAGTATGCCATGATCATTATCCTTCCTAAATTTGTATCCTTGACCATCATTGCAAAGAGTAGTGCATTAGGTTTTCAGGCAGAATTTACCTGCACTGATTAATCCCATGAAGATCAGGGGTTGCTTTAAAGCAGAAAGCGGACTTTCACATGAGAATTTATTTATTTCCTAACACAGTATGCTGTAAGCATTATCCTGTCTATATTTACTATCTCATTAAACACTATAGTCCAGACCTGCATTGCACAGATCAATCAGAGAATTTGGTTTTCGGGCAGAATTTACCTGCACAGAGTAACATAACGAAGATCAGGGTGTGCTACCCAGCAGAAGGTGGAGTTTCATGTGAACACTCCTTAAAGAACTGTTGACACAGTATGCCATGATCATTATCCTGCCTAAATTCAAAGCCTCGAACATCATTGCACAGAGCAGTGCATTGGGTTTTCAAGTAAGGGAGAATTTACCTGCACTGATTAATTTAATGAAGATCGTGATTGCTTTTAAGCAGAAAGTGGACTTTCACATGTGAAGCTCTTAACTATTTCTTAATACTGTATTCCATAAGCGTGATCCTGCTTTTATTTATCATCTCACTAGACAGTATAGCCCAGACCGACCCCTCACTGCACAGATCAATCAAGAGTTTTTTGTTTTCAAGCAGAACCCATTAAACCAGGAATCACTTTAAAGCTGAAGGTGGATTTTCACATGAGAATTTCTTTATTTCTTAACACAGCATGCTGTAAGCATTATCCTGTCTATGTTTACCATCTCAATAAACGGTATAGTCCAGACCAGCACTGCACTGATCAATCAGAGCATTTGGCTTTTGGGCAGAATTTACCTGCACTGATTAATCTAACAAAGATTGGGGTCACTTTAAAGCAGAAAGCAGACTTTCACATGATAAGTTCTTAAATATTTCTTAATACTGTATTCCATGAGCGAGATCCTGTCTTTATTTATCATCTCACTAAACAGTGTAGCCCAGACTGACCAAACCACTCCACAGAGCAGTCAGAGAGTTTTTGGTTTTCAAGGAGAATATACCTGCATGGATTAACCTAATGAAGATCAGGGTCTGCTACGCAGCAGAATGTGGAGTTTCATGTGAAAACTTCTTAAAGAACTGTCGACAGAGTATATCATGATCATTATCCTGCATAAATTCAAAGCCTCGGCCATATTTGCACAGAGCAGTGCATTAGGTTTTCAAGTAGAATCTATCTGCCCAGATTAATCCCATGAAGATCAGGGGTTGCTTTAAAGCAGAAAGCAGACTTTCACATTATCATTTCTTTATTTCTTAACACAGTATGCTATTAGCATTATCCTGCCTATATTTACCCTCTCACTAAGCAATATAGTCCAGACCAGCACTGCACAGATCAATCAGAGCATTTGGTTTTCAGGCAGAATTTACCTGCACAGAGTAACATAACAAAGATCAGGGTCTGCTACCCAGCAGAAGGTGGAGTTTCATGTGGAAACTCCTTAAAGAACTGTTAACACAGTATGCTATGATCGCTATCCTGCCTAAATTCAAAGCCTCGAACACCATTGCACAGAGCAGTGCATTAGGTTTTCAAGTAAGGCAGAATTTACCTGCACTGGTTAATCTAATGAAGATCGGGGTCACTTTAAAGCAGAAAGTGGACTTTCACATGAGAAGTTCTTAAATATTTCTTAATGCAGTATTCCATGAGCGTGATCCTGCCTTTATTTATCATCTCACTAAACAGCATTGTCCAGACCGACCCAGCACTGCACAGATCAGTCAGAGTTTTCGGTTTTCAAGCAGAATTTACCTGCATGGATTAAACCCATTAAACCAGGGGTCACTTTTAAGCATAAAGTGGATGTTTACATGAGAGCTACTTAAAGAGCTTTTAACAAAGTATGCCATGAGCATTACCCTGCCTACATACACCTTCTCACTAAGTACTACAGTGTAGACCACCATTGCACAGAGCAGAATTTTTCGGTTTTCTGGCGGAATTTACTCGCACAGATTAATCCCATTAAGACCAGTGGTCACTTTAAATCAGAAAGTGGACTTTAACATGAGAACTTCTTAAATAATTCTTTACATAGTATGCCATGAGAATCAACTTGCGTAAATTCACCTTCTCACTAAACAGTATAGCCCACACCATCACTGCACAGAGCAGAGCGTTTCGTTTTCAAGCGGAATTTACCTCCATAGATTAAACCCATAAAGACCAGGGGCTGCTACCCAGCATAAGGTGGACGTTCACATGACAACTCTTAACACAGTATACTATGAGCATCATTATCCTGTCTAAACTCGTAGACTCGACCACCATTGCACATAGCAGAGTGTTTGCTTTTTCAAGCAGATTTTACCCATATGGTTTAAACCCATTAACACCAGGTGAAGCTTTAAAGCAGAAAGTGAACTTTCATGTAAGAACTCTTGATACCTTTTCACTTAACAGTACAGCCCAGACCACCAGTGCACAGAGCCGAGCGTTTGGTTTTCAACCAGAATTTACCCGCACAGATTAAACCTCATGAAGGCCTGCTTGCTTTGTTGCCTTTAAGTGCATGTAATTGAGAAGATATTCCGGCTAAGGTGACGCTTGGGGCTATGAAGTTTAGTATACATATCTGAGTAAAGCACGAATGTTAAATGAACAATGCATACCATAAGTTTGAAGTCGCTTTGGGAAAGGTTTATTTTTTCTGTTTTTCTGTGACATTTCTCAGCTCTGTGTCAGACCAAAGTTTGTGGTGGAAAAGAATAGCAGGAAGGTGGCATTTTCACAAAACACGTTTCAGTTTAGAAATGGAAACATTTTTGTGTGGTTCTCTGAATTACTGTAATACAGAAAGTCATGCTGATTTGTTTCGTCTTTTATCACAATGCACAATATGAGTGTTTTTTTCATAGATCTAAAGGAGCTGAATTCAAATCTGGGCAACAAGATTGCTCTTTTACATCCAGGTGAAGATTTAAAATGAAAAACAAAAACATTTCAGAGAAAAAAATGTTGTTATTAAGTAACATAATAATAAGTAATTATTTAGATTTGAAAAAAGTATCAGTTACACATTATAACCAGTAGGATGAGCCACTGAGCCCCAAACCACAGACCCAATAATACCCAACACAGTTACGGGTTCACCCAATGGATTTCTTTAATACAGCTAGCACACAAACAGTGAAACACATCCCAAAAATCATGCAAACAATTAAGCTCCTTGTCTCCTTCTGCTTGCGTGCTGTTCGCAGCCTCCCGACTCTGACTCCCCGAAGTAAGGCAGCAGGCTCCTTTTATACTGGACCTGAAAGAGCTCCTGGTTTCCCAGCATGATTTGTATTGAGTACTTCCGTGTTGGGCAGCACGGTGGCACAGTGGGTAGCGCTGCTGCCTCACAGTAAGGAGACCCGGTTTCACTTCCCGGGTCCTCCCTGCGTGGAGTTTGCATGTTCTCCCCGTGTCTGCTTGGGTTTCCCCCCACAGTCCAAAGACATGCCGGTTAGGGGGATTGGCGATTCTAAATTGTCCCTAGTGTGTGCTTGGTGTGTGGGTGTTCTACGGTGGGTTGGCACCCTGCCTGGGATTGGTTCCTACCATGTGCCCTGTGTTGGCTGGGATTGACTCCAACAGACCCCCGTGACCCTGTGTTCGGATTCAGCGGGTTGGAAAATGGATGGATACTTTCATGTTGATTGAGAACCAGGGTATTCCTACCCTGACAGCGCCTCTTTGTGGCACCCAGGGATCCCTACAGGGCTACACTTGTGGACTCCCAAGATGTATATCCAAGCTGGGACGCTTCCAATGGAGCACTACCACCTAATGTATGGGGGATGGAACTGCTCCTGGCCTCCAGCTTCTGCTTGTCTATCCTCTGGCACCTACACTTTTATCCCATTGTCCAGCTGGGATGCCTGTCTCTCCTTCTTGGCATTCACAACATATCATTTTTAAAATATATTTATTACTCAGAAAAAATAGTCACTTGGTATTTGTTTTGTAGCGGGGCCACATAGTGTTTAAATGTCAGTACTGAGTGCGTCTCGTTTCATTGTCCCGTTTACTGTTTGTGCATCAGTTTATGCCGTCCCCGTAAAAGGGGACGGATGATGGAAGGAGACCACAGCTGCAAACCTGGAAAACACCTGTTTACAATCAATCAATCCCAGCCGTCACAGGACTATATAAGCAAGCAGGAGGAGAAGGAAGAGAGAGGAGAGAAGGAGATTTTGTTTTACCATCACGACCACGAGCAACCTGTACCTGTTTTTCATATTGCGCTTATCCATCCAGTTTGTTTTTCCATCTGCCGGATTTATTTCAAGGACCTCACCACGAGAGACCCCGGGGTAGGACTTAATCATCCACCACATACACGAGGATTCACGGTGAGGCTGTTCCATTTTTTCCGGGGAGAATCAAACATCGCAATTTCTCTAATTCAGTCATCCGCTTTCAGGACAGTTTCTTTATTACCGGACTCACGTTCTCATTCATTTTCAGTTTATCATTCATTGTTATTCGTGTTGTGTTTTTATTTGTTACAGGGACAAGGGAGGGTTTTTGTTATATATATATATATATATATTTGGTGGTGTCTTGTTATTGCTGGGGTGGAGGGATATTTATATTTATATGTTTCTATTTTTCTATTTCATTTCACTTAATACATATAACCCGTTTAAATTTTACATCCTGTTTTTGTGTGCTTATATTTTTCACCGTCGATTGTGGGGGAAAAGTTCAAATGGTAAGAAGTACGGCTTGATAGTAGATTATTTCTCAGTCAATTATCCAAGCCACAGGTCTTGGGAGTGTAGCTGCCGGCTGGGTAAAAGGGGTCGGCCGTTACAGTTTCCCTTTTATAACCCTCTGAAAGTCTTTCATGGAGAAATGGCCAACAGATGTCTGCTAACATGAGCGTTACTCCTCTTTCCACTACATTTTCTGTCAGTCCGAGCAATGTCCTAGTGGTACCTCTCCCCATGTTCATCACGGACTGCTCCCATGTGCTCAGATAAAAAATCCAAATGAGAATGTAGGATTTGAATTTTTAAAGATACAGTATGTTGCACCCAAGTGTTAAGCAGGATGAGAGAAGCTGCTCAGGTAGTTCCTCATAGTTTTCTGCCATTGGATTCCCTAGGAAGTTGTGGCACACACTTTTCAAAATTCTTTTTCAGCTTTTCTCAGCTTGGGTTTGAAGTTTGCTTACCTCTTACCTGGTCAAGTCCATGGATGCATCAACTCTACCTTGCATACAACAACTATCTCTCTTCTAAACAATAAAAAGGCATCTTTCTAACCTTCTGTATATAAATTTCTGGCTATTTTTAAGGAATAAGAGAGAGGGGTTAGGAGCCTGCGCTGATACAGCGCATTGCGACACCCACCACATGGCAAACCGCCTCAGAATCCCAGATTAAGACCCGAGTGGAGCCACGCAACAGGTGACACCTCAGGACCATACGTGTTCAGACGTAAGAATAAGAAGAGAGAAATACGGATTGAGTGCAAAGAATGTGTAGCAAATACTTGATTTGGCATTGTTTCCACCTCAGCTAACGTTAAGAACAAGGAAGACAACATTTTTCATATCAAAATATACAGAATGAATCAAAATTATGTTAACATTTAAATGCCGGAAACAATTTATTCACAAAACATACTTCATATGTGCAAGATGATTTACAGGAATGTCTCAACCTGTTTGCTATCATGTTCAACACACAAAAAACAATGAGCAACAGAACCATTTAAAGCCCGGACACACGTATCACGGGGAATAGATGACACCACAGTCTGTATGCTGTCCTTTGATATCACAAAATTTCCTGTTATACCTACTCACCTTTACCATACCCCATAATCAGAAATCACATGGCATCAAGTCAGGGGAGTGTGGAGGCCATGGCAATGGTCCAGTATGACCCACCCATCGAACTGGAAAGGTATGGTCGAGATAAAAAGAATCCATTAGTGTTAACATAATTTTGGCTCAACCTGTACTTCAAATAATATTCCAGGCACGAAAAAGTATACTTACGTCATAAAACAAATGTAACTTATTTTTGAAAAAATCAGATTTTTTGTTCAAAATGGTGTGTTTGACTGAATCTGACATCTCAGCAGAAACATTCTGTGGGAGAGAAATTCCAGTTGGATTCATCATATTTAAATCTATAAAGTACATTGATTTTTTTGTGTGGGAGGATTTTTGTGTCGACCAGTGCCATCAGTCTTTGTTTTATATATAAATATCACAAGATATTTAGCTAGGTGAATACATATAATTGTGAGGTGGGTGGCACAGTTACACAGTGGCTACTGTTGGTGCTCCACAGATCTGGCATCCTGGGTTTGAGCCTTGTGTCTTTGTGTGGTGTTTATCCATTCTCCCCGTGTCTGTCTGGGGTTTTACTCTCACCTCCCCAAAGGTAAGCACACCTGGTGAACCGCTCATTTTTAATTGCCCAGTGTGAGTGTGTGTGTGTGCGTGATTGGGACCTGTAACTGACAGGTCATTTCTTGCCACCTGGTGACCCCCTTGCATCTGGAATGGAATAACAGTTTGGGTTGGATTTAATCCAGATTTCTGTATTTTTCATCAGACCAGAGGTTCTTTGAGAGTCCCAGGGGAATCTTTTTTCTTTCTGCTTGTTTTGGGTCACATATTCAGTAAGTACGTTGTTTACAAGTGACAACAGGTCTGCAGCCATCTTTTGGATTGTGAAATTTTCTTGATTGTCTAAACATTTGAATTGCACACTAGTTTCCACTCCTTCCATATATCTTCCCCATGGGGGTTGGTCTGTGTGAAGAGACCTCTTTGCCACCACCATTGTGCTGTTATGTGATGTAGAATATTTCTGTTTTAAATTAAATCTGCCATTTTCAAAAACATGCCATACTGATTCTGTGGGTTATTTTGTTAATGTTGAGATGTAGAACTTGAAAGCAAAAACTATTACATACCATATGCATGTGTAATGTATTTATAGTTGTGGGTGTTGCACTTATTATTTGTAATATTTGCAGTTTTTTGCACCCTTTTAAACTATGACTTGTGTTCAGAAATGCTACTGGAGCAAGTGAAAATTCCCTTGTGATGACTTAAGTTTATTACATAGGGTGTTCTATCTATCTATCTATCTATCTATCTATCTATCTATCTATCTATCTATCTATCTATCTATCTATCTATCTATCTATCTATCTATCTATCTATCGTGAAATGAGTCAAGCAACACAGGAAAAGGTTTGGGGGCAGCCACCTGTATACTTGAAATATGCTGCCAAATATGGCAATTTTAAAGTTGGGCGAGGAAGTGATATAATTATGGCAGGAACCAGAAGTGATGTAATCTGGCCTGGAACCGTAAGTGAAGTCATTGAGCCCCAGAACCGGAAGTGACATCACCGAGTCCAGGTGGAATTTCCCATGGTTGGTCTGCAGATGATAAAGAGAAAAGGATCAGTGCAGTGTGCCACCCCCTGGTCCGGCATGGAATTATCCTTTTTTGAACCCTTCACTTGCCTCCCATGAGCATGTGTGTGACACTATCTATCTATCTATCTATCTATCTATCTATCTATCTATCTATCTATCTATCTATCTATCTATCTATCTATCTATCTATCTATCTGCATGAGCCGAAAGGCAATATCCCCTACCCTAATCCTACCTCTAACCCTTAGCGCTTACTTTTCCTTGTGTGAGTTGGGGGTACCAACATGGCAACCTCATATACCTGGTTTAGGCAAGTAAATAAACAGTCGCTCTATGCCTGCATTAATAATGCACTGTCACTAGCGCCATATTTTAAAATACTGTAGAAATTCTTTGTACTTGTAAATGGCAGTGGGAGGTGCATTTTCTGTGCCATAGAGTGAAGAGTAAAAATGTAACTGTTAATCAGAAAACTTACCAAGAAGATCATTTATAATTCTGATGTCCTAACACCTACATTTGCTATCTTGTGAAATGTTATATCTCAGAATTCCCTGATGTGAGGGAAGGGTTAAAAGAGAAATGATAAAAAAATAAAACCACCCTGAAGAAATAGGTCATCTATGTACTTCATGTATGGTTTTGTAATTACAGTATACTACGATTTAGAATAAATAATGGGATATTTAAGATGGTTTTGTTTGTGTTTTACATCTTCCAGTAACAAAATGAAATGGAACATTTGTTACGTGTTTTGTCAGCAAGTTAAATGCTTCACTGATGGATTCACTCTTGTACTGTACATCTGTTGGCTCTATACATTTATGATAATGGAAGACAGGCTTTCATTTTGGATTGTAAAGTTTATTTTGACCTTTCTGGTAACAGAATTAAAATTGTAACATTACTTACATAAGGAAATGCTTTAGAAATCCTGTGGAAACGAAAATGAAAAGATGATGCAATAGTGCAATACAATATGTTGAAAAGAGCTCAGTGATGTGCCAACACCTTTGTTGTCGTGAGGTGTTGTAATTGTAAGATTGCTGTAGCTACTGTAAATAATCAGTATTGTGATGTAGTGTATTACATTTTTTGTAAAAAGGTGTTGGATTGCACTATTAATCATAAACACTTAAAGAACAATATTATAAAAGACTTGTTTAATGAAAGATTTTTTTGTAACAGAGTATCAGTAATCCGATCCAAGTCCAGGAAAATTGTATTATTACAGTACTCTGCCTTTTAGTGTTTGGAATTGAACCATTTAATACGTATTTGGCAGGGGTGACAGAATTTCCTACATGTCTCACCTCAATGCTAAATTGGTCGCAAGTCCACTTTCCGAGTTCCTTATCCATGTTGTGGGTTGCAGGTGCTAGTTTGTGAGTGTTTATGTGAGCTATGTTAGTGATCTGTATTTCAGGAATTTCCAAATTTTTGGTGTTCTTAATGCTTGTTTTGGGTATTTTTCTAGCCCAGGAATCTGATTCTGAGATCATTTTTTTTAAATTAATCTTTCTTTAGAAGTTTTAATATATTTGGGCCTTTTTCACCAACATTTTATATTTTAAGTGCATTGTCATTTTTGTTTCAACCATCATTAGGACACGTTGCTGGGAGCCATGTTCTCAGAGGTGATGTGACATGTATAAAAAGTTATTGGAGAGATGTGTTTTCTATTTGAATTTACAGATTGCAAAGCCCTTTTTGAAAAGTCCTTTTGACCACTTCAAAGCTCTTCTTCATTAGGTTTTTATGGTTTAGCCTGGAGTGTGATTTTTGTGTCTCATTTTGGTTTCACTCCCTGATTTTTACTGTTATTTTGGCTTTTGTCTATGTCTCTTTTCCCAACCACCATCATAAAATACTTCTTGCTAGTATGCAAACTGTATTCCATATAACTACTTGTGCATCTATTTATTCCTTATCCCGTTTAATCATGATTAGGAGTCTGATGGCTTGGGAGTTTGATGGATTAGATTAGATTACATCTTGCCTGAAGAAGGGGCCTGAGTTGCCTCGAAAGCTTGCATATTGTAATCTTTCTAGTTAGCCAATAAAAGGTGTCATTTTGCTTGGCTTTTCTCTACATGGATTAGATAGAGAATTTTTTGTAAGTCAAGCATTCTTCACTGAGGCAAATTCTAAAATAATAACTTAGTAGTATAGCAGTTAGTGTCCTCAGTATTGACTATATTTGTAATTGAGTATTGTACAGATTGTTTCAATGATTGAATAGTTTATTAGAAAATTATGCATTAAATGCATTAAATATTAATGTAACTAAGTGATGTACTTGATGTTCTTGATTTTCTCATTGAAATGCTATATCTACTGTATAATAAAACACTGAGGTCTGTACGTTCAGTCCCTCGAAGCAATGTGATTGGTCAGTCTGGGTTTGGTGACTTGATGAAAGAGGAAGAGCGAGTGTGAGCTGCACAAGGAAGATTAAAGGCATATGACGCATGGTGAAAGATGGCAAGAATGGCTCAGACACAGGAAGCAGAGGCTTATGGTGTGAGGAACCCAATCAGAATTGGCTAATGTTAAGAGTGATGTTCCACAGCGGGTCAGTGCTGGAGCCACTGCTGTTTTTAATATATACAAATGGTTTGGATAGGAATATAAATAACAAGCTGGTAAATTTGCAGATGATACCAAGATAGGTGGGTTGACAGATGATCTCAGATCCATTGAATCATCACAGAGGGTCTTGGACAGCATACAGGCTTGTGCAGATTTGTGGCATATGAAATTTAATGCTAGTAAATGTGAAGTATTACATGTAAGATGTAAAAATGTGAGGATTGAATACACAATGGGAGGTCTGAAAATCTAAAGTACACCTTAAGAGAAGGATTTAGGAGTCGTAGTGGACTCAACTGTCAGACAGTGTTCAGAAGCCATTATGAAAGCTATCAGAATGACAAGCTATATAGTGCCATGATGTGTAGAGTACAAGTCCAAGGAGGTTCTGCTTGAGCTTTATAATTCACTCATCTGGAGTACTGGGTGTAGTTTGGGTCTCCAGCAACACTAGAAAAGGTCCAGAGAAAAGCAACGAGGCTGCTTCCAGGGCTACAGGGGTTGAGTAATGAGGAAAGATTAAAAGAGCTGAGCCTTTACAGTTTAAGAAGAGGAAGATTAAGAGGTGAAAATTATGAAGGAAATGAGTCCAGTGGATCGAGATGGTGACTTTAAAATGAGTATATCAAGAATGGTGGGACACAGTGGGATACTTGTTAAGGGTAAATTTCACACCAACATTAGGAATCACAGACATAATGAAATAAGTGACCACAGTTGTGGACAGTAGAACTTTAGGGACATTCAAATTGAGTGGATAGGACTGGTGAGCTTTGTGTGACTGAATGACCTCTTCTTGTCTGGATTGTTCCAATGTTCTAAAGTATAGAGCAGTACACAACCAGGCAGGAGGTGAGAAAGGCACCTCAAAAATAATGACAGGGTCTGAGAAGCAGGCTTTCGGCAATGCTCTCGAGAGATGGAGCACTGGTCAAGACAGGTTAGGAACTGAAGGTACATGCAGGGCAAGAGATAACATATATTTTTTAATTACTCTTATTACTATGGCCAATATATACTGTACATATACATATATATATATATGTATGTATGTATGTATGTATATACTGTATGTATATACTGTATGTATGTATGTATGTATGTATGTATGTATGTATGTATGTATATATTATAACACTAGATGGTGTTTAACCCAACACACAGACACTGAGAACACGAGTTAAAAGCACCAAGAAGTTGTTTTAATTTCTTCTTTCTGTACAGTGCTCCACCAGTAAACAGGCAAATAACTACAATAGTAATCACAATTGCTAGACTTGCTGGGTCTTCAGTAGTCCTTTATATAGGCCTTGACCCGGAAGTACTTTGGGGCTTCCACCCCCGTGACTTGGGAGTACTTCCGGGCTATATGGAAAATAAAAATCCCCAGATCTTCCTGCAGCGTCTCCTGGTGACACCCATGGTATCCAGCCAGGCTGTGATGCCGAACTACAGATTCCATGATGCCCTGCGGGAATCCGGGGCACTGCTATGCTGCAGGAAACTCTCCATCTGGCATCTTGGGGGAGGTAATGTCCCACAGTAGCTGCCTTCCCCCATCCTTCTCTTCTTTGGGCGTCCCGGCCAGGTTGAGCAGCCAGCAGTCCGCCACTATATATATATATATATATATACTAGCAAAATACCTGCGCTTCGCAGTGGCGAAGTACTGCTTTAAAATTTTAAATAATAAACTGAGGGAAATTATACCAATAATTATTTGTTAAGGATCTCTTTGTATACCATGTTGTCAGTTCGCCCCTCTGGTTGTAATATGACCAAGTTGTGCGCTGAGCTTACTCTTGAGCATGCAACGTATAGTTGGCCATGTGAAAAGCAAATCAAGAACAGCAAGACCGCGCCAGCTGCGGAGCTCAGCTCGGAGCGAAATGAAGTGAATGAAATGAGGTGAATGGGAGGGGAGATGATCACGTGACTCCAACACCCGCCTTAACTCTCCATCCCTCCACAAACACACAAACACAGTCTCTCGGATCCCAACTCTCCTTTATATATATAGATAAATAGCAAAATACCCGCGCTTCGCAGCGGAGAAGTAGTGTGTTAAAGAGGTTATGAAAAAGTAAAGGAAACATTTTAAAAATAACGTAACATGATTGTCAATGTAATTGTGTTGTCATTGTTATGAGTGTTGCTGTCATATATATATACATATACATATATATATATATATATAAAATATATGTGTATGTGTATATGTATATATATATGATAGCAACACTCATAACAATGACAACACAATTACATTGACAATCATGTTACGTTATTTTTAAAATGTTTCCTTTACTTTTTCATAACCTCTTTAACACACTACTTCTCTGCTGCGAAGCGCGGGTATTTTGCTAGTATATATATATATATATACACACATACACATATATTATATATATATATATATATATATATACATACACATATATATGTATACACACATATATATATATATATATATATATATATACATACATATACACATATACATGCAGTTTCAATAACATAGAAATCAATATAAACAACATTAACATCATTATCATATGAGAATATGAAGTAATATATAAGAAGCACATTTCATATAAATATAAATTATTAAACAGTAAAATCTTCTTCTATAATTTGCTACCATGGCTATTCGTTTGTCTGTCCAGGATTTTAAATCACCTGTAGCTCGCAAACCGTTTCACCTATTGACTTGAAATCTGGTACACATATAGTACATCATGTCTACTATCCGCTTTATGGGTGATGATTGTATTACTCTTTTTATCTTTATTTTATTTTATTGTAGAATCAACTCCTATCTGCGCACACCAGGGCGGCCGTGGGCGGATGCGTATGGTGTATTCACTCAACGTTATCGTGCATTGCGCTGTCACTGGTATTTTGATAAAGGAATTTGAACAACATATAAGAAGCGTATAAATTATTAAACAGTAAAACATTAACATTTAAGAAGTAAAGTTACATTAAGTACTACTGCAGTGCCTTCGGGTATACCTCATTTTTTGTTTGCCCATTACATGCTTAAATGTATACATTTTTTGGTGCACCTACCCGAGAACACGCGACATATAACCGAGCGTGGGAGAAGCATGGATTTTAAACACGCGTTGAGTTCATCTGCTGGTCTCCCTCGTGAAATAACTGGTAATGTTTGACTAAAATCTACAGCGAGTAAAACGACATTAGCTCCTATTTTTTTTTTACAATCTCTGAGATCTTGCTTTTTTCGGTTCAAGGCTTCATAAGCTCTTTTATGTTCTATGGTGTACTTATCCCAAACCATTATCTTTGAATGTTACAAGACTTTCGCCTTGTATGTCCATCCATCCATCCATTTTCCAACCCGCTGAATCCGAACACAGGGTCACGGGGGTCTGCTGGAGCCAATCCCAGCCAACACAGGGCACAAGGCAGGGAACCAATCCTGGGCAGGGTGCCAACCCACCGCAGGACACACACAAACACAACCACACACCAAGCACACCCTAGGGCCAATTTAGAATCGCCAATCCACCTAACCTGCATATCTTTGGACTGTGGGAGGAAACCGGAGCGCCCGGAGGAAACCCACGCAGACACGGGGAGAACATGCAAACTCCACGCAGGGAGGACCCAGGAATCGAACCCAGGTCCCCAGGTGTCCCAACTGCGAGGCAGCAGCGCTACCCACTGCGCCACCGTGCCGCCCGCCTTGTATGTAGATCGGGGTAATTACATTCATTGCATTCCTAGTCTGAATCACAATCTGATTGTATGGGTGGTTACCTGGCACTGTAGGGTTGCCACCCGTCCTTTAAAATACGGAATCGTCCCGTATTTGAGAATGAAATTGCACGTCCCGTTTTGAATCAATACGGGACGGGATTTGTCCCATATTTTTTTTTATCATTTTTTTTAAAGCACCGTCTCATGCAAATCATCCCACACGCATTTTATGAAGGTGCCTCCTTTCCTACTTTTGATTGGGTAATACTTGATGCCATCGTTAGTTTGATTGGTCTTTTTAACTGTCCAGTGAGGAGGGTGGGTCTTTTAAGTAGAGTCTGCAAAGTGTTGGCACTGGGATGTGGCACCCGCTGCAGTATGCGTCCCTTATTTTTTTGTATTAAAAGTGGTAACCCTACCTGGCAGGTAACACTTATGTTTGGTCATGAAGTCGTCTAAAATCCGCCACGTGCCCTCTTTTAATTGCGAGAAGCAGATATATATAGCCAAATTCTCGCGCTTCGTTGCGGCGAAGTACTGCTTTTAATTTTTTAAGAAGAAAATAAAACCTTTTTAAATGGATCGAAAATATACCAATAACAATTTGTTAAGGATCTGTTTTTTTGTGAACCTCGCTTTTCACAGCTGTCCCGCTACGGCGTGTGTTTCGTTTATTTGACAGTATGTAGATTGTGGTAATTACATTCATGGCATTCGTTTTCTGAATCATAATCTGACTGTATGGATGGTTACCTGCCAGGTTACGCTTGTGGTTGGTCAGGAAGTCGCCTTACATCCGCCACGTGCCCTCTTTCTGTTCCCAGAAGTAGATCATAGAATGGTTTTAATAGTTTACTTTCAAATAATGCAAAGAGTATGCGACACGTGTTTCTCCCTAATTCTGGGCTCATCAGGCATACACACTCACTGCATCCCCTCTCGGGAATCGAATCTCTATCGTCAGCGCCAGAGTTGAAGCCCCTAACGTTGCGGTCAGCAAGTCGGCTAACATCCGCCATGTGCCGTCTTTCAGTTGCGAGAAGCAGATCATAGAATGGTTGAAACTGTTGCCCCTAACATTGCGCTACGGCGTGTGGTTCGTTTATACCTCGTGTCTTCTCATTAAACTTTTATCTCCCGAATATGTTATTGCAATCCGCAGCGGGAGCGTTTCTATAAACTTAATTTAAACTTACGTTTTACACCGTGCTTTGTTTCCCTTATGAACATGCTTGTATGCTTCACTCACTCGCTTCTTATTGTTTCGCTCCCTTCTCAATTGTTTAATGAATTTTTTGTTCTTCGCTGTTTGCGGCTCCTCCTTCATTTGTCCCTACTGCGTTCACAGTCTTTTCACGTGATTACGTGGGAGGCGTGATGACGTGACACTCAACTCCTCCTCCCACGGCCATCGAGCTGCTGTCCATTACAGTATATTGTGAAAAAAGAGGTTCCAGTTATGACCATTACGCGTTGAATTTCGAAATGAAACCTGCCTAACTTTTGTAAGTAAGCTGTAAGGAATCAGCCTGCCAAATTTCAGCCTTCCACCTACACGGGAAGTTGCAGAATTAGTGATGAATGAGTGAGTGAGTGAGTCAGTCAGTCAGTGAGTCAGTGAGGGCTTTGCCTTTTATTAATTAGTATAGATATAACAATAACAAAGTAAAGACAGAGGGAAGTTTTGGGGAACATGTAGGAAAACCCTGTATAACCGAAGTCTCAAAATACAAGAAATAAAAGTGGGGTAAAGCGTTAAGTTGTGCCTTTTCAGACAGGAGTCTACATATGACTACCACAGTTGATGGCTGTTCCGGTTAAGCTTGTTTCCAGCCAGAAGAGGTAGACAGACACTGGAAGTGACGTCAGCTGTATAAAAAATGTCAATCTTCCGATCTGCAGAGGGAGAGAAACAGAAGGCGTTATCTTAGAGTGCCTTCTTCAGGAGCGGAGGAGAATGACTGTCACCAGAAGCCTTAAACTGTCCCCTATGTGCCCACGCGTGACTATATATATATATATATATATATATATATATATATATATATTTATGTTCTTCTTCTTCATCTGTCAGAGCTCCAGTCAGACTGGATTTTGAGGCCTCTGGCAGCCTTTCTTAATGTTGCAGAAGTAAACCAATGCTTACAGGTTGGGAAAGTAATTAAGATGCATTCACATGCTACAGGGAATTTCATAGGTGTGTTGTGAATGTTCTTGACATTTCTTCTTTGCATTAAACAATCTGAAGAAAACCCAGTTGGTAGCCTGTACTGGGAGAATAGGGAGTAGATGAGGGCTTTTTTTTTGAGAAAAGTGACAAGTTTGAGAATCAGTGAGCAACTCTGTTTTTGACATTATTGCTAGGCTAGAATGTGTTCCTGGGCACATGTGAAGAGTTCTAAATTTGTATGTGCTTTTCAGATCGTTTAAATGAAGAGAATGAAGCACAGATATATTGACAGCTGGCAGATATTATCAGACAACAGAATAAGCTGACAAAGTCTAAGAGTAGCACACTACAACTTTACATAGCCCACGGTTAGCTTTGTGATGTCAGGCAAGTCTTGGATGGAACCTAAATATTGTCTTTTTAGTTGCTGCTGCATGTCCATTGTGCTGTGAGGGTGCACTGATTTGACGTTACAGTTGTTAGTGGACAAATTTTATATGCTATTAAAGTGAAACGCTTGGAAACCTTTGACACTTTATGATGCTTTCAGCTAGGACTCCGTACTTTGTTGAAATTGAAGATTATTTTAATTACCTTAATCTAATAAATTGATCAGTCATGACACCCATTGTGACGGATGGCCGGGACCCATGCCTGGCCGGGACGCCCCTTCTGTATATGTTCCAGAGGAGCAAGCATGGGCTGCACAGTACCTCCCCTGGACCACTTAGTGGCAGCCCCCCGGGTGACTGTGGTGCCTCAGATACCCGCAGGGCTCCATGGGAGATGGAGTTCCCCACAGCCCTGTTGGGATCTGGGGTGGCCACCAGGAGGCGCTGCAGGGGTTCCTGAGCCCATCTGGGCCGTAGTTGAGCCACAACCAGAGGTGCAGTCGGAAGCAGGTGGTCAAGCACCTGAAGCACTTCCGGGTGAGCTTTAAAAGGAGCCACAAGCCACCACTCTGGGAGCCGGTGTCGGGAGGAGGGAGACAAAGCTACCAAGGAGGAGTGGAGGACTTGAAGAGTTTATTTGTGCTTGTGACTTGTGGTTTTGTGGGACTGTCTTGTGGCTGAGGGACACAGGGAAGATGTGGGCCCCCAGCTGAAGAAGGAAAATAAACTATTTTGGTTTATTTTAACATGCCTCTGTTGTTAGTCTGTGTTGGGTCACATTGCAGATTGCAGACACTGTTATCGTTTTTTCGTGTCTGCTGTTTCTATAGGAGGGTGACAATGAGTTAAATTCCAATGGATGTTGACAAGCAATAAGAAAAAGGTATCACTGAAAACGACAGAAAACAAAAACAGCAAAAAAAAAAACAGTACAAGGAAAGTTCGAAGAAAGAATTTTTTTTTACAATGTTTCTGTTTGGGGATCGTTGTGCAAATGTGCACATCTGAGCTGCGACCACAGATCTAACTGCTCTGCGGATGATTCATTCAAGCATTTCAAAGTCACTTTGTTGTAATGAAAGTATCTGCCGAACATACTTCGTAGTAACGAGATTTCTATAGACTCGTGTCATATGAGGAAACTGTCGGGACCATCAAAATACTTTGTTGTAATACTCTCTCACCTCGGTCTCTCTCCTCTCTCTGCGCCCGCCAAGCATTCTGAAAAGTCTGAGTGAGTCTCCGTTGCCGGCAGTTCTCTCGCAGCCCGGCTGTCAGACGGCGCGGACCGGGGTTTGGGGACCCCTGTGTTAAACAATTTATGAAATTAAAAAACAGAAATTCACTGTTAAAAATGATAGAAAAAATAAACAAATAATTTTTATTTTTTGCAGAGACATTTATATATTTATATAAACGTAGAAGGGATGGTGAAGAACCCTTTAATTTATGATTTTACAACCAGTTTTTCTACTTAGAAATCGTTTTTACCATTAAAATAATATGAATTGTAACAATGATTATAAAATTTTGCAATATAACAAAAATATAAAATGATCAAAATATTACAGAAAAAGCTGTCATTAAAGTTATTTAATATTTATGAATATCATGTCTCTTATTATATGTTTTCAAAACTGTATTTGTTGTATTTTCATGTTACTTCATATTATATTATTTTTTTTAACCATTTCTTAGTGATTTCTTTGTCAGTACTTCATCTCTCCTTTCCCTCTTTTGTTTCCATGTTCTTTGGAAGCTTGTTTAGACCAACTTTATGGGCTTCCTCCTCATGAGTAGGAGTTCACTTTTTAAATAGGTAATAATAAGAGTAAGGTATATGTTACAGTGGGGACATGATGATTTTAGAGAGGCCTAGGTGGGGCATGGCCAAGAAAAGGTTGGGAACCACTGGGTTAGAGTCAATGAGATAACTTTGTCTTCTGCCGATGTAATATTCCTTATATGAGCACACTTTGCCTTGTACTTACATTAAGAGATAAATACGTTTAAATCAGAATTTCTGTTTTCATGTTTAGTACTTTTCTAAAGGTTTTGACATTTTCCATGTGAATTGTATGGTGCACGAAGTTTCATCATTTATTACGGGAAAAAATAGTCTAGTTCATATTTATTTAAAAAAGTCTATTTCATATTTATAGTCACTTACAACAAAATGTAAAGAGTTAGGGCAGAATGCGCTTTCAGCACTCATTGTTCTTATTTTATTGTATTTATCAGCCCTGCTGATATTATGTCTTTGGCACTTGAAGCATATAAGGATTTCAATTGGACGTCTTGTAGAGATTTTCTAACATAATTTGTTTATACTTTCTGTTATAAAAATAGATTTTTTTAGAAACTTAAGAGTAGTGATGAGTGTTTATTAATTCTAGTTCTGCAAATCTTCAGGGATGCCAGTGCTTTAATTTATTTTTATTTTTATTGGTCTTTGTACTTTTATGACTTTATTAACGGATGCCAGGCATACCTGGAGTGGGCTGCATGGATTTCTGCCTGTAGCAGTGTCTGGATTGAGCCTCAAGCTATGCTACAAACCCGTAACTGGAATACAGTGTAATCAAAATGACTCAAACTGGGGCAGATTCTGGTTGCAGGAGATGGTGAGATTAAAACAAAAATAAATTAGAATTAATTGATGCTCAAAAGCAGAAATAAAACAAAATAACTAGTAAACTTGAGATGTGGCAAGGCTTCAGAAGGCTTACTGCATGCCACTTCAAGAACCACCTACAGCTGATTAAAGCTTATAAAATGTGGATTATTGATGGAGTGTAAACTTGTCACAACTATCAGACAAATCCAGTACTCAGCATTTAAAAAAGCGGCTAAGCACGTCATCCACCAGGCCACAGCTCAATGTCTGAATAGAGCAGCAGCCATTGCAACACACACCGCCACTTACTTATTTCTTGCCCAGAGGAAGTGATTGATGAGTCAGTCTGTTGTCTCGATGTGCCTGAGGGTATTGGAGAACTAGGAAGACAAGAAGCTGGCAAAAAACCTGGGAGGGGGTGTTATTACTTGACAAGAACATACACTGTGTGGAAATGTCGCTGTAGACACTAGTGTGGGCAACAGGAACAATTTAGATAGCTATATGACAATGTAGTGGTTCTTCAAACTTTCTTTTTCTTGTGACCCAATTTTGTCTTATTTGTGGCTTTGAGATCCAGAATTACTGCTCATTATCAATCGGTGGATGGGGGGGTCCCCTGCCAACCATCATCCCTACCCCCTTGGAGAATCGTCAAGGAGAATGTAGGTCATAACCAGCAATGCCATTTGCTTTAACTGCTCGCGGCAACCTTTCGCATGACACTCCGCCAACTATACAGGACCTAACCCCATTAAGCACTGTTGCGTATCTGCGTGACTCAAATTCAGACAACACGGAAACCAAAATGGATTGCAACCCACATGCTTTAAGTGATTCAAATTAGGGTGCAGAAGTTTAGGAACCAGCATCCCTTATTTGGATTAAGGCAGGGACATCCACCTGAGATAAAGTGCTCTCAGACTGAGGTTAAGCAGCAAAATTGTTTCGGGGATTCACTTCACATTTGGTGGATTTATGAGTATGGTTTGTAACAAATACATTAGCTTCCAAGAAGCAGGAGAATGTGGTGGCTTCAGGCTATTTGGACAACTCCATAAAAGAAGAAATGTTTCAGAACTGACCTGGATGATAGGCTGGGGTAAGTGGATGGCTGATTGGGCAGCCCTGTAGGGAGGTAGAGTTGGAGATAAAGGAAGAGAAAATAGTATTTGTGGTGTGTTTTGTGTGCCTGGTGAGCTGAAGCCTTGCTTGGAGATGACTCAGATTCTTAATGGATGAGGTGTCCCTTGTTTAATCAGTTCTGTGCTGGTAATAATGGTCATAATTAATAATTAAGCTGTTATTTGGATGGCATGGTGGCATAGTGGAATCATAGGTGCAGAGCTCTGGCTTTGCATCCAGGACGTTTTACTCTCTTTTTTGGATTTCACACCTTCTCTGGTGATCTGAATGAGTTTTTCTCCAAACGCTCCAGCTTGCATCCCATATCCCAAAGAAATGTACGTGGAATGTTAATTGGTGACTTGAAATTAGTCTGGGTGTCAGTGTGAGTGTATCCTGTGACAGGACCCACACCCTATTTTGGGCTGCTGTCTGCCTTGTGCCCAATGCTGCTTTTATCAATTCAGGCCTACACAATCTTGAAATGAATTTTGTTGGTTTGAACTATAGATGTAAGGAGGGGAGTAGAATATCAGTTCCTCCAAGTTAAACATTGGATGGAAGTATGAAGTCTGCGACCTACTTTGTGACGACATTTGTGGTATATATAGCCCTGCTTCACTCCTGCTCATCCTGAGTCACTTACCGCCTCTAGTTTTCACTACAGCTTTACTTGTACTTTTGACGTTCACTTTATTTCCTCTTTAATATGCCATTTAAACATTCAGTGCAATCTGTATTAGTTCTTTATATGTGTAAAGTTGTTTGTGGACTATTTGTAATTTGCTTAGATGGAACATTGCTTTCTGTTGTCTCTCATTTTATATATCTGTTAGGGATGCTCTGATCAAGGTTTTTAAGGCACTCATTTTATGTTACCGAATTAACAGATTCCGATTTCTTTTCTTTATGCCTTTAAAAAACATTCTGCATAAAAAGCTCCTGCATAACCAGACGTGTAGAAGCCTTATATTCTATATTGAAAGTGTTAACTTTGGTATTTTTATAATTAAACTATAAACCACAGGTGTTACATATTCATTTTTTATTAAGAAAAGTGAAATTCTGTAGGCATATTGTTCATTGGCCATAAAAATACAAAAATTAATAAAATCCCCTTAGCGCTAGAATCCCTGAAGCCTACGAAAAGACTCGTAATCCTGGACCATCTTAAATCCATTCGCACCTCTCCGTCAGCATCTTTTGTTTTGTAAATGTGTTGATCAGCACAAGCAGCAAGCAGCCTGCTATCCCATCACCCCACTGTCATAGCTCAAGTCTGTTTATCTGGGTGTGAAGTGCCTGGAGTTGTATTGGGTAAATAATATCTCGTTATTTGGAATACATACATTTTATATGTGTTCCGTGTCTACAATAATACAATACAATACAATACAATACAATTTATTTTTGTATAGCCCAAAATCACACAAGAAGTGCCACAATGGGCTTTAACAAGCCCTGCCTCTTGACAGCCCCCCAGCCTTGACTTTCTAAGAAGACAAGGAAAAACTCCCAAAAAAACCTTTGTAGGGAAAAAAATGGTAAAAACCTTGGGAAAGGCAGTTCAAAGAGAGACCCCTTTCCAGGTAGGTTGAGCGTGCAGTGGGTGTCAAAAAGAAGGGGGTCAATACAATACAATACAGTACAATACAATACACAGAACAGAACAAATCCTCAATACAGTATAAAAATAAAAATTTTACAAGTACGGAGCAGAATTTAACAGTAGGTGATATCACTTAATATGATTTGGATTTGTTTAGCATCCTGGAGACCTCAGCCATCAAGCTGCCGCCCCCATTTGGCCATTCCACAGCTGAAACATTGCTTGGCCAGCCAATCCGATGAAAGGACCCCTCTACCCCACGATTCCTGCGATACTCCATGATCTGTGTAAGTGTAGGATGACAGGAAATGCGAGGCAACAAATATTGAACACATAGTTAAAACAGAAACTTTTTTCATGTTATAGTACTAATGACAACATTTTGACATGAAGTGTATAATGTGTGAAGACTGAAGTCCAAATATCAAATAAGCACTTTCACAAAAGGTACACGTATAACAGAACAAGTGCACTTTTATTCAAGAGTATAACCGAAGAAAAAGAAATCGGGTTAGGGTCTTATGCTGACACGACTGCTTGGGTGGTGCAGCGGTAAGAACTGCTGACTCATAATCAAGAGGTTGTGGGATTGATTCTGGGTGCTTCCTAGATTTACCGTTTGGAGTAGTTAGTTGCTCTTATTGTTACTATTATAGAATAAAATCATAATTTGATTTGAGTCTGTAACAGCTGGTGTAAATTTATGATACTTGGAAAAGTTAGCTTTGCTTTTTATTGTTCAGTTTTATTCTCTCAGTCTCGTTGCACGCTAGCCCCGATCTGACACTGCTGTTTCCCAATAAAGACGTGCTATAACAGAGGTGAACTCAGATGAGGATGAGGGTTCTACAGCAGGGAAAGAGAACAGAAACCGTCCCTGAAGGAAACGTCCACTAACACATAAGAACAACGCAGCTTCACCAGGGATAAATGCGAAAGATGGCACCATTTGGATGCAGCAACAGGTTGGGCGTCATCCTACCAGTCAGTCTGCCCCATGCAGACAAAACATACCGAGCTCGCCAAGGTATCATGCAAAGGTCCGTGTGCAATTATGTTTCTTGATGTTCTTTATATGAAAAACATGTATAAGTTACTAATATAAACGCCACACCGAATGTTGTTTACCTGTGTTTATTTACTTATCTTCCTACAGTGTAAAGTCAAAGTAGACTGCAGAGCTTCCTGCGTTTGATTGACATGGGCATGTTGCCAAAGGCCATGTGCAATGCCACTCCATATTTAGGAAAAGATCAGTTATGAAAAATGCAACGGCAGATCCCACCTGCAGTTGTAGACACTTCCGTACGTGAGCAGCTCTCCACGCTAGTGTTTAGAGCTGGCAGTGCCATGCTGACACTTCAGTACGTGAGCAGTGGTACCGAGCATGCAGTCAGGCTTCTTTTTTTTGGGCACATACACCATCAGCTACGGAGAAGAAAGGCGATGGTATTGTTAGCGTTGGCGCCCTTTCTTGCCCTGATGGGGTATTGCATACCTTGTTTGAGCCTGGAAGGTGGTCCTCAGGCATCCATGTGTGGCACACAAAGACTCGGTGTTTGGTTGAATACTCTTTGGCATATTTTTGGTCACCTATTTTATAAACATACCTGTTTTTTACCTGCTGATAAAGGCCAGAACCCTGAGTAAGCCTACCATATTGATGTAAATGTATAAATAGCAATAGATATTCTTTAACTGACTACAGGAGGTATTCTTGAGGGCCCTCTGCGTCTGCTTAAATGTTGTAAACCATTATTCTGAAGTGATGGCTGACAAAAAACTGAACTGTCCTTAAATATATTAACTACACTTTGAGTTGAACTCAGTAGGCATTGTGACATTTTCGGTGTCTGTCTATGGGTCTGAATGATATCACCCTGCCTTTTCAGTGGACTCCTGTAGTATCACCTTGGCAATCTTCCCCCAAAGCCTTTGAGCACGCTGAAGCCTGTTTTAGAGAGTCCTGACACATATCACATTCCAAGAAAATTTTACCTGTTCTGTGAGTTTGTTAAACTGCATTAGTTTTCTGCCACAGGGTCATTAAGTTCTTTCTGCTTGCTCTCAGAGCCTTGAAACAAAATTTCTAAGGATTAGTCAACACTAATGTGGATAAATTTGGAAACGTTACTTTCATTTTCAAAGTTTTCCAACCACACTAGCTTTTTCAGAATGCTTTCTAAAATGTGTTGAAATACCAAAAATCATGTAAGTGTTTGCCTGTTGGGCATGTTTATAACATTAGAAAGATTTAGACGAGAACAGGCCACTCAGGCCAACAAAGCTTGCCAGTCCTATCCACTTAATGCTTCCAAAATAACATCAAAGGTCCCTGAAGTCCTACTGTCTAATGCACTACTTGGTCGCTTATTCCAAGTGTCTGATTCTCTATGTAAAGATAAAATTCTTAATGTTTGTGTGAAATTCACCCTTAACAAGTTTCCAACTGTGTCTCTGTGTTCTTATTGAACTCATTTTAAAAGTCACAGTCTCGATTCACTGCACTAATTCCCTTCATAATTTTAAACACTTCAGTCAGATCTCCTCTTAATCTCCTTTTGCTTAAACTGTAAAGGCTCAGCTCTTTTAATCTTACCTCATAACTCATCCCCTGTAGCTCTGGAATCAGCCTAGTCACTCTTCTCTGGTCTTTTTCCATTGCTGCTTTGTCTTTTTTGTGGCATGAAGACCAAAACTGTATGCTGAACTCCAGGTGAGGAATCACCAGTGTGTTATAAAACTTCAGCATAGCCTTCTTTGACTTGTACTCCACACATCAAGGCGCTATATAACCTGACATTCTGTTAGCCTTCTTAATGGCTTCTGAACACTGTCGGGAAGTCTATAGCTTAGAGTCCACTATGACTCCTAAATCCTTCTCATAAGGTGGACTCTCGATTATTCCGACCGCCCATTATGTATTCAAACCTAACATTTTTACTTCCTATGTGCAATTCTTTACATTTACTGACAAATTTCATCTGCCACAAATCTGCCCAAGCCTGTCTACTATCCAAGTTCTTCTGTGATGATATAACGGATTCCAAATCCACCTATCTTGGTATCATCGGCAAACTTAACTAGCTTGTTACTTATATTCCTATCTAAATCATGTGTATATGAGGGGCGTTCAAATATAAACAGGAATTTATGAGCTATGCTTTATTTATTGAATACAATGAAATGACTAGAATTTTTCTGTGTAGTCTCCTGCCACTGCAATTCACTTGTTCCAGTGCTTAGGAAGCTTCTTAATTCCCGAAGATTAGAAGTCTTTTGACTACATGCTGACCTGTTCTTGCACAGCGTCAATAACCTCCTCATTCGGCTTGAATTTCTTCCCTCCTAAAGATTCCTTAAGTGGACCGAAGAGATGATAGCCTCTCTCTGAATGACTTGCATCAATCATATACTTTAAACTGAGAGAGAAAGAGAGAGACACTCATCCCCAAACTGTTTTTTAAGTCTGGAGTAAATCTGAGATGGAATGACTCCTTCATTTGTCAAAAACTGAATAAAAATGCGCTGCGCAACACTACTGTGTGCCTCCTGCTCCGACATGTTGATTACAACTGACAGCACGGGGGGAAAGAGCAGCTAACACTACTAACAACATTGTCCAATGAGTCAGGTCTACTTTGCAATATTTATAGGAACAGAGCATGAAAATTCCTGTTTATAATTGAACACCCCTTGTATATTAAAAATAGCAGTGTCCCTATCACTGACCCCTACTGGTCACCACTCTTAATAATAATAATAATTCTTTGCATTTAAATAGCGATTTTCTCACTACTCAAAGCACTCAGCAATTGCAGGTTAAGGGTCTTGTCAAGGGCCCAACAGAGCAGAGTCCCTATTGGCATTTACAGGATTCGAACCAGTAACCTTCCGATTGCCAGTGCAGATCCCTAGCCTCAGTGCCACCACTCCGCCTTAACATCAGCCAATTCTGATAAGGTTCCTTGCACCATCACCCTTGTTGTGATGAACGTGGCTACAGTTCTCCGTCCAACCATCCATCCACTTTCTAACTGGCTTATCCAGTTTTGTGCCACTGGGATCCATGCTGCATTGGATGTAAGACAGGTTCCAGCCTCGGACAGGCTGTCACTGTCACATACATTCGTCCACAGCAGTGACAAACTGAGCTGCTCTGTATGTTCACTGAGTTTGTGTTTGAAAACTTTTAACATTGACCAGACATTCATGTTTCTGATACGTTTGGGAGCATGTGCTTATATGGTATACAAGAACATAGATTGGCACAGTGGCACAATTGTATCCTGCTGCCATGCAGTAAAGAGACCAGGATTCACGTTCTGAGTCCTCCTTGAGAAGAGTTTGTAATGATCTCCCTGTGTCATGCAGATTAGGTGACTTGGTGATGCTAAATTGGCCCGTGTGTGTGTGCCCGCCTTACGATGAACTGGTGCACTGTACAACTTTTGTTCCTGCCTTGTGCCTTATGCTGGATAGGATAGGCTCCAGAACTGGATTTGGCAGATTAGAAAATAACATGACATACTGTAAAAGAATATTTGTCATAATTATAAACCACAATTGTAATAAAGTTTTTTATCAAAAGACACAAGGCCGCCATGCTTAGTAAGTTTACAAGTTATACTTAGCTGTGCCTTGGTTGAGGGTTTACATGGTCATGTGTGTTAGCCCGGTGTCTCGGAGACCAATACCCCGGTTTCTCACAGTGAAATAAGGGCATACATGGCATTTTAAAAACCAGATGTTTGTGAATAACTGGGTTATTAAAGCGCTTATAAATGCACACATTGTGCGATTTCCTTTAAAGCCCTGGTCTCACAGTTTTCACCTAGCGTAGATGTGCTTATTTTTATATTTCAAAGTCACACTCTTTTGCACAAAATACAATCTAATTTATGTTTAACACACTACTTTTGGTAAAGGTGTGAAGCAATGCTGCTTAACGACCAACGTGTCTCAAAATAAATCTGTAGTATCAGGTGCACGGCAATTCAGTTTCTCAACTCATAGATTTTTAACTCTTAATGCAAGTTAACTAAACAATGGTTAATCAGTAACATCCCTAGCTTAGTTTGATTTTCAGATCCCTTTTCATTGCTTATGTTGTTTTATTCTTCTGTGAACAGTCGCTGTATATTTTCATGTTTTTTGGGATGGGTATTTTTGGTTGAAATATTGATTAGGCTTTGGACATCATGTCTAGTGGGCAGGAGGAGGAGTATAGGGACCTAATCAATGGCTTTGTTAAATGGTGCGACTCAAACCACCTACACCTGAACACCAGTATAATTAAGGAGCTGGTGGTGGATTTTAGGAGGACCAGGCCCCTCATGGACCCTGTGATCATCAGAGGTGACTGTGTACAGATGGTGCAGACCTATAAATACCTGGGAGTATAGCCGGATGATAAATTAGACTGGACTGCCAATACTGATGCTTTGTGTAAGAAAGGACAGAGCCGGTTATACTTCCTTAGAAGGCTGGCGTCCTTCAACATCTGCAATAAGATGCTGCAGATGTTCTATCAGACGGTTGTGGCGAGCGCCCTCTTCTACGCGGTGGTGTGCTGGGCAGGCAGCATTAAGAAGAAAGACACCTCACGCCTGGACAAACTGGCCTGGAAAATCTATCTATCTATCTATCTATCTATCTATCTATCTATCTATCTATCTATCTATCTATCTATCTATCTATCTATCTATCTATCTATCTATCTATCTATCTATCTATCTATCTATCTATCTATCTATCTAGTTAATGAAAGCTTCGTATCATAATTTTTTGTTAGAGAAAAAAGAAGTGTTTTGATCTTGTAACCTGTAGGGGACGCCACTGGACCCCAAACCCAATAAAGCCCAACACACTTTTAGATTTAAATAAATGTCAGCATTTTTCCAAATGTCATTCGCAAAATACACCAGATAAACCAGTTCTTCCTCCGGTTGTGTGTTGCCCACTGCCTCCTGATTTTGACTCCCTGATGTGAGGCAACAGGCTTCTTTTTAAGCCGGACCTGGGAATGCTTCTGGTGCCACACCATATCATCCTCGAAGCACATTTATAAAGTAGGGAGGACTTTCCCCGACAGCACACTTTATCGGCACCCAGGGAACCCGACAGGGTTGAACTTCCGGACTCCCAAGCACCCTTGTGGGTATGGCTGTCACACGAGGACCACTGCCACCTGGTGGATGGAACTGCTCCCAACGTCTGGCTTCATGCTGGTCCATCCATTATATTACACTTGCCGGGCACAAAGTTAGTATTTTGTCAGGCCAACCAATCAGTCTGTCCTTCAACTCTGGCTTCCCGTCCGAATAAGAAATCATCCTCTTTCTCAGGCCGGGATGCCTGTTTTCCTCTTACAATGTCAAGTCAGTGTTTAGTAATTTCATACTGTTCCTCAGCTACATTCTTTATGAAGCCTGAGTTTTATAGCTTTTCTTTACATCAGTTCAGATCTAATTAGGATTCAACACTTATACAGCTTGGGATGTGACGTTGTTTTCATAAATGAACTATAAATCAACGTAAGAACTTTGCATTTACAGATAATCATAAAAATATTTGATTGCTATGAATATGTCCCAACTGTGGTATACACCTGATGTGATCAAACATCAGAATGAAAATGAGCGCGTGACTAACAATGGAGGCTTCTTCTGCCTTAGCATTGTGATTAATCAGAACAGAGTTTAACCGAACTGCTTTGCAGTCTCCCTGGAGTCATCAGTCTGAAGAAGAGTTTCAACAAATGGGTCAGTTCTTTCGAGTCCCGTCCTTCCTTCGACTGTCGACGAGCGCCATAAGAAATGTCTGTATCCCTGCTTTTTTTTGCTATATGACGTTCAGTTTGCCTTCCTGATACTGTATATCGTTCCATTTTCTAGAAAACATTAGTTTAGGTTGCAGTGGGAGTTTCCCTTCAGCCTTTGTCAGGCTTTGTTTTTCTCCTTAATTTTGAATGTGAAGAAATGTTTCTTAAGATACGCTATACTGCATGATTTCCAAGGGAATAAAAGCCCACTTCAGTGAGTTTTGTTCATCTGGCATCTGTGTCGCTTCACGTCTGAAGTGGACTTGCTACTTTTGCTCCTAATGAGGTGTTAGCTCTTCTGTGCCTTGTTTCAAAGAGACAAGCTGAACAACTAGATGAGAGGGTAGTTTAAGGATGAGCAGTAATTACAGACCGACAAGTTAATCAATGCTTGTAGAAAATCTAAAAAGTTTGGAATGAAGTGTGTTACCTGCAGAAGCACAATTCGAGCAAGTCCTCAGACTATTGCCATCTTTCTGCTGGATCGTGACCTTATTCACCGTCCTGAGCCTGCAGTTTCTTCATCCTCCTTTATTATTTCATTTTGTGTGGATTACCTTTCAAGTTAAAAAAATATTGTAAGTAATAGTATTTTATTAATGTTTTGTTTCACTATAAATCTTAGACTTTGAATTAGAAACTTATCGTTTATGTAGTGCCAAAAATGAGTTTCCATTTTTTCCTGTAATTCTTTGTTTAGATAATCAATCAGTAGCAGATGCTTGTTTTCCTCTATTGTTCATGCATAATTGTTCTTCTATGAACATTTTGTGTTGCTCTGGTTATGAATGTTTATTTGGAGAGCAGTAGCCTAGTGGTTAAGGCTCTGGGTGCCAAAGTGGAATGTTTATCCTCACCTTTGGCTCTTGCCTGTGTGACACTGAGTAAGTCACTATAATTGTCAGATGTCCTGCTGGAAAATGAAATTAATGCATAAATGCTTGGAAATGAAATGTATTGTAAATATTAGGCTTGAGACAAAAATTTCATTTTATCGAATTTTGGGATACAGAATACCGGCAATAGAAAATGTGGCCTTGTGTTGTGCATAGTGTGACATTACCACATGACAGAAATGAAACAAAAAGGCAAATGACAAATGTCTTGTGTCAAAGGGAAGAAATTTAAAAAGCCAATTAAAACACTAGAACTAAGATATAATGTGGCAAACTGACTGCACTTAGCGGTACCTTTTATTGCTGTCTGCCTAGCCATGTGAAGGTGAAACGCCAACAACAACATATGAACATAAGAACATAAGAAATTTGACAAATGAGAGGAGACCATTCTGTCCTTTAAGCCCTAATAGCCAAATTGTCTCAATATCTCATTCAGATTCCTCTTAAAGGTTGTCAAAGTTTCTGCTTCAACTCCAAGTCTAAGTCTCCAGTCTCACAACTCTGTGTGTAAAGAAGTGCTTCCTGGCTTCAGTTTTAAATGCACTTCCCCTTAATTTCCACTGATGTTCTCGCGTACGTTTTTCACCCTTAAGCTGAAAGAGTGTTGCTGGATCTACTTTATCAATCAATGCCTTTGAGGAGTTTAAATACCAGGATTAGGTCCTCACGCAGTCTCCTCTGCTCGGGACTAAACAGGTTTACTTCTCTGTCTGTCACAGTAGGACATGTCCTCAAGTCCTGAGATACACTGGGATGCTCTCCTCTGCACAGCTTCAAGTTCTGCTATGTCTTTCTTGTACTGTGGTGACCAGAACTGCACACCATGCTCCAACGGGTGGATTATATACAGTCGTGGCCAAAAGTTTTAAGAAGGACTCAAGTGTTGGTTTTCACAAAGTTTGCTGCTTCAGTGTCTTTAGATCTTTTTGTTAGATGTTTCTCTGGTATACTGAAGTAGAATTACAAGCAGTTCATACGTTTCAAAGGCTTTTATTGATAATTACATTCAGTTTATGCCAAGGTTATTATAGTTTTGTCTTTTTATATTAGTTTTTATTTCTATATTTTTTCTGACCTTACTTGGAAATTCAGTTTAGTTTTAGTTTCCTTCATCATGTATTTTTAGTTTTAATTTAGTTTTTATTTTACAAAGACATTTCTATTTTATTTTTATATATATTAGTTTCAGTTTTAATTTTAGAAATTATGGTACGGTTAAAGAGCTACTATGGAGTTTAGTTTTTGTGTCACAATGAGACAGAACTGTACACTTAATGGGTTTGGATATAATAGGAGTTTAATGTTGGTGGAAGCTTAATACACTATACGACACAGTTTACTATCTGGTTTTGTTTTTGTCTGATTAAAACAAGCATAATCAAAACCAGGTACTGAATGTGAACAATTTTACACAGTTTTATCATTTTTAAAATATTTTCTATTTCATTTGTGCTGAACAAATCTGTGCTGCCTGTTGGCACTTTTTTCTTTTCCTTTTACTGCCCAGAATGGGCCAATTTGTAATGAAATTTAGGTGAATTTTAAGGTGTGACGGTTTTTTAGTCTAAATGTCTACAGCACACAACATATCCTGCTCCAACGACAATGTGCTTATAATGAATACCTTCAATATTGCATTCAAAAATCTCAAATACTGGGCTTTGTTATTTTCTACCAGCTATATTGATCTCTGATTCCATCTCAGGCACAAACAATTTATAGACAGAATTTTGCCACTTGCAGGCCTGAAAAGATATCAAAAATTAGAAAACAGATTCTACTGCTCTCATGAAAATCACCGGGGCTTAGGAAGAACAGGACCCTTAGGCTTGAATGAGTGTGCAGATCACACCTAGCTTTATCAAGGGAAACAAAGAAAAACAAGCATGTAGTGTGAAGGTTAGGGGCAGTGAGACTTGAATAGCCCACCATAAGAACAGTAAACCTTTAATGAACAGAGCAAGAGCAGGTAATAAGAGTATGGAGGAGCAAAAAATGACAGAGACACCATCTGAGATTAAGAACAATATATATGACACTATCTAAACCTGTTGATCCAGAGCAGGATCGCAGGAACGTGGAGCCTACCCCAGCAGGTCTGGATGCAAGGTAGGAAAAATCCCTGGTATGCAATATGTATGACATCCATCCATCCATCCATTTTCCAACCCGCTGAATCCGAACACAGGGTCACGGGGGTCTGCTGGAGCCAATCCCAGCCAACACAGGGCACAAGGCAGGGAACCAATCCAGGGCAGGGTGCCAACCCACCGCAGATGTATGACATGGCTAATGTTAATAACAAAAAGAATATGATGATCTCAACTATCAGTTTTGAAAGAGAGAGAAACATTGAAAAAATGGGGACAGATATTTTAAAACAAAAAAGGCCTTGAAGAATCTTTATAAAATAAAAGATTCTTTTTTAACCAAAATGCTCCATAGCACAAGACACCATCGTAATACAGAATCCCAACACAAAGTCTAAAACAGCTGAGCTGAAGGTCAAAATATCCGAGTACTTCACAATAAACACCAGGCACAGCAAAAAAAAAAAAAAATACAGAATTCACCAAAAACTCTCAAGTGCATTCAAAATGAACCATCAGGAACTGTGGTAGGCCCTCCATATTTATAGATAGGAGGTTGGGGCATTTCCTGGCGATGATTGACAGGCTTTTGGGGAGCTACCTGCAAAACACAAGAAACTTAATATGGTTATTGGCAACAAAACAGATAATAAGCAAAAGTAACATTAACATATATAAATAGCACAAAATGGACAAAAAAAGACAAGAAACACGACATTGAACCCTAGCTGAAACTTGACACTTACGATGCGGAGCCATGTGATATTAGGCAAAAATTTCAGAAAGCTGTGGCGTTCACAGATTTTTTTATAACCTTGTTCATGCAGTTAGTTTTAATTGTACTCACTTTGGTTGCATTGAATTTGCACTTCGGTGGTCGCATTTTCAATGTAGTCAATCTAAACTGTTTTAATTATACATAAGCTCTTATACCTTACACTTTTACTTAAAAATAATACATTTATTGATGGGTGGTACTACTTTGAATCCTCATGTAACATTTCAGTTATTTTGATCAGGGATTTATTCAGTTTTGTTATATACTGTAATTAGTGTTGCATAGCAACAGATATAGGCAGAAAGGGCTAGAGGCAAACAGCAGGGAAGAAGAAGGACTATTGTCAATTTCCTACAGCAACCTCCAAATCAGTATATCCAGGCTTGAGTTTATGTGGCTTGGCATAATTTGATTGGCAAAAAAAAACTTAAAGCTTTGGTCAATTTATAATGTTTACTGAGTTTACTGAGCAACTGAAGCTCAATACTCTGATGAAATTTTCAGAGAGTAACACATGTAATACTTGAGTCATTGTGATTTAGGTCACGCGTGTCAAACTCCAGTCCTGGAGGGCCGCAGTGGCTGCAGGTTTTCATTCTAACCATCTTCTTAATTAGTGACTGGTTCTTGCTGCTAATTAACTTCTTTTGCCTTAATTTTAATTAACTTGACTCAGGCCTCTTTGTTGTTTCTTTTTCCTTATTTAGCAGCCAAACAATAGTGAAACACAAAACAACCCGCCACAGGACCAGCTCACCTGTGCCCATCACACAGTATCTGAAAGTAAAGAATGGTGAAGATCTCAGTAAGGTTGATCTCTCAGGTCACCAAAACATTTTGGTGGTGTTCTTAGAAAAAACAGAAAAATCAACAGTTTTTTGAAATGTCTGCTGTGGCAGAATGAGAGCAGCAACAAGCCATGGAATTAAATAACGGGCTTAATTAACAGCAAGAATCAGCTTCTCATTAAGAAAGTAATTGGAGTGAAATTGGTTAGAGTTTGAAGCCTCAATTTAGCTGGATATCTGTTGGCTCGTTTCAGGTCTCATTTCTGTTTGGCTCTCATTTAATGAAGAAAAGAATCAATTCAAAGCTCTGAATCCTTAAAAACAGGGCTATTAAAATGATGGGAAAAATAATTTAATTAGTAGTGAAAACTGGTCACTGATTAGGAAAAGGTCAGAATGAGAACCTGCAGTCACTGCGGCCAACCAGGCCTGGAATTCGACACCCCTGATTTAGCTGCTCTCACAAATAAATTAATAAACAAATAAATAAGTCAATCTCTCTATTATATAAAAAAATCCTGGGACGAGTCAAAACTTTTTAGCCTGGGATCAGATGTGACTTTTTCAGAGAGATACTTTCAAGTCCCGCGAGACGAGACTTTGTGCCAAGAGATTTAACCACGGAAATAAAAGTCAAAGAGTAGATGACAAAGTAGAATGTCGTAAAGAATTCAAAAACGTTGGTGCGATACATATGCAGAACAGGTTAGAGATAATGGAAGTACGAAAATTCAAAAGTCTCAAAAAAATGAGAGTAAAGATCGCTAAATTATTACTCTGTGAAATAACGGAACAGTGAAAAGAGATTGAATATATTGTTCGGATTTAAACTTTAAGCCGGAGACTCGTAGATCATCTAATTCGTGTTGCCATCAGGGAAAAGTACTGTTTCTTCCCAATGAAGAGGCATATCTGTGATAATTAAAAGATTTGTTGTTTGGTGAAAGTGAAATTCCACATATGCAACTGGCAGAGATGCAAAGTTGCTAGCGCATAGCACAGGCCAGGGAGTTGGCGAGCGAAGCAAGTACGGGGTGAAGCCCCCTAGTAAATAAATAAATAAATAATAGACCCACACATCAGGACCAAAACTTCACTTTGACTATCTGGAGCTACACCTCATCCCAGGCAGCCTGACCCCAAACACTACAGAAAATGCTCCAGAGGAGGTCTGGCTTCAAAACGTCAAATACTTTTTTAAATGTCCCAAAATATAGAAAAATGTACTGAAATATCCTACAAGGGAGAACAAAACATTAGCTTGAGAGAAGTCCCTCACAAAATCTTGGTATCATTTATGGGATTTGTAAGAGCCAAATCCTTTAAGTTGATATTAATGTTAAAATATATCTTAGTTTGCTTACCATATATACTCGCAGATAAGTTCTCCCACGGATAGGTTGGGGCTTGATTTTACTGTATAATTTCCGGTATTTTATAATGTTGGTCGTATAAGTCGAATGCGGAAAACTCACGCTTTGGGTCCAAGAGATTATGATATGCTAAATAACACCCACTTGAGAGAGTAACCATGGAGCACACAGCCTTTTTTTAGTATGTATTGTGCCTACATGACCACACAGTAATACCCAAACTATTCTGAAGCAACATTTTTTGTATCTCACACCCTTATACAAGGAGTGTTCGATCAGAAGAAAATATGAAGCAGGTTTTAAATTAAAAGTTGTTGAAGTGGTGAAAGAAATTAGTAACTGCGCTGCTGCAACAAAATTCGAGTCTGAGAAACTGATGAGATTGGAGGAAGCAAAAAGATGTAAAAAAAATGTAAGTGTTGTATTTTTGAACAGGCGTGTAAGTCGGGGTCTGATTTTATGATTGATTTTTCGGGTTTCAAGACCCGACTTATATGCGAGTATATATGGTATTTTGATCTTGAATATAATGTAGCCTTAACATAGATAATGGAAGTTTCACTTTAAGATTCAGTTGAAGTTAATGGAATATTCTTTATGTTAGCTGTGTGTGACAGTGGTATAGCCTATAGATTGAAGTTAGAAAGAAACATGAACTGTCATACAGTGTAATAGATAAATAATTGAATTGAAAAAAAAACTTGTACAAATGGTATAGCAAGAAATGTCTTTTCAGACAGGAGTCTTAATAGAGACTGCTCACAGATGGCGATTCCTTTGCTTTTCAGTCCTTCTGAGCAGAAGAGGAAACCTGGATGGTGGACGGACACCAGAAGTGACGTCTAAAGTTGTTAAGGCAGGTTGCTTCTCCCTCATTCGGCATGATTTTTGTGATGAATTACTTGATATTTTTATTCATTGATTCAAGATGACATCACTTTGGCAAAATTGTGGGCATAGTTTTTTTTTTTTGTGGTTTATGACAATGGCGTTGTTACCTGTCACAGAATTTCAGGGTCATCATGCTGCCACTGTTTAGTTTGGAAGGACATATAATCAATTAAATATTCAAAGAAAGACTTGTCAATACAAAACTACGCTATAAAGAATGATTTTGGGTATTTTGATTGTTGATAGTAGTTATGGCTTGGATGTTATGATCTGTTATTCTCATTAGCGACCCTGCCTTGTTCTTCACAATTTCCTTTTTAACTTGTTCACATGTCTGCTGCTTCATAATTAATCCTCACATTAATGTTAATAAAATAGACAGGCGGGTTACTGTTTGTAGTTACAGTCAAAGTAAAACGTATGTGAACCCCTAGGAATTATCTATATTTATGTCTAATTCCCATATAAAACCTGGTCGTATCTTCATGTAAGTCACAATAATGAACAAACACAGTCTCCTATAACTAAAGATACACAGATTTTCAGAGAATGTTTGACCATATTAAATAAATCATTCAAACTGTGAAACTGAAGGTTGGAAAACGTAAGTGAATCCTGAGCTAATGAGTTTTTAAAAAGCTCATTGCAGTCAGTATTTAGCACACCTGGAGTCCATTTAATGAAACGAGTTCAGAGGTGTAGTGCCCTAGAATGACTTTGATTGATCAAAAACACTATAAAGTTTGAGTTTGAGCTTTGGACAAGAAGCATATTCAGATGGGAATCACGCCTCGCACAAAAGAGCTGTCTGAAGAGCTACGATCGAGAATTGTTAATCCACATAAGGCTGGAAAGGGTTACAAAGTCATCTCAAAGATTTGAGATATTCATCAGTCTGCTGTTAGGCAAGTTGTCTATAAATGGAGACAATTTGGTATTGTGGCTACTCTGGCTAGAAGTGGGCGCCCTGCCAAGATGACCCCAAGAGCACAACGCAAAGTCAGCAATGAGGTAAAGAAGAACCCTAGAGTGACAGCAAAGGACTTGAAGAAGTCATTAGAACTGGCTAACATCTCTGTTCATGAGTCAACTATACGTAAAACATTGAACAAGAAAGGAGTCCATGGCTGAACACCAAGAAAGAAGCCACTGCTATCAAAAAAGAACATTGCTGAATGCCTAAAGTTTGCGAAAGAGCACTTGGACACTCCACAACGGTACTGAGAAAATGTTTTGTGGGGTGATGAAACCAAAATTGAACTAGATAGATAGATAGATAAATAGATACTTTATTAATCCCAAGGGGAAATTCACATACTCCAGCAGCACCTTACAGAACAAGCAGAACTTCATTTGGCGTAAAAAGGGCACTGCATATCGACATTAAAACATCATGCCTACAATAAAGTATGGTGGAGGGAACTTCATGATTTTGGCCTGTTTTGCTGCATCAGGGCCTGGACAGCTTGCCATCATTGAGGGGAAAATGAATTCACAAGTTTATCAACAAATTGTTCAGGATAATGTGAGGGTGTCTGTCCATCAACGTAAGCTCAGAAGTGGCTGGGTGATGCAACAGGACAATGACCCCAAACATCGCAGCAAATCCACAGCACAATGGCTTCAGAAGAACAAACTCCGCCATTTGGAGTGGCCCAGCCAGAGCCCACATCTCAATCCTTGAAGAGAGCCATACACAGAAGACAACCAAAAAATATGGAAGAGTTAAGGCAGTTCTGCAGGGAAGAATGGGCTCAAATTCCCCCAACACGATGTCCAGGTCTGATCTGCAGTTACAGGAAGCGCCTGCCAAAGGAGAGTCAACCAATTATTAAATCCCAAGGTTCACTTAAATTTTCCACTGCCACTGTGAACATTGAATGCGTTTGTAAAATAAAGACATGAAAGAGTAGAATTTTTTGTGTGTCATTGGCTTAAGCTCATTGTGTATATCAGGACCTGTGACTTAGATGAAGATCAGATCACTTTTTGTGACCAATTCATGCAGTAAACCAGATCATTCCAAAGGGTTCACATACTTTTTTTACTTTGACTTAGAAGTCCCTCAAGGCCAAGTGTGTTTGTATATGACTTTGAGTAACTAAAATATATTATCACAGCTTTACTTCCACCAAGCAGCTTTAATAGATCCATTGAAAATAAATCAAGGTTCTTTATGAGAACTTGCATATACGTGTACAGTCAACCCTCCATATCTGTGAGAGTTTGGCTCTAGGACCCCCTGCGTATACCAATATCCGTGCATTGTCAAGTCCCTTATTTTATAAAATAAAGTAAAACTTTGTTGTATTTACATATAATATGCATATCCATTCTTAACACTTTCAGTCATGTCTTCATTACTTATAATACCTAATACTGTGTAAATGCTATGTAAATAGTTGTATTACAATACTGTGTAGTTAGTGAATACTGACAAGAAAAAAGTCAGTACAGACGCAATGACAAGTGTATAGAAGTTAGCAGAATTCTCTTCTATAACTCTGTGATGGCCAGTGTGGTGTGGTGTGCTGGTAACGTCACTTCAAGAAAGGCCCACTACATCAACAGGCTCATTAGAAGTGCAGGCTTAGTTATGGGACACACTCTGGACCCCAGAGGAGAGAATGAAGACAACAGTGAGGTCCATTATCAATGAAGCTGCACATCCTATCTCTGTGACGCACTAACACTGAGGACTCTCAGCCTACAACTTATTCAACAGAAGAGGGTCACGAAACTGACGGTGGCGGGGGGGGGTACTTATACCAACGGCAATACGTCTGCTTAATGCCTCACTGTGACTGTTACAGCCCAGTCAGAACTTTTCTTTCTTTTGAATTTTTCTTGCTTTATAGTAACTCTGGTGTGTGTTCAGACCAAATTGTGTGTGTGTGTATATTTATTTATTAACTTATTTATCTATCTATTTACACATATTAAGACACCACACACACCCACACTGGCACTGGCACCTTTTATAGCACAGGTAATGAAGCAGCAACAGTGAGGTTTTAGTCAAGGAGTGAGCAAGCCAAATCGAGATAAAGCATACTGGAGTGAGACAGGGATACTGGCGTGCATAGTATCGGTGTTCACACTAAGAAAACAGCTGTTAGAACTTTCATGGTTTCAGGAGACAATATGGTGAGCAAAATAAGCAATGTTTACCATTTATAATAGGTGTTGACATCACTGCTTCAACCGCTGTGATCTGTAGTTGCAGCCCCCTAAACCCCCAGACACAATCTCACAGAGTCAAGCCCCGGGTTTAAATAAAAGGTTTTATTACTAATAGTTACTATTACAAGGGCTTCTTAATACAGTTTTGCACAAACACAACAAAACAACCCACTTCTCTCTTCTTTTCATTTCTTCCACTCCTCCCAGGCAATCTTTGTTCATCGTCCACCCAACTCAGACTCATCTAGATGAGGTCAAGCGGCTTCTTTTATCTCAGACCCAGGAGTACTGCCGGTGCTAAGGCATAGCCTTTTTGGAAGCATTTCCAGGTTTAAGTGGATGGCTCCCCTGCAGCACCCTCTAGTGGCAACCACAGGACCCAGCAAGGCTGCCCCATGAGACTGTAGTCCCAGCATGCCTTGCAAATGTCCATACAAGTAGAGTTACCCAGTAATGCAGGTACCTAATGGGTCAGGGAATCATGTAGCCCTGGCAGGTTGTCTTCTCCTGTCTTTCCATCACACTGGCCTCCTGGGCAGGTATGGTTACTCAGCCCTGCTCTGCCAGGGGGGGCCAGGCCAGCATACCCATGTCCACACTGGCCAAATCAGGATGATCTTCACCATCCTTCTCATGCCTCCATAATGGCTAGTCTCCTGTCTAGGTAAGGAACCTTGCCCCATCCTTCCCGGGATGCCCACCATGTGCGCTATCCATCACACCATTTACGAGTACTGATGGTATTATGCTGGTATTAAGCAGCTGGGCTGCTTTTTCTGCTTATAGTTATTCAGAATGTTATGTTTAGTAATTCAGTTTTTGTAAAATGAAATTAGGTTTGTTTGTACTCTTACAGCTTTTTCTGTTTGTTCCTACTGTTGACTGTCTGTCTCGGGTTAACCACTGGCTCAGAAGTAATTACCTGCAGTTGAATTCAGATATTAATTGTTGCTCCTTGAGATTTCCATTCTGAGATTAGCTTAAAATGATCTTCTGTCTCTCCTGCTACTAAGTCCAGTCTACGTAACCTTTGACAAGTCCCTGATGCCTGATTCATATGTAAGATCAGTCAGCCATTCGTGTTTCTTTCATTTAAGAAATCTTTCTAAACTAAGAACTGCTGTTTCAAAGCCAGAATTGGAGATGCTTGTTCATTCTTTTGTTTCCTCACGACTCGATTACTGTAGGGTGGCACGCTGGCGCAGTGGGTAGCGCTGCTGCCTTGCAGTTAGGAGACCCGGGTTCTCTTCCCGGGTCCTCCCTGTGTGGAGTTTGCATGTTCTCCCAGTGTCTGCGTGGATTTCCTCTGGGTATTCCGGTTTCCTCCCACAGTCCAAAGACATGCAGGTTAGGTGCATTAGCGATTCTAAATTGTCCCTGTTGTGTGTGTGTGTGTGTGTGCCCTGTGGTGGGCTGGCGCCCTGCCCGGGATTTGTTTCCTACCTTGTGCCCTGCGTTGGCTGGGATTGGCTCCAGCAGACCCCTGTGACCCTGTAGTTAGGATATAGCGGGTTGGATAATAGATGGATGGATTGATTACTGTAGTTCTCTTTATACGGGTCTGAGCAAGTCCTCTCCCTCACGTCTGCAGTTAGACCAAAATGCGGCCACCAGGCTTTGAACTTTGCGCTAGCTGGAGTGATCATTTCACTTCCATTCTGCACACACTGCACTGGCTCCCAGTGTTTTATAGAATTCATTTTCAAATTTTGGTACGTACTTACAGAGCCTTGCATGGACGAGGTCCTGTGTACCTTATTTGCTTGCTCCATTGTTATACAGCTTGTCGGGCTCATAGATCTGGGCAACAGGGCCTTTTCGTTGTGATATAGCAGGTCTGCGGCTCAGAAGTAAAAATAAATAAATAATCGCCGCATTCGTGGCTTAAAGAGGGGGCGTGGTAGTGTGGCCAGAGCGGTTCTTGGACACGATGTGGTGCGGGCATTTCCTCACTTAAGAGTGCAGGTGAGGAATTGTCCGTATCCGTAATTGATGCTGGGAACTGCTAATCGCGCACCTGTGCCACGTCTCCATTATATATAGTAGGAGCGCGAGTGTGGAGCAGGAGAAATATGGAAAAAGATCGAAAAAGAGAATGGAGGTTAGACGAGGAAGAAGTGGGAGTGTGAAGCAGAACCTGCATTTGTCACAAATGGTGGCAGCGGTGGGATGAGCTGGCAGTTGGCGACCGAAGACCAGGAGACAGAGCAGCAAGCGGGATTGGTGCCAGACTTTTAATAAAGAACCCATGGACCCAAGCCAGAGGAGGACATTTTTAAAGAACTGAGCTTTTTAATGGACATTTATTTATTGATTGTTTTTATTTTATTTTAAAAGTTCTTAATCTTTTAATGGCCTGTTTATACAAGGGGGGGCTTGGGTTGGTTTTAGTGTGGAATTTGTTTTAGTGGTTTTATTGTTTTAGTGCAGTGGTAGCCTGGCCAAGCCACGGACCTGGGCTGCCAGTTGCACTGGGTTGGTAGTGGCGTGGAGCCTTCCTGTGCAACTGGGGGCCTGATGGGGGAGGAGTGTGATATAGCGGGTCTGCAGCTGAGAAATAGTGGCCAGTTTTAAAATAAATAATCGGCACACTCGTGGTATAAAGAGGGGGTGTGGTAGTGTGGCCAGAGCGGTTCTCGGATGTGATGCAGTGCGGGCGTTTTCTCACTTAAGTGCGCAGGTGAAGAATCGTCCATATCCGTAAGTGATGCTGGGAACTCCTAATTGCTGCACCTGTGCCACGTCCCATTTATATATATTAGGAGCGCAAGTGCAGAACAGGAGAAAGATCGTAAAAGAGAACAGAGGTGAGAGGAGGACGAAGTGGAAGTGTGAACAGAACCCGCATTGTTACACACGCACTCGCCTAAAAACCCGTGAGGATTGTGTTTTTCAGTCCGAGGCACCAAGACTTTGGAGTAGCCTGCCTTATGGTCTGCGCATAGCTGAGTCTGTGGATTCTTTTAAAAAACAACTGAAAACAATTCTTTTTAAACAGACTTTTTAATCAGTGCTGAGTAGTTCTTCTTTGTTGTTGTATTGGCAATGTTTGGGTTTTGTTCTATTTGTTATGCTTTGTATTGCATTGCTGTCCAGTGCTCTGTGACTCTTGTCTGTGAAGGGCGCTATATAAATAAACTACTGCTACTACTGCAGCGGTGAGAGGGTCACAGCTCTCTGTATTGCTTTAGTATTTTAGTTGTCTTTTACAGAGTCATTTGAATTTACATTTTTGTATTCTAGTGACTTAATATGCTGCAGTTTTAGATGTGTTTTCTTTTCAGTGATGCACAGGAGTGTACTTCCATTTTAGCAAAGGAATGATCGACATCTGCAAGCGCAGACCCCTCTCCCATGGGTCACTTACTTCTTGGCATTTGCTGTATGGGTGGTGAGTGCCTTGCATGTAAACTAAGAACTGTTGTACACTGTGTTGTGTAAATACGTCTTATCTAACCGAATGCAGTTCGTGACACCCACTGCTCAAATTCCTTCTTACATTATTCTCCTTTTCACACTTTGAATTGAAAGGCCTAAAAACAAACATAAACAGGCAGAGCATCCAGCGTATGTGACAAGCTTCTTTGTAACCCGCATGGAGGGAGCAATCAAGTGAGTGAGAGATTGAGAGAGAGAGAGAGATGGCGCACAGCATGAGGCTCAAGAACAGGATAAAGAGAACGACATCCCAGATTTATTGTCTACCCTTATATACGTTGATCTAAGGTATCTATAGGCTTGCTCCAAGTGATATTCCATTGTATTGTACTGTGACAATAGCAGTGTCTTACAATAGCAAACAGGACAGCACATGATGCACACGAGAAACCCCAGCTCCCATCTTTTAAGCACCAACCACCTACATAAACATGAAATACGGAGTAAATTGCAAAGCCTTTGTGTCATACAAGCAGACATTCTAGAGGTGTATAGCGGGACTCACGTGACCTTTCAGTGCTTAGCAAAATAAATAAGGCGAACCTTAAACCTGCCTATTTTGAGTTGCTGTAAACTGAAGTTCATATTTTGGTGCAGACGTTTTCATGTCTCTGATTCTTTATATTAACTTGTCTGTGATTCCATGGACACTTGTCACGTCTAGAAAGTATTGGGATGCCATCCAGGTCGCCCCTTTTAATGCAGGACAATAATGACAAACAAGAAGAAAGCATGATGGTGCATAGACAGTGGGAATTTGTAGCAAACTTAAAAGAGATCTTAGTCTTCTCATAACAGAAGTCAAATCGGGTTGTCTTCAGTAGCTCTCTACTAATCACAATGCAATTGTGAGACGCCAGTCTTCTGGGTGTTTGTTCGTTTATAATCCTCCAGGCATTAGGGCCAGAGTCACTTGCCACAGTGGACATCTTCTCTCTGCGGTGGATTACAGAAGAGACAGGAATGTTAGTGACTGCGCCCTTTCTCGCCCTGGGGGTGAATCACTTACCTCTGATAAACCTGGAAGGTGATCCTCCGACGTGTTTACCAGTTGTCTTGTATTTTAACAGGCCTAGTGTCAGAAAAGAGCTGTATTGCGCCCGACCCGGCACAGACTTGACACAGGAGGCACGTATAAAATACAAATATTTTATTATTCTTCAGCTGGAGGGCACGTCTTCCCCGTAAACCCCCCAGCCACAACACAGTCCCAAGCACTTATAACTACCAGTACAAGCACAAACACTTCTCCTTGGCACCACCACTCCTCTCTAGCAACCTTGTCGTCATCCTCCTCCACCCGTCTCTGGCCCCTGAGTGGTGGTCGCTGGCTCCTTTTATAGGTCACCTGGAAGTGCTCCAGGTGCTTGATCACCGAGTTCCGGCGGCACCTCCAGGTGTGACAAATCTGTTGCCCACACGGGCTCAGGAGTCCCAAACACAGGGCTGCCCCCAACTCCAGTTCCCAGGGAGCCCTGTGGGAAACCCAGGCACTACTCCAGCCCAGGGGGGTGGCCATCTAGCGTCCAGGGGGAGGTATTGCACTTTCCAGGGCTGCTCCCCCTGAATATAATGTGCAGGGGCATCCCGGCTGGGCATGGATGCCAGCCGCCTGCCACACTAGTGTTGTCTTGTGAATGGGACCAGTGTTGCTGCATTTTGAAGGAAAGCTTCGAATATTGTAATGACTAGAAAACACACGGCCCTCTGGTCCTCGCAAGAGGAGCCAATCCCAGCCAACACAGGGCACAAGGCAGGGAACCAATCCTGGGCAGGGAGCCAACCCACCACAGGACACACACAAACACACCCACACACCAAGCACACACTAGGGCCAATTTAGAATCGCCAATCCACCTAACCTGCATGTCTTTTGACTGTGGGAGGAAACCGGAGCGCCTGGAGGAAACCCACGCAGACACGGGGAGAACATGCAAACTCCACGCAGGGAGGACCCGGGAAGCGAACCCAGGTCCCCAGATCTCCCAACTGCGAGGCAGCAGCGCTACCCACTGCGCCACCGTGCCGCCCTAGGTATATATAATAATAATAATAATTAATTCTTTACATTTATATAGCACTTTTCTCACTACTCAAAGAGCTTTTCATAGTGAGTGCGGAGCCACTTCAACCACCACTAATGTGTAGCATCCACTTGAATGATGCGCCCAATAGCCATTTTTGCACCATTACGCTAACCACACATAAGAAGTGAGGTGGTGAAAGGGTGAGAGAGATGGCCAATTCGAGAGAGGCGATGATTAGGGAGGCCAGAATGACCAGGCCGTAGTGGACAATTTAGCCAGAACATCAGGATACACCGTGCATCTTTACAAAGGATGCCCAGGGATCTTTAATGACCACAGAGAGTGAGGACCTCGGTTTTATGTCTCATCCGAGGGATGGCGCCATTTTTACAGCACAGTGTCCCGTCACTGCACTTGGGCATTGGTGTCCACACTCAGACCACAGGGCAAGCGCACTTTGCTAGCCTCACTAACACATCTTCCAGCAGCATTCCAAACTTTTCCTAGATGGTCGTCCCATGTGCTTAGCTTCAGGTGGATGACCTTTTCTGAAGTGCACAGGTGGTATGGCTTCTGGATAGTCTAATGCTAATGAGTAATGTTAGAAACGTTCCAGTCACAGAGACCACTGAATTCTGACAAGTCAGTTGTGACTCAAGCAGCACCTGTGTCCAGTGCAAGTGACGAGAGAAAGGAAGCTGTTAAGCTTTTGTGCTGCTCAGTTTTGACCATAAGTGAATACACAGTATGTATAATCTATAGGATATGGTGGTCTTCATGTAGAAGAAATTTCACATCTATAAAGGGATGAACTCAAAATCTGAGCAGGCCTCTCTCTGCCTTTTGGGTTCAAATTTTCTTTAAAGGGACACACAGAGGTTGCAGTTTAGGGTCACACACCCATTTATGTATCTTTACTGGTCATTCTGATGGCTTATTGTTATAGGACTAGATTGGAATGTCTTTAAGTTTCTTATGTGGTATAGTGAGTCCGCGGCTTCAAAAAAAAAACAAAAGGTCAGTTTTAAATCCAGATAGCCGTGTCAGTCTCACCCACGGGAAGATAGTGAGGTAATTGGGGCAAGTCTCAGTTCCATGTGCAGGTGCGATCATTCTCAATTGCTTCATCGGCTTCCTGCGGTGTGTGATTAAGGTGCTGCATCCACTGAGCCGTATAGATACGGGCCGGCACAGGTGGAAATGGAGGATCGAGGAGCAAAAGAGAGAGAATGGAGGGTAAAAGACGTGAAGAGCAGTCTCGTGAAGACGATCGGGCCACCTGGAAGGGGAAGGCACCACAAGCTCAGGCCTCACGAAGGCTCTAGGGGCTGGTTCACCCCACTGAATAATCCTGTTGAGTGGGGCGTGCATGGCAGATGACCTCCCTAGGTATCCGAGGTACGACTGTGGGAGCGCGAAGGAAGACAGGAGGAGAGTTGACCTCGGATCGTCTGGCTGCGCGGTTTGGAGGCAACCAAGGCAAGGGTCACATGATTGATGTTCGTGGCTGCTGAGTCTTCGCCAGCTATGCGAGTGATAGGTGAACCGGGGAGATAAAGAAGGAGGTGGGCTGAGATCGGAAGGAAGGAGTTAATGGCTGCATTTTAACTTCTGCTTTTATTGGATTTATTTGTTACGGTTTTTATCCCCCACTTTTTCACTTGGATTTTTATGAATTATTTATGGACATTGGGAACACCACACTGAGAGACACTCTTTTTGTTTTGTTTCGATTTGGTTTTTAATAAAAGCAGCTTTGCACTTTTCCCCCATCCCCTTGCTCTGTGTGAGATTTGTCCCCATTTGTCATAACTATTGACAGTGTTGGGCTGTAGGGGCTCCCATATGTGAAGGGGGAGTCTGGATGGGACCCGCATCGTCACATAATATATCATTAAATCATGCTGACATAGTACAGTGAGTACATTGGTAGGATGGAGATATGTGCACACATTTGTATGTGTTTAAAACTAAGAGGTACAAAATTTAGATTTCTATCAACTTTGGAGCTATTTCTGCTAACTGGAAGTGGTACTTTACCTTTTATTCATGCAGCTGCAGAGTCCGCTTTATTTAACTTTACTGTTATAATAATTATTCAGTATATTATTAATTTGATTTGTCATTGATGGTTCTTTAATGTACATAATATCAAAATATAATCCTTGTCTTGCGGTTTACTCCTCAAATATCCATCCCCATATCTTAGTATACGAGAAAGTTGAGGGGAGACCACTCCTGATTTTTTACATTCTGACTTTCTCATTTCGAAACTTTCTTGGCCCTGAAATGGACAGGTCACAAACCCTGAACTGGATTCAGCCTGTTCTGTATTTTATGTATGAATACTGTAGTGGGTGGACTGGCATCCCGACTGGGATGGAGAGTGACTTCTTACCCGGCGCAATCTGGTCAGGGATGGTTCCCATTCCTTTTCCCAGTCGGGCAGAAGAAATAATGAATAGACTGCGATAAGCAACTGACGAGGAACAGTTCATCTTCCGGTGGGATAGGTGGCAGTGCTCTTCTGCCATAGTTTGGTTCCAGCTTGGACACCCACAGTGTTGAATGGGACTTGTAGATCAGGTGGGTAACCCTTTGGGGTCCTTGGGTGACACCAGTGGGTGCTGCTGGGAGAAGAACTTCCTGTTTCATGGAGCTTCCACATGAACCTGAAGCAGTTCCGCCGTGTACTGATGTTGCACCGTAAGCACTCCTGGGTCCAGCATAAAAGAAGCTGCCTCACCTCACTATGGGATTTGGAGTTAGGAGAGGACAAGGACAATGCTTACCTGGGGATAAGTAGAGGAGAAAAGGAAGGGAAAGAAAAGAAAAGAAATTGAACTATGGATTGTGAAGAGTCCGTGAAAAGGTATGTCATTAAAATAAAAACACTTTATTTGAACCCAGGAAATTTGTTTGCATAGTTATGTCTGGGATTTGAGACTCTGGGATGCCCCCAGCAGGACACAACTGTAAATTGGCAGGATTTCCTGGCTATCTGTTTGGCAGTCACCTGTGCTTTATTCTGTATAGTTGTGGCCTGCACAGGGCGTTTCAGAGCCCAAAACCCCAGACATAAGAGTCCTAGCAAAGTTGCCCGCCCAAACTAGGACTGTTTGTGTCCAATGCCAGATAAGCACTGCCATCTATGACACTGGGGAATGAAATATTCCTGGAAGGTATCTTCCCCCAGTCTGTCCATTGTTTTTTCCCGGCTGGGTTGCACCTCTATCCACTCTGTCTGCCCATTATGGCCTCCCAGCTGCGTAAGGAACTGCTCTGCATGCCAGTTGGGATGCCAGTCCATCTGTCACAGGCCACCTGTGGAGTGTGACCCTCACAGATCTGGACCCTAAAGTCTCTACAGTACTAATGTCAGGCTCTGGGCAGGTTGAGGTGGAGGGCTGAGGATCTTCAAGCACTGAAGGTTGAGGCTTCACAATTGCAGATGCTTTCGTTAGAAACATTGTAGGAAGCTGTTTCTTCTTTTTCTTTGCATCGACAAGTAAATCTTGCAGTGGCTGTGTGTATGTTGTTACCCCTTGGGTAGGCGTGAGGTTACAGCAGGGTATGCCTGCACATCACGTCATTTGTGTGGATTCAGCGTACTGCTCGGCGCGTGTCTAACTCAAGGTTTGGTTTTTGGAGCTTTTTTTTTTTTTTAATATTTTAGATCCAATGTTGGTTGAATGCACAGATGCGGCATGGATACGGATCTCACGGATATGAAGCAGGGACTGTATGCTGCACACTAAAAAATGTTGTTACAGAGCAGTATTAATGATTCACTCAATTATTATTATTATTTTTTTTTTTGGGGAGTTTTTCCTTGTCTTCTTAGAGAGTCAAGGCTGGGGGGCTGTCAAGAGGCCCATTGCGGCACTTCCTGTGTGATTTTGGGCTATACAGAAATAAATTGTATTGTATTGTATAATTATGACAAGATGGTGAGTCCTTGAGGAAACAAAGCCTCTCCCCATTCTCACACTTGCCACCACCATGTTTGAATGTTTGGATGATATTCTTAATGTGAAATGCAGTGTTTTTAATGGGACTAGCAGTGTTTTTAATGGGACTAATGTCATCCACAAATTTCCACTTTTACTTCATGTGTTCCACGGACTCGGGCAGAATTTATGATTTTCTTGGTTAGCGGTGGTTCCTACCTGGGTGTTCTGCAGTGAAGCCTGTTTTTTTCCCAGCATCTTTTTGATTGTGAACTCATGAATGTTAGTCTTTGCAGAGGCAAGAGAAGCCTGCAGCTGTTTGGATGTGTTTTTTTTAGGATCCTTTGTGTCTTTTCCGGATGATTTCACGCTGTGCCCTGGGAGTTTTTCTTTTGTACAGGTCAGTCACTGTTGTGCTTTCCTTATGGAGATTTTTACTCTTATGGCAGTAGAGTAGCCATTTCCAGACTGATGGATATCAGCAACTTTTTGCCTAATCTCTTCAGGAATTTCCTTTAATTGAGGCATTACATGCCCGCTGAATCTTTGTACTGGCAACAGGACTGTGATGGAAAGGATCGAAATAAGGTATGTTTATATTAAGCAGGGATGGCTGTAATCAAGCATGGCTGTCTATTTAATCGGGTTGATTTAACTGCTTTGTCACATAGTGCCAGTTGGTTGTGGATAACTTTATTCATTAGATAATGGAATAAGTCGGTAAAACTCAAAATAAGTTAGTAAAACTGTTTGATCAGGTGCCCTTTATTTAGTATTAGATTAGGATTGGCCTGCAAATAAAATTTACGGTCAAAAGTATGCAGTAATGGAGGAAATCTGGGAGGGTGTGGATACTTTTTCACACCATGGTGTGGACACCAGGGGGCATACAGCTCCCCAAACCCTGGACACAACAGACACTGAGCCCAAGTCCAGCACACAACACACCTTTATTCAACCGTGGGAAACGCTTTTGACTAGTTCCCCACCGTGGGACAGTACAGTACAGCAGCAAGCACCAATACACTGTCCTTTTTTCTCTCGCTCTCTCCTTTCTCTTCTTCCCCTCCGCTCCTCCTCGCAAGCTTTGTCCACCTCCTCCTGACTCTGGCCGTTGACTCCTGGCCCTTTTTATAGGGCACCGGGAGTGACTCCAGGTGCCCAATGAGCTTCTTCCGGCAGCACTTCCGGGTGTGGCGGAAATACGGCCCTAAAAACATCCACGCGCCCCCTGGCAGCGGTCATGGGCCCCAACAGGGTTGAGCTTCTATGCTCATAACCAGTGGCCCCGCTGGAAACCAAGGGGGCTGCCCTCTGTCAGTCCATGGGAGAAACTTTCCTGGAAATATTCTCCCCGTCTGTCCTTCCATAGTCAGGGTGTCCCGGTATATTGATGGTATATGGTATATTGATAAACGTGGCAGCGTACCATATGTAGCTTTGGAGAGGCTTTACTGCCCTCTGTTTAATACTTTGGAGGAGGATTATGGGAGAATCTGGAAAATACAAAGTAGGCTTAGACACAGATATGTCATCACCTATAAGAAATGTTATAAAAAAAAGCTGTTATAAAATCCTGTTTCATGATGTGACCAACTCCTATTGGCTAGTGTGGCCTGTATGGGGCGTTCTTGTGGGCCCCAAACTTCATAAACAAGTTAAAACACACAGAAAAAGAAGGTTTTTATTACATCTACAGTATAAATAATAACAAGGAAGGGTGCAGGACTTTGGATGAAAAAATGCAACAATTGAAGCAGTAATGCAAAATAAAAAGACCTTCCACATCTCCCCCCTTCTACGTTTCTTCCTTCTATCATCTGTCTTCTTCCTCCTCCTGCCAGGTGAACTCTCTTCCACTCTCCACCCAATGCTAACTTCTTCAGAGCAATGGTGACAGGTCTCTTAGACAGACAGACAGACAGACAGACAGACAGACAGACAGACAGATAGATAGATAGATAGATAGATAGATAGATAGATAGATAGATAGATAGATAGATAGATAGATAGATAGATAGATAGATAGATACTTTATTAATCCCAAGGGGAAATTCACATACTCCAGCAGCAGCATGTTGATAAAAAACAATATTAAATTAAAGACTGATAACAATGCAGGTATACAGACAGACAGTAACTTTGTATAATGTTAACGTTTACCCCCCCGGGTGGAATTGAAGAGTCACATAGTGTGATGGAGGACCGATCTCCTCAGTCTGTCAGTGGAGCAGGACGGTGACAGCAGTCTGTCGTTGAAGCTGCTCCTCTGTCTGGAGATGATCCTGTTCAGTGGATGCAGTGGATTCTCCATGATTGACAGGAGTCTGCTCAGCGCCCGTCACTCTGCCACGGATGTCAAACTGTCCAGCTCCATGCCTAACATTAGAGCCTGCCTTCCTCACCAGTTTGTCCAGGCGTGAGGCGTCCCTCTTCTTTATGCTGCCTCCCCAGCACACCACCGCGTAGAAAAGGGCGCTCGCCACAACCGCCTGATAGAACATCTGCAGCATTTTATTACAGATGTTGAAGGACGCCAGCCTTCTAAGGAAGTATAGTCGGCTGTGTCCTCTCTTGCACAGAGCATCAGTATTGGCAGTCCAGTCCAGTTTATCATCCAGCTGCACTCCTAGGTATTACTAGGTCTGTACCCTCTGCACACAGTCACCTCTGACGATCACAGGGTCCATGAGGGGCCTGGTCCTCCTAAAATCCACCACCAGCTCCTTGGTTTTGCTGGTGTTCAGTTGTAGGTGGTTTGAGTCGCACCATTTAACAAAGTCCTTGATGAGGTTCCTATACTCCTCCTCCTGCCCACTCCTGATGCAGCCCACAATAGCAGTGTCATCAGCGAACTTTTGCATGTGGCAGGACTCCGAGTTGTATTGGAAGTCCGATGTATATCGGCTGAATAGGACCAGACAAAGTACAGTCCCCTGTGGCACTCCTGTGCGGCTGACCACAATGTCAGACCTGTAGTAGACGCACATACTGAGGTCTGTCCGTAAGATAGTCCACGATCCATGCCACCAGGTATGAATCTACTCCCATCTATTCAGTCTTATCCCAGGAGCATTTCACAAGGTCACTTCCGGTCACCTTTGATGCACTTCCGGACCAGACAGAGACTAAAATCAAACCCTTGGGGTCATCTGCCCTGACATCCAGATATACCAGCCAGACTGCTGGCCCATTTTTATCAAAAGGGACAGATGGCCCTGGAGGGGCCTCAGCAGCAGCCTCCCAGTGCCAGTAGGTATAAAGGGTGGAGATTGGAAATTCCACATTGTTCCTTCCATTATGCTTATATCCCATGAATAATTCAAGGGACATTCTTGCCTGTATCTCCATCTGGCATCGTTAAGATTGGATTTCTATCATGCAGATATGTTCCAGTGCTTCCTAATCCAGGCCCTGGACCAATCTTACCTTTACACTGGGCACTCAGTTTTGGTTCAGTGAACATTAAGACAATAAGATAATAAATAAGCTGATTCCCATTGAAGATTTTTTAATCTAAAATTCATACTTTATTATGTATTGACAGTTCCAAGGAGTAGCCTGAGACTGACATGGTATGAATGCCTGGCACATTCAGACATCTAAGGACTTGTGCCATAAACATTTAAATAACAAACACACAATAATGTCACTTCTGTTAAACGAATCTTCCTGTAACTGCTTCATCCTTCAGAGGGTAGCATTGAGCTGGCACTGGAATCTCGATATGCGCAGGATGTGGCTGCCTGTGTTAGCTTAAGATAACAGATTCATGGATGGGATGTGCGGATGAATGCAAACGTAGAAGAACACAGAAGTTAAACAGTTGTGTAATCTATCATAACTCTTGCATGAGCCTAGTGACATATACTTTGTGAACTTTCATGAATTTGCTAAGCAGAACTTTGACACAAACACTAAACATGAGGAGTTTCATGTGTGTGGTGATGGGAAACTGGATTTCAGGTAGGACATGGCAGCACAGGGTTTGGGGAGGTGTAATAAGGCAAACAAGAGCAGATGCTGGCAGCGACAGGTCATATTATTATTCAAGTGCATTTAGCTGGGCAACTCCATAGTGTTTTATTTTGCCTGCTAGGTGCTCTGATGAAGAGAAAGCCTGTGTAGAAGCTTCCTCAAGATGCTTGGGGTAATGCATCTCAGCAGTTGATAATGTCTAGCAGAGAAATGGGTTCCAAAACCCTGACATTCATTTGTGAACCATCCTGATTCACAGGGTCAACTCAGAGTTCCAAGCAATGGGATGATGTACTGTCTTTCCATTTTAAAGATGGTGCTTGATAGGCAGCCTACAGTTAGGCAGAATGAAAGGACTTGGGTCCATGTTGATTCTTAAAACTGGCAACTAAGGGTTTGTGTGAGAGATTTCACCCTTCATTTGGAACTGAGGGCTCAAAAGTGCAGCATACTAAGTGGATTGAAAAAGCAGATTTCTAAACTAAGATGAAATACTTTTTCATTGTGAACGATGTACGTTTGATGTATGTTCAGTAATTCTAAGCTGTGTGTACAGGACATTTAGAAACCGTTCTGACCCCTTCACTTGTTTCACATTTTGTTATTGTATATTGAGGCCGATATAATTAAATCACTTACAGACGTGACTTACGGCTCATTGAAAACATGCTATATGCCTCCTGAAAAAGGGATGGCATGAAAAAAGATTGTCCCCTGGGTACATGCAGGGCTTTCGATATGCCAATGAGAAAAAGCAAAGCAAGTGTGAAAAGAGATAAAGTATTGCTTCTTCTACAAAGAGATTCTAATATGGCCTGGAGTCTGGATACATTTCTTGAGACCCCTAGAAGAGATTATAAATAATTGGACTCGAGTGATTTTTCAAACTAGCTGTTTTCTTGAATTCGTATCACACAAGTCTCCAATCGTGAAATAGGTCATTCAGCTTATTTAAAATGGAGACAAGTCATCCCTCTTCTGTTTGGTACTAGGGGGCTCCGCCCCCTGCTCGCTTCGCTCGCCAACCCCTGGCGTTGGGGCATGACAAAGAGTGAGATGTATGAATTAGATATAGAATAGTGTGCAGGTTTGGATGATGCCTATATAAATAACAAATAGAGTGTTTGTCATATATTAATGTTTTATTGGAATATTTCTTTGTATACAACATTAGTAGTAAAGATGGTGTCTTGTCTTTGAATGAGTCTTCCTTGGCATGGATCATTTATAACTTTAACTTTAACGTCAGATGAACGTCGAACACGTGAGAAGGCAACATAAAGTTGTCCATGTCCAAAAATGGGTTCAGAGAGGTAGATGCCAACCTTGTCCATGGCTTGTCCTTGTGATTTGTTGATAGTCATGGCAAATGCAGGTTTAATGGGGAACTGTCAGCATTTCAATGTAAAAGGTAAATCCAGGGCAGAACTCGTAAGGTCAATTCTAGGAATGAGAACAGTATTGTTAGCATGTGATTCTGTAAGAACTGTTGCTTGAATAACACCGTTTTTAAGGGTAAGGTTGTGTTGTGGTCATCCGTCTGGGTTAATAGTGTTCAAATATTCTAAGGGGAAATTCAGATGTCCATTGTTGTCATCAGAGTCAACTTTGTCAGAGCTTAGAAAGAGCCGTGTCTCTCCAGGAAGTAATGAAATGACCTGGTTATTAATGTGATTAACATTAATATTTTTTGGACATCATAATATAGTGCGTTGTGTTAACCACATATGCGAAAGCAGTATGGGCCATTGCCTTTTGGTGGCCTGAAATTTACTCCGGTAGATGCAAAAGCAAATGAACTATTGTAGGATCTAATGCAGTTCATAAAGTTTTTACTTTCAGGCACATCGTTAGTTAGAAGCTTCTGTAGATATTCAGGATATGAATGTAAAGGAGGCAGTCTAATCTGCCCCTTTTGACAACAACGTGTAAATTCATTATTTGTATTGCCAGTTGTTTCTTCTGTGAAGTTAAGTGAATGACAATGATTGCAAATGACATTCATTAATCCCAATGAATTTTCCTCAATAGTGGACTCATTATTGAATGCGTTGTCTTGCGTTGATGTCCGCGACGGGCATGTTTTGCTTGTGGCGTTTGAGTGCCGCGTTGTTGCGTGTCCATTATTTGTGACGCGCTATTTTCTATTTTTAATTGATTCGCCTCCGCTTTGCCAAAAGTCCGTTTCAGTCTACGTCGTGCATTGTTTGTATCGAGCCTTGTCCGTTTTTGTATGTCGGTCAGTTGAGCTTTCTGCTTTTGGAGTCTTGCTTGCTTTTTTTCTGGCAGGTCATATGCGCGTTGTACACGTCTTCGTTCATTTATTCTGTCTATTCGCACCCTTTTTTGTATGTCTGACTCGCGAGCTCTTTCTTTTGAAATCGTGCTTGTTTTGATGCAGCACTTTGAGACGCGCGCTGTATGCGTCTACGTTCATTGTGTCTGTCCATTTGGGCACGTCTCTGTAACGGGGTTATTTGAGCTTTGCGTTTTTTGATCCGAGACATTTTTTCTCCCGGAGTTTCCGAAGCGCGTTGTATGCGCCCCCGTGTATTTTTTTGTTTCATTCGTGTTCGTGTGTTTGGTCCCGTTATCCGATCCGAATCGTTTTATACCCGTGACCGTGTATTCATGACTTGTTTGTTCCTCAGCGTGCGAAATATGGATAAGTAATAAGGAGGATCGCACTCACTGTTAATATGGAGCCTTTTCTGCAGTTGAACGGTTAATAGTGCTTTATTGTAAGGAGATCCACCTATGCTGCCTAGTGTGAAGGTGTTGAGATGACGTATGTTTAATATGGACGTTTCCTTTAGATATGTGGCTTTGGGTGTCACTTGTTATTGATGTGTGTGTGGGGGGGGGGGGGGTGTGGGGTTGGTGAGGATTGTTGTTGCGCGAGCGTCTTCTTTCTGTTTGTGTTCCAGGGGCTTGTTGAATCCCCCACTTTGTGTGTCCCGTCCGTTGCTTGTAGAGTGTGTGGGGTGGTTTTGTGTTCTTTTTTTTTTGTGTTCCATGGGCTTGTTAAATCCCCCTCTTGGTGTGTGTCCCGTCCAGTGCCTGTAGGGGGGGGGGGGGGGTTGTGCCTTGCTGTTGTGCGCGAGCGTCTTCTTTTTTTTGTGTGCTAGTTTCGTGTGCAATGGGTTTCATGCTTTGCCTGCGTTTGACTACTTTTTTCTGTGCTCGCGCCGCCTCATTTCTTTGACTCCTTTTTTCTGTGGTCTTGTCCGCCTCTCGCGGCCCCTCATCCGCTTCTCGCGGCCCCTCATTTCTTGGGGCGCCTGCGCAGTACGTCTTTTTGCGGCTACGGCCCATGGCCGGATGTCCCTGCGTCCATCCGGTTTAGCATTCTCGGTTAGTAATATGGATTATCGTGTGTCCCACACTGGACATGGACCAGAGAAAACAAAGGAGAAAGTTGCCCGAGGAGCTCAGAAAGAAAATGATAGATAAGCATGTGAAAGGCATAGTCTAGAAGACCATCATCTCCAAGCAGCTTGATGTTCCTGTGACAACACTTGCAAACATTATTAAAAAGTTTAAGGTCCATGGGACTGCAACCAACCTCCTTGGACGCGGCTGCAAGAGGAAAATCAACCCCGGAATGGGCAGAAGGATAGTGAGAATGGCAGACAAAAAACCAAGGACAACTTCCAAAGACAGGGCTCGCAAAATTTCAAAATCCCTGGTAGCCCTTCGGGCAGGCACTCTTCAGTTCTTGGTAGCCCAAAATAAATTTAAGTAGCCCGAATAAAAAAGAGATTATTTTTAATGTATAATATTGTAAAGGAAACAAAACATCAATCAAAAAATTGTTAAAACACAAATTATCATCAACTCAAATATTTGGTTCTAATTGAACAGAAATTTCTATGAACTTGTAAGAACTGTGTAGAACATGAATCAGTCTGTGTCAGATTCTGAATCTGAAATTTCCACTGAAGTCACGGATGAGAAAATGCCGCTCGACGTTGAGGGCATAGCATCTCCTTCATCAGCTTTCTCTTCCTGTGCATCGGCCTCCATTTCACTGCTCTTTGTTCTTGTCGGGGTTTTATGATCCAGGTGTCTTGAACCTTTTCCAGAAAACATCCAGAAACGAATTGACTTGTCAGGGCAAAAAGATTCAACTGTTTCCCCATTAATGGAGAGTTGCATGCAGTCATTCAGTGTTTTAGGGTGTAGAGGGGTACGATGTGTTGTCTTCACTTGGTTCATGCAAGAAAATCCTCTCTCACAGATGGCTGTTGATGGACTAAGTGTCAGCATTAATTTCACCAGCAACAAGATATGAGAGAGGTGTTCTGGATTCTCAGAGAGGAGATCTCTGTACAAGCAATCTACCTTGCTACCCCGGTGTTCTGCAAGCCACATTTTTAGATCCATCCATTCTTGTGGAATTTTCTTTTTCTCTTCCTCATCTAGCAAACTGGCAAAATGTGTGACAAGATAATCCACCTCTTCATCCCCATAATTTGCCAGCTCTTCTCTGGGGTAGGGAAGAGTGGAAGGGTCAAAAACCTTGAAACAAGAGAGAGGCTTTTCTCGCAGATTTTAAATCTGTTGTCCATGTACTTGACTGTGTTGTCAATAATCTTCTGAATCTCTGCACCAAAGGTGTCTTTGTCTGTGCCCTCACCTCTTCTAGCAGGTCGCTGACTTTTTGTGAGCTGAGTTCCACAGTAGCAAATGCTACCATCCTTGTTCGCTGTGAACTTTGTGTCCAAGGTTTTCTGGTATTCTCCTGGTTTCGTTTTTAGGTTGAGTAAGCGTGATGTGGTGCTCTCAACTAACTGATTTGTTTGTGTGATGTTTAGGTTATCATGCTGAAAATCAGTACAGCACTTGGATAAGATGGTACTGTAGTCCAACATGAAATGCAGGAAGCGAACAAATTTCTCAGTCTTCATCTCCTGTACCACCCCCTTAGCCTTGGCTGCATCCTCGGACTTGACATCACTTCCTCCTGCCATGTTCTCCATATGAACAACAGTGGGAGTGTAATTTTTTTCCACAGCCTTCAGACATCTCAGCCGGCTTGGAAGCCACCATGTGCTCTTCAGGCCACTGAAATGTGCCAGTTTCTCATTTAGCAGTTCACTTATTTCTGTCAGTTCTCATCGCTTCTTTGGGGAATAGTAGTACATCTTAAAGATGGTTTTCAGTGTATCTTCAAATTTCACCAGGTGCTCACAGCCTTTCACGCTATCCAGCACGGCTAGCTCTAATTTGTGTGCCACACAGTGGATTGTTATGATGTGGGGTATCCTCTGTTTCAGACTCCCAGCTACTCCTGTTTTCTCACCCATCATCACTGCGGCACCATTAAAATTTGCACACACTACTTTCTTTTTCCATGTGTCTTCTCTGATACCCATGGTGTTCACTGGTTCATCAATAGCCTCTTAAATACAGGCAGCATTTGCACTCTTGACTGGCTGATATTTGATCATGTATGTGGATATGTCACCATTATCTCTCACATACCTGACATGAACCAACTCCTGTTCTATTATACCATTGTCTGTACTGCCATCTCCAAGAATGGATAAGAACCTGCTTTCTTGAATTTCCTTTTCGATCTGGTCTCTTGAAGTTTGTGCTATTGCTCCAATAAACTCTCTGCAAGCATGGTCATTGAGGTAAGTGGAACCAAGATCTAGGCCATTTGCTTTTTGAAGTTTGCAAAGACTGCTGAATTTTGCCAATGGTAGTTCACTCTTTGCAACATAGTACGCTGTTCTAAACAGCTTTTTCAGGACTTCTTGTTGTGCTTGGTTTATTTTTAGTATGTTTTTTGCAATTGGTGTTTGTTCTGGGAAAGATGCTGCAGACTGAGCACCAATGCATTTCTTGTGATGCAGAGATTTCTCATGGGTTCTGATGGGGTCTTTCCTAAAATTACTGGTCCCAGTAACAAAGGCGCTTGTCGAGTCAGAAATCGAGGGAAACTCGCGACACACCCGGCAGAACATTATGTTATTTAGCTTGTCATATTCCAGCCGCAGAAATTCTTTTGTCCATGAAACCAAAAAGCTGCGCTTCCTTTTTGCCTCATAGTCTGATTTGTCATAACTTTTCCGCTTTGTGGTAGGCTTTTCTTTGGCTGTCCCTTCTTCACCCTGACCTGTCTTATTTGGCTCAGCAGAACTAAAATACCTGCGTAAATCCATCTGGTTTTACACACGCACACACATAACGGTCAGCGATTTTTTAAAATTCTCTGCGCAATCAACCTCTATCACATGTTTAAGCTTGCTGCGGGAGATTTCACTTGTCACGTTTGAATAGTAAGCCAATGAGTGATAAGACGATGTCAGAGGAATTGGTGCGCGATTAATCCATCACTGACCAATCAGTACTGCCGCTCTCTATACACAGTTCGCGCGATCGCAAAGTGAAAGTGAAAGTAAAAAACAAGCGCGAATTCAAACGCGATTTCAATATTTCACATATTGACAGTGGCTCATCGATGCCCGAAAATGACATAATTACCCAGCTACATTTGCGAAAGAATGCAAAAGCATTGACATATATTTTTCCTTCCTATGATAGCCCGATGGGCAGGGCTGAGATAGATTTTGGTAGCCCGACTGGAAGACACAATAGCCCCGGGACGTCGGGCTAGCGATTTTGCGAGCCCTGAAAGAGATACAAGCTGAACTGCAAGGTCAAGGAGGTCCATCAGTGTCTGATCGTACCATCCATCGCTTGTTGAGTGATATGTGGGCTCAATCAAAGATGATCCAGGAGGACTTCACATAAAGTACTGAGACTTGAATTTTCTAATATCCAAGATGCTTCTGGGAAAATGCCCTTTGGACAGATGAGAAAAAACAGGAGCTTTTTGACAAGTCACATCAGCTTTGTATCCACAGATGAAAAAAATGAAGCTCTCAATGAAAAGAACACCAGACCTACTGTGAAACATGGACTAGGCCCCGTTATGTTTTGGGGCTGCTTTGCTGTGTCTGTCATGGGGTGCCTTGAGTCTATGCAGGGAATAATGAAATCTCAAGATTATCGAGACATTTTGGAGCGAACCGTCCTGCCCAGTGTCAGAAAGCTCCATCTCAGTCACAGGTCATGGATCCTCCAACAGGATAAGGAGCCAAAACACAGAGCGAAAAACACCCAAGAATGGAGAAGAACAAAACATTAGACTATTGTGAAGTGGCCTTCTATGAGCCCTGATTTGAATCCCATGGAACATCTGTGGAAAGAACTGAAACACGCAGTGTGGAGAAGACCCTCTTCAAACCTGACACAGCTGGAGCAGTCTGAGCAGGATCAGCGGGCCAAACAACCCGTGGATAGGGGCAGAAATCTCATGGAGAGCTCCAGGAATTGCTAGTGTGCAGGGATTACAAACTCAACCAAACATTAGTCATTTGTGTCCACACCAGTTTCATTTGTGTTATTATTTGAAATATTCTGTTGAGTCCAAAATCTAAAGCAAAGTCTGATTGTTGTTATAATACACAATCAGCAATGATGGATGCCAATGGCTTTTGCCAGTTTCAAGTGATTTCAGAGACAAACGTGGGGGTCTTCTTTTTTCATGGAAGGGCACTGACACACTTGTCCAGGTACTCATGGTCCTGGTGGGCTGCAGTGGCTGCAGGTTTTCATTCTAATTTGAGGACAGTCCTTGCTGATATTGAGACTTGGTATTTAACCGTATTGCTTGTTTGTGCTTTCATTAGAAGATAAATCTGAATGAGCAGGGATTCTTGCTTAATAATAATAATTCTTTGCATTTATATAGCGTTTTTCTCACTACTCAAAGCACTCAGCAATTGCAGGTTAAGGGTCTTGCTCAAGGGCCCAACAGAGCAGAGTCCCTATTGGCATTTACGGGATTCGAACCAGCAACCTTCCGATTGCCAGTGCAGATCCCTAGCCTCAGAGCCACCACTCCACCTTCACCTTATGGTCCTGGGGGGCCGTAGTGGCTCCAGGTTTTCACCAATTTCTTAATTAGAGCACTATTTTTTTTTGCTGCTAAAGAAATATATTTTTTATGCTTAATTTTTTTAGTCTTCATTTTAGTTAACACAATTATTATAATTCCGCCATCCTAATTGCCTGTTTTAGTTTTAAGCAGCTGCATTTAGGTTTTATTTGTTTCGTGTTTTCTTCACTGGCCATCAGTTAATAATGAGGTGTAAATGAAAAAGAAACCACCAGCTCTCCAGCTAACTCAGTTTTCTTTACAATGGTGACTGTGTATCATGAAGTGTTTGTGTTAATAAAATGTTTAGAAATAAATGTGAGAAAAAGAGAAGGATTGTGAAGTGCGTATCTGTTCCAGTCCACGAGGCATATGGATAATGTTCTCAGAAAAGGAAACTCTACAATGGAATTACACTTTGTTCCAAATGAATGAAAAATGAAACAAAAATCTGCAGCCATTGCGGCCCACCATGATGGTGAGTGACTATCCCTGGTTTTATTATCACAAGCACAAGAAAGAGAAATTGGAAAGCTTTGGGTTGCAAAATCTATCAAAAAGAATAGACATGTTCATACGATTGAGTCCAAAACAACTGACTTGCTGCCTTAAAAATTGCGGCCTTTAAATGCAAGTAGAGGAAGTGATGTCATCAGGGCCGGAACCGGCAGTGACGTCATTGGTTGCCCCAGAACCGGGCAGGACTTCCCGAGAATGGCCTGTAAGGAATTGAGATAGAATCAGTGCACTCCACCACCCCCTGGTCAGGCGTGGAATTACTTTTATTCAAGCCCTTTAGTTGTCTCATAATCGCACGTGTGTGACACTATTAATTTTTTCCCAACATCAGGGCACACTCAATGACAAAAGCTTTTCAGTTTTAGATTAAATTAGATTATTTATTTATAAAAGCACATTTAAAACAACAGAGGTTGTGCCAAAGTGCTGTACAAAAAAGCATTAAAATAAACACAATACAAACAATCATGCAAAAGCAGATTAATAAAACAACCAATTATAACATCTACCACAATCCCATCATACATAGTGAAAGACAGAAGAAAACAAGTAGGTCTTAAGCCGAGTTTTAAAAACCTTGATAGAGGATGAAGACCTGATGTACAGAGGCAAGTCATTCCAAAGCCTTTGAGCAATAACTGAAAAAGCTCAGTCTCCCCTTAACTTCAGCCAAGATCTTGGCACTACAAGGAGCAGTCGTCCAGATGACCTCAGTGCTCTTGGTGACACATAGGGGTGAAGGAGGTCACAGATATATTTTGGAGCGAGACCATGCAAGGCTAAAGGAATATTTGAGTAAATGCAGTAGTTCAACTCCATTATCATTTTATTTGCCTTCCCCTGTTTCAGCATGATACAATTCTTCTTTCTTATCTCTTTCTCTTTCCCTTATCCACTGCTCCAGAGAAGCTTTGTCTTTTCCCACCCGACTCTGACTCCCGGAATAGTGGCTGCTGGCTCCTTTTATAAGGCACCCAGAAGTGCTCCAGGTGCTCGTTGTTCCACTTCCGGCAGCACTTTCTGCCATTCTTTTCTTCAGATCCTCTCAGGCTCTGTCAGTCTGGATGAAGACCATCAGTAGACGGCTATTTTCAGGTGTCCTCAGAGATGTTCCGTTGGGTTCAAGTCTGGGCGGGGTCTGGACTGAGTCGTCCCCTAAGCTGTGTTCTCTTTGCTTTGTCGTGTTGGGATGTGAACCTTTTGTTTTTATTAAGGGTATCGCTGTTCTTTGCTCCATTTAGCTTTTCCTTGACCCTGGCTTGTCTTCCAGTCTCTTGTCACTGTAAAACAAGTTCCAACCTCACAGCTTGATGCTGCCACCACCCTGCTTCAAAGTTGCATTGGTGATCAACAGTGTCTGCTGTTCCCCCAGTGATGACGCTTAGAACTGAAGCCAAACAGTGGTTTCATCAGACTAGAGCAGGGGTCCCCAACTCTGGTCCTGGAGGGCCGCAGTGGCTGCAGGTTTTCATTCTAACTATTTTCTTATTTAGTGACCTGTTTTTGCTGCTAATGAACTTCTTTTGAATTCATTTTATTTGACTTGCTCTTGATGACACAGATGCTTTGTTTCTTTTTCCTTAATTAGCAGCCAAACAATAATGAGATACAAAATTAACCAAAACATGACCAACACTGTGGATCATACAATATCTGAAAATAAAGAAAGGTGAACGTCTCAGGAATGTTGATCTGCTGAGGTGCCCAAAACATTTTGACAGAGCTCTTAGAAAAGAGAAAATCAGTAATTTCGGACATGTCTGCTATTGCACAATGAGAGCAGCAATGAGCCATGGAATTAAAGAACGGGTTTAATTAATGACAAAACTCGGCTCCTAATTAAGCAACTGGTTTGGAGTAAAATTAGTTGGAATTTCAGGCCCTGACTTAGTTGATCCTCTGTTGGCTCACTCAGTTCACATTTGATTTCTGTTTGGATGCCATTTAACACTAGAATTACCAAAGCCTGCGAAAAAACTCGTAAATCTGTCCCACCTTAAATCCCTTCGCACCTCTCTGTCAGCGTCTTTGTCTTGTAAATGTGTTGATAAGCAGCAAGCAGCCTACTATCACATCCTCCCAACGCCGCGCAAGGTTTTCTCAGGTCAAGTCTGTTTACCTGAGTGTCAGTTGCTTAGAGTTGTATAGAGTGAGAAGTCAAGCAAAATGACACCTTTTATAAATACTATATGGTTATTTGGAACACATGCATTTCATGTGTGTTCTGTATCTACAACAATATATGCAAACACATTGTTAAAACAGAAACAACATTTATTTATATAGCACATTTTCATACAAACAATGTACCTCAAAGTGCTTTACATGATGAAGAAAGAGAAAAAGACAAAATAAATAATTAAAATTAGGGAACATTAATTAACATAGAATAAAAGTAAGGTGCGATGGCCAGGGAGGACAGAAAAAACAAAAAAAACTCCAGATGGTTGGAGAAAAAATAAAATCTGCAGGGGTTCCAGGCCACGAGACCACCCAGCCCCCTATTCTACCTAACATAAACAACCTCAGTCACTCCTCATTGTATTCAGGGTCCTCAGGGAAGAATTTGAGGATGACGGTCATGTGGACTTCTGGCCTTTTAATCCATCAATGTAGGGACATCACGGTGCTTTGATTAGGTGGTCGTAGCGCAGATCGCCACCACAGAAAACTGGAGAAAGAACAGAAGAGAAAGTAGGGGTTAGTACGGATTTTGGAGCCACCAGGAATGATAATGATAATTGATTGAATATACACAGCATCAGGATTAAACTAAGATGAAGCTATGAGAAAGCCATGTTAAATCTTTTAGGGCTAATTATTTTTTCTTCCTTTAGTCCTAGGCCTTTGTTTCATCAAACAAAGCAATGGTTTCACGCATAAATCAACATAAAATACTTATTTACGATAAATGTCACTCTGTTTTATATTCTAGGAGCCCCTACAGTATACATATTCCTTAAGAGAACTGAAGCAATCCAGAGCAACAATGAAGAAATTCAGGAGAACAAATCTTAAAAAAGCAAGTCAACTAAAATTAATTCAGAAAAAGTTAATTAGCAGCAAAAACAGTGCACTAATTAAGAAAAGGGTTAGAATGAAAACCTGCAGCCGCTGGTACCCTCCAGGACTGGAGTTGGGAACCCCTGGACTAGAGAATCTTGTTTCCCCCAGTCCTGACAGTACTTAAGTTGTATTTTTGCAAACTCCACGAGAGATGTTTCTATCTGGCCACTCTGCTGTAATGTCCTGATTGGGAGACTTTTGCAGTGCTGGTTGTCATTCTGGAAGTTTAACAGATCTCCACACAGGCTCTCTGCAGTTTAACCGTAGTGACCATTGGGTTTTTGATCATGTCTCTTACTAAGGCTCTTCTCCTCTGATATGCTCTATTTGGCTGGGCAGACCACCTCTAGGAAGAGTCATGGTGGTTCCAAACTTATTCCATTTAAGAATTATGGAGGTCACTGGTCTCTTTGGAACCTTCAGTGTTGCAGTGTTTAAGCTATGCATGCAGTTCCCTCAACCTCATGGTTTGGTTTTTGCTTTGTCAACTGTGGGACCTTCTATGTGTTGTGTCTTTTGCACAAATGAAGGCAGGATGCAGATTAACAACTGGTGTTGTCTTCCTTTATTCACTATAACATGAACATTAAACATTCCACCAAAACAAACAAAAAAAAGAAACCCCACAGCTTTCTGGCTGTCTGTCTCATTCCTTCTCAGGATGACCTTTTCTCTGCTCTGATGCAGTCTCCCACAATTTCCTCTTTTATACCCCGTCCTTTAATGTTTCAACCTTTACAGAAAATATTTTGCTCAAACTGAACCTTTCTTTATATTGTACTGGGGGGGCAAGCCCCCCTGACACCTTTGGCACCCAACCCCCAGTTGCGGCCAGTCTTGCGCTCACGTTGTGAAGAGGGGGGCTGAAGTCACTCCAAGGAGCTGCGGTTGCTCCTCCCAAGCCTCCTCTTAAACGGTGATACAACTGGGAAACAAATACAGTTTTTTTTTTTACCTCCTCTTTGCTCGATCAGCTGCTGCTGCTGTGCTGCATGATCTGCATCTCGTGCGACGCTTCGAACATTTAAAAGCCTGTACAGCAGCTGTTCTACTCTTTGTCTTTTATTTCCGTGGTTAAATCACTTGGCACAAAGACTTGTCTCGCAGGACGTGAGTTCTTGATATTTTAGTTGATAATTTAAAAACAGAATAAGAATCTGAAAATCTAACAACATCACCTTAAAGTTCAATAAATTCTGAAAAGAATGATACCAAACATATATATGTAGGTTTTAAAATAAGCCGATTTAAAGCATGACAAAAAATGTGATATAAAAACATCACACAAAATCGTTGCAAAAATTGTTGGACTTTTAGGCTTAGGATTTTGTATACATAGAGTAGATATGCAAGAACAGAATAAAGTAAAAGATGCTATTCAATTGTCATTATATTTAATATAACCAAAATAATATGTCACATTATACAGTAGTTGTTTTTCCCCATACAAATCACTATAGACAGGTGTGTAACCTTCCTAATCTTGTCCAATTACATTGACCATACATGGACTTGAAACAAGGTATAGAAATATCTTAATAATGATCAATAGAATGGGATGCACCTGAGCCAAATTTCAAGTGTCAGAAAAAAGGCTTTGAATACTTGTGTCAATGGGATGTTTCAGTTCTTTATTTTTAATCCCGTTTTCACTTTTGTTCTGGTCTATTAAGTGTTCTTCAATGGAGAGTTGTGGGAAGCGGGATTTTAGTACAAGGCTGTAACATAACAAAATCTGAAAAGACTGAAACAGTCTGAATACTTAATGATTGTCTTGTGTTTGTGTAAATAGAACAAGAAATAAATACTGAGTACATGTCTATACAGTAATCCCTCCTCCATCGCGGGGGTTGCGTTCCAGAGCCACCCGCGAAATAGGAAAATCCGCGAAGTAGAAACCATATGTTTATATGGTTATTTTTAGAATGTCATGCTTGGGTCACAGATTTGCGCAGAAACACAGGAGGTTGTAGAGAGACAGGAACGTTATTCAAACACTGCAAACAAACATTTGTCTCTTTTTCAAAAGTTTAAACTGTGCTCCATGACAAGACAGAGATGACAGTTCTGTCTCACAATTAAAAGAATGCAAACATATCTTCCTTTTCAAAGGAGTGCAAAGCAAGCAGTCAAAAAAAAAATCAATACGGCTTTTTGGCTTTTAAGTATGCGAAGCACCGCCGGTACAAAGCTGTTGAAGGCGGCAGCTCACACCCCCTCTGTCAGGAGCAGGAAGACAGAGAGAGAGAGATAGAGAGAGATAGCGAGAGACAGATAAAAAAAATCAATACGTGCCCTTTGAGCTTTTAAGTATGCGAAGCTCCGTGCAGCCTGTCCTTCAGGAAGCAGCTGCACACAGCCCCCCTGCTCACACCCCCCTACGTCAGCGCAAGAGAGAGAGAGAGAGAGAGAGAGAGAGAGAGAGTAAGCTGGATAGCTTCTCAGCCATCTGCCAATAGCGTCACTTGTATGAAATCAACTGGGCAAACCAACTGAGGAAGCATGTACCAGAAATTAAAAGACCTATTGTCCGCAGAAACCCGCGAAGCAGCGAAAAATCCGCGATATATATTTAAATATGCTTACATATAAAATCCGCGATGGAGTGAAGCCGCGAAAGGCGAAGCGCGATATAGCGAGGGATCACTGTAAAACCACTTAGATATTAAAGGCACTATATAATAGATAGATAGATAGATAGATATATAAGAAAGGTGCTATAAAATATAATGGTGTGATATGGATGCTATATAGCGCCCAAACCCGACACAGATTCGCACTGAGGCATGAGTAAAACACTAAGAACTTTTATTTTTCTTCACTGTAAACCCCACAGGCAATACAGTCCTAAAAGCACTTTAAGGCAACACAAAATACTTTTCTGGCACCACCACTCCTCCTCCTCCTCCTCCTCCTCCTCCCGTCTAGCTTTGTCCTCCACCTCCCGACTCTGACCCTTGAGTAGAGGCTGCAGGCTCTTTTTGTAGTCCTCCCAGAAGTGCTCCAGGTGGTAATTGGCCTAATTAGGCTGCACTTCCGGGTGTGGCTGCATTCCAGCCCACAGAGGCTCGGTAAGCCATGCAGCTCCTCCGGGTGGTGGCCACGGAGCCCAACAGGTCTGAGTCCTGAAGTCCCATATCTGTGGCCCCGATGTAACCCAGGAGGGCTGCCACCACGTGTTCCTGGGGACGTAGAGTACATCCCATATCTGCTCCCCCGGATCCAGTGTTGAAGGGGCATGGGACCAGGCCGCCCGTCACACCGGATAGATACGTAGATAGATAGATATGAAAAGCATTGTATAACAGATACATAGGAAAGCTGTTATATATTTCATAGATAGATAGATAGATAGATAGATAGATAGATAGATAGATAGATAGATAGATAGATAGATAGATAGATAGATAGATAGATAGATAGAAGAAAACTTCAGACTTGGCTAAAGATAAGAGAACAGGCCCAGCGAGGCCTTTGTAAAGGCTTATTGTGGTAGGTTTGAGATTTGCTTTCTGCTGTAAGAAACTCACATGAAATTAAAATTTTGAACTCTCCCTTGGCCATCTTGATGTATTTTATAAAACACTTTGCTATCGCGTGCTGTTTTTTAAATTAAATATAACTGCTCACAAATGAAGGTTACTGTATGTGCAGAAATTGATGTTTTATATTTTTCTTACTAAAAGAAGCTGACTTTCACCCCCCCTTGTCTATCAGAAACTAAGCGAGTTTCTCTCTCTTTTCTCTCTCTTCGGTGGTTTCACTTTGGCGATGGAGTCGCTTTCTTTTAGCTTCATGCCGTAGCCTCGTTCTTTTTTCTTCTTCCGACTCGTTAACTTCAGGCCGCCTTGCCTGCTCTTTGAGTTTCATGCTGTAGCCTCACACTTCTGGGCCCGACAGACAGACACACATAGATGTTGACATATAAGATGGACATTGTAAATATAACCTTATTTGAGGGGTCAAAATATATGATGTTAATTAGTATTTCTGTAGGTTATGTGTAGCAGTTTATGAGCCGGAAGAAGAACAACCGCTTCAGGTTCTTTTATAAACACAAGCAGGGACATGTGCTTTAGTAGAAAATGTCATTAAATTACACATCTCATACCTGCTCACGTTTCTTTCAGTCCTTGACAAAATATTATGTTCAAGTTCAGTTTGAAATTGTGGCTTGATGTAATAAAAAGGGCAAGGACTGATATGAGTGTTGTGGCCTGCAGGGGGTGCACCGAGCCCCAAAATTCCTAGACACAACTACCAGAGACCCAGTCCTGGGTTCAAAAGCAGTTCTTTTATTTACAACAAGCTTACCTCACATAAGTTTCTTCTCCCCATTGCTGTAAAAGATTCCAACACCTGACGGTACAGTACAGCAAACTCTTAAGTCTTTCTGTTATTTGCTCCACTCTCCTCCACTCCACGTAGGTGAGTCTTGTCCATCCGAGTGAAGGGCTGTCTTTTAACTCTGGATCCTGGAGTACTTCTGGTACTTAATCTTTTACCTCCAGGAAGCACTTCCGAGTCAGGCAGGACCACAAAGATCCTTGTATTGTCACTATCTGAGAGCTCCCCTAGCAGCTCCCACAGAATCTGACAGGGCAGGCCCATGGAACCACAACTCTCACACTGCCCTACAGGCATCCATAATGGGACTTGCCAGTCAGGATGGTGCCACCCAGTGCACAGGGGGTGCACACTGCCCATAGCAGGCAGTCACCCGCTGTGCTGTCATTTCTGGTTCCCAAAGCCATCACGGGTATCGCTCAGTGACTGTTAGGATGCCAACCCCGAAGTAGCTGTTATAGTATCCTGCCACATCCAGGTCTTGGCACAGAAAAGAGATTATTGTCACACCCTCCCAGACCTTCTGTTATCAATGCCTCCTGGCCATGTAAAGGTCCGTGCTGGCTGGGACACAGGTTTGTCCCTCACATTTTTCTATCTGTTTTCTCTTTATCTTTATCTTTACTAGTCAGTGTGTTCACCATCTTGTTATTGAAACCAGCACAGGAGATAGAAGGTTGTCCACCAAAAATCCAAATGTGTTTGGGGTGTTACTGATTTAATAATAGCAATGATTCATTATTTAGTGTCCTAAGTATTAAGATGTTCTGTAAATATTAACATGCCTAAGCACTGCAGCTATTTGTCTCCATCCAAAGCATTATTTGTCGGTAATCATTTGGTGAGGCTATAATTTAACAGGAAAACCAATAACCCTAAAATAGCCATTGCACGCTTTTTTATACCTCTGTTGCTTGCCTTTAAAATGCTTTCTCATGGCCTACTGCTCTGTCAATATACGATGTACCAACATACAATAAGAACAAAAAACTGATTTATCATGTATCAGTTAACTCCATTAGATAGTAGGCCAAAAATCAAGGCTCAGGAGATGACAGCAGATCAGTGCAGAAACAGGTCAACACTAAAAAGACAAAAGAGACGCATGTCAAAAATCAAAACAAACACCCAGAATCGAAGTGCAAAGTTATTAACCTGAAAATTCAAGAATTCAACAACAACATTTATTTCTACAGCACATTTTCATACAAATGATGTAGCTCAAAGTGCTTTACAGGATGAAGAAAGAAAAGTTTATAAAAAATAAAAATTAGATTAGCCAAATACTAAATAACAAAGAATAAAGTAAGGTCTGATGGCCGGGAGGACAGAAAAAACAACAAAAAAAACCCCAAAATCTTCAGGGGTTCTGAGGCCACAAGACCACCCAGCCCCCCTAACATCAATGATCTCAATCAGTCCTCATGGTTTTCAGACTTCATGAATGAATTTGACGATGATGGTCAAGTGGACCTCTGGCCTTCAATTCATCAATATAGGGACTTCATGGTGCCCTGTTCAGGTGGTGGTGATGCATGTATGCATTGTTTAACCAGTACTGTGGGAAGAAGACAAACAGGTGAAGGGAGTGTGATGCTCTGTGAAGCAGTATTCTGCATGTTGTGCCTACCTAAACGTTGTTAGTACACCCCTTCTTGGCAGTTGTATTCCTTGATGGAATATTGTACCATACAGCACAGATTGGTTTGAGGAACGTGATAAAGAATTCAAGGGGTTGTCCTCTCCTACATAATACCCAGGTCTCAATCCAATCAAGAATCTGTGAACATTAGAATATTAGAACAATCTAGAAAAGAACAGGCCATTCAGCCCAACAAAGCTCACCAGTCCTATCTACTTATTCCGTCCAAAAAAACATCAAGTCGAGTTTTGAAAGTCCCTAAAGTCTTACTGTCTACCACACTACTTGGTCGCTTATTCCAAGTGTCTGTCGTTCTTTGTGTAAAGTAAAACTTCCTAATGTTTGTGTGACATTTCCCCTTCACAAGTTTCCAACTGTGTCCCCGTGTTCTTGATGAACTGTTTTTAAAATACATCATAATAAACACTTCAATCATGTCACCTCTTAATCTTCTTTATCTTAAACTGTAAAGGCTTAGCTCTTTTCATTTTTCCTCATAATTCAACCCCTGTAGCCCTGGAATCAGCCCAGTCGTTCTTTTCTGGACCTTTTCTAGTGCTGTGAGTTGTATTAGAATATAAGTTCAGTCCATGCCAGCTCTACCTTGGAACTTACATGAGTGAGAGGACCTTCTACCAACACCTTGGTACCAGATACCACAGGACACCTTCAGAAATCTTGTAGAGTCCGTGCCTTGGTAGATCAGGGCTGTTTCGGTGGTACACAGAGGAGCAACAACATACTAGACAGGTGATCGTATTATTTTGGCTCATCAGTGTAGAGTGAAAGGGAAGGTCTACAGGACGGTAGTGAGACCAGATATGTTATATAGGCTGGAGACAGTGGCACAGGAGACAGAGCTGGAGGTGGCAGAGTTAAAGATGCTAAGATTTGCGTGACAAGGATGGACAGGATTAGAAATGAGGACATTAGATGGTCACCTCATGTTGGGCTGTTGGGAGACAAAGACAGAGAAGCGAGATTGCATTGGTCTGGACATGTGCAGAGAAGAGATGCTGAGTATATTGGGAGAAGGGTGCTAAGGATAGAGCTGCCAGGCAAGAGGAAAAGAGGAAGGCCTAAGAGAAAGTTTATGAATGTGGTGAGAGAAGACATGCAGGTGACGGGGGTAACAGAACAAGATACAGAGGACAGAAAGATATGGAAAAAGATGATCCGCTGTGCAACCCCTAACGGGAGCAGCCAAAAGAAGAAGTGTAGTAATCCCTGATGTTGTCAGTCTAATTACACAAAGATGTTGGTGCATTCATGTTTCTGTTTTACATTAAAACTTAATAAAATGATCTAATCAATGACTTTTTTATCAGTCATCCACTTTCTGACTTGTCTATTTCATTTAGGTTATGGGAGCATGACATAGTAGACTGCACCAGTAGCAGTAGTGTGTGTCAGGTGAACTGACACAGGGCACACATACTCACAAGACAGAATCACCAAGTGATCTTGACAAGTTATAGGAGATACATAGTCATGAGCATGAGGAGAACACACAAACTCCACACTAAAGACATGCCAGATGGGAGCTGAACGGGCTGCACGAGCATACTGCTCATAACTTATTGTTATGTGAATTTCCCCTTGGGGATTAATAAAGTATCTTATCTATCTATCTATCTATCTATCTATCTATCTATCTATCTATCTATCTATCTATCTATCTATCTATCTATCTATCTATCTATCTATCTATCTATCTATCTATCTATCTATCTATCTATCTATCTATCTATCTATCTATCTATCTATCTATCTATCTATCTATCTATCTATTGTGGATATAATTAACATAAATACGAAGTACACCCCTGTGAACCACAAGCATTTTCAAAAAATTAATGTAGTGATGTTTTCAAGTATCTTTTATGTTTTTAAGTATTGGTTATCTAAGCAAAGTTGGATATATGAGACCAATATGCCGCCTACAGCCATCTGTCTATTACAAGTTTTATGATTGCACAATAAGTTTCTTTTCTCTTAGTTATATGTATGCCAACAGCAAAAGACATTTACAACTGAATAAAATACATCTTTATCAGGTGACTGCTCTCACAAACCAAACTGTAGCAGCCATTTCCATGGCCAGGAAACTCCCCAGACTTTAATCCTATTGAGAACTTGTGGTCAAGAGGCGGGTGGACAAACAAAAACCCACCAATTCTGATTTTGCAAGAATGGGCAGCTGCCATCAGTCAGGATTAGGCTCAGAAGTTGATTGACGGACAGCCTGCCAGGGCGAATTGCAGAGGTCTTGAAAAAGAAAGAAGGGCCAACACTGCAAATATTGACCCTGCGCATAAACTTCATGTCATTGTCAATAAAAGCCTTTGAAAGTTATGAACTGCTTGTAATTCTACGTCAGTACACCATAAAAACATCTGACAAAAAGTGCTAAACACACTGAAGCAGCAAACTTTGTGAAAACCAACACTTGGGTCATTCTCAAAACTTTTGGCCACGGCTCTATTAGAGGTATGGGATTGAGCTTTTGCAAAATGTAGCTAAATGTAGCTTTGTGGCAAACTCCAGACGGTGATTCTGTTTGCTTACCAACTACTGATGCCATAGTCATGTGGACGTTGTAATGTAGATGACTTCTCTCTTGGCAAATGAATGCTGCACATGGTTGTTAGCTTCTTAATGTCTTCTCTCACAAGCTGCCTTCTTGTATGGATGCTGGCTTTTGCCAGATGGGCTTTTCTAGGCAGGGTCTGAAATGGACAATGCAACTTTCATAGTTTGGTTATGGAGCCTGAAATACTCAGAGAGGACATTTTTATCATTGTATCTCATGTTCATTAGGATTTATTTTCATCATTGTATCTCATGTTCATTAGGATTTATTTTCATAATGTCCTTTAAGGGTATCTGTGCCTGGGGTGAATCTGAAATATATTTATATAAAGAAATGTGACAAAGATTTTAGTGCTATACTAGCCATTCAGTCCATGAAGCTAAAGGGTGGCCTATACAGTAGACCCCTGTGAAGTCACGGTTCAGGGTTCACGGACTCAGTCGTTCGCAGATTTTTTTCTTAGAATCTAACTGCTAATTGTTAGTGGAAAGCGCAAATATCCTCCACAATTTTTTATGGCTTTTTTCGTGGCAATACTGTGCTGTAGAGAGAACAGGAAGCAACCGCTGAGGGAAATGCGGTTTGGGATGGTGAAAGTAGCCAATCCGAGAGCATTATTCATTTCTCCTTAATGCTGATTGACTGCTGCCATGTGACGCGTCTCCTGGTGAGTGGGTTTACCACCGCAGTTTGGGATGGTGAAAGTAGCCAATCCCAGAGCGTTATTCATTTCTCCTTGCTGATGATTGACTGCTGCTTTGTGACGCGTCTCCAACTGAGTGTCCTCGTGTTTTCCATTTTGTTATTGTTTTGTTATTCTTAAACGCACACAATGTCGTTGAATCACTCTGCGCCTTTTAAGGCTTCTGGAACTGAGCCTAAGTGCCAGAAGAAGTTTAAAACACTCCAGGAGAAGGCTGAACTACTGGATTTGCTCCGGGAACTAAAAAGTTATGCTGCAGTAGCGCGCCACTATGGCATAAATGAAAGCACCGTATACTACATAAAGAAGAGCGAAGCAGCGATCTGGTTTACCATATCTGTATGTTTCTGTGATGGTGCCAAAAAGGTAACGACCATAAGGAATAGAAATATCGTCAGGATGGAATCTGCCTTGGCACTGTGGATCACCAGCTGCAGGAAGAACATTCCCTTGAACGGTAACATCATCCATGAGAAAGCACGGAAATTGTAGCAGCAGTTCGCTACAGGAGACAGTGTAGCAACTTCCTATCACAATGTTCATGAAACCTATAAAGAAAAGCCAGCACGAAATCTCACCAGAAGAAGACCCGTCCAAAGATACGACTCCTCCTGAAGCGCCTGAAGAAGAGGCGCCACCCACGGAGTTTTAAATCCTGTGCATCGTACTGCACAGCTAACTTCATCATCATCAATATCATTCATCATTGGTGAGTGCCCATAAATTTTACTGTATTTTAATTAAATAAAATTATTATGTGTTTACTCTACTCATAACAAAGAAAACTACAGCGCATACCAAAGAAAATGCGCTTGCATGAATTACAGTATGTATAGCGGTAACATTGGTATTTTACATTCTAGCACCGTGGGAGACATAGCAGTACAGTACTGTACAGTAGACGGGTTTACCTTTACATTCTGTTTTTAGGTAATGTATTAAGCTGAGTTTTCAACGAAATTAAAGTGCTTTGGGGGCATACTGTATTTAGGGTTGAAACTATAAAAATAGGCATTGAAATGGCATTTTGTAACCACATCTAAAGGTCACGGTTTTTCACAGTTCGCGGGTGCTCTAGGAATGTTACCCCAGCTAATATTGGGGGTGTACTGTATTTATGTATATGACGCTTCACAGGTTGTAGCATTTAAACTACTGTGCAAAAAGTATTGAAAATGGCAACACAGTATAGCCTGAGAATGGGAGTAACGATGTGCTGGACCCCACCAGACTTTTTCCTATGGGGTTACCTAATAGAAAAGGTGTATCAACATCGCATCCACAATGTGGCTGAGCTACGTGCAGCTGTCACAGAAGAATTTCAGAGGATACCAGTACAGATGTGCTAAGCCACCTGTGACTACATTGCTCATCATCTGCAGGCGTATATCGATCTGAAAGCCGCATTGGTGGACCACCCCATGGAGAACAAGGGATGAAAATGTTCATGTTTCATTATGTTACTTGATAATAACATTGGTAGTTTCCTGACAATAACGCCTTTTCAGTTATGTACATAAATATGAGCCATCCTGTCTTTTGTTTAGTTAATAGCTAAGCTGTCCCAATGTCTCATCTGTATCCTTCCTAAAAACTGTTGAGGTTTCTGCTTCAAGTCCATGGCTCACTAGTTTGTTTCAGATACCCACAACTATGAATAAAGATGTGCCTGCTGGCTTCATTCCTGAATGAACTTCCCCTTAATTTTCACTGGTGTTCTTGCAAACGTTATTTACCATTAAGACAAAAGAATGTGAAGTTGTGTGCTGTTTTATTTTTGCCTAATCTGGATTAGGTCCCCACGTAGTCTCGAGAGTACAGGTTTAAAAAATTACTACATTCAAAAATATTTTGTAACATGTTACTTACCACATGTAGCTTGTAGTAATGGCAGACAAAAATATTTTATCTCATGCTGAGGACATAACTGTGTTTCTGATAGAATATGAGCTTATAGTAACCAATGCTTGACAACGGATAAATGATATAAAAATATCCTGGAAATGTTACTCATGTCGCATAATCCACTTGTCAGCTTATCTGTTCTAATAGTATCTTCACAATGTGCAAACACATTTTTTCTTAAAATATTGTAAACTAAATAACTGCGGAAAATGAAAGCAGGCCTCAAAACAGAAATCTCCTTCACACAGGATTGCACTTATGAATTGAAGACAAGACTCTGGACCAATGAATGAGATGGAGAGACGGATTTTCACTTCAAAAGCTCAATCCCGTTCAGGTTGAACTGTTTTTATGTCTGTTCTCCCTGAAACATGACTAAAAATTTTCTTGACTGCCACTACAAACTACATGGGGTAAGTAACATATAAAAGAATTCCATTTTAGTATGGATCATTCCTTTAATTCTCTTAGCCAGTCACAGTATGACATAGGATGCACCTGGTTGCTCTCTTCTGCACAGTCAAATTGAACATCAAGACAATGACGATCAGGTTATTTTACCTTGACAGACCAGTTAATAAAGAGTTTGCTCCTCTTGAACAGACTGTTAATCAGCAATATTATATGAAACTGCTGAGGCAAGTAGTGGCGCACGCTTAACTGCATTTTGCACCTTGACATTACACACTTCTGGCATCGTAACAGTGCACCTCCACACACCGCTTTGTCAGTCAACGTGTTTTTGACCTAAACAATGTGGTTGTTGTCCTGCGGTGGGTTGGCACCCTGTCCAGGATTGTTTCCTGCCTTGTGCCCTGTGTTGGCTGGGATTGGCTCCAGCAGACCCCCGTGACCCTGTGTTCAGATTCAGCGGGTTGGAAAATGGTTGGATGGACAATGTGGTTGTTGGTTTGCATCTCCTGAATTTGTCAAATCTCGCTCCCTAAGAAATTAAAATTAAAAGTAAATAGAAGACAATTTGCTACTGTGTTAGAAATTCAGGAGGCTTTAGATGTGACAATAAAAGATGAGTATGGGAAACGCTTCCAGTTGTGGAAGACGCACTTGGACACGTGTATTGCATCTCAAGGGGAGTATTTTGCTCTAAATTGTATAATAAAAGTTATTTTTTGAACAATTCCAGGACATTTTTGGGTCTCCCTGTATTTCATTTTATGGCGGTTCAGTTTTGAAATGAATCCTGCATCTATGCTGTTGACTTTAAACCTTTTAAACATCTTTATGTTTTGTTACTCTTGCGTGTAGATTTCTACCAACTGCTTTTCAGTGTCAGATAACTTCTTGGATTAAATGTAACACAGATAGGCCAGCGGAGTGTTTACAAGATCAGGTGAATTGCATAGCTGATCTGGCACTGGGGATTGTTTGCTGTACTCGTATTGTGGATTTGAGTATTTAAATTTTCAAACAAAAATTGCTCCCGTTCTTTTACATTATAGTTTAATAAGAAATTTAGTGTGCCCAGTGTGCATTTTCTTAAAAATGACAGTGCTGCATTTTAGGGTGCCTACTGAATGTTTCGAGTAGCGTGTGGATTCCGAGTCTGTTTTCCTTTGCTTTCCTTTCTTTTCCTGTGTGTCAGGCCAACAAAGCTCACCAGTCCTATCTACTTAATTCTTCCAAAAAATGTGGTGAAATGTCTTGAAAGTCCTTAAAGTCTTACTGTGTCTGTGGTTCTCTGTGTGGAGAAAAACCTCCTAATATTTGTGCAAAATTTACCCTTCACAAGTTTCCAACTGTGTCCACGTGTTCTTGATGAACTCATTTTAAAATAACAGCCCCTCAATCCACTGGACTAATTCCCTGTATAATTTTAAACAATTCAATCAGGTTTCCTCTTAATCTTCTTTTTCTTAAACTGAAAAGGCTCAGCTCTTTTAATCTTTCCTCATAACTCATCCCCCATCAGCCTAGTCGCTCTTCTCTGGACTTTTTCCAGTGCTACTTTGTCTTCTTTGTAGCCTGGAGACAAAAACTGCACACAGGACTCCAGATGAGGCCTCACCAGTTGCATTATAAAGCTTTAGCATGACCTCCTTGGACGTATACTCTACACATCAGGACGCTATCTAACCTAATATTCTGTTTGCCTTCTTAATGGCTTCCAAACACCGCCTGGAGGTTACATAAGAATATTTGAAAGATTTAGATGAGAACAGGGCACTCTGCCCAACAAAGCTTGCCAGCCCTGTCCACTTAATTCTTCTAAAATAACATCAAGTTGAGTTTTGAAGACTGTCTGCCACACTACTTGGTCACTTATTCCATGTGTCTGTGGTTCTCTTCTTCTTCTTCTTCTTTCGGCTGCTCCTGTTAGGGGTTGCCACAGCAGATCATCTTCTTCCATATCTTTCTGTCCTCTGCATCTTGCTCTGCCACACCCATCACTTGCATGTCCTCTCTCACCACATCCATAAACCTTTTCTTAGGCCTTCATCTTTTCCTCCTGCCTGGCAGCTCTATCCTTAACATCCTTTTCCCAATATACCCCTCATCTCTCCTCTGCACATGTACAAACCAACGCAATCTCGCCTCTCTGGCTTTGTCTCTCAACCGTCCAACTTGAGCTGACCCTCTAATGTCTTCATTTCTAATCCTGTCCATCCTAGTCACACCCAATGCACATCTTAACATCTTTAACTCTGCCACCTCCAGCTCTGTCTCCAGTGCCACTGTCTCCAGCCCATATAACATATCTGGTCTCACTACTGTCCTGTAGACCTTCACTGTCACTCTTGTTGATACCCGTCTGTCACAAATCACTCCTGACACTCTTCTCCACCCATTCTACCCTGCCTGCGCTCTCTTATTCACCTGTGTTCTCTGTGTGGAGGAAAACCTCCTATCATTTGTATGAAGTTTACCCTTAACAAGTTTCCAGCGGTGCCCCTGTATTCTTGATGAGCTCATTTTAAAATAACAGTTTCTATCCACTGCACTAATTCCCTTCATAATTTCAAACACTTCATGTCGTGTCTCCTTTTAATTTCCCTTTTGCTCACACTGTATAGGCTCAGCTCTTTTAGTCTTTCCTCATAACTCATCCCCTGTAGTCCTACAATCGGCCTGTTCGCTCTTCTCTGGATATTTTCTTGCATTGCTTTGTTTCAGCTTGAAAACAGTAGAAGAAGTCAAAAAGCTGGTGTGGTGTAGCCAAAGAAAGGAAGAAGACATTTCAAAAAGTCAGCTAGTTGAGCAATTGATATCTGTAGGCCAAGAAGAAAAGGAAAGTCAGCCTGGTGCTAAAGTACAGCAAGTGCTATGTGGAGTAATACCACCCTTCTGCCTTTTTCTTTTTTCTCAGCTGAGCACAGTTTGTTGAGTTATCTGACATGTCACGGCAAGTGATTTCTAAAAGTTTCTTACGGGCTCCTAATGCTGGTGAAACACATTCAAGTGGCGGCTTGCAAACTGCGCCTCAGCTCTTGCACAAAACTGCTCTGAGTGTTCCGCATTGCAGTTGAGATATAAAGGGAAGGTGCAAATGAGGCCAGGGTGTAGCAAGTGCTGCCTAAGCAAGAGGAGAGTCGAGCTGAGCCAGGAGGCTTCAACCAAAGGTATTCGTTAAAGTTGTGCTATTTTAATTTTAGACATTTGCTTTTGCTTTTATTTGTGCCCTTTGTTATGAGTTGATAAATGTGCTGCTCTTGAGTTTGAGCTTTTAACTTTGTGTTTGACACAATGTTTGGCTCAGTAGAACTTTTCATTAGTTGCATATATATTATTAATATCACTTTAATCAGAATTACAATCATCTGTTGTCTGAATGGGCATACATAGGAATCATTAGGTTTAATGCATTAAAGATCAATGCCAAAGATTACTGCCTTGCATCACTTGCTGCAACCAAACTCATTGTCAATGGATGGTTTAAATTGCCAGTTGTTATATCCATCCATCCATCCATTATCCAACCCACTATATCCTAAGTACAGGGTCACGGGGGTCTGCTGGAGCCAATCCCAGCCAACACTGGACACAAGGCAGGATGCGTGCCAGCCCACCGCAGGGCACGCACACACACACACCAAGCACACACTAGGGACAATTTAGAATCACCAATGCACCCAACCTGCATGTCTTTGGACTGTGGGAGGAAACCCACGCAGACACAGGGAGAACATGCAAACTCCACGCAGGGAGGACCTGGGAAGTGAACCCAGGTCTCCTAACGCTACCCACTGCTCCACCGTGCCGCCTATATTATATTATATTATATTATATTATATTATATTATATTATATTATATTATATTATATTATATTATATTATATTATTACTAGCCGTCCCCTTCATTGCCCATGTAGAAGTGAAACGGGACAGTGATGAGGGCCTGCCCAGCACCCTACTCCTGATGTCACGCTGCCCCCTCCCCTCGGCCCACAGTGAAAATGTCACTCCTGCAAGCAAACTCTGATTCTTAGCACGATGAGAGAAATCGTAAAATCAACCGGAATGTTCAAGCAAATGCTAGAAAAAAAACCCAATCTAAATCCGTTAAATAGTTCTCTCATTCGCTAGCTAAGCAGATGTAAGATATCCCCCGAGGCTGGTGCATGAGTGAGGAGGGCCCCGCTCCCCTCCCCTCGGCCTGCTGCATCTCTCTCAGATTCGCACAAATAAGTCAAAAAATAGATAGAAAAATCAATAGAAAAAAAACGATCTAAGTCTGTTAAGTAGTTCTCTCGTGAAAAGTGGACAGACAAAACAAACAGACAGACGTTGGATTTTATATATATAGAGAGAGACATATTATATTATATTATATTATATTATATTATATTATATTATATTATATTATATTATATTAATAGCTTGTAAGCCTGTGCTGTAAATAGCTCAGGGTCCTAGAAACTATTAAAATCGTCGGAAAAAAATTGAAATTTAGAGATGTCAGGTAATTGAAAGGAACAACTCTGGGTGTCCCTCTCCTAGGAGGTTTCGTTTGGTCGACATGCTAGCCTCACTTCTGTATTAGCAGCTAAGTGAGTTTCTGTTTCTTCGGAGGTGGAGCCCTTACCCCAACTCTACCTCTCACTTCTGGGCCGGACAGACAGACACACACACTTCCACACATAAACATTTATATATAAGATACATTCGGCTGATGCATTTATGCAAGGCAACATTGATGTTCCTTATACATTACAGCTGTTATATACAGTGCCTTGGAAAAGTATTCAGCCCCCTTGGTGTTTGTCCTGTTTTGTTTCCACTTGGAATTAAAATGAATTTTTGGGGGGGGGTTAGCACCTTTTGATTTACATGACGTACCGACCATTTTGAAGGTGCAAAATATTTTTTATTGTGACACAAACAATAATTTAAACAAAAAATCTCGAGTGTGATTAGATATTCACCCCCCACAGTCAATACTTTCTACAGTTCTATTTTGCTGTAATTCCAGCTGCAAGTCTCTTGTTGAATGTCTCTATTAGTTTAGCACATCTCACCACTGGGATTTTTGCTCATTCCTCAAAGACAAACTTCTCCAACACCCTCAAGTTTAATGGTTTGGGTTGGTGTACAGCCATCTTCAAGTATAATACAGTACAAGACAATTTATTTTTCTGTAGCCCAAAATCACACAAGAAGTTCCTCAATAAGCTTGAATCCTTGTTAGAGAAAAAAGTATAGAAGACACCTCAGGAAAGACGGTTCAAAGAGAGAGCCCTTACCAGGTAGGTTGGGCGTGCAGAGGTGTCAAAAAACGGGTAAATACAACGCAATACACAGAACAGAACACAAGTAATCCTCAATACAATGCAATAGTGCAATAGAAATATGACAAGTACGGAGCAGAATTCAACAGTAGATGATATTACGATTTGGATTTGTTCAAGTCCTGCCACAGATTTTCCATTGGATTGAGGTCTGAGCTTTGATGAGGCCATTCCAAGACATTTAAATGTTTCCCTTTAAACCACTCCAGTGTTGCTTTAGCAGTCTTTTTAGGGTCATTCATTGTCCTGTTGAAAGGTGAACCTTCGTTCCAGTATCAAATCTCTGGCAGTCTGAAGCCAGTTTTCCTCAAGAATTGTCCCATATTTAGTGCCATCCACCTTTCCTGTCCCCACAGCATGATGCTAAAACCATCAGGCTTCACTGTGGGAATGGTGTTATTGGGTTGATTGGAAGTGCGGGGTTAGCACTACAAATGGCATTTTTACATGATGGTCAAAAAGTTCAATTTTAGTCTCTTCCGACCAGAGAACCTTCTTCCATGTCTTTGGGGAGTCCGTCACGTGCTGTTGGGCAAACTCCAAACATGTTTACTTATTTATTATTTTTTTCCAAGCAATGGCTTTTTTCTGGTCACTCTTCCATAAAGCCCCACTCTGTGGAATGCACGGCCTAAAGTGGTCCTATGGACAGATACTCCCATGTCTGCTGAGGGTCTTTGCAACTCCTTCAGTATTATCTGTATTCTGTTTGTCGCATCTCTGATAATTGCCCTCCTTGCCCAATCTGTTAATTTTGGTGGGCTGACGTTTATTGGTCTACATTCATTTGCCTACAAGACAAGTCCCTGAGGTTGTGGATTCAAGTCCCGCTTACTGACACTGTGTGACGTTACCCGAGTAAGGCACTTGACCTGCTTGTGCCCCAATTGTATCATGAATGTTGTAAGTCGCCTTGGATAAAGACATCAGCCAAAGTAAATGTAAATGTAGGCGTGTCTTGTTTGAGCGTCAGGCCCGAGCGTTACCCGGGCAATTGTGTAGACACGACTTCTTCTGGCTGCATGGTGCCTCACAAGAAACGCCTCTCATCAGGAGTGATGACGATGTGAATCTGTCTTCAGGCAGTGAAGTTGAAATGGTTGGTGAATCCAAAAGTGACGCTCTCGTCATTCGCACATGTGCAGTGTGCTCTTCTTCTTCTTATTATTATTATTCATCATCATTATTATTTGTATCATTATTATCTATATATATAAAATCCCTATGTGCATCCAGGTGTTCGTGTGTGGGTGTCTTCTGATGAAGTGCGCATGCGCGGGGCACGGTGCGATGCGTGATATTACTGTCAGAGAAAGTTAGAAGCGTTTTATGGAAATACAAACCAGTATTACTGCGAGAGGAAATTAAAGGTACACAATACAGTGACGCATATTACAGCCACATACAAGCCAGTATTACTGTCAGAGGAGATTAAAGGCATATTACCGATGCGCACGACTATATTACCGCCAGAGAAAATTAAAGGTATAGATAGATAGATAGATAGATAGATAGATAGATAGATAGATAGATAGATAGATAGATAGATACATTACGGACATACAAGCCAGTGGACGTACAAGACGGTATCCTTCAATAAGGGCGCGCGCAAAAAGGCGAGCCTCAAAAGGGCGACCTCAATTGGTCGCAGCGAATAAAGGCGCGCGTAAATAAAGATCTGCACCTTTGTTGCTCTTCACGTATTCCAGAGCCATTTGAACTAAATTATCTACGAACGCCTTTATTCGCCGCGCTCAATTGAGGTTGCCCTTTTGAAGCTCGCCTTTTTGTGCGCGCCCTTATTGAATAGAGCCGCATAAGACAGTATTACTGTCACAGAAAATTAAAGACACACAATACACTGGTCAGAACGGTCAGCTCAGCAAGTAAACATCAACAAAAGAAAGGCTGAAAGAAAGAAAAATACGACCAACGAAAAGAATGAGGTCAAAGTCCCTTGCCATTTAATATAGACTGTACCTACTAATGTTTATGCACTACTGTTCTATCGCCCGTTATTGTAATGGACTAAATGACTAGTACTTTATAAACTTCTGCCTTTGTACTTTCAGTGTTTTGCATGTTTTACAGTAGAAAGATGAGATTTAATTAAAATGTCATTTTTCAAGCCAAAAAATGCAACGCTTTTTATTTGAGAAAAAAATGTAACGTTAAGGAGGTTCAATTATACTGTAGTTCTGGAGGTCCAAAGGGCTGCAGGTTTATCCTTTTTTAGGGCTCAGTTTTAGTTGACGCAATTATTACAATTCAGAACCTTTTATTGTCTATTTTAGGTTTAAAGTGCTACATTTTGGTTTTAACAGTCACCTGTTTTCTTCACCAGCCATCAGTTAGTAATGACAAAGGAACCAGCAGCTCTTTGGCTAACGTGCACCCATGTGAACCTGTGTACATGCATCATGAAGGGTCTGCGTTAATAGAACATTCTGAAAGAAATGAGAGAGAAGGGAAGGATACGGTCTACAGGGAGGAGGTCAGACTCCTGGCCGAATGGTGTCAGGACATCAACCTCACCCTCAACGTTAGCAAAACTAAGGAGATGATTGTGGATTTCCGCAAACAGGCAACAGAGCACAGCCCCATCTACATCGGAGGTGAGGCTGTGGAGTAGGTCAGCAGCTTTAGGTTCCTCTGAGTCACCCTCACTTAACTTAACTGGTCAAGTCACACTGCGGCAGTAGTCAAGATAGCCCAACAACGCCTCTACTTCATCAGGAGACTGAGTAAGGCCCGGATGTCACCCACAACTCTGTGCAGATTCTACAGCTGCACTGTGGAATCCATCCAGACCGGATGCATCACATCCTGGTACAGCAACTGCTCAGTTCAGGACTGCAGAGCTCTGCAGCGTGTGGTGAATACAGCACAGAAGATCACGGGTACACAGCTCTCTGCGATACATAACTACACGTTGTCTTAGGAAAGTGACCCGTATCAGGCAGGACCCCAGCCACCCTGCACTGTCACTTTTCACCCTCCTCCCATCTGGGAAGCGACTAAAGTCCATTCGGACGCGCACCTCCAGGTTCAGGAACAGTTTCTACCCAACTGCAATCAGACTCATGAACAGTCAGTAACCTTGTGTCACCTCCACTGCTACCTGCACATATACTTCTGCCACTGTCTCTATTTATTCCTAGGATTCTGGTTTTATTTATTTACTTATTTATATTCATTTATTTATTGTGTGTGCTTTTTTTGTTTTTGTCTATGTTCACTGTCTGCAGGGGCACATGCATGCAAGCTTTTCATTGTACATGGTACTTGTACACATGACAATAAAGAATTGAAATGAATTAAATATATGGAGCATGCTAATCAATCTCATACATATGCAGTCACAGTGCTGTGGAAGTTCATTGGCTGGTAGAGCAGCCTCCCACCTGACGCTTCGAGACCCCGCCTCCTGCAATGCAGAGTATCAGGCTGTGCTCCACAACTGAGAGCAAAAGATCAGGCATAGCATTATAGCGCCTCTCCTCTGCGTTCTGGGGTTCAGGGAAAGACGTAAGGTGCCAGTGTCTGAGCGGGTAGATACTAATACCTGCCGCATGTAATGATATGATTCCTGTGACAATGAATAGTACAGGCCACGTGAAATCCTGAGGGTTTAGCCAGAGGCCTTACCATCAAGCCAGCCACTACGTACAGCAGTGTCACGTCTGCCAAAGCTACTTTACCTCAAAATTAACAAATAACGGGCTGACCCAAGCCACGGTGACACAACGCTTGTCAGCCACGTCTCAAATGAATTGTGCCTTAATGGGATAAAACTGCTGAGAGTTAACTAAAGCAGCTTCATTCTCTCTAGGTGCGCTCACTACAATATGAGTGTACTCAAGTGCTCTGATTGCATTAGGAGAGCCAGACACAGCTGCAGATTTCCTTCTTATGTGTGCAAAAATTTGATATGTTTTATGTATGTGCACCCTCACCAAGCAAAAACTGTATGTAGTGTCTCACAGGTTTGTTAATGGCTATGATGGAGGGAAGCTTGGCTGAGATCTTCCTGACCTCTCAGCCAGTACTTTGAGTGACAACAGGTAGCCGATATAAACTGGCGAAAAAACAGAAAACCTTCATTGCAAATACGCAGAGCAACTAAAGTACAGTCTGTACATCATACTCAACACTTTTGAGGTGTTATATGTTTATCACATCAACACATATAGTAACAGCAGTGATACGAGTTATTATATACATGCAAGTCACCATTTAGTTGGGTTTGCTATATTTCATCAGGAGTGTCAATATATGCCGTTCCCCTGTCAAGATTTCTTTTTTAAATCCTGACATTTGAATGGGAAGTGGCATAGGGGCAATTTGAGCCTCTTTTTGTGCTTAATAAATGAGGATCCAGAAATGCAATTCAGTACACCGATCTAGGATGTCACTTCCTAAGTACATGTATACTTTTATATCATCGTATAAGTGATGCGACCATAAAGTCATGTCCTTAGCAACTACTGTGACATGCAGTAGCACCACATGCCATGGTATGTGCAAAAAACAAGATGGTGACATATAAATAATTTTACTTTAAATACTTTTAAATATTTATCAAGGAGTGATTTTAACGTTAAGACTGATGTCTACATGGGTTGTCATAGACGGCCAGGGACCTTGCCTGGTTGGGATGCACTTTTGAGGAAAGGATCTTGGGAGTGGACATATCAGCAGCAGTACCTCCCCTGGGACACAAGAGGGCAGCCCTCCTGGTTTACATCGGGGCCACCACCAGGGGGTGCCTGGACAGTTCCAGAGCTGTGGTCTGCAGCACTTCCGCCACACCGTGAGGTTCTGCCGGAACTTGATCGAGGAGTACCTGGAGCACTTCCGGGTGTGGTATAAAAGAGGCCACCTCACTCCACTCAGGGAGCCGGAGTCAGGAGGCAGAGGACAGAGCTTGAGAGAAAGGAGAAGCTCACTACTCAAAATGGAAAATGCAGTGAAGACCTGGGATTGAACCCATAACTCTCTTGATTTAGAAGCAGCTGTTCTTACCTCTACACCAGCCATGCAATTGATATTTGGGCTGTGCTTTTTACATATAAACAGCAACATATAAACTGAATAATTTCTTTTACTTCGGTTATATTTTTGAATAAAAGTGCACTTGCTTTGCTATATCTTTTGTGAAAGTGTTTATTTGATATTTAGACTCCAGTCTTCACACATTATACGTTTGACGTCTGCATTTTGTTTGTCATTATTATAACATGAAAACAATTTCTGTTTTAGTTACGTGTTCAACATTTCTTGCCTCGCGTTTCCTGCCATCCTACATTTACACAGATCCTTGCAGACACGGAACACACATGCAATGCACGTATTCCAAATAGCGAGATATTATTCACCCTCTACAATTCCAAACACTTCATTACCAGATAAAGAGACTTCAGCATCTGAGTTGACTTCAGCTGCATCGGTGGGGGATGAGTGAGCAGGCTACTTGCTGCCAGTGCTGATCGACACATTTGCAAAACAAAAGATACTGAAGAGGAGGTGCGAAGGAATTTAAGGTGGCCCAGGATTACGAGTTTTTTTGTAGGCTTCAGGGATTCTTGTGTTAAGGATGAATACTTGGCTTAGATTTACAATAATGTGAATGTATAAAAGCAAAATTCAGTTCATTTCTTGATGTACTTGACCTCAACTGGTTTCTACCCTTAGCCTGATACTGCTCGCATAGGGTCCCTGTTATTATTATTGTTATAATTATATTTGTCGTGTCTTGTCAGTTTCTAACCCCCTCAATCCAACTCGGGGTCATGGATGGCTGGAGTCTATCCCAGCTAGCACAGGGCATGAGGCAGGAGCAAACCCTGCATAGGGCGTCAGTCCATCGCAAGACATTACTATATTTGGCTGACATCTTTATCCAAAGCAACTTACATGTACACAGTGTTCACCAATATTATGTAGACTCAGAGCACAAACAGAGGCAGAGAGGTAGAGATCCTTTATTTGGTTAATTGGATCACCCAGTAAGGCAGAGGCATGGATTTTAGAATATATTTTTTTACATTTCTGTGACAAATGCTTTTAAGCTTTATTATTATTATTATTATTATTATTACTATTGTTATTATTATAATTATAATGCCTTCCTTTCAGTGCTCTACAGTATGCTGGTGCTTTTGCCAGAGGTCAACCAGACCTCTCAGGCTTTGAATTGAACTTGCTGTTCAGCTGATGACTTATTGAGGAAATCAGGCCGTGCTGAGGTTTGCAATCTGTTTTCGTGCTGACTCTACTGGAGCTACTCTTGTCCTGACTTTGATGTCTAGGTCTTTATATTTGATGATCTCTGCCTCCTTGCTCAGGATGCTGTTGTCATCTGGGATTACCACATCAATAAAGATCCATGATTTGCTTTTTATCATCATGGAACACGTTGTCCAGCTTATGATGGTGATGGTAATGTCTGTGGGAATAGCTTTGTCACACATGATGACACAGTCTTCAGTGTCAACAAACACTTTGTGTATATTCTTGTACCACTTGTCCGACATTGGGAAACCCAGCTGTTGACCAGTGTCCAGTGCAAGTACATATTGACCTTATTGATATTTTCAAGATATTCCTTCTGGGCCAGTACATGGCATTTGGACACTATGTGGCTGATGGTCTCCTCAACTTCACCATAAGGGAGCATGCGCTGTTGACTACTTCTGGTGGTACTGAGTGTTCAAGGCCTGATCTTCAGCGGCTGTGATGAGGCTTTTGGTTTCCCCTTTGAGAACTGCACTTTGAAGCCATGTGTGTGTCAGGTCCTTGTCGACGTATGACCTAGCCAGGTTTTTGAAGAACTGGTTATTATTATTACTATGATGTTGAACTTTTTCATCTTCCTGCCTTATTGGCAGTTTCTTTTAAATCCATATACCAAAGCAAACAAACCTAGCGTCTTTGAGGATGTTTGCAGTCCCCAAGGGCATGATCTTCTACTTTTCCCTAGCTGATGGACTGGCTTGGGGGCATTAGAAGGTAGTTGTGGAAACCCTTCTTGAGTATTCCTAATGCTCCCTTGGTTACTGGTGTTACTCTTGTCTTGGCGTTCCACATCCTGCTGATTTTGATTTACAGCTCTTTGTATCAGCTGAGCGTTTTGGTCTCTTTGAGCAAGACATTCACATCGTCTGTCAGCAGCCATGTCGTCTCTTTCTTATTGTGATTGCATGCACTTGTACCCAACTTGTTGCTGGCACTGGGCTCAGTGGAGGTAACTGGCCACCTAGCTGTGTCTGTAGCTATATTATTATTATTATTATTATCATTATTATTATTATTATTATTTATTAGATTAAAATATATTTTATCCTTTTTCTCTGGGGTATGCAAGAAGGCCATCTTCCTCCTCTTCTTTACCTCTGGTAATTTCTAGTGATTTCATTTCACTAGTCTCAGTAATTCCCACAGAGATTACACACTTGGACTCAGTGGCCTGCCTTATTACACTTCCTGCATTTGACATTTCATACAGTCTGCTGCTCTGTTTCATCACATTTGTGTCACATGTCTGGTTGTCCAGTGTAGAAAATAACCTCAATTCCTGCCCTGGTCTCCATAAATCCACGTGCACCAACTTTCTAGAGGCTTACCCAAGAAGACTTAAAGCCAGAATTGCTATCAAAATGGCTTCTGGGCTATGAAAGAGAGAGTTTAGGTTTTGATTTTTATTATATTTGCAAACCTTTGTGAAAACAATTGAATATACAGTGTAATAAAAGTGTACATAACTCAAAGGGGCTGTCAGTGCTTTCTGAATCCATGATAAAAAAGAAAAGACTGACTGACTGACTGACATTTCATGAGGTGTACATACTCTTTCAAATCACTATAAATTGGACTCTTAAAAGTGGACTGAGTTTAAACCAAACCAGGAAAAGGATGCGTATTAATAAAATTGTTCTGTAAAATAATCATTGAATTTAAAACAGCGTCAGAGCCTCTGGGTGGACTAGTGATGTTTCTTTATTTTACCACCACCAGCTTTGCCCAATAGGTGGTCCATTTTCTGTCTCTCAGTACAAGCGTTTACATATACAGAACAGCACAGAGTCGTTTATGAAATGCTGCTTAACTACATCCCAGTCTGCTTTGAATACTTTTAGGATTTGTATCAGATTCCTGTAAAATCCTTGTTGGAATAGTAGCTACAGCATTTTAAAAGAGGAGTGGCAAATGACAGACAGACAGACAGACAGACATTCTGATAGATAGATAGATAGATAGATAGATAGATAGATAGATAGATAGATGCCCTGGCTGCAAAAGGTTAAAGTTTCAAGAGTTGTTCACAATACTGAGTCCAAAACAGAAATGAATATAAGGAGGTAAGATGGCAGCTTTAAAGGCTGGTTGAAGAAGTGACGTTATTGATGCCGGAACCGGAAGTGACGTCTTTGGGGACCAGAAATTACATCATCATAAGTGCCAGGACCGGACATGACATCAATACAAGCCCCCGGGCCAGAAGTAACGTCTTCAGAGGCACTGGAACCTGGTGGGATTTCCCATGAATTGTCTGTAAGGAACTGAGAGAGACAGTCAGCGCACCTCGTCACACCCTGGTCTGGTGTAGATTTACAATTACTCAGGCCCTTTAGCTGCCTCCTACTCGCACTTGTGTGACAATAGATAGATAGATAGATAGATAGATAGATAGATAGATAGATAGATAGATAGATAGATATCCAAAAAGGGAAATGTAGCTTTTTGCAGAATAAATATTATAACAAATAGCACCCCCCCCCACACACACAAATAAATGGTATTGACTTTTCTTTCATGTTCTTCTCTGACAGAGACCACATTTGCAGTGTTCATCATCCTAGTTTTGACTCCCATTTCTGGCCGTTGTCTGTCTGGACACAGAGTTCTCCCTTTTTCATTGTGTTTTTTTTTTCTCTTTTTATTCTAAATGTGCTGTGTGAGTGGGCCCCGTGGCAGACTGGTACTCACTCCAGGGTTGGTTCCTGTGCTGTGCCCATTGGTGTCAGGGTATGTTCTGGGATAAGTGAGTTTGAGAGGTTATTGTACAACAGAACATCGTAGACTTTCTACATCCCCCTCATCATCAGCCAATTTTTAACCCACTGTATGCCAGCGTACTTAATATTTTCGTAAAGCTTTAAGAGAGCACTCATACTACTAAAAGTAAACCCTTGAACTTAAGCAAGGAAACAAAAGACCTGTCTTTACTTTCTAAGTTAAAGCGAGAAGCATCTAAAGATCTGTTTTCACCATCTGAACTTCCTTTGACACGTTTAACTAAAGCTCTGTGGTTTTTCAGGTGCAGTTCATATTTCTTAATTTCTTGTAATGATAGAAAAACATTGTCTTTGGTAAATGCATAATTTTCAGCTTTTTCTGCCCACTTATGTTTATTTTAAGCATTTATGAAAAAGCTTCAGTGCTTTTATTCAGAGGGTGTAAAAACGCTTGTAATTGTGAATTGATGTGCTGCCAAAACTGAGTATCTGTGAACATTTTTGCTTTTACTACTTGTGTACCAGAGTTCTGTAATCCAGGTGCCATCAGCAGTTATAATGTATTGGGCTCTGCTTCGATTCAGAAAGCACATTCTGTAAAATATCAGGCAGTGTGTGTTTTGAGGGACAAGTAAAAAACTGTAATAATAAAGAAACCCACCATAGCAGCATGTCCTGATCTGTGGAAAGAAGCTGTAATATCGCATGGGTGCGTTGTGCTTACGGCTATAAATGCAAACAAAGGAAGATAAAAGGGATAAATCTGATTAAATGTTTCTGTGTACACATGTAACTTGTAAGCTTAAATGCTTGTTGTACATATACTTGTATATTAACTCCTTATTAAGTTAAACATCATATTTAAGTAGAAAGTGCTTCCTCATAAACAAGTTTGTGTAAACTCTCTGTCTTGGTTGGGAATTAGCTTTCCTTATTTTTCTGAATCAAGAACTTTTACTTGAAGCTTTCCTGTTGAGGTTGTCCTAGCCCAGTGGTCCACACTATGTCCTGTACCCCTAGAAAATGTTTGATTTATGTTTGCACCCCCAACAAAAGCAATATCACATTTGAGGATGAAGAAGTCCCATGTCTAATTTTGGAACCACATACAGTACTATGGGTGAACAAATTGACCTCAAAAAAATCAGCTTTTAACTCAGTGCATAAAATTTAAATATAAATTGAGTAATTTGCCTTTTTAAATCTCAATTAACTTGCAAATGTGTCCCCTGTGAAGCTTATAAACACTTGATTGGTGATCCAGGGGTTGGGGTATCCTGCAGTGCATCAAGCGCCTCAAAGAAATGACACACAATCAACAATCAAGGGGTTTGGGGGATTGGAGACCCCTTAGGCGGAGAGGAATGTGTTTCAAAGGTTCCCGGATGGGAGTAGGCCCGATAGGGGCATTCTTGAATTATTAGAACTGAGCCTGTGAACTAACAATTTTGAATTTGACAGGAAACAATATCTACAAACATATGGGACAGCGATGGGTAAAAAATACACCCCAACCAATGCAAACATTTATATGGCTGACTGGGAGGAGGACGGCTTCGCTAAGTGGTGGCTCTGAGGCTAGGGATCTGCACTGGCAATCGGAAGGTTGCCAGTTCGAATCCCGTAAATGCCAATAGGGACTCTGCTTTGTTGGGCCCTTGAGCAAGGCCCTTAACCTGCAATTGCTGAGCGCTTTGAGTAATGAGAACAGCGCTATATAAATGCAAAAAATTATTATTATTAAGTGTACCCGACTGCCGTGGCTGTATCTCAGGTTCCAGGATGATATTTTCAGAGTGTGGTGTTTTTCCCGAGATGAGTTTGACCGGTTTGTCGAGACAATGAATGGCTTGCATGCCAATATCAAATTGCAGGTGAAAACGAGTACGGACCCTCTGTCTTTTTTAGATACAGAGGTATATTTTACAGAGACGGAGGCGGAGGAAAGAACTACACTCAAGGGTTTATTTTAAGCCCACAGATACCCATGCACTCCTACATGCCTCCAGTTTCCATCCACGACACACTTTTAGGGGTATAGCAAAATCGCAGCTCATCCGGTTTTTCAGGATTAATATGGAACAGTCTGAGGTGGACAAGGTTGTGCATGTGTTATTCCAGGTGTTACAGAAGAGAGGATACTCTAGGAGATTCTTTAGGGAAATAAAACAAAATATGAGGTTGATTCTAATCGTGAGGCCAGTGCAGCACTATGCACGAGACAAGAAGATATGCAGTGCACTGCGCTATGGCCAGGACCACCAGCAGGAGAGGTGGGCTGAGTGTAAACTGCAGGTGTTGAATCCAATTCAGTCCCCCTTGTCTTCTCCCTGGCAAAAATGTCAATCATAACTCAAAATCAGTAATCAGAATCAATACTAGACCTCGGTCGAGGTTTAATGGTCTAAATTCAATTCTCTTAAAGCAAAGTTATTTGCCTTTACGAATACTCCACTGCAGCAAGGAGCCCAACTAAATACTGATATGCAATCAGTTATTTTGTGTTTTATATTTGTAGATAGATAGATAGATAGATAGATAGATAGATAGATAGATAGATAGATAGATAGATAGATAGATAGATAGATAGATAGATAGTAATCAGATTAGACCACTTTGCAGAGATCTGTTGTCACGTTGTCATTAAAGAGAGTTTTTCTGTTGAAGTTGTAGAGACATGGTGGTTAAACAGAGAGGTGCAGAATGTAATAAAAGGCTAAGAAGGGGGCAAAGAAGACATGGCATCAGTCAGGGAGGGAGGGAGGGAGCAAGAGAGAGAAATGTCCAGGCAGAGAAAGAAGGAGACAAAGTGGGCAGTGGCGAGAGCCATGGCACAGGTGTGGGAGGAAATGTGCGAACAATTGGAGACACAAGAGGGAGAGAGGAGGATTTTTAGAGTAACGAAGACTAGGGACAAGGCTGGAAAGGATTTTAGTCAGATGGAGCAGATTAAAGAGGAGCAGGGTGAGGTCTTACATGAGCACAGTAGGATCAAGAAGAGATGGAAGCTGTTGAATGAAGACAGTCCAAGGCTAGTATTTGGGGATGGAGTTCCCCCCAAGTGAAAGGCAAATACCAGGAATAAGGAAGGAGGAAATCAAGGAAGCACTGACGAGGATGGAAAATGAAAAGGCAACCGGAACAGATGAAATCCCAGCAGAAGTGTGGAAGAGTTTAGGGAAAGATGTGTTGTGGGATCTAAAGCCGAAGATCTATGAACAGGAGAAAATACCAGAGGAGTGGAGGAACAGTGAGATTGTACTCATTTATAAGGAGAAGGGCGACATTCAGGATCATGGAAACTACAGAGCTGTGCTTCTTAACCTTTTTTGAGTCACGGACCCCTTTAAGAATCTGATGAAAGCTGTGGACCCCCTTCCCCAGAAATATTCACGTAAACACAGCTTTGCATGCAATGAATATTTGATTTGATTACCTTATACATATATGACATACACAAAGTATTACTAAACTTTAAAACAAATAATCTAGAAAAAATACTCCTTTTATATGCAAATAAGTGATGGCCACTCATTATAAATATGAAATGCTAGCTGTGTAAGGGGTGGCACGGTGGCACAGTGGTAGCGCTGCTGCCTCACAGTTAGGAGACCTGGGTTTGCTTCCTGGGTTTTGTGTGCATGTTCTCTCCGTGTCTGCGTGGGTTTCCTCCCACAGTCCAAAGACATGCAGGTTAGGTGCATTGGCGGGTTTGTTTCCTGGGTTTGTTTCCTGCCTAGCACCCTGGGATTGGCTCCAGTAGACCCCCTTGACCCTGTAGATAGGATATAGCGGATTGGATAAGGGATGGATGGATAGCTGTGTAAGCCTGTGCTTTGAAAAGCCCGGGTCCTATAAACTATTGAAATCTTCAGAAAAAATATTGAAATGTAGAGATGTCAGGTAATTGAGAGGAACTACTCTGGACGTCTCTCTGCTAGGAAGATTCGTTTTGCCGATGTGCTCACCTCGCATGTGTATGAGTGCCGGGGCGGAAAAGTAAAAGGGATAGCGTTTTGGTGATGTTTGTGACTAAGCGACTTTGTCTTTCTTCTGAGGTTTCGTTTTCCTGACATGCCTGCCCTACTTGTGTTATCAGTGGCTAAGTGAGTTCTCTATTTCCTCAGAGGTGGAGCCCTTACCCCAACTCCACTTCTCACTTCCGGGACAGACAGACAGACGCACTTCCACACGTAGACATTTATTTATACATTTATATTTTAGACAATCCTGTTGTGCAAATTATAACAGATCTAATACTGATGTTTCTCATGTGATTTTTCTCACGCAACATTTTTCTTGGCGTTATTTTTCTTGCACATTATTTTTCTCACAAATATATACTGTATCTCACGCATTATGCTTAGGTGAGATAAATACTTGCGAGAAAAATAATCTGGGAGAAAAACCATGGTGAGAGACGTAATGCGCAAGAAAAATCAGCAGTACCAGGCTGTATAGTGAATATAAATGTTAATTTTTATCTGACCCTCATAGACCCCTGAAACCCATCAAGAACCCCTGCTATAGAGGGATATAACTGATGTAAAAATGTGGGAAAATGTTATCGACAGAAGGCTTAGGGAAGAGACCACCATAGGGGAGGAGCAGTTTGGTTTAATGCCAGGCAGAAGAAGAACTGATGCAGTCTTCACATTGAGACAGCTGAAAGAGAAGCATTGAGAAAAACGGAAAGGTTTGCATATGGTGTTTATTGATTTGAAGAAGACTTATGATAGAGTGCCATATAAATAGATCTGAGTTAGAAAAGAGGACCAGAGAAGTGTGTGAGGATTGTCCAGAATATGTATGAGTGTGTTTGGACTAGAGGTCAGGGTAACAGGCAAGACCCCATTTTAAGGGGATCTTCTTGAAGACCTTACCTCTCTGATCTGGTTATGGATGTGTTGACTCGTGGAATAAAAGACCAGACCCCCCGATGCAGGCTTTGTGCTAATGTGGCTTATAGTGGCTACATAGGAAGGGGTGGAGTCAGTTACCCTCATTGGGCAGAGTCTCAAGGCTGTGGTAGAAAGACAGGATGATACCCTCAGCGACAGCGCCCCTTTGTGATGGCAGTGATGAGCCCGGAAGGAGAGCCTTGAGTGTGCATTTGTGACAACATATGCTCAGATTCTTGTTGTATATATACTTGTATGCTTACATAATTCCTTATTGAATAAATAACATAATTAGGCAAAAATATTTCCATATACACATATTTTGAGTAAAAGCTCTGTGCTTATGGGAAATTGTTTTTCCTCGCTCTTCTTAAGCAAGAACTTTAACTTTTGCTCTCAAGGTTACTCTAAACAAAGTTAAATATGTTTGGTCAGGTGTAAAAAAAAACAAAAAAATTAATACCAAAAACATCGAAAGATGGAGATGGAGCAAATGACACTACAGTTTGCACATCCAGATGTAGTAGGAAAATGGATGCAGTAATAGGGTTATAAACTCACAACTACATCAGCACAAAAGTCTGCATTCTCTACATGGGCTGTCCAGATGAGGCTTTCTGATGTGTGTTTGTTACCAGGGATCTTCTTGGAGTCCTTACCTCTTTGATCTGCTTATGGATGTGTTGAGTCATGGGATGAAAGTCAAATCCCCCGGTGCAGGTTTTGTGCTAATTAAATTGTGTTATGTACTGTAGCACCAGAAAGGTAGAGAGGAAGTTGGAAGGGCTTTGGAAGATAGAGAGTTGAATAGAAATAGGAAGGAGAAGACTTCTGAGTATCTGAGCTTTAATGGTGATCAAGATTCAGAAGTGAGCCTGTAGGGAGAGCTACTAAAAAGAGCGGATAAGTTTAAATAATGTATCTAACATCAGAGGTAGACCAAGGTGGAGAATTAGATGCAGAGATAACCTATAGAGTGCCGTGTGGATGGGACAATTGGAAGAAGGTATCCGGAGTGTTGTGTGATCAAAGAATTAAGGAGAAGGTTAAACAAAACTTCCTAAGACCAGTAATGATGTATGGAGCTGAGACACGGGCAGTAAAAGGGAGTGCAGGGGAAAATGGAACGTGGCAATGCAACCGGGGGTCCGTTATAACAACAGCAATACACTTGTATAGTGTGTGCCTCAGCGGGCCTTGGACTACCAAGTCAGAAGTTTTTCTTTCTTTGTAATTTCTTCCTTTTTAGTTATTCTGGTGTGTGTTCAGACCATAGTGTGTGTATACTGTACAGATATTTATTTGTCTGTTTATATAATTAAAGAGCTTTTGTAAAAAGACAAATTTTCTCCTGGGGACAAATATCTATCTATCTATCTATCTATCTATCTATCTATCTATCTATCTATCTATCTATCTATCTATCTATCTATCTATCTATCTATCTGTCTGTCTGTCTGTCTGTCTGTCTGTCTGTCTGTCTGTCTGTCTGTCTGTCTGTCTGTCTGCCCGTCCGTCCGTCCGTCCGTCTGTCTAATGCTGGAGAAAAAATGAGAACATTGAGGTGGACGTGTGGATTTACAGGAAAGGACAGAATAAGAAATGAGACACAACAAAAGTAGGAGAGATATCTAAGAAAGGACAGGAAAGTGGGTTGAAGTGGTATGGAGATATGATGAGGAGAGTCAGTGAAGATATGGGCAAAAGAGTGATGGGAATGGAAGTCCAGGGGAAGAGTAAGTGAGAGGGGCCAAATCGGAGGTGGATGGATAAAGTAAAAGAAGATCTGAAAGTAAAGGGCTTGACTTGTGAGGAGGTGCATAGAACAGGTTGATCAGGCTCATCGACCCCACATACCATAGAAGTGGGAAGAGATAACGAATAAAAAAAGTGCTAAAAAAGTCAAATTAACTCCACTGTACTTCAATGTTGTATAATCATAACATGTGAAGACTTCCACTGGGTGAATAGTAAAAGGAAATTTATTTAAGCTTTGAGGAAACAGGGACAGAGTATAAATAGAGTTACTGTTCTTTACATTGATCAAGACCACCATGAGTGAGATGAGCGTGACAATCTAGCTGTGGGAAGCGGATCGCTAAATCAGTTCTACGCTTCCTGCCGCACTGTCTCTACTGCTACTGTTTTAAAAGTCTGCTGGGCTTTGGTAGAATTTCAGTTTGTTCAACTCCAGTTGTTCACGTAAAACAAACTGAGAGGAGTTTCTGTCACAGTGTGAAGGAATGTCTAATCAGGGTTAATACTGAGTATTCATACATTTAGATAAGCACACTGGTAACAGCCTGTGTTCTTAGCTATTGATGATACGTTTTCATGTTTTATAACTGAAAATCTATTCATTTCCTAGTAGAACAGAGGCAGACATTTCTGATAATCTGCCGTTGCTGAAGTAATTCCACACCGAAGGGTGACTGCTTAATTGCCTCTTGTTCATACTGTTGCTAAGCATCTTTCTCATTGCTACAGTAGATGCCGGCCCATTTCTGTCTGAAATAGCCATTTTGTAGTCATGTTCTTGATTAGTAGGCGTTTTACAAACTTGTTTGTAGCTTTTAGGTACAAAAGACATTTAAGATTACAAAAGAAACAATTATAAATAAAAACACAGTTTGGAAAAAAAATGAAATTTCACTGAGGATTATTCTGTGGAAGAAACCAGGCAATGCTGTGAATAGTGCTGCTACCTCACAGCCTCATGTTCCTCGGTTGGATTCCTGCACTTGCTGTCTTTTGTGGGTTTGTGTCTTCTCTCCTTTTCATGTGAGTCTCCCCCACGTATCTTTGTGGTCACTTAGTTGACAAGTCTATATTAGCCCAGCCTTTTGACGGTCCGGGTCGGCTCAGTGCTCACTAGATGCATCCAGGAGCCTCTTAAATCCAAAACCGTTAATAGTTATATACAGTGATCCCTCGCTATATCACGCTTCGACTTTCACGGCTTCACTCTATCGCGATTTTTTCTCATACACGCTTACGTCACTACGCATGCGCTTTCTGAGAACTTTTATCTAAGCCCCACGATGGCTCCTAAACGTGCTGCTTTTTCTAAGCCTTCTGACAATGAAACTAAGCGCTGGAGGAAGATGTTTACTATCCAGGAGAAGGTGAAACTCTTGGATATGATCAAAGATGGCAATACCCCACAAAAGCCTCCTCACGCATATGAAAAGACAGTGCCAGCAACTGCCTATCAAGATGTTCTTCAGCCGCGCACCCAGACACCTACTGCCTACTCCTAGTACTCCTTCAGCAGAAGAAGACAACGACGCACCTGCTGAAGATACTGCACCACCTTGTCACGCTTGGGTCATAGATTTGCACAGAGACACAGGGGGTTGTAGAAAAAAAAACTTTATTCAAAGCACTGCAAACAAACATTTGTTTCTTTTCAAAAGTTTAAACTGTGCTCCATGACAAGTCAGAGATGACAGTTCCGCCAGAAGCAGAGAATGTCTGAGAGAGAGAGAGAAACAAAACAACCAATTCCAAAGCTGAGAGGCGCTGCACAATACTTTTAAGTAAGCGGAGTACCGTGTAGTGCAGGAATGGGGGGGGGGGGTGGATGGGCGAGCAAAGCGAGCAGGGGGCAAAGCCCCCTAGTTTTTAATACGTAAAGCATACCGAAACACTTCATATACAATAACTATGACTATGTGACCCCCTAAGTCTAGTTTTTCTACCACAATCCACAGTAGGTAGGATTAGGGGAATGTTTGTCAGCTAGGCAGACTGGAGTGGGATTTAGTATGATCTATATATATATAAAAGTCAATGTGTGTATGTGTATGTATGTATGTATGTATGTACAGTATGTATGTATGTTCCAGCATCACGTCTGAACGGCTACAGCAATTTTCATGAAACTTGGTACACGTTTCTCATTGGTCGACTAAAAATACTGTAGGGTGAAATCAGCCCTAACCCACCCCCTTCTGGGTAAGGTTGGGGGTGGTCTTGTATGCTTATTATCATCCAGTTGACACTCGGAACGACCAACAGAGGGCGAACTGGAGGTGACTGCCAGCATTCTTTATGTTTGAGCACCACCGCACCCCTGTTGCTTTTCAAATTAAACAGAGTTCTATGCGTGCAAGTGTGTGTCTGTCCGGCCCGGAAGTGAGACAGAGAGTCGGGGTGAGGGCTCCAGCTCCGAGGATACACAAGCGAGGCCAGCACACTGGCAAAAGGAAAACCTCCTAAGAAAGACCGTCACTTAGCTGCTAATGCACAAACGATGCAAGCATGTTGGCAACACGAATCCTCCTAGCAGAGAGATGCCCAGAGTAGTTCTGACGATTTCAATACTTTCTAGGATCCCATGCTTTTAACAGCACAGTCTTACACAGTTAGTATATAGCAGGCGACTGCCAGCATTCTTTATGTTTGAGCACCACTGCACCCCTGTTGCTTTTCAAATTCAATAATTGGCCGGTTCCGAGTGTCAACTGGATGATAACATACATATAAGACTGAAAGACATGGAAATCGGAAGGTTGCCGGTTCGAATCCCGTAAATGCCAATAGGGACTCTGCTCTGTTGGGCCCTTGAGCAAGGAAGGCCCTTAACCTGCAATTGCTGAGCGCTTCAAGTAGTGAGAAAAGCGCTATATAAATGCAAAGAATTGTTTTTTTTATTGTTTGTTAATTTATTTTTATTTTTAAAGTTGTGTTTTTTGTAATTGTTTTTCTTAAACAATTAAAAAAAAAACACTATTTTTCTCCCGGCAATCCTGGGTATTTCAGTTAGTTTCAAATAAAAAAACAAATGAATTATGTGTAGTATTTTGCATCCTCATTAAGTGCAACCAGCAGATTTCTTTTATTGACTTGCTGCACTTGAGAATGGCAGAAGAAATGGAGCAGCCAGAAGTGTGTTCTTGATAGAAATGTCTTTTATACAGGAGGTTGTGGCAGGCTGGAACAAACAACTGAGTCATCTACAGCCACTGAAGCATAAAAGGTGACAGACTTTGAAAATCATTTGGTACTTGTGTACTAAACGGACGGACGGCATGACAAAGGAAAACAGAAGTGTTTTGATGAATTCAAAACATATTTATTGGGATTAAAAAATATACATATAGAAATGTACAGAAATTGGTATATTCTAGACATACATACGTACAATTGGAACTTATTATTACGTTTCAATTTTGAGGCCAACGTCTAGCTAATGCGTTGAACACCATTTCAAAGATATGTCTGCTGCTTTTTTTGTGGAACATGAACTCCGTCAAGTACGATTCAATCATTTCTCGCCTTGTCCCTCTCTCCCTCTGTTTCGCCATTTGGCACTGCCCCAAAGTCTCTCGATTGTCTGCGTGTGGATTCCACTTTCTAGGTTGATGAAATTGTACTTGTGATTCCCAGTCAGATGCTGGAATCCTTGTCACGTATGCTTTCCAGGACTGCGGTGGGCTGGCGCCCTGCCCAGGGTTTGTTTCCTGCCTTGCGTCCTGTGTTGGCTGGGATTGGCTCCAGCAGACCCCCATGACCCTGTAGTTAGGATATATTGGGTTAGATAATGGATGGCTGGATGCCTTGCAGTAAATGGTGGTACCCGGTTTTGTATGAAAACATTCCCCAGTTTCTCGGCAGACACCTCCAAAAATGCACTCCTGGGGAAGAACTCCCCCCGCGTTATTTTTCCTTTTGCTAAACAGGCTTTCGTCAACTTCTACAATAGTGTTAGGTCCACCTATTTTACTCTCGCTTGAAAGGCACATTTCCAAAGCACAGATCTCCCTCATGTAGTTCCTCCAATCGATGGCTGTTTTCCCGCTCATGTTGAGCTCCTCATGACAGAATTTACTCGAAGTCAGCTCCTTACACCAACAGTATACGAAGCGCATGACTGCCACAAGAGGCAATCCGCTCCCTTCAAGCCAATATAACCTGTCTTAATGACTATCGACCAGTTGCTCTCACCCCTGTCATCGCAAAGTGCTTTGAACGACTGGTAATCACCCACATCAAAGCCTCCATCCCAGCTGATCTAGACCAACACCAGTTTGCCTATCGATCAAACAGATCAGCTGAGGACACCATCTGTGTGGCTCTACATGGTGCCCTCTCGCACCTGGAAAAGCCCAATGCCTATGTTAGGATGCTCTTCATTGACTACAGCTCTGCATTTAACACCATCATACCTAACCAGCTGATTCAAAAACTCTATGCACTAGGACTTGCTCCGTCCATATGCAACTGGTTACTGGATTTTCTCACCAACCGCCCCCAGTCTGTTAGGATGGGCAAACACACATCCTTCACCCTAGCCCTGAGCACTGGTGTGCCGCAAGGATGTGTACTAAGTCCCCTTCTCTATGCACTCTTCACCCATGACTGTCGACCCATCCACCAATCAAACATTATTGTTAAATTTGCGGATGATACAACTGTCATCGGGCTTGTAACAGACAACAGTGAAGCTGCATATAGGGAAGAGGTTCAGAAGCTGACAGCATGGTACAACACCAACAACCTGGTCTTAAATACCAAAAAGACCACAGAAGTTATTCTGAACTGTAGGACCACTAAAAAGACCAATCACAGTCTGATAACAATCAATGCAGATGCTGTGGAGAGAGTTTCCAGCTTTAAGTTTCTAGGAGTCACCATCTCAGAGGACCTGTCCTGGGCTGACAACAACTTGGCTATAATGGGCAAAGCACAACAACGCCTCTATTTTCTCAGGAAGCTAAGGAGAGCTGACCTCCCCCAGAAACTGCTGGTTAATTTCTATAGATGCACTATAGAGAGCATTTTAACTAACTGCATGATGGTCTGGTACAACAGCTGCACCAAGGCTGCTAAAGAAGCCCTGCAGTGAGTCGTAAAAACATCAGAGGCCATTATAGGGACTGAACTGCCATCACTCGAACTCTTGTATAAGACTCGCTGTGTGAGAAGGGCCAAAAACATTCTCAAGGACAAAACTCACCCTGGAAATTCTTTGTTTGAGCTCCTCCCGTCAGGCAGACGCTTTAGGTCAATCCGTGTACGCACAAACAGACTAAAATATAGCTTTTTCCCATCTGCCATAAACTTTCTCAACTCTGAATCTCCTCAGTCGAAGAACCATTTTTAAATTAAACATGTGCAATAAGCTATAATGGTAATGTGCAATATACTAATGTATTACAATATACTGTAGAATATGTAATGTACTATTCATTAACAGGTGCAATAACAATTTATGCTGCTGTACTTTGAGCAATATGACATATTTGGAATTATTTAACTTTTCTTTAAATGCACCTTGGGGCTGTCACAAAAAGTGATTTTGTTGTGTTACACAATGACAATAAAGTGCTTGAACTTGAACTTGAACTATCCCTGACGCAAACCAATTTTAATGTTGCACGACCGCTTGCAACAGCAGCAGGACATACTGTATTTTCGCTGTAATATATACTCATCTCGTGACCTTGTTCGCAAGTTTTCGTAAGAGGCACACTACGCCTTTCGTCTGGAGGAACCTCACTGTGTCTTCTTCGGTTGATGGCAGCATCCAAATATTCATTTCTGGCGTTGGATAACTAGAGATACAAAGGTCTCGTGGCACCAAATTGAAGAGGGGAGCTTGCATAAGGTTTACCCCCCTACCCATTCTAGTGTTGGGCTCCGTGGGGGAGGCTTCACTGCCGTCCATTTAGTACGTAAGTACCACTCATTTGAATGGAGTCTAGCAGTTAACAAATAAGCCTGACGGACCGAGTGGTCTCCTCCCTTTTGTAAAATTTCTTAAATGTTGTCTTATTTTCATTATTGTAGTGTGAGGCTCTGAGCTGAGGGAGGTGCTGTAGCAGCTGAATTTGGTGCCAACCACCTCGATAAACGGAGAGCAGTTTGTTTGTTTCAGCTCTGCGGGCACCGATCAAGAGAGACACAAGTGTGAGTGTTTTACTATACAAAGAAATAGAACTCAAACTCCGTTAGCACACTAAAGAAAGGGGGCTGAAAAACAGTTTGTTGTAACAGGGATTTCATTAGAATGTAGTTTGCATATAGCGTGGCTTTTCAGTACGTACAGTTGACAAAGCTGACTGCAGAATGACAGACTCAATAGCAACGTCTTTTGTTTCTTTTTGCCAGCATTAGTGGCAGCGAGAGGTTCCAGTTTTTCTGTAAAGTAGATAGCTGATGTCCTTTGCTGGTCAAAACCCACATGGAGCCCTAGGATTTGTTCCCCTCGTTGTCCAAAGCAGCAGTCTGTATTCTTAGACTTTGAGCTTGAGGAAGGTTAGTGAGTTTTTTATGCCCCTCAGTGTGTGGAGCACACGCCCCTTTAGTTACAAAAAACAGCGCCCCCAGGTGTATGTAATATGGAGTTTCTGGCGTGATATAAACGTCGCCCCTCATTACAGGTTACAGATATCCGACATACAAACGGGGCTGCAGCTGCTCCTTCATCTGTCTGGGGGACACGACGCAGGCTCCTCAGTAACTGCTGATCTGTCATCTCCGGCCTGGGAATGCTGCAAGAACAGTGTAGTGTCCCTCGGGCGGCTCTGGTTGATGAATGGGACAGTGGTGGGCTGCACCCCATTCATTCTCGGTGGGTGGCTGGGTGTGCGGCAAGCGCTCATGTGCAGGTCGGAGGCTTGATGGGCGGTTTGCTGCCCGCCCACCACGCCACCGCTGCTACTGTTCCTGACTGGACAGAGGTTGGATGGGCCAGAGGGGGGCATTTCACTGCCCACCCACCACACAGATTTGCAGTGTCCCACAAATGGCTGCCCCGTTTGTTCTTGGTGGGCGGCTGGTGATGCTGCAAGTGGTGACCTGGTGGTGGCTGAACGGTGGCTATTGAGGGTGAATGGGGTGGTGGGGGGCAGTATTGTAGTGTGCCTCGGGTGGCTGCCTGTTGAATGGGGGTGGTGGTGGGCCTTTGGCCTCACCCTGTTCGCTCTCGGTGGGCTGACGCTGCAGGCAGCATACTGTATGCAAGTGGAGGTGACTGTGTGGTGGGCGGGTGGTGAAGCGCCCCTCGCTGCCCCCATTCATTCTCAATAGCAAGCCTGCTTGTACTGTTACGTACATAGCAGGAAGATGTCTCTCATCAGTACACCAGACATGCTGACTGCTGTGATCACGTGTCCAGTGCTGTGCAGAAGAGCTCATTTTCACCCTCAACAATGAACTTTGAGAATGTCAGCAATAACAACATCATCAGCAAAACTTTCACCACACCAAAGAGCCTCTGTGCCTGGTCACAATTCGGGGAGTGCATGTAGAGGTGTGTTGGGCTGGTAACATTCACTTCAGGAGAGGCCCACTGAGTCAGCAAGTTAATTCAAAGTGCAGGCTCAGTTAGGGAATGCACTCTGGACCCCCTGTAGGTAGTAGTGGAGAAGAGAATTAAAACAAAACTGAGTGCCATTATGAACAATGCTACACATCCTCTCTGTGACACAAGAACTATGAGGACTTTCATCCAATGAAGTGTGTCAAGAAATGCAACTGTATAGTGCCGCAGTGGGACTTGGACTACCGATAAGACAGAAGATTTTCTTTTTTTTAGTTATTCTGGTGTGTGTTCAGACCATAGTGTGTGTATACTGTACAGATAGATAGATAGATAGATAGATAGATAGATAGATAGATAGATAGATAGATAGATAGATAGATAGATAGATAGATAGATACTTTATTAATCCCATGGGGAAATTCACATACTCCAGCAGCCGTATACTGATAAAAAACAATACTAAATTAAAGAGTGATAAAAATGCAGGTAAAAACAGACAATAACTTTGTATAATGTTAACGTTTACCCCCATTCCCCCACACACACATAGTGTGGCGGAGGAACGATCTCCTCAGTCTGTCAGTGGAGCAGGATGGTGACAGCAGTCTGTCTCTGAAGCTGCTCCTCTGTCTGGAGATGATCCTGTTCAGTGGTTGCAGTGGATTCTCCATGATTGACAGGAGTCTGCTGAGCGCCCGTCGCTCTGCCACGGATGTCAAACTGTCCAGCTCCATGCCTACAATAGAGCCTGCCTTTCTCACCAGTTTGTCCAGGTGTGAGGTGTCCCTCTTCTTTATGCTGCTTCCCCAATACACCACCGCATAGAAGAGGGTGGGTGGTATGATGGTGCAGTGATAGCGCTGCTGATTCTCAATAAGAACACCAGGCTTCCAGGTCCTCCTTGCATTGAGTTGGCATGTTCTCGTCATGTCTGCTTGGGCTTCTTCCAGGTGCTCCAGTTTCTTACCACAGTCCAAAGACATGGAGGTTAATAGTACTGGAGATACTAAATTGGCCCTAGAGTGCGTGTGTGTGTGTGTGTGTGTGTGTGTGTTCGCTCTGCTATGGACTGGTGTCCTGTCCAGGGTTTGTTCCTGCCTTGTGCTCTATGCTAGCTGGGATAGGCTGCAGTACCTCCCACCACCCTGTCTGGATTAAGCTGGTTAGAAAATGACATGACATGAAGTATGCATAGTGTGTGACCTAATATACAGCATGACAGAAACAAAATATATGTGCAAGTATTATGTAGAAAGTGTTTGTTGTGCTATAACATTTGTTCTCCTGATTGACTGTTCATTAACCTTACAGCGTGTGGGTAGAAACTGTCACTGAATCTCTGATGTGTGTGCCGATGGCCCAGAAAGGAGAAGTGAGTGCAGGATGGCCGAGCTCTTTCATAATTCTGTTTTCCTGTCTAAGTCAATGTGTCTTACATACAGTATGTCCTGAACAGAAGGCTGATGGGTCCCTGACATCCTCTGTGCCACCTTTACTTCCCTCTGCAGCGCTTGGCCCTCTTGAGCTGTGGTTACACAGCCAGTGAGCATGGACTCCACTGTCCAGCTGTAGACGTTTGTGAGATCAGACGTCTGAGGAAGTTGTGGCATTTGGTGAGCCTCCTTGTCCACAGATGAAATGTGTGTCAAACAGCTGTCCTTCACTTCTCTCTAATCACAGTACTCGCCTTGAGTATCGTTCCAGGGTCATAAAGCCTCAAACCAACAACAACGATTATTCCTATAGCGCGTTTTCATACAAATGATGCAGCTCAAAGTGCTTTATGAAGAAAGAAAAAAGGAAAAATATAAAAATAAGATTAGGTAATACTAATTAACAAAGAATAAAGTAAGGTCTGATTGCCAGGAGGACAGAAAAAACAAAACAAAAAAATAAAACAAAATTGGAGAAAAAAAAAATAATCTGCAGGGGTTCTGAGGCCACAAGACCACCCAGACATCACTGGGCATTCTACCTAAGTCAGTCCTTGTGTTTTACAAGCTTCACATGGACGAATTAGTCCTCTGGCCTTCAGTCCATCAATGTAAGGACTACATGGTGCCCTGATCAGGTGGTCAACCGGAAAAAGAACAGCAGAGAAAGTAGGGCTTTAATATGGATTGCGGAGCCATGATAGAAATGATAATTCAATGCATATACAGAATATGAGGGTTACACTAAAATGAAACTATAAGAAAGCCATGTTAAAATAATGTGTTTTTAGCAGTTTTTAAAAGTGCTCCACCGTATTAGCCTGGCGAATTTATATCTATCAGCTATTCCAGATTTTAGGTGCATAACAGCAGAAGGCCGCCTCACCACTTGTTTTAAGTTTAGCTCTTGGAATTATAAGCAGCCCCTCATTTGAAGATCTGTGGTTACGGTTTGGAGTGTAAGGTGACAAGCAGGATGGAGCGAGATTACTGAAGGCTTTGTAAACCATAAGCAGTATTTTAAAGTCAATTCTAAATGGTACGGGTAACTAGTGTAACAACGCTAGGACTGGTGTGATGTGCTTGGATTGTCTTTTCCTAGTTAAGAATCTGGCAGCTGCATTCTGCACTCATTGCCATCAATTGACAGCATCACCTCACCATCAAACTGACATGAGCGTGTTCTACATCCCATTTTAACACCATAGGCATTAATAAGGAGTTGCCTTCCATGAACACCACCACTACCATCCACACACAGACACACACACACAACATAGCCTCCACTTTTCTGGAAAGGTCTTCCACAAAATTTTGGAGTGTGCCTATGGGAATGTTTGCCCATTTAGCCAGATCAGGTACTGTTGTTGGACAAGAAGACCTGTTTCACATTCTAGTTTATATTTTTTTCTTTTTTTCTTTCTTCATCCTGTAAAGCAGTTTGAACTACATCATTTGTATGAAAACATGCTATATAAATAAATGAAGTAGTTGTTATTCTTCTGCATTCCAGTTCATCCTAAAGGTGTTCAGTAGGGTTGAGGTGCAGGCCACTGGAGCTTCTCCATGTCTGTATGCACCTGGCTTTATTCACAGAGGCATAGATAGATAGATAGATAGATAGATAGATAGATAGATAGATAGATAGATAGATAGATAGATAGATAGATAGATAGATAGATAGATAGATAGATAGATAGATAGATAGATAGATAGATAGATAGATACTTTATTAATCCCAAGGGTTATGGTGGAACAGAAGAAGGTCTTCCCCAATCTGTGGCCCCAAATTTCCAACTCCACAATTGCCTAAAATGTCTTTGTCTGCTGTAGCATTAACAGTACCCTTCACTGGAAACAAGAGGCCTAGCCTGAACCCTTGTGTCACACACATGCGCATGAGAGGCAGCTAAAGGGCCTGAATGAGAGTAATTCCACGTCAGACCAGGGGTGGCGGAGTACACTGACTTTTTATCTCACTTGTCTGCAGACCAGTTACGGGAAATTCCAGCTGGCTCTGATGATGTCACTTCTGGTTCCAACCCCATTGATGATGTCATTTCTGATTCTGGACCCATTGATGATATCACTTCCTCTGCTTGTCTTTAAAACCGCCATTTTGACAGTCTCTAACCAGTGTTGTGTTGGACTAAAACCTGTACACATCTGTACAACTAATTTATCCATTTGCAGCCAGGAATATTATACGAGTGGCTGCCCCAAACCTTTTTATTTTAGCTTCTTTATTTGTTTTTCATTAACACCTGCCATGATACCTCCTTCAGCAAACTTTACAGCAGGGGTCTCCAACTCCAGTCCTGGATAGCTACTATGGCTGTAGGTTTTCATTCTAATCCTTTTCTTTATTAGTGACCAGATTTTGCTGCTAATTAACTCTTTGCCTTAATTTTAATTGATGCACAACTTAAGACTCAGGCCCCATAGTTACTTCTTTTTTCCTTAATTAGCAACCATACAATATTAAGACACAAAATGAACCAACAACCTGCATCCATCCCGCAATAACTGAAAATAAAGAAAGATGAAGGCCTCAGTAATGTTGATCTGCTCAGGTCCACAAAACATTTTGACAGCCAGCGCTCTTAAAAAAGAAAATCAACAGTTTTGGAAATGTCTGCCATGGCAGAATGAGCACCATGGAATTAAATAACAGGTTTAATTAGCATTGGCTTCAAGTTAAGAAACTAAATGAAGGTTGGGGTTTGAGGTCCCAACTTAGTTGGTCATCTGTTGGCTCACTTTGTGTTTAGGTGCCGTTTAAGGAAAAAAGAATCAATTCAGTGGTCAGTCTCAAGAAAAGTCAATTAAAATAAAGGGAAATAGTCAATTAGCAGCAAAAACTGGTCACTAATTAAGAAAACAGAATGCAAACTTGCAGCCATAGTAGCTCTAGTAGTAGAATTCACGCTAAAATATGGCATAAGGACAAAAGCGGAAATGTGCGTATGCATAAAAAAATCCAGATGCATAAATCTGTGTGTTTGCCAACTTCCACGTTCTGCTGCTCCATGAATCCTGGTCATCATGAAAGATAACACACGTACACGTGCCTTCTGTCCCGTCACGTCTCCTCCCAGAATTATGCCTCTTTGAATATGCAAATCAATATAAATAGCCCTTAAGCTCAGCGTTCTGTGAAAAGACAATGGCAAAAGCACGGGGGAAAATAGTAGAATTTCAGCGAATACCAAGTGGAGGCAAGGAAAAACTTACTATTTGTTGGTTTTAACAGTGGTATAAACAACAAAAGGAAGTTCATCAAGTAACGTAGAGTGTCGGAGAAACTTGAAAGCTCAAGATCACAAAGTCGCACAGTGCCCGAAATAAAAAAGAAGTCATCAGATATGAAAGTCGCCGTGAAAAGGAGAGTTGTAGCCCACCGTCTGAGTGTCATATGAAAGCTTATTAGGGTACAGAGGAAAAAAGAAATAGGGACAAAGTGAGAAAAAAGCTTGAAATGTCAACTTTAATCTCGAAATTTCCACTTTAATCATGTAGTTTATTTTGTCATTAAAGTAGAACATCATAAACTTCATCTTTAAATCGTTTAATTTACTAGTTTCTCAAATCCCATCGTAACTAAAGTAGCATGTTACTGTGTGCTCTATGTGTGTGAATCACTACGGGCTTCTTAAACGGGCTTTCTCTTCCTCCAACAGGACACAGAATCCATTACATTTGTGATATTACAGCTCTCTGAATAATTAAAATCCTGACAATTATACTTGATATAATTTTCATGATGATAAGAGTTTAGAGCATGTTATTAAACATGGGAACATGGTGGCACCGTGATTGTTCCTGCCTCCCGCAAGATGCTTGCTGTGCTGTGCGTGACCTTCCATGAAATACTGTATTGCAGCAGGAGTGTCTCTTTCAAACGTACTAACCCCCAATTCCTGTCCTTTTCTTTCTCTAAGTAACTAATTGCCACACAATCAGCTCTGTAATAAATGTTAAGCCATCTGTAAGGTGAGAACGCTGATTCTTCAGAATGTTTAAGGAACATTGAAATATCTTCATAGTACATGTTTAATTATTCTATCCATCTATCCTTCCAGTGTCGCATCAGCACCAGCAAGAATACAGCGTGAGGCAGGAACAATACCTGAACGGGGCGCCAGCTCCTCGCTAGCGCTGCGGCACCATGTCCTCACATGTTTAATTATTAACAATATAGATTATTTAAATGATGTTAACATTTTATCTGTATATTGTATTAAACATATTTTGCTGCATTTCATCTTAAAAAAGATATTGTCATCATATGTAAATATGCCCTTTATAAAGTGGCTCAGGTTGTGCAATATTATAACTGTATTGTAAGTTTACAGTGAGGTGATTGTACTAATAAGTACAAACAGTTCTACAAAGAGCACTTTTGATGGACTGATTGAGTGCATGTTTATAGTTTTTGGGATGAAACAGTTTCTGAACCGCGAGGTCCGTACAGGAAAAGCTCTGATGTGTTTGTGATATGGTAGCAGTTCAATAGACAGTATGGCTTAGGCAACGTGTGCTTGATGCTGTATACTACTGAACCCGGTGTTAGGGTGCAGATGTGCCCTTATCGGATTCTGGAAGCACGACGGAATATTGTGCATGAGGAAGTCAAAAAGATGCTGGCATTGGGTGTAATTCGTGAAAGTAAAAGTGACTGGTGCAGTCCAGTCGTATTAGTCCTAAAACAAGACGGCACGGTTTGCTTCTGTATTGATTTCAGGCGCTTGAATAAAGTCTCTAAATTTGATGCTTATCCAATGACCGTGTTGACGAACTGTTGGAAAAACTGGGTCAGGCGACGTATATTTCCATGCTAGATCTCACGAAAGGTTACTGGCAGGTGCCTCTTGAGGCTGGCAGTTGTGAGAAAACAGCTTTTGCGACTCCTGACGGACTTTATGAATTTAATATACTCCCATTTGGTCTTCATGGCGCGCCTCTAACTTTCCAGCGTATGATGGACCAGATCTTGCGTCCTCATTTTGAGTATTCCAGGGCGTATCTCAATTGAGGTCGTGATTTTCAGTAATGATTGGCAAACACATTTAGAACGTCTCCAGGTTGTCCTTCAAAGCTTAAGACAGGCTGGTTTGACAGCTAACCCCAAGAAGTGTAAGTTGGGTATGTCTGAGACTCATTATCTGGGCTGCTCCATGGGCAGGGGTTTACTCTGACCTCAATTTAGAAAAGTGGAAGAGATGCTTGCTTATCCATGTCCAGAAACGCAGAAACAAGTACGTGCCTTATTGGGGCTTGCTGGTTATTATAGAAAATTCACCCCTGACTTTGCAAATAGGTCTCCTCCTCTTTCAGATCTTACTAGAGGCAGGAAAAACCGCCCTGATCTATGGACAGAAGTTTGTGAATGTGCCTTTTGTGATTTGAAAACTGCTTTGTCTTCTTATCTGTTTTTTTGCGGAATCCCGACTTCTCCAAGGATGGATGCAAGTACATTGAGAGCACCCTATCACATTTTTGAGTAGGAAATTGCTTCCTAGGGAGCGCAATTATTCGACTATTGAGAAAAAATATTTGGCGATTAAATGGGCTGTGGAAGTGTTTTATTATTTATGGGGTCGAAATTTCACATTAGTGACAGATCACGCTTCACTTCAGTGGTTATACCATCAGAAGGATATGAACTCTCGTCTCATGAAATGTTTTTTGTGTTTGTAACCTTACAGTTTTATAGTGTGGCATTGACCCCGGTCTGAACTTGTTAATGCTGATGTCCTGTCACGCCTGTTTGAACCTGGTTTGGAGTGTTGCTTGATTCACGAAAATGTGAATAAAGCTGAGGGAGGGGTGCGAGCTGGGGGGCTGATTGCACCCCTACAGGATACAGACGCTCCTCTAAAAAACGCTGAAAGACTGCCTTCACATTGGTCCCTTGCGGCTGATCTATCGCACGGTACTTCACATACTTAAAAGCCCAAACAGCACCTATCAGATTTTGATTGTTTGCTTTTCTCTCTCTCTCTCTCTCTCTCTCTGACATTCTCTGCTCCTGACTCCTTTGAAGAGGAAGATATGTTTGCATTCTTTTAATTGTGAGACGGAACTGTCATCTCTGTCTTGTCATGGAGAGCACGTTTAAACTTTTGAAAAAGAGACAAATGTTCATTTGCAGTGTTTGAATAAAGTTCCTGTCTCTACAAACTCCTGTGTTTCTGTGCAAATCTGTGACCCAAGCGTGACAATACCGATAATTCTCTTTCCGATCAGCTGCTGTAGAGCTGTGATTCCACACTCAGATACAGTGGGATAAATAGTCTGAGTGGTGCATTGAGAGGAACAATGCTAAAGGAGCTATGGTATTTGGAATAGATTGGCCATTCCATGGACCATTATATCGTTACAGGTTAATTACACTCAGATGCCTTAAACTAATAAACAATATGCGGTTAATTTCAGTGTATATGATAAAGCCAGCGGCACGGTGGCGCAGTGGGTAGCGCTGCTGCCTCGCAGTTGAGAGATCTGGGGACCTGGGTTCAATTCCCGGGTCCTCCCTGCGTGGAGTTTGCATGTTCTCCCCGTGTCTGCGTGGATTTCCTCCGGGCGCTCCGGTTTCCTCCCACATTCCAAAGACATGCAGGTTAGGTGGATTGGCGATTCTAAATTGTCCCTAGTGTGTGCTTGGTGTGTGGGTGTGTTTGTGTGTGTCCTGCGGTGGGTTGGCACCCTGCCCAGGATTGGTTCCTGCCTTGTGCCCTGTGTTGGCTGGGATTGGCTCCAGCAGACCCCCGTGACCCTGTGTTCGGATTCAGCGGGTTGGACAATGGATGGTTGGATGGATGATAAAGCCACGTCAGGGATGTGGATCTAAAAAAGAAAGGGAAACCACACAGGAACAAAAGCACTGCTTTGATGCTGGGTGCCGCCAGTTTGCAAAACCGAGCGGAGAACTTGCGTATGCCAAGCATTTAGCTAGCGTGAAAATGTGTGTGGCTTTACGCCAAGTTTAGGTTTTATACATTGCGATTTGAGCGTGGAAACGGGAGTACGCAACATTTTTCTGCATATGCACCATTTATACATGAGTCCCCAGGACTGGAGTTGGAGACCCCTGCTTTACAGTATATACTGTACTATACAGTCTTGTTCTCCTGATTTCCACCCAACCCAGCTTCCCAAGACTCACAGATTAGTGAAGTGTGATCATTCCAGAGAATGTTTCCACTGCTCCAGAGTCCAATGGCGAAATGCCTTATATTACTCCCCCCGATACTTGGTGTTGTAGGCAGCTCCTCCGTCAAGGAAATCCATTTCACGAAGCTCCTGATGCACAATTCTTTTGTTGATGTTGTTTTCCAGAGGCAGTTTGGAAATCTTGTCCCACTGAGAATAAGCACTATTTTTTTATTTTGCACTTTGACCCCACTGAATGTGAGTTTGCATTGTCTGCCACTTTGTGGTTGAGCTGTTGTTGCTCCTCAACGCTTCCACTTCACACTAATGGCACATCTAGCAGAGCAGAGATTGCATGTCCATGTAACAGTATCCCGTATAAAGTCACCAAGCGCTTCAGTACCACCCAATATTGGTCAGTGGAGATTGCATGACTGTTGTAATAAGAGACAAGAAGCAATATGAACGTTTGGGGATTCCACCCCATATAGTGTCGGTTTTGCCAAGTCAAACAATGAGTAGTCAAAAAGCACTGAGTCATAACATAGACTGAAATTTAAGAAAAGTGGTTCAGCTTTATAGTTGAGGGAAAGGAAGGGGTGTGTCTTCAGGCGGAAGTGAGGTCAACAGGGTTGTGAATTGAAGTGGGAGGAGATTTAGGCGGGTCTGTCTTCTGGGGGTCTGTAGGAGAGGGAGAAGAGGCATTAGTACAATGAATTAACCCCACAGTCTTGTGTTTTATTCCACTTAAGCCCTTGGACTGCTTCCCATGCACATGTGTGTGACACTGTGTGTTTGGTTTTAGGCACCTGTTAACAATGAAGCATCTGACCGCAATAATTTGGAGGGTTGTCCACATACTTATGGCCATATACTTTATTGTTATTCTTTCCCGTGGCAATTACTGATACGCTTTATCCAGACACACACTTGAGTCAGTATGTCATCAAACACAGCAAGGAAAAGAAATTCAGGAGTCACATGTGTTGGATTTTTCCTCTTCCTCCACTGCAGACGTTGTTGTTTATCCAGAAAACCTGCTCTATCACTTGCACACAGCTCCAAGTCCATGAAGAAACAGGCTGAAATAAAATGAATAGCAACCGCCATCCACACATCTCTGACCTTAAACAAAGACTGGTCAACATATATATCTCTCCTTGACCCAAGTGGGGGAAAAACGGGGCAAAAATGAAATGAAATCAAACCGAGCCATGATACATTTTCCATATTAGTTTTTATTGTGTTCATTCAGTGAGGTGACCAACAGCGGGGAGCTCGACACAAAAACGAATTTGTTGGGGGTTTCCTCAGAGAAGCTTGACTGCTCCAAACAATGATTCATCACAGACAGCTCTCACTTGAATCTTCATCACAGCTCATTTGTGTGGGAGAGTGAAATGCAAATGCAGTAAGTGGGAAGAACGCGAGTGAGTCAGTCTGAGCTTGGCGCGACCAGATTTTGGAACTTCTCTTCAGGGGTTTGCTTACGATGTTGGTTCAGGAAACGCACAAACACACTTCTGGCTCATAGAATAAAATTTGAGATGGCTTATTGTTTATATGCACTGTTGTCAACATGCTCCACTGAATCCTGGATAAATGATACAATGATTGTGTAATTTCTGCCAGGAACTTTCATCAAGTGCAGATGGAAGAAATCAATTAATTGAGCGTCAGACCATTACTATTGAAATGTTAGGAAAGGAATTTGTCAGAGTCAAAAATTCACAAAGCCAGTTCAGGCTGTGGCAGCCGGATGTCCTCGGAGTTTATTGATTCAAATTGACATGATACTGTTTTAACTGAAAAGCTTTCTTTTCTATCCAAGACTACTTTAACAGCATGTCCATCTTTTATCACATGGCTGCTGTGATGTTGTATGGCATGTGCATCACTAACCTGGCATCCACGTACCATCATAGTCACCGGACACATGAAGGAGTGGTGTCTATGAAAATCAGAAAAGTCCATATCAATAAAAACACAAAAAAAATGGTGATGCCCAAGAAAAAATAAATACAATACATTATGATAAAGTAAATCCAGCAATATTCTTTCAGCTTAAGATTGAATCACATACTGGAGGACATCAGTGGAAAATGAGGGGAAATGCATTTTAGACTGAAGCCATTGAGCACTTCTTTACGCAGAATTGTGGGACTCTTGAACAAACTACCGACACATGGAGTTGAAGCAGAAACCTAACGACCTTTACGAAGAATCTTGACGAGATATTGAGACAGCTTAGCTATTAGCTAAACAAACAGGCTTGATGGACAGAATGGTCTCTTCTCGTTTGTTAAACTTCCTCCAAGGATGCTGTTACAATGAAATTACAAACAAACAATAAATATTAATAGAACAAATCATAAACATCATAGTCAGTTATAGGAAGGAGGAAGAAGACAAGGCAAGTAAGTGTGGAGTGGGATGATGCCTGGGGAGTCCACTTTTCTTCTTCATTCGGCTGCTCCTGTTAGGGGTCGCCACAGCTGATCATCTTCTTCCATATCTTCCTGTCCTCGTCATCTTGTTCTGTTACACCCACCACCTGCATAACCCTAACTGTATTGTATTGTATTGACCCCCTTCTTTTGACACCCACTGCACGCCCAGTCTACCTGGAAAGGGGTCTCTCTTTGAACTGCCTTTCCCGAGGTTTCTTCCATTTTTCCCTACTAGGTTTTTTTGGGAGTTTTTCCTTGTCTTCTTAGAGAGTCAAGGCTGGGGGGCTGTCAAGAGGCAGGGCCTGTTAAAGCCCATTGCGACACTTCCTGTGTGATTTTGGGCTATACAAAAATAAACTGTATTGTATTGTATTGTATGTCTTCTCTCACCACATCCATAAACCTTCTCTTAGGCCTTCCTCTTTTCCTCTTGCCTGGCAGCTCTATCCTTAACATCCTTCTCCTAACATACCCAGCATCTCTCCTCTGCACACGTCCAAACCAAATGTTCTTCTGACAATCTTCTCCTTTTTTCTTTGCTATCCTGTGGTAATCCTTCTGATTGATACATGAAGCCATTAAAGGGGCCTGTTACCACAATCTGCTCTTTTAGCTGCATTCACATTTAATTTTAAAAAGCTCCTACTGTTATTGTCATGTCTGTCTGTCTGTCTGTCTGTCTGTCTGTCTGTCTGTCTGTCTGTCTGTCTGTCTGTCTGTCCATTCACCTAAAATAACTTGGCTCACAATGGGCAAATGTTTTTGTTAGTGTGGGGAACTTATTCTTTAAGAACATGTGTCGGGAATGTTCTGGAAAAGCTCATTAAATTTTTTAGGTTAAAATATCAGGAGTAAAACATACTGCAGCATTTTTTGAAATTTCAAAAACTCTCATTTAAAACCTTTCAGAATTGTCCATCTTAACAAAGAGGAACATTCTGTGCGACATCAATTACTGAATAATTTCAAATTAATCTTATGTATATTGTACACCTTTATAATGCCACATGGTGACTGTGAGTTCTCTTTGTGTCTTTAGCTAAGTCAGAAGTTTACTTTATTTTTAGTATTTCTTATATTTCTTTGTTATAATATTTATTTACAGAGCTTCCAAAAAATACAATTTCCCATGTTGGGGCACATAAAGTACTCTTTATCTATTGTGATGGAAGGTAAGGGTGGACTGGCATCTGAGCTGGGATGGATGCTGAGCTACCCGGCAGAGAGGCTCTCGTAAAAGACAGAGAATGTCATTGGGTGGGCATCCAGGCCATGATGGTGGGTGTCCCCTTTCCTGGTTAGGATGACATAAATGAAGGACAAGAGAACGTGTGCCACCAGGTGGTAGCATCGCTCTGCTGGGACTCCTGTGTGCACTCCCAGTATGATGTGTGCTGCCAGGAGAAGACTTTGCCAATTTAATGAGGTGCCACCAAACCCAGAAGTATTTTCTGGGTGCGATATTGTGGCACCAGAAGTACCCCAGAATCTGGCATAACAGAACTTGCTTTGCCTCATCCATTTGGGATGGAGTCAGAATATGAGGGGGACTGAAGGAGGAAAGGGAAAATAATAAGAGTTCTGCTTTTGTGGAAGAAACCTGATTGTCAGAAGTTTTTGGGTAAAATAAACTGTAATTTAAACCTAGGACTTGAGTTGTGGGCTAGAGTTTGGGGATTTCCCTATCTATCTATCTATCTATCTATCTATCTATCTATCTATCTATCTATCTATCTATCTATCTATCTATCTATCTATCTATCTATCTATCTATCTATCTATCTATCTATCTATCTATCTATCTATCTATCTATCTATCTATCTATCTATCTATCTATCAAGACAATCATGCAGCAATTTACTTTACAGTTTACTTAAATGAATTGAGGCAGTTTGTATTCAATGTGGGCGGCATCGTGGCGCAGTGGTAGCGCTGCTGCCTCGCGGTTAGGAGACCTGGACACGCTTCCCGGGTCCTCCCTGCGTGGAGTTTGCATGTTCTCCCCGTGTCTGCGTGGGTTTCCTCCCACAGTCCAAAGACATGCAGGTTAGGTACATTGGCGTTTCTAAATTGTCCCTAGTGTGTGGGTGTGTGTGCCCTGCGCCCTGCTCGGGTCTGTTTCCTGCCTTGCCCCTGTGTTGGCTGGGATTGCCTCCCGTGACCCTGTAGTTAGGATATAGCAGGTTGGATAATGGATGGATGGATATATTCAATGCTGAAGGCGATCTGACAACAATAACCTAATAATGTTCTAGAAATGACCAAAACAAGCTGCAGTAATACATTTTTTGTTATTGTTATTTCACAGGGTCTCATATTTTCTGAGACCTTTAAGGCCTGTTATGATTGGCAATGCCCCACATGACTAATTCTTATGCATTTGGCGCACACTGCCTTACTTAATCCAGAGTTTCTCAACCTTCATGGTTCTGCACTCCTGTTTTTTACCTTTTTAAATTCATTGACGACCCACTAGCAGCAAGTGTAAACCACCCTCCTGGTAAAATGAGTAAAATTGCTGGTCCCCTTTGGTTAAACAAGCTCATTTAGTAACAGGGAAACCTTGTCGTACATCACACTGCCGCTCACGAACGAACGACAAGACTCATCAGTGGCACAATCCACTGGTTGAGAAGCACTGCAATACACGGACCCAGTGTGCAGCAACCGAGATGAAAAGATCGGTAGCCTGCGGAGTTGTTTGTGTGCAGGGCCAGAAACCTGCTGTCACATCTGCAGCTAGTGTGAACTCCTGTAACACCAACTCACTTTTACCGTTTAAACTTATGCCATGTCAGATCAATGACCTTTGTAGCTGTGAAAGTAAAACATGAAAGCAAAGAAAGCCAAAGTCTTTTTACTTACTGAACCACAAACTTATCATGACATCTTATGAACTGGTAGCGGTGACTCATGCTTGACTAGTCTGGTTGGGTACTGCTTATTTCAGTAATGTATTGTCCTCGTTTTGTATTTTGGTCGTTCAGATCACAGAAATGGTTTGAAATGTATTACTACTTAGGTGAATATCGAGTTAAAAGCCATCTGTTGCATTCAGTAAAACCAAGACACAATCGCCAAGTTCCAACATGTCCTTATGGATCTGGAACTAGAGGAAAGCCATTAATCATCTGCTGCAGGTTTCAAGTCCAACTCAGCCATATTGCTGCAAATTACTTTCCTTTTCTGGGCCTCGGAAAGACAATTGTTTCCTACACCACATGTTCTGCTTCTGATTAAGGAGAACAGACTCCAACATATGAAGCTCAATGTGCTTCAGCAGCTGTTCCTTTAATTTTTATTTCTGATTTTTGTTTTTTTGTTTGATGCTCTTCTGTGAGCTCCAATACTTAATTTCTTTTGTGAAGAGATCTACATGAACCTCGTGGCAAGTGCTGTATCTGTATGGCCCTGCATAGACTAAAGACGCATGTGGTAGTTGGAGTTTGCTGACTTAGGATGAGCCTCTTGTGGACAGGTTTGCTTGCTTTTGGGCTCATTTTGGGGGCCTCACACTATTTAATGCCATGTTTGGATCTTTAGCATTCATCAGCAATGAGACTAAAGGGCTAAAAAACAAACAGAAACATGCAGAATCATCCGCTCATCACAAGCCAACTCACAGCTCCCTTCATGTCTGTACATCCAAAGGTCAGGAATGGCAGGACGAAAAAACGGGAGAACACCTGCTGTCTATCTGGAATTACACTTCTCAGAATTTAAATATCAATCATCTATAATTGTACAGTCACATCTTATGATATCCTTCATTCTAGCCATGCCACTTATGTGTTGTACCAATGAACCACAAAGCTTCTTGTCTTACCCCTGTAATGGAAGTTGGAAACTTCAACCAGTTGACTTGGCGACTCCCCCATATTAAACACATCCGTGCCTTTGACTCATACTAGTTAAATAAAAAAAAAAAAATAAAGAGACAATTAAATTGTTAATAGCAATTATTTTATGAAACTTAATCATTAATTCAATTTTCATGATTGTGTCAGGCGTTGTCCAAATAGAGGATAAAAAGCAAAAAACTCTTGTTACTGTGCTCAACGATTCAAGTTAAGGAACTGCTGGTTACAGTAAAGGACCTCTTGTTTCACGCCTTTTTCACTTAACCTTTGAACTCGTTTTGTGATTGATCAGGTGGCTTCAGACCTTCTTTTCAGATTCCTCATCTCCTGTTCCTTGCTAATATTTCAGTTTTGGCCTTTATCTTCAGCAGGCCACTAGAATAATAAAATACTTTCAAAACAACAGGACTGTTACTTTCAATAATAATATCTGATGCTTCTTTTTGCTTATAAAACACTTAAATATATTTGATTTTTTTCCGTTTATTTCTTCTGCCTGTTTTATAATTTCTCATTTCAGTTTCATTTTGATTAATTGCTTTCATTTGCTGCTTTGTATTAGCTTGTTGCAAAACTCTTTATTTGTCAATACTATAGGTAAGTGTGTTAAAGAATCACTAGACTACGCACTTGTCCTCTCGTACTGTAATTGGGTTATGTGACAGCCACCTGAGGGCTACGAATGCTTTGAATGCACATTAGGAAGTGTTTGTGTTCCCCCCTTTTTGACTTTTGTATAGTAGGTTTTGTTTTTGGAAGTTTTATAATCATTTACTGTTTTGCCTTTTTGTTTTTTTACTTTCTCATATATAAAGTATAGGGAAAGTATTGTAGTTTGACCTCAGGATTTTGATGAATCTCAATGTTTTAGACATCCCTGAGCCCGATTTACTTTGTCGTAGGGAAAGTATTGTAATTGTCCAAAGATTTGATTTTGAGATTTTAATGAATGTCGGAATTATGTCTGTCTGTCTGTCTGTGTGTGTGTGTTATGTAAACACGATAACGAGTACGATTTCACTTAGGTCAAAAAATTTTGTATACAAGTATTAGGTACAAAACATAGATTTCTATCAACTATTGACATACAGTCGACCCTTGATATACGACTGGCCTGACATGCGAACAACTTGCTTTATGACCAAAGTTTTTGTTTTGAATTACGACCAACATCTTGCGTTACGACCTGAATGCGGTCACGTGTATCCGCTTGTGTGATTGTAAACAAACAGCCGAGAGTGTTTGTAAGCGTCAGTTGGAGCCCAGATACATGTGTTTGTGGACATAATTTCGGTCAGTGCAGTGCTTTATATAATTTATTTCGATAATTGCTAAAGAAGGAAGTGAAGGTAACGAAGGTAAAGAAAGCAATCACAATCGAAACGAAGAAGAAAATTGTGTGGAAATATGAGAGTGGCGTTCGTGTGACTGATCTCGCTAATATGTACAGCATGTCGAAATCCACCATCTCGACAATTTTACAAAGAAAAGATTTGTATAAGGAAACTCCTTCCAAACAATAACCACCTTCCATTGCATTCTCCTCCTCCTTCCTTCCTGCAAGCCAAAGATGTCAACTTAAATGGTGAGTACAGTATGAAATTGTTGTTTCTGGTAGGCTAGGCACTTTTTATAACTTTTTGGTTAGTACATTAGAAAAAGTATTGGTGTTTTTGGTAAATTAAACACATTATACGACCCTTTTCTATTAAAAAAAAGTTAAGTAAGTGTTGCCGTGGGCGGTTCGGAACACATTAAGGGCATTTCCATTATTTCTTATGGGAAAAATAGTCTTGACTTACAACCAACTTGAGTTACAACCAGCCCTCGCGAACGAATTGAGCTCGTAAGTCAAGGGTCCACTGTATTTCCACTAACCGGGTATGGTACTTTTTTATTCATGTAGCTGTAGAGTTCGATTTTTTCAACTTTACTTTTATAATTGTTTAATATATTATTAACTACGTCCGTGTAGAAGTGTAGATGTGAAACAGGACAGGAAGGAGGGCCCTGCCTGGCTCCCCACTCCTGATGCCTCTGTCTCGGGTTAGTGCGAATTTATCACTCTTGCAAGTGAACTGTGATTCTTAGCGCGATGAAAGAAGTTGTAAGATCAACTGGAATGTTCGAGCAAATTCTAGAAAAAAACCCGATCTAAATCCGTGAAGTAGTTCTCTCATTCACTAGCTAAGCGGAGGTAAGATACGCCATGAGGCTGGCGCGTGAGTGAGGACCTCCCCTCGGCCCACTGCGTGTCTCTCGGATTCATGCCAATAAATCGGTACCGTAATCGAACTATGATACATAGCGAGATGAGAGAAGTCACAAAATCAACTGGAATATTCAAGAAAATTCTAGAAAAAAACTTGCTCTAAATCCGTTAAGTACCGTAGTTTTTTGTTCCTTAAGACGCACCTGACCATTAGATGCACCTAGGTTTTGGGGGAGGTAAACAAGAAAAATAATATTCTGATCCAAATGCTGTACTAATACAATTAATAAAATATAGCAGAATAATATTTTAACCATGTAAAGTCAACAGCGGTATTAAGAACCATCATCACTGTCATTAACAATTGAGGAGAGACTTTAAGGTTCAAGCACTTTTCTAGTTTTCTGGAAACCCCAAGAACTCCTCATTTATGAAGCTCAGTTGCTCACAATCACTTTGCAGGAGCACGTACCTATCATCACGCGGTATAACCTGTCCAAAGCCACCAGGGTACAAAGCACATTTGGACCAATGCTCCCTGAGGTTATATCGCCAGTCTAGTCCCATCTCTATTTGTAATGCCACAAAGCCCTTCATCTCGTCTTTTGTTGTGGGTTTCCACTTTGAAAAACGAGAATGTGGTGCAAGCGCAGCCCGTGATTCAAGAAATTGCTCTGCATACCTGCTTGTCTCGTCTGACAGTAGCTGAAAGCAGCATCAGGAGAGAGCAGCCTGAAGTAGTCCAGCGGCTGGTAATCTGTCGTGTCCAACAGCAAGCCATGCTGTCTTGTGAAGTCCGGTAGCCAGTTTGGCTTCCATGGATCAATGTCTGGGTATTCCTCCCACATGAACCTTTTGCCATAGGTGCATCGGCTACGCAAATGCGCTCAGCTCGGGCAGCATCGGCTGGTGTCCGATCAGCTGATGCCAGTTTCTCACTCTGTTGCTCGATCTCCTGATCACTGTCAACAAAATCAGATTCTGAAAAATCAGAGTTCAACTCAGCGATAATATGCAAAACATCATCTGCTGAGTATTTTGTTTTCTGCACTCGCTTTGCTCCCTTGTGAGATGTCAATGCCATCTTGCCTTTGTTTACATTTGTTTACATTTCGTAACTCACGCACACGCAAGGATTAGATGCCGAGTCAATGAGTCTAACAGGGAATGCCTGTAATGTAACGGTGAACTTTGTCGCCATTAACAGCTGATTGTCGCCCTCTACCCCTGGATGTTGACTTTTATCAGGTAATACACAACACGGTCTGTGACACAATATTCGCTCCATAAGACACACAGACATTTCCACCCTTCTTTTGGGGAAAAAAAAGTGCGTCTTGTGGAGCGAAAAATATGGTAGTTCTCTCGTGAAAAGCGGACAGCATACAGACAGACAGACAGACGTTGGATTTTATATATATATATATACAGAGATTTGATTTGTTGTTGTCTGATTTATTCAACTTTACTTTTATAATAATTGTTCAATATATTTTTAATTTCATTTGATTTGATTTGTTGTCAATGCTTCTTTAATAGATAGATAGATAGATCTTTATTGTCATTGTCACTTTTACAAAGGTAATATACATAATATAAAAATATAATCATTGTCTTGCGGTTTACTCCTCAAATATCCATCCTTATATCTGAGTATATGAGAAAGTCTAGGGGAGACCACTCCCAATTTTTATATTTAGGATTTTGGATTGACTTTTTATTTTTGGATTATTGATTTTTAGAATTTTGCTTTTATTTGTGCAGGTATTCCCCACATTACAACCAGATTTGGATCCAATCAGGTGGTTGTAAAGCAGCTTTGGTCATTAAGCGGACCCTCATAATATTATTCTACACATACAGTATACACAGTACTGTACACTAATGAACATGTCAAAATTATTGTATTGTAATACAATAGCAACTATAACAAATAACAGATTATAAAATATGCACATAATAATAATACAGTAATAATTATAACAATACACTACTGTAATAATAAATAAGGAAAGATTGACCCTAATGAGGAAAGATTAAACAAGCTGAGCCTTTTCAGTTTACGCAGCCGGAGATGAAGAGGCGACATGATTATAGTGTTTAAAATGATAAAGGGAATTAGTCCAGTGGATCGAGACGGTGACTTCATAATGAGCTCCACAAGAACACAGAGACACGGTTGGAAATATGTTAAGGGTAAACGTCACACAAACATTAGGAAGTTTTTCTTCATACAGAGAACTACAGACACTTGGAATAAGTGACCAAGTTGTGTGGTAGACTGGAGGACTTTAGGGACCTTCAAAATTCAACTTGATTTTATTTTGGTAGAATTAAGTGGGTAGAACTGGCAAGCTTTGTTGGGCTGAGTGGCCTGTTCTCATCCAGAGTGACAGTACGTAACACAAAACATAATAATCCATAATCAGACTTTTGCACCGGGTGAGTCCTTGTGAGACACTACAGATTAGAATGCTTCATATCTAAATCAAAGTGGACAGGACTGGCGAGCTTTGTTGAGCTGAATGGCCCCTTCCCTCCCAGATTGCTGTAATGTTTTGATAAAAAGGGAGGCACAGAGAAGGTGTTTATCATTAAATTTGTATTTATTCATAAAGTGAAAGTTTCTTACATGCAAAAGCAACTGTAGTGTGTACAGTACTGTGATGTACCCAGTACAGTGACAGCATGTACATCTACAAAAGTCTTAAATGACATTCACATTTTTATACATTTTAATATATAAATTGCAAAATAAAAAATACATGACAGTATTTTATCAAGTTTTAAACACACTCAGTGTATAAAATGAAATATTTTTTGAAGTGGTATGTTCACATTTTTTGTTTCTTAGTTCTGTCCTGTGCTCTTTTATTTTTATCATTTTGAAATATTAGTTACTGGCATATGAAAGGAGGATCATCAGTGTCACTCTCCCCACTGCCCACATCTTCTTTCATTTCCATTTCATTTTCAATCTCTTTCTTGCACATTTTCATCATCAAAGATGACCATTTCATCTTCTGCAATGCCTGAAGGACCTGCCTGAGAGTTATCTGAAGGAGGATTGGGATTCTGTAAAGACAATATGCGATGTTAGCCTGCTTGTCCGTTTTCTTCTTTTTCTCCTCAAGAATTTCTTGGTAGCAAGCCAATGCAGTTTGTACTCCTCTCTTAGAATTGGGATCCATTGACCGGGGCAAACGCATCAGCTAGGCCTCTCACAGTAACGTTTTTTTCTGCCACTGCATCTTCTTGATCATTTCGTTTGTTTTATTTTTTTCCTGCTTCTTCCTCTGCTATACACATTTTTTCAAGTTCAAATAACTCTTCGTTTGTCAATTCTTCAGGAGCAGTTTTTGTAAGTTCCTCTATATCTTCTTCATCCACATCTAAATGTAAGTTGTTAGCCAACTCCACGCTAAGTTTACTTATTTTTTTGCTATTTCTTCATCTATCTCAAAACCTTTAAAATCATGAACATATGTTTTTAGTTTTTTTTTCCCCATATCCTCTTCATACAATGTTTGGTCACATCGTCCCAAGCAGCAGCAACGTTCTTTTCACTGCGGTAGCTATCGTATGAGTGTCCTTGAGTGTCTTAGCACAGACATTTCTTAAGTAATAAGCCTTAAACACTGCATGCTGATCCATGAGTTGTATTTAGAAGGAGGAAGACCACCGTAATGTTCGGATGAACATCAGTGAAATGAGGAAGTCTGTAATTGGCAAATCTGAAAGGGTACTTTCTGTTGTAAGTGCCACATAGGCTAGATGGGCACCCTGGCCAAAAGAGGAGATGATTCCTTTCCTGGACTGGAGGCTCCCAACAGGCATATAGATATCCTGGACAGGGAGGAAGAAGGGATCAGACCCGCAAGGAAGTACAAAAAGAGATGGACAGACAGCCCATTGGAAAAGAAAGACATCGATGGAGGTTTTTTATTCCCCCAGAACGCTAGATGGCAGCAGCCTCGGATGTTGATGCGTAGTAGAAAACCAGCAGGGCATGCTGGGAGATGTGGTCTGGCAGAGCAGCCCTGCTGGGGTCACTGGGTGCTGCGTGGAGATAATGGACTTCCACGCCACCCGGAATTGCTTTCATTGGGCAATCGCCCAAACTCCCGGGTTTGTAATAAAAGGGACTGCACTCCCTTATCCAGGTGAGTCGGAGCTGGGAGGCAGTGGAGCAACACTCAACTAGAGGAGGGCAGTGCAGTAGGAAGAAAGAACGTATTGTGGAGAGGAAGCCCTGTGTTTATGTTTGTGTCACATTTGGAGGTATTTATAATAAAACCATCCATTGTTTGAACCCGGGACTGTGCAGGTGTGTTTGTCTTCGCTGACGCCCTGGTTTTATCACACTCTTCATTGCAGTATTTTCCCAGGTCTTTACCATAGCACTATAATGGGCCACCTTGGAAAATCTCCTGCGCCATCCATGACAGTAATACAGTGCCAGTGTCTCCTTATTGATTAGCCTCAGTGCCCTCAGAGTTTTACAATAATAAATCATTAACAGTTTTGATTTGTGTTCTGCTGCATTGTCACCCAGGAAAAAGTGTGGCACGGTCTTTAAATTCCTTCAAACCTGGCATTGACTTTGCCTCCTTATGTATAAAAGTTCTCTCGGCCATCCTTTTCCAAAATAAGGAGGTCTCGTCCGTATTGAAAATCTGTTCAGCCAAATATCTTTTATGAGTAATAAGTTTGTCCGACTTTTCAACAAATTGTTCAGCAGACTTTATGTCTGCACTTGCAGCGTCGCCACTCACTATCATGTTGTTCAGTTCAAAACGCTTCTTTAAGTACATGAACCATCCTGCACTGGCAGGACACTGCACATCATATTCATGTCGAGCCTTTTCTTTTAATATTTGAAGCGGGTTCACCGCCTTTCCTGTGATCTAGATGGTGCTGGTAGGGATTCGTTTTCGGACCTTGTGCTCTACCTAAGTGTTATCCAATTTGGGTCCCACTCAAAGCTTTGTTCTGGTTGCTTTCAAGGGAGCAGATCCATTCACAGCATCGAGCATCTTGAGTTTATCCTTGAAGATGGTCAGACTGTGTGGTATGTGTTTACCTAACTCACGTCTGACAGTTTTAACACGTCTTCCTTCTTTGTATTGTTTTATTACTTTTAATTTAGTTTCAAGGTCTATTACTTTGCTTTGTTTCTTGGGAGCCTCTGTAGAACTTGTTTGAGGGTGCCATGAGGCTCCTAAATATAGTACGCTACCACTGAAATACCCACAGAAGCTAGAGAAGAGCTTACCGCAACTGCGTTTAATCACATATATGGTAATACTGGAACGCGGGTCACTACACAGTCGTCTTTATGTCTGCTTCGGGATGCTAGTCAGTTCAGTCCATGGGAGCTCAATGATTAAGGCGAGCTGTCATTAGCTGGACGACTGGTAAACGGCATTGTCATGTTTCAGCCAGGGAGTTCAAAGAGGTGATTCTTGTTTGTATTGTCTAGTTTTATGCCATTGTTTTGTATTTATGTTTATTTTATTTATTATTTACATTTTTCTTTCTGTTTATTTGTAAGTGGTAAACTCCTAGATTATGTCCCATGTGTTTTGTGGGGAGTCCTGGCAGGGGGGCAGAGTCATCTGCCAATCACCACCAGGAAGCACCCTCTGACCTCTTTATGGGCAGGCCTTCCATAATTCCTGCTGGTTCATTTCGAAGGTGACAGGGAGTGGAGTGTCCTGTGCTTACCTGTGCGTTTGCTTTATGCTCCTGCTTGTCACGATTTCTGGATTTTTTGCCTGCGCCTTTGGATTCTGTTTGCTGTGACTGACTTGCCTTTTCAGAAATTCCTTTGAGCTCTTCGGAGGTCCGTGTATTGCAGAGCCTTTTTTTGTGTCTAGTTGGGGTTTGATGGCATTTCCCCCCCTAGAGGACAATTTTTGAAAGTGCTTTTGGGACTCCCTGTAATGTTAAGCTCTTTTTGATATTTTATCCCTTTTTTTAACATATTTAATATTTTCTTTTCTTTCTTTCCGCCTTTTCTTTCCCAATCTTTTTTGTTTCAACTAACTGGTTCTTTTGAACCCTTTTCCCTTTGTTGTTTTTGTTTTAAACTTATTACCTTTATTTAAGTACATTTCTTTACATTTCAGAGTAGCTGGGGTTTTTCCTCTGGGAATCAATGAATTTTTATTTTAAGTACCATATATACTCGTGTATAAGTAGGGTCTTGAAACCCGAAAAATCGATCATAAAATCAGACCCCGACTTATACGCTTGTTCAAAAATACGACACTTAATTTTATTTAATTTTTTTACAATCTCTTGCCTCCTCCAATCTCGCACCAGTTTCTCAGACACATCGAATTTTGTTGCAGCAGCGCAGTTACCAATTTCTTTTGCCACCTCAACGGCTTTTAATTTGAATTTTCTTTTGTTCAAACGCTCCATCTTAGATAAGGGACGCTCTGAGAAAAACACAAAACAGTGCACACGTCGCATTCGGAATATTACCATTTGGGTATTACCGTGTGGTCACGTAGGCACAATACATAGAAACAAAAAGGCCATGCGTGCCGTGGTTACTCTCTCAGGTAGACGTTAGTTAGCATATCATAATCTCTTGGTTCAATAGCGTGAGTTCCGGCCCTAGTATTATAAGCCGGTATTGCATTTGAAAATTGACGATTAAAAGTGAAAGTATGGCAGCTAAGTAAATGCATGTTTGTCATGTTGTTATTTTACAGAGGTTGATGTGATGATTGATGTTCAACTGTGATCCAAATTGAAAGGTGAAATGGCAGGAGTTGCTAGCACCCCGGGTTGGAGCAAGGTGGATTTTGGCCGTGGATTGGATGATTTTCCAGAGAAACCTTCTGATGTATTTATCCCCGGTGACCGAGGTGATGTGAAGATCCTTAAAGTCTGCTTCATTAGCAACAGTTTCAACTTGGGCAAGAACTTCAAACTGGTCAAGTGTGACAGCTCCTGGGAAATAAGGGTGAGTATGGTCTGTGTTGAATGTACACTGTGGATAGCTAAGTGTTCAGACTCCTTCACTTTCTGCACCTTTTATTGTGTTTATTGTAGATTTCATTTGAAATGGATACATTTTCCATTTTTTCACCATCATCCTACACTCCATAACCCATAATGACTAAGTGAGAACTTGTTTTCAGAGAGGTTTGCAAATTTATTAAAAATTAAAAAACTTACCTATGTAAAACCTTAATCCAGTACTTTCTAGAAGCTCCTTTTGGAGCAATCTCAGTGTTGAGTCTTGTTGGTAAGTGTCTACATGCTTGGCACACCTGGATTTGGGCAGTTGATGCCATTATTCCTGGCAGATGCTCTCAGGCTCCATTGGATTGGATAGCAAACGTCTGTAAACTGCCATATTCAGGTCTTCTCTACACACAGTGTCTTTGGGGTTTAACTCTGGGTCACTCAGGGACACTCTAGAGACTCGTCCCAAAGCCACTCCAGCTTTGTCTTGGATGTATGCTTCGGGTTACTGTCGTGCTCAAAGTGAAACGTTGCACTCTGGAGCAGGTTCTTTCAAGGACCTCTCTGTATTTGGCTGAATTCATCCAGTCTCCCTGTCCCCCACAGCATGATGCTGCCACCAACATACTTCATTTTAGGTTTGGTGTTAGGCAGATGATGAGCAGTGGCTGGTCTTCACCAGACATAGTGCTTGGAATTCTGCCCAAAGAGTTCAGTTTTTGTCACATCAGACTAGAGAGTTTCTTTTTCTTCATGCTCTCAGAGTATTTTAAACTGTCGTATACAGTTTAAATGTCTAATGTCTTAATGTCTAAGTAGGATACACTGGGATAAGCTTTTAAGTGTGGAGACAGTCGAGGAGCAGTGGAACAGGTTTAAAAATGTAATTCAGGACAGATACATACCTCAATTTGGAATTAATAGGAAACTAAAAAAACTCCACGGTGGATTAATAAAGATTTAAAAAAGTTGCAAAGGAAAAAACTGCTTTATAAGGCATATAAGACTAATGACTGCAAAGTGAATCATAGAGCGCATGAGAACATGAGGGCAACCATTAAGAAGGACATCAGGGAGACTAAAAGACAGTTGGAGAGGAATATAGCAGATAAGGCGAAAGACGACCCTAAGAGATTCTTTCAGTATTTTAGTAGTAAAAGAACAGTCAAGGAGGAGGTCAAGTGTATCAGAAATAGTAAAAGGGAATTAAAAGATATACTGTAGACAGCGAAATAGCGGATGCCCTAAACTTACATTTTTCTGAGGTGTTTACGACTGAGCAAGTGGATAACCTCCCAGAGGTAACAGGGACTACTAAGGAGGTACTGAGGGATTTGAAAATTGTAGAGAGAGAAGAACAGCGTAGACTAAATAGGCTGAAATCACACAAATCACCAGGGACCTCATGTATAAACGATGCGTACGCACTGAAATGTTGCGTACGAACGTTTCCACGCTCAAATCGCGATGTATAAAACCTAAACTTGGCGTAAAGCCACGCACATTTCCACGGTAACTCATACCTTGGCGTACGCAGTTTCTCCGCTCGGTTTTGCAGACTGGCGGCACCCAGTGTCAAAGCAGTGCTACTGTTCCTGTGTAGTCATCCTTTCTTTCTTAGACCCACATTCCTGACGTGGCTTTATAAATACACTGAAATTAACTGCATATTGTTTATTAGTGTAATGCATCTGATTATAATTAACCTGTAGCAATATAATGGTCCAGGGAATAGCCATAATATTCCAAATACCATAACTGCTTTAGCGTTTTAACTCTCACTGCATCTTCTTCTTTCAGCTGCTCCCGTTAAGGGTTGCCACAGCAGATCATCTTTTTCCATATTACTCTCACTGCACCACTCAGAGTATTTATATCACTGTATCTGAGTGGGGAATCACAGCAGCAGCTGATCGGAAAGAGAATTATCGGTATACAGTTTCAAGCAGACACTACCTCAGCCACAGCAAACGCGTCAAAGCCTTTCGCGAAACCTCGCGTTTCAGAAACAGTTTCATCCCAAGAACTATAAACGCACTCAATCAGTCCATCAAGTGCTCCTTGTAGAACTGTTTGTACTTATAAGTACAATTACCTCACTGTAAACTTGCACTACAGTTATAATATTGCACAACCTGCGCCACTTTATAAAGCGCGTATGATGACGATATCATTTTTAAGATGAAATGCAGCAAAATATGTTGCTTATAGTATATAGATAAAACTTTAACTTCATTTAAATAATCTATATTGTTAATAATTAAACATGTGAGGACACGGTGCTGCAGCGCTAGCTAGTTCACGGATAGCTCCTGCCTTGCGCTGTATTATTGCTGGTGCTGACGCGACACTGGAAGGATAGACGAATAGAATAATTAAACATGCACTACGAAGATATTTCAATGTTCCTTAAAAGTTTTGAAGAATCGGCGTTCTAAGCTTATGGATGGCTTAACGTCTATTACAGAGCTGATTGTGTGGCGATTGGGTATTTGGAGAAAGAAAAGTAAGGACAGGAATTGGAGGTTAGTATGTTTGAAAGAGACAGTACTTCTGTAATAAATTATTTCATCGAAGGTCGCACATAGCGCAGCAAGCCTCTTGCGTGAGACATGAACAAGCACTGCGCCACCGTGTTCCCATGTTTAATAACATGCTTTCATTCCTATCATCATGAAAAAGATATCACGTACATCTCAGTATTTTAATTTTTCAGAGAGCTGTAATATCATGAATGTAATGGATTCTGTGTCCTGTCGGAGAAAGAGAAAGAACGGAAGCACGTAGTGATTCACACACATAGAGCACATAGAAGATCAAACACAGAACAAAGCATTTAACGTGGTACTTGAGAAACTAGTAAAATAAACGATTTTAAGATGAAGTTTATGATGTTCTACTTTAATGACAAAATAAACTACGTGATTAAAGTGGAAATTTCGAGATTAAAGTTGACATTTTGTGCTTTTTTCCCACTGTGTGCCTATTTTTTTCTCTGTACCCTAATAAGCTTTCATATGACACTCAGACGGTCCGCTACGAGTCGCCTTTTCACCCCGACTTTGATATGTGACAACTTCTTTTTTATTTCGGGCACTGTGTGACTTTGTGAACTTGAGCTTTCGAGTTTCTCCGACACTAAGTCACTCGATCAACTTTCTTTTGTTGATTACACCACTGTTTACACCAACAAATAGTACGTTTTTCCTTTGCCTCCACTTGGTATTTGCTGAAATTCTTATATTTTTCCCCCGTGCTTTTCCCACTGTCTTTTCACAGAAGGCTATTTATATTGATTTGCATATTCAGAGGCGTAATTCTGGGAGGAGTTGGGGCGGGACAGAAGGCGCGTGCACGTGCGTTACTTTTCACGCTGATCGAGTTTTATGTAGTGGAAGAATGTGAAAGTTTGCGTACGCACAGATTCCTGCATCTGGATTTTTCTGTGCGTATGCACATTCCCGCTTTTGTGCTTACGCCATGTTATAGTGTGAGTTCTACGCATGGCGTTGTACATGAGGCCCCAGGACCGGATAATATTTACCCTCGAGTTCTTAAGGATGCTAGCGAGTACAGATATAAACCCTTGACACGGATGTCACTGCGCACTGGAGAGATTCTGAAGGACTGGAAAATGGCAAATATCATCCCATTATATAAAAAGGGTGACAGGGCAGATCCAAGCCACTATAGGCCAGTAAGCTTAACATGCATCACAGGAAAATTAATGGAAGGAATTATTAAGGATAAGATCGAGCAACACCTGGCAAGGACAGTCAGCATGGATTCAGAAGAGGGAGGTTGTGTTTTACTAACATGCTGGAATTCTATGAGGAGGCAACAAAAGGATACAATCAAAGTGGAGTATATGATATTATTTATCTGGACTTTCAGAAAGCATTTGATAAGGTGCCACATGAGAGGTTGGACATCATATTAAAAGAAGTGGAAGGTCAGGATGATGTTTTTAGATGGGTGCAGACTTGGCTCAGACACAGGAAGCAGAGGGTGATGGTGTGAGGAACCTCATCAGAACTGGCCGGTGTTAAGAGTGGTGTTCCACAGGGGTCAGTGCTAGGGCCGCTGCTATTTTTAATACATATATAAATGATTTATATAGGAATATAAGTAACAAGCTGGTTAAGTTTGCAGATGATACCAAGATAGGTGGATTAGCAGATAATTTGGAATCTGTTATATCATCACGAAAGGACTTGGATAGCATACAGGCTTGGGCAGATTTGTGGCAGATGAAATTTAACATCAGTAAATGTAAAGAATTACACATAGGAAGTAAAAATGTTAGGTTTGAATAAACAATGGGGGTCTGAAAATCGAGAGTCCATCTTATGAGAAGGATTTAGGAGTCATAGTGGACTCTAAGCTATCAACTGTCACACAGTGTTCAGAAGCCATTAAGAAGGCTAACAGTATGTCAGGTTATATAGCGCCTTGATGTATGGAGTACAAGTCACAGGAGGATCTGCTCAAGCTTTATAACACACTGATGAGGCCTCATCTAGAGTCCTGTGTGCAGTTTTGGTCTGCAGGTTATAAAAAGGACATAGTAGCACAAGAGAAGGTCCAGAGAAGAGCGACTAGGCTGATTTCAGGGCTACAGGAGTTGAATTATGAGGAAAGATTAAAAGAACTGAGCCTTTACAGTTTAAGCAAAAGAAGATTAAGAGGTGACATGATTGAAGTGTTTAAAATTATGAAGGGAATTAGTCCAGTGGATCGAGACTGTTATTTTAAAATGAGTTCATCAAGAACACGGGGACACAGCTGGAAACTTATTAAGGGTAAACTTCGCACAAATATTAGGAAGTTTTTCTTTACAAAAAGAACGACAGACACTTGGAATAAGCGACCAAGTAGTGTGGTACACAGTAAGACTTTCAAAAGTCGACTTGATGTTTTTTTGGAAGAAATAAGTGGACAGGACTGGCGAGCTTTGTTTGGCTGAATGGCCTGTTCTCGTCTAGAGTGTTCTAATGTTCTAATTCCTTTTACTTGAGTGACTTCTGTGTAGCCATGCTACCACAAACACCTGATTGATGACATGCTACTGAGATGGTTGTCCTTCCCGACAGGTTCTTCCATCTCAGCAGAGGGCTTCTGAAGCTCTGTTACAGTGACCATTGGGTTCTTTGTCATCTCCCTGACCAAGTCCCTTCTTGCCTGGTTACTCATTTTAGCCAGATGGTCAACACTAGGAAGAGTTGTGGTATTTCCAAACTTCTACTGTTTCACAATTATTGAGTCTTCTCTTCTCCTGGGCATCACTCAGAGCTTTAGAAATTCCCTTGTCCTGATCTGTTTCTCACAGCAATTTGATCACAGAGGCCTACAGAGAGTCCCCTGGCTTTCTTTTTGCCCTGACCTGTACAGTGAATGTGCCTTTCTAAGCAATGTCCAATCAATTCAGTTTTCCGCAAGGTGGATTTCAGCCAAGTTCTCAACATATCTCAAGAAGGATTAAAGCAAACAAAGGCTCCTGACCACAATATGTAGTGCCAAAGCAAAGGATCTGAAAGTTTATATAAATATTAGCTGTAGTAGTGAAACAGGATATCGAGGAGGGCCCCACCTGGCTCCCCACTCCTGATGTCACGCTTCCCCCTCCCCTTGGCCCGCAACCTCTGTCTCAGATTAGCGCAAATATATCACTCTTGCAAGCGAACTATGATACATCATGCAATGAGAAAAGTTGCAAAATCAACTGGAATGTTCAAGCAAATCTGTTAAGTCGTTCTCTCGTTTGCTAGCTAAGTGGAGGTACGGTATGTGCCCCGAGGCTGGAGTGTGAGTGAGGAGGGCCCCGCCCCCCTCGTCCCACTGCGTGTCTCTCGGATTCATGCGAATAAATCACTTCTGCAAGCAAACTATGATACTTGGCGCAATGAGAGAAGTTGCAAAATCAACTGGAATGTTCAAAGCAAGTAATACAAAAAAAACAGATCTAAATCCATTAAGTAGTTCTCTCGTGAAAAGTGGACAGACATACAGACAGATGTTGGATTTTATATTGTGATGGACAGCCAGCGTTTAAGTCCGGCCGGGACATCCCTCAACAAAAGACAGCCTTTTCAGACAGATTTCATTTTTTGGTATTTTTGATCACAAGCAGGCACCACTGACCCTCAAACACCAGAAATTACTCCACCAACCACCATTTAAGGATAAAGTAAAAGATATTTATTACCCAGAAACACATTCAAAGGATTGTTTGATCAATTCAGCAATATATCGTGTCATTAGTAAAGATCCTTTTCCTCCTCCGTCTCCTTCCACTGCTCCACTCTGCCTCCCAACTCCGACTCTGCTGGATGATGTAGAGCGGCTCCTTTTACGTCAGCACTTCCGGATCATACGGAAGCTCCCCAAAATAGGAGGTCCATTCTACACAGCAACACCCAAAGACCCTGATAGAGTCGCCCTTTCATTCTACAATACCCAGGCGAGTGTCCATACTGGGTTCAAGCCAGGGGAACATTGACAGATCTGGTGGCTGGGGATGAATTATTCTAAAAATTCACACGTTCCATCCATTATTTGATCATCCCGACTGGGACAGAAACTGAGGACCATTCTGGTGTGTCTCCATTCTTGTGTTTTATCCATTGCAGCCTCCTGGCCAGACAGGAAATTATCCTGGACCCCAGTTGGAATGCCAGTCAGTCCAGCCCGGCACTTACAATTTTAATTTCACATTTGTCCGCAGTGGTAGTGCTGCTGCTGCTTTGCAGTAAGGAGACTGTGGAAGATTGCGGGTTCGCTTCCCGGTTCCTCCCTGTGTGGAAAGCGATTTGAGTACAGTGATCCCTCGCTATATCGCGCTTCGCCTTTCGCGGCTTCACTCTATCGCGGATTTTATATGTAAGCATATTTAAATATATATCACAGATTTTTTGCTGGTTCGCGGATTTCTGCGGACAATGGGTCTTTTAATTTCTGGTACATGCTTCCTCAGTTGGTTTGCCCAGTTGATTTCATACAAGGGTACCCTATTGGCAGATGGCTGAGAAGCTACCCGGCTTACTTTTCTGTCTCTCTTGCACTGACTATCTGTGATCCTGACGTAGGGGGATTGAGCAGGGGGGCTGTTCGCACACCTAGACGATACGGACGCTCGTCTAAAAATGCTGAAAGATTATCTTCACGTTGCTATCTTTTGTGCAGCTGCTTCCTGAAACGACATGCTGCCCTGTGCTTCGCATACTTAAAAGCTCGAAGGGCACGTATTGATTTTTGATTGAAAAACAAACTCTGTCTCTCTCTCTCTCTCTCTCTTCCTGCTCCCGATGGAGGGGGTGTGAGCTGCCGCCTTCAACAGCTTTGTGCCGCGGTGCTTCGCATACTTAAAAGCCAAACAGCCCTATTGATTTGTTTGCTTTTTTTCTCTATCTCTCTGACATCTGCTCCTGACTTGAAGAGGAAGATATGTTTGCATTCTTTTAATTGTGAGACGGAACTGTCATCTCTGTCTTGTCATGAAGCACAGTTTAAACTTTTGAAAAAGAGACAAATGTTTGTTTGCAGTGTTTGAATAACGTTCCTGTCTCTCTACAACCTCATATGTTTCTGCGCAAATCTGTGACCCAAGCATGACAATCTAAAAATAACCATATAAACATATGGTTTCTACTTCGCGGATTTTCTTATTTCGCGGGTGGCTCTGGAACGCAACCCCCGCGATGGAGGAGGGATTACTGTACTGAGAAAAGCGCTATATAAATCTAATGAATTATTATTTTCAAACTTTTCTGACAATGTGTTTTCGCTTTGTCATTAAAAATGGGTAAGATATCCGTTTAAAATGAAATCGACAGCATAATGAAGTGAGCAGAAAGTGAGGGGGTCTCAATCCTTTCTGAATGCGCTGTAGATTTTCACATTTGTGTGTCTGTATTATTCTTTTTCTTTCAAATCACTAAGGCAACCAGGTTATTTATGTGATGAGAGTGAATTCATCATTTGGTGGCTCGATTGATTATGAGGGGGTGGTTATGCTTTTCAGAAGTGGTTGTATTTATTGACAAGTACCATTTAGAGGTGGCTTTAATGCATCCAATTGTAAAATATCTTTGAGTATAATACTCAGCAGTCAGATAAATATGCTCTTTCTCCTACTCAGTCAGATATCAAATCATGAATGTCTTTGCTGTTTCCTCCACATTTTAAGTAGGAAACAATTAGAAATCAGAAAGAGAAGGAAAAGAACTGGCAGTGCACAATACCGGGACAGATGGTGACAAAAAAATCTGAAATTTTCAATTGAGATGCAAATAAAGCGCACACAGTTTGAAACATTGCCCGCAGTAGTCTCCTTCTAAGCCTCTTTGTTAATGACGACTTTTTTTATACAGTAGAGCATCTTTCTTTGGTTAAAATTATCCTAAAGAGTATGCCATGCAGAATGCAGTCGTTTTCCTATTAATTCAGTGTAGGGCCTGGCGGATGAAGTGCCACAAATTCTGGCTTACAGCCCATTGACACAGCCCCTGCCTGAGGGTATACAGTGCCCTCCATAATGTTTGGGACAAAGACTCATTCTTTCCTTGATTTCCCACTTGGCTCCTTAGTTTAAAATTACATATCAAACAATTCAGACGTGCTCCAAGTGCACGTTTCAGGGTACCGTAGTGTTTGGGACATAACAATGGCAGGTCTGTCAAAACTGTTGTCACATTTAGGACTTTGTCGCATATCCTTCACATGCAATGACTGCTTGAAGTCTGAGATTCATAGACAATAGCGGGCACTGAGGATCTTCTCTGGTGATGCTCTGTCAAGCCTCTAATGCAGCCATCTTTAGCTCCTGCTTGTTTCGGGGGGCTTGTCTTCTTACGTTTTCTCTTCAGCACATGGAAGGCCTGCTCAGTTAGACTGAAATCGGGTGACTGGCTTGGCCATTCAAGAATTTTCCATATTTTTAGCTTTGAGAGACTCCTCAGCAGTATGTTTAGATCATTATCTTGTAGGATGAAGTGTCATCCAATGAGTTTGAGGAATTTATAAGATCTTGAGCAGATTAGATGTTTCTACACACTTCAGAATTATTGGGCCGTCAGCAGTTCCATCATCAATGAAGAGAAGTGTGCCAGGATCTGTGGCAGCCATACATTCCCAAGCCATAACACCCCCAGCACCACCATGTTTAACAGATGATGTGGTCTGCTTTGGATCTCGGGAAGTTCCTTCATCTTCACACTCTCACCATCACTCTGATGAGGTTCATTTCTGTCTCATCTGCCCACCAGACCTTTTCCCAGAAGTTTTTTTCACAAACTGTAATCTGGCAATTACACCTTGCAGTGTGGCCTCTGTGTTTCTGTTCTTGAACTCTTCTGCTCACACACACACACACACACATCGGCCCCCTGAAGGCTGTTTCTGATCTGTCAGACAGGCATTTTTCTTGACGATAGTGAGGGTTCTTCTGTCGTCAGCAGTGGAGGTCTTCTTTGTCCCACCAGTCCCTTTGTGATTTACTGAGCTCACCAGTGCGTTCTTTTATCTCCGTGATATTCCAGACAGTCATCCTAAGGTCGTACTGATGTCTCCATTGGTTTTATTCTTTTTGTTTCAGCCTCATAATGGCTTCTTTGAATTTCATTGCCACATGTTCTACAATGGCAGCTACAGACTCTAAAAGGTAAAAAGCAAGCCAAGGTGTCTTATGAAGTCAAGAAAAACCCACCTGAGGAATCATAAACACCTGAAATAGTATGGTGCTCTGAAATGGGGTGACTGTGTAGAAGAAGCGTTGTGATGTACAACTATTTATGGTTTGACACAAATGTGTGAAAATCCCTTTAAATGAAAGTCTGCCCTGTGCACTTTAATCGAAATGTCTGAATTGTTTGATTTGTAATTTTAAACTGTGGAGCTGAGGGGGAAATCAAGGAAAATGTGTTTTTGTCCAAAGAATTGTGCAGGGCACTATAAATACCGGAATAACGCTAAACGAAATAATGCATTTTTCTAAGGAAGGACATGTGTGAAATAAAATAATTTACTGAACTTTATTTTTTTTTATAAATGCAATACTAGAACAACATGTTATTTTGTGACTGTTGAGAAGGCTGGTTTATATAGCATATCTTTCTCAAACCTGCCTCTCCCAGTTCATAGTTGTGGAGCCTTGAAAGTATAACAGCCAAATGGGTAACCAGCCATGGAAAGGGCGCCTGTTATTTGCAGGGCCTTCTCATCCTCATGCAATACAATACAATACAATTTATTTTTTGTGTAGCCCAAAAACACAGAAGAAGTGGCGCGATGGGCTTTAACAGGCCCTGCCTCTTGACAGCTCCCCAGCCTTGACTCTCTAAGAAGACAAGAAAAGACCCTTGTAGGGAAAAAATGGAAGAAACCTCAGGAAAGGCAGTTCAAAGAGAGACCCCTTTCCAGGTAGTTTGGGAGTGCAGTGGGTGTCAAAAAGAAGGGAGTCAATATAATACAGTACAATACAGTAATCCCTCCTCCATCGCGGGGGTTGCGTTCCAGAGCCACCCGCGAAATAAGAAAATCCGCGAAGTAGAAACCATATGTTTATATGGTTATTTTTATATTGTCATGCTTGGGTCACAGATTTGCGCAGAAACACAGGAGGTTGTAGAGAGACAGGAACGTTATTCAAACACTGCAAACATACATTTGTCTCTTTTTCAAAAGTTTAAACTGTGCTCCATGACAAGACAGAGATGACAGTTCCATCTCACAATTAAAAGAATGCAAACATATCTTCCTCTTCAAAGGAGTGCACGTCAGGAGCACAGAATGTCACATAGATAGAGAAAAGCAAACAAATCAATAGGGCTGTTTGGCTTTTAAGTATGCGAAGCACCGTTGCACAAAGCTGTTGAAGGCGGCAGCTCACACCCCCTCTGTCAGGAGCAGACAAAGAGAGAGAGAGAGAGAGTTTGTTTTTCAATCAAAAATCAATACGTGCCCTTCGAGCTTTTAAGTATGCGAAGCACCGTGCAGCATGTCGTTTCAGGAAGCAGCTGCACAAAAGATAGCAACGTGAAGATAATCTTTCAGCATTTTTAGACGAGCGTCCGTATCGTCTAGGTGTGCGAACAGCCCCCCTGCTCAATCCCCCTACGTCAGGATCAGAGAAAGTCAGCGCAAGAGAGACAGAGAAAAGTAAGTTGGGTAGCTTCTCAGCCATCTGCCAATAGCGTCCCTTGTATGAAATCAACTGGGCAAACCAACTGAGGAAGCATGTACCAGAAATTAAAAGACCTATTGTCTGCAGAAATCCGCGAACCAGCAAAAAATCCGCGATATATATTTAAATATGCTTACATATAAAATCCGCGATGGAGTGAAGCCGCGAAAGGCGAAGCGCAATATAGCGAGGGATTACTGTACACAGAACAGAACAAATCCTCAATACAGTATACAAATAAAAATTTTAGAAGTACGGAGCAGAATTTAACAGTAGATGATATCCCATAATATGATTTGGATTTGTATAGAGTCCTGGAGACCTCATTATTCAAGCTGCTCCCCCATTTGGCCATTCCACAGCTGAAAAAGCACCAATCAGATGAAAGGACCCCTCTTTCCCACGATTCCTGCAATCCTCCATTAGGGATGACTTTACCTTAGGCAGGCAAAACAACTTGACAGGTGGGCCATGGCACCAAGTGCCACATTTGAGTACTGAGAAGAGAAACAGAATAGGTGAAGGTTAGTATCCAATTCTAACTATCATGTTACTGATGTTTTAGTGCTAATGACTAACAACAGAGATGCAGTCTGTACAGTTAATCAGCAGCTCTAGTCAGGGTGTGCTAAACTGAAGTAGTGAGTCTTCAACCGGGATTTAAAAGCTGAGAACCAAGGGGCATCTCTTATAGTAGCAGGCAGACCATTCCACAGTTTAGGGGCCCTGTAACTAAAAGCTCGACCTCCCATTGTTATTTTATTAATTCTTGGAATCATAAGCAGACCGGCTTCTTGAGATCTGAATGTGCACTCAGGTTTGTAAGTCATGATAAGTTCAGACAAGTAAGCCGGACCTTGGCCATTTAATTCTTTATATGTTAAAAGGAGGATTTTGAAATCTGCCCTAAACTTAACCGGGAGCCAGTGTAAGGATTTAAGAACTGGAGTCATGTGTTCATATTTTCTTGTTCTTGTAATAATACTTGCATCCGCATTTTGGATTAACTGGAGGCTGTATAAAGAACAGTTTGAACATCCAGTGAACACTGCATTGCAGTAGTCAATCCTACTAGAGATAAATACATGAATTAATTTCTCAGAATCCTGTTTATTTAGAAAATGCCTTAATTTTCCAACATTTTTAAGATGGAAAAAACAGGATTTGGACAACTTTGTAATATGCGCTTTAAATGACATGCTAGAGTCAAAGATAACTCTGAGATTGCGGGCTGATTCAGTAAAATTAATTGGGATTCCAACTGAGTTAAATGATGACAGAATATTGTTGTGATCAGCGTCATTCGTCCAACATTCGTCCAAACATCTCTGTTTTATCTGTGTTTAAAGACATGTAGTTCTCATTCCACTCCTTTAATTCACTAACACAACTAATTAAAGACAACCTTGGAGAAACTTCATTTGATCTAAAAGTAAAGTATAACTGGGTGTCATCTGCATACGAGTGAAAATTAACATGATGTGTCCTAATGAGAGATCCCAGTGGAAGCCTGTAAAGCGAAAACAGTAAAGGTCCGAGTACTGAGCCCTGCGAGACACCATATTGAACTTCTGTGTATAATGATGGAGTCCTGTCAGCACATTTCTGTACATATTGGAATCGATTTAATAAATAAGAACTAAATGTCCACACTCGGTCATACTGGACCAGATTCAAGTTTCTAATTAACCTGACATGGAAAGGCAATCAAATAGCTTGGAGGAGAAGTCATCTTGACAAGGACAGAACTTCACAAGCAGTGTACCGCCTGGAACCTGAACTCAGGAGTTAGTTTGGAGTAGTAGGGCAGTGGATTTGGCCTTGGCTTCATCATATCGACTCTCTTATAAAAACAGAGTAATTCTAATATAACAATGCCTAAACTGAGGCAAGTATTTGGCTGTTTGCCTCAGAAGAAGGCGTTGATCACTGGAGTGCCATCTGGCGGGTCGCTCAAAGTGCAAAAGACGCCAACTTCCAGGCAGCTGGGGTTCTTAATATCACACAAACTGGAAGGGGCGGGGCTAAGTGCCCTCTCTGGGCAGTTTCTCTGTGCAGTGGGGAGAGAAGGTTATGTTAGCAATAGCGCCCCCTTTCACCCTGGTGGGTTATCACATACCTCAATTGAGTCTATGAGGAGATCCTCTTGTGTGACAAGAGCTATGGATCCACAATGTCAGAAATGAGCAGGGGTTCAGAAACCAGAAAAAGTTAACTTAGCAGGCATAGTGCTTTGGGGCAAAAGGGCATAAGAGAATCAAGGCAAAACAAAAAAACAAAAAGCACAATATATAATATACAGACTCAGGGTTATAGATGTCATTTGAAATGGATACATTTTTAAGGACAAAGTGACAACATGGTTTCAGAAAAGTTTGCAGATTTAATAAAAATCAGAAACTGAAATCTCTCATTCATAGAAGTAGTCAGACCCTTAATTAAATACTTCGTAGAAGCCCCTTTGGCAGCAATTCCAGCAATGAGTCTTCTTGGGTAAGTCTCTACAAGCTTTGCACACCCGTGTTTGGGTAGTTTATCCTTTTCTTCCTCCATTAGATTGGATTGTAAGTGTCTGTAAACTGCCATCTTCAGGTCTCTCCACACAGGAGCTATGGGGTTAAGTCTGGGCCACTCAAGGGCACTCAGGCTTGTCTAAGAAACGCTCCAACATTATTTTGGCTCTATGCTATGGGTGGTTGTGATCTTGAAAGGTGAACTGTCACCCCAGTGTGAGAAGGTTGGATTTCTTCATGCTGCATTCATCCTTCCCTCGGCTCTGACCAGTCCCCCTACACCTGCCACTGAGAAGCACCCTCTTAACATGATGCTGTCACCACCATGCCTCATTCCTAGGGATGGTATTAGGCAGGTAATGAGCAGTGCCTGGTCTTCATCATAGTAACTGGAGATAAAGTTTTGTCTCATCAGACCAGACAATGTTTTTCTCATTTTCTCAGATTCCTTTAAATGCTGTTTGACAGGAATGGGCCACTCTAAATGTCTGAATGTTGAAGTGTTGCTGAGATGGTCGTCTTTCCAACAGGTTCTACCTTCTCAGCTGAGGACTCCAGAAGCTCTGTTATAGTAATCATTGTACAGTATTCTTGGTCACCTCTCTGACTAAGGCCTTTCTTGCCTGTTTACAAAGTCTCACCGGACAGCCAACTCTAGGAAGAGTCCATTCACAACTCTTGAGGCCACTGTTCTCCTGGGAACAAGTTTTAGAGATGGTTTTATCCCCTTGCCCTGATCTGTGCCTCACCACAGTTTGATCATAGAGAGCTCCTCGGAGTTCATGGCTTGTTTCTTTTTGTCCTGACATGCAGTATGAATTGCTGGACCTTCTATACAGAGGTGTATGTGCCTTTCTAAATGATGTCCAATCAGTTCAGCTGAGACGGGTCTAACTGCAGCCTGCAATGTCTATGACGTTGGTCAGGTAATTCCCACAACGTCAAACACAAAAACGCCCTTTGAGCCAGATAGCCCTCATACAACCCTAATCCTAACAACGGTGTAAATGGGCACGCAGTGGGCATTCTGTGACTGACGTTGTGTGATGTTGGGGCTTGTAACAGTAGGGGCGCTATCGCTCCCTTGAACCCACAGGTACCACGCCAAACACCAGGTAAAAGTCCAATGTCTTGACTTTTTATTATAATACTGTGCACAAAGCACCTTCCACTCCACAATACTCATACACTTCACAATAATCAGTAAACAATACACAATCCTGCACTTCCAGACACTTAGCCACCCTTCCTCCCAGCTCAGCTCACTCGTCTGGGGTTTCTCACAGTCTTTTATAGTCCATGACCCAGAAGTGCTCCTGAACCCCTGTCCACGTGATTTCTTAGCACTTCCGGGTCGATAAAAACACTCCTTCATCCCGGAAGCACGTCATTTCCTCTGTCGCTGTGACTAAGACGTACTTCGAGGTTATAGGGCACATGCAAGTCCTTGAGCCTCCCTGCAGCGTCCTCTGGTGGGCCCCACGGCATCCAACAGGGTTGGGAATAGAAACTCCATTGTCCAGGATTCCCTGCTGGTCTTTGGGGCACTTCCATGCTACAGGGAGGGCTCCATCTGGCGGCCTGGGGGTATTGGCCGGGATGAACAGCCGGCCGTCTCCCACAGGCTTTACGTGACTGGCCCTATAGGTACTGCGGGCTGCAGTTAACACTCCGTTTGATTTAGTTTACCACAGGTGGACTCCCGTCAAGTTCTAGAAACATCTCAAGGAGAATGAAATCAAAGAGGATGCACCAGAGCACAATGTGGGGGGCCACAGCAAAGGGGCTGAATGTTTCTAGGAATTTCAGTTTTTAAGACATTTGTAAACCATTTTGAAAACACGTCTTGTCTTTGTCACTATGGGTTATTGAGTGCGGATTAATTGATCGGTTTGGGTTGACATGTGTGAACAATTGTAATAATAACTCTTTATGTTTTTCTTACTACTCAAAGCGCTCTCCATGCAGGGAGGACCCGGGAAGTGAACCCAGGTCTCCTAACTGCGAGGCAGCAGCACTACCACTGCTCCACCGTGCCTGTTTTGAGCTGAAATCCTTTAATGTTTTTATACTATTTATTTAGTAGATACTGAAGTAAACTTTTTAAAGCTAAATACCTTTTTATTTCAAGCTCCCTTATTTTATGTAATAAACATTATTCAGTAGAATGTATGTAGCGTAGAAACAGAAGGAGCGTGCTGCTTCTCATGCATTTCCCATTTGGAAGTCTGGGAAGTCACTTGGCACTCTCCATTCTGATTGGGTAATGCAGTGGGCAAAAGAAAATGCCAGCCAGCCAGCAAGGAAGGGGGATCATGAGGATGTGCTGAGAAGAAACATAATTAAATGCCAACCACTACACATAATGAAAGAGTTGCCATTTATGATTGTTGAACAAAGTTTGGACTCTGCTCTGGTTTATGATTTCTATCAATGTCATCTTCATTGCTTTTTATTTCCTTAGGAAATTATTGAGTCAATCCTCACAAGTGGAAGAATAGGCCCCGGCATTACAAACAATAACTGCTATGGATTGAGACTGATGCATATGAAATCAGATGAAATCCACTGGCTTCACCCAGAACTGACAGTGGGAGATGTAGAACAGAAATACGAGCGACTCCACGTGGAAGCAGAATGGAGGTAAAGAATTTTCAGTGTGTAAGTGGATGGTTACTGGAGTTGGTACAGGTAACTTAATAAGCCTTTTTTATTTTACAAATTATACACAGCACAAAGGAGAATACCGTACATTATGGCCCAGTATTTGTATTGTGTGTTCTTCTCTGGGAGTTGTGACTGAGCACAGTCAGGGATAAATAAACTGGGTGACAAGTGAGGCCTTTGTACTAAGCCATTAAACAGTACTCATAATTCTGATACGGTAATGTTAAATCATATAGGCAAATATATATTGTGACCAGTAGAGGGGCATTTCAGCACCCAACCCTTAAACATCACCACACAGACACAAGTCCCAGGATGAAATAAGTGATTTATTCACAGCAATACCTGCACAATGGCTCTTCCAAAGTAGACAATTGCTCTTTTATTTCTCTTTTTCTCATCCACACCACAAATATGAGCTTTGTCCTCCTTCCTCCCGACTCAATTTGTCTATAGTCTTTTCGTGGCCAGATGTTATTCCACTATCATAAACTGACCATAATATATTTTCATGTTGTTAATTTGTTATTTCAGAAATTATGGGTTTGACTTGTGACTGTCCCTCATATTCTGCTAATCTCCGACTTACTGTCTCTGCTCCTGCTTTTTTCCAGGTATGACTTGCGAGTCCGGTATATTCCAGAGAATTTTTTAGAAAAATTTAAAGATGACAAGACAACGTTGCTGTACTACTACTTACAGGTTTGTGCTACTTGCTTTTGTTCTGTATGGCTGTCCCAAAAAGCAATACATTTGCAATGGAAAAATATTTAGCATGTGTATGTATATATGTATATAGGGCGGCACGGTGGCGCAGTGGTAGCGCTGCTGCCTCGCAGTTAGGAGACCCGGGTTCGCTTCCCGGGTCCACCCTGCGTGGAGTTTGCATGTTCTCCCCGTGTCTGCGTGGGTTTCCTCCGGGCGCTCCGGTTTCCTTCCACAGTCCAAAGACATGCAGGTTAGGTGGATTGGCGATTCTAAATTGGCCCTAGTGTGTGCTTGGTGTATGGGTGTGTTTGTGTGTGTCCTGCGGTGGGTTAGCACCCTGCCTGGGTTTGGTTCCTGCCTTGTGCCCTGTGTTGGCTGGGCTTGGCTCCAGCAGACCACCGTGACCCTGTGTTTGGATTCAGCGGGTTGGAAAATGGATGGTTGGATGTATATATATATATATATATATATATATATATATATATATATATATATACAGTGAAAATCGTTTAACACGAAACTGAGGGGACTGAAATATTTTTTCATGTTAAAAGAATTTCGTGTTAAAGGATATTACAAAACAAAACAAAACATGCAGTATATTCAACAAAATTAAGTTTATTAGAGTACATTTTATTTGCATAGATATGTATATATGCATGTATTTAATAAAAATGGGAGCATTCTGAGATCTCGCTTGTTTGAACCAAACAAGTAAAGACGTCTCTAAATCCTCGTGCTTGGCCGTTCTCATCCATTTTCGCTCTGGCTCAAACTTACTCCGTTGAAACATTTCTGGAATTTGCTCTCTTTTTTTTTTTTAATTACTGTATTGTTGATAATGTAGAGATAGCAATATCAAAATCTTTACAGATTTCCGTTTTCGTCTTCTGTTTTTGATCAACAGCCTTAAGAAGCTCCATCTTCATTTTAAGCAAAATAGCAGTTTGCTTTCCCCCTGAGCTCTTTGCCATTGTGCTCGTAAAAAAAATTCTTCTAAAATAGAAAAAAAAAAACGCAAACCAAAATCACTGATTTTTACTCACACTGCGATGTACTCGTCACCGAATTCCAAAGCTAATTGATGAGAGATGAGATGTTTTTGTGTGCGTTTGTAGGGGTGGAGGGTGAAAGTAGCTTAGATAAACAAAATTGGCTCGTGTCACAGGCTATTCCGAGGGTATTTCAAAGCCAAGTTAGCCTCCTTTCTACGAAACATGTGAAACCACCTCTCTTTCATTTCACACCCCTCTTAAATCTCGCCTGCGCGGCTGGTGTTTTCCGTATTTTGTTCATTCCCAGAAGTGAAATCTTTTCGTGTTAAGCGATTTTCGTTTCGTGTTAAGAGAAAAAAATGCATGAAAATACATAGTAGTTTGTCGGGACCGTTGTATTATTTCGTGTTAACCGATATTTCACCTTAAGCGTTTTCGCGTTAAATGTATTTCACTGTATATATATATATATACAGTATATAGTGATATATGGCCAGCGGTTTATCCTGGCTAATACCCCCAGGCCACCAGATGGAGCCCTCTCTGCAACATGGAGGTGCCCTGAATTCCAGCAGGGCCTCATGGACCTTGGAGTTTTAATGTACAGCCCTGCTGGATACCATGGGGGCCGCCAGGGGACGCTGTCGAGCGGACAGAGGAAATAACGTACTTCCGGGCTGAAGTATAAAAGGACTGTGAGAGATCCCAGCAGTGAGCCAGAGTTGGGTGGGAGTGTGACGGAGCCGCTGGGAGGTGTGGAGGATTATGATTATTGTGTATTTGGGATTATTATTGATTTATTATTAAGTATAGTGGAGGTGGAGGTGCTTGTGCACATTTATTACAATAAATGTAGTTATTGGACTTTTATCTGGTGACGATAGCACCCCCTATCTGTCACCATATATATATATATATATATATATATATATATATATATATATATATATATATATATATATATATATACTGTATATACTGGGATGCATTGCTGTGTAAGAAATGTCTAAATCAGGGGTTCCCAGCTTGCAAGATGACATTTTAGTGGGTACAACAAAGAGGAGAGCTGTGTCATGATTCATTAAAATTGAGTAAGGTGCGTTGTTCGACTTTATTGTGGTGCAATTGGATCTTGCAGTGTGCCGTCATTTGAAGGTCATTTATTAGTCAGTGCTCCTGTTCTGTGACATGAAAAGAATCAAGCCTCGTGTGTGTACTTGTCACTTTTGTATGAGCCGCAGAAATGCACATTCTCACGGGTTCTTTGCTGTATTTGGGACTTATGTAAAGGCAAATAACTTTGAGGTTTGATTAACATTTTTGCTGCCTTAGGGACTGAATTGGATTTAACTCTTGCTGCTTGCACTTGGGGCGTCTCTTCTGATGGTGGCCCTGGCAGTAACACAGCAATTTGAACTGTGCGGCACATCTGGTTTTGAACTGCAGTGCTGTTGTCATTGGGGGGACAGAATTTGTCGACTGTGTTTTATGGTTTAAATCATAGTTCCCCAAAACCATTGATCATTGATTGTGTGTCTTTGCCTCGTGATGCTTGATGCTTTGTTGGGATACTCCAACCCTCAATTTGTGGTTTGAAAATTAGAATTATGACTTCTTCTTCAAATGTGATTTTACTTTTCTATGGGGTGCGTACATAAATCAAACATTTTCTAGGGGCAAGAAAAGGTTGGGAACCACTGGTATAAATGTATATTAACACAAATATGCTAAAGGTGGATGAACAAACTTTGAATATTGTAATTTACCTGTTTCTATCAGAGCATGTACTGTAATTGTATTTCTGCATCTGTCATTTGTAAGTGTTTTACCTTTATTTTTTAGCAGAATTTTGTGCATATTTTAAATATATTTTAGCATAAAGACATCTACTCTTATTTCACCCTTTAAGCCCATGCAAGTATGTACCCAATTGGAAAGTCCAAAGATGACGCCCATATGTCATGCAGTATCGGAAAAAATAAGCAGTAATGATAAACATGGATTCAGCAGTTAAACAAGCAAACCACATGACTTACATTAGCACTGTAGCTTTTCAAACATATGAACCAGAAAGTAGAGGTTTTTAATTCAAAAAATGAATTAATCATCATCATCATAATAATAATAATAATAATAAAACAGGTTTAACTACTTGAACAATTGCAAAGATTGAGTTGGTAAATGGTTAAATTATTGACAGTGTGTGGTCAGCAGGTGAGAGCAGCTCACTCTTGATTGGGGGCTGCCAGTTACCTACAGTGTTTAGTGTGTAACGTAATCAATAAGCCGTCTTGGAAATGAAGGGGAAGTGCAGTTAAGACTGAGGCCAGGAATTGTGGGAATCTGGAGCAAACTACCCAGATGAGGAGCTGAAACAGAAACCTTGACAGCCTTTAAGAAGAACTTGGATAAGATGTTGGGACAGCTTAGGAATTAGTCAGATGAGCCTGATAGACTGAATGGTCTTGTCTAGTTTCTTTTGTTTCCTTTTTGTCTTTGTTTCTACTTACTCTTCCCAAGCTTTACCAAAAGCACATGGCAATCAAAAATAAAGCATTAACATTTTGTAATTAACTATTTTACCTTAACTAACAATTAAAGTAAATGTTTAGTTACCTTACCTGTACACAGATTTCTCAGTTTTCATGAGACCATTAATGAAATGCATGGAAGGATATTTCACAACATTTCACAACAAAATGTAACATTTCTATTAAAACTTAGTCTTTTTTTCTTAATAAATGCAAAGTCAAGAGTAAAAAAGGCAATCATGTAATGTTGTAAAAACTGACAAACATCTCCAGTACAAATCTAAAATTCAATGTACAGTACTTTAAACATGCATGTGCAGGGCAATCCGGGCTGAGGATGGTGATTGGGTAGTTACACTTGTTTTCTCAGATGTTATATGAAGTAGAATGCCAGCTCTTTAAGAGATTTATCACATTTACATTTTATTTGCTTAGAAACATATTTGTATCACAAGATACAAAATTCTAGTTACCACTAGAATTCCTGAAGCCTACGAAAAAAGTTGTAATGCCTGGTCACCTTAAATTCCTTTGCTCCTCTTCATCAACAATATGTAAATTTCATAATTTCTTTTTCTTTGGTTATATTCTTGAATAAAGGCGCATTTGTTTTGTTTTACTTTATGTGAAAGTTTTTATTTAATCTTTGAACTTCAGTCTTCACACATTATACATTTCACGTCAAAATTGTATCAATTATTACTAAAACTAGGGAGCTCCGCCCCCTGCTCGCTTTGCTCGCCCACCCCCGTGTTTGGTTAACCGGGTATACAATTTAAAGAGATTGTTATTTTCATGGGAATTGTTACATATGCATTATTTTCACTTTTACTTTAAAACCTAAGTAAAAACAACATCTGCAATTATCCGGGTCCTCCCTGCGTGGAGTTTACATGTTCTCTCCGTGTATATGTGGGTTTCCTCCCACAGTCTAAAGACATGCAGGTTAGGTACATTGGCGGTCCTAAATTGTCCCTAGTGTGTGGGTATGTGTGCCCTGAGGTGGATTGGCGCCCTGCCTGTGGTTTGTTTACTGCCTTGCGCCCTATGCTGGCTGGGATTGGCTCTAGCAGACCCCCGTGACCCCGTATTAGGATATAGCGGGTTGGGCAATGACTGACTGACTGACATTTGGAATTAATTTTTCTTCAAGATCATAATGAATTTGGATTCCGTGTTGGACTTACATCATGACAACGCAATGTATAACTGCCTGTGAGTGAATATCGCTTCTTTCTCTCTAATAAATAAAATGACATTTTGTCCATGCTCTTTTTTCTTCGCTTAGTCATTGATGTGTCATCTAGAACGTATAAAATGATTGTCCTGATAAAATTTATAAGAGCTGAAAGTGAATGAAGTGTGTCTTCCAAAAGCATTCATACGGCTGAGGTTAGATGACCGTGGTCTTGTTGGAAAATGATTGAATGGTTGAGAATCTCATGTTATAAGTCTCTGTCTCACAGGACTTCAAACCATGCCAACATTTTTGGAATCTTTTAATTCTCATTGGCAACACAAATTAGACAATTTACAAGTCTCCGACTTAAAGTTTAAATTCAAACAATATATGTGATCTCTTTTCGCTGTTCCATTATTTCACTGATTAATAATTTCCGTTTGTTTGCACTAATGCAAACTTTCCTTTTTTTGAGACTTTCGAATTTTCGTGCTTCCATTATCTCTAACCTGCTCTGCATGTGTACCGCGCCTCGTCTCGTGGGACGTGTAAGTGTCTCTCCGAATCTTGATGTTTTAGACCTCCCTGAGTCCAAAAATACAGATTTTTGGAATTATGTCTGTGTGTGTGTGTGTAAACACAATAACTCAAAAACGCAACTAGATAGATGGATGAAATTTGGCATGTGGTTGTTACACCACAATTGTAGATCTGTATTAGCTTTTGGGCCAAATCCATTAACCATACGTGGTACTTTACCTGAGCACATACTTGATTTTTTTTTTCATGCAGCTGCAGAGTCCAATTTATTCAACTTTACTTTTATAATAATTGTTCAATATATTATTAATTTGATTTGATTTGCTGTTGATGGTTCTTTAAATACCTGATATTGTGAAAATAATCCAGTAGCAGAATTATACAGTGGAACCTCGAGATACGATCACCTCTGTATACGAGAAATTCAAAATACGAGGAAAGTATGAGCGAAAAATTCAGATCTAAATACGAGCATTGGCTCGCGTAACGAGCCATGAGCCAGGCTGTGGGTATAGCTCGCGGCTTAGCGAGGGGGCGTGGTAGTGAGCCGCAGGGCGATCTGCGGTGTCTGCGTTTCTCACCTAAGTGCACAGGTGGGAAACTGCCCACATCCATGATTGTTCCTGTGGCTGATGGGCTGCAGCTGCCATGTCCTCCCCGCATATATAGAGATAGCGCGAGCCGGTTAAGGGGGAGAAGAAGTAAAAGAAAAGAGAGGAGAGAGAACGGAAGTTGCAGGCAGAGGCAGAGGCAGAGGCAGAGGCAGGAGGCAGGAAGCAGGAGGAAGCAGCAGGAATTGGCAGCAGTAGGAAGTCGGTGCGGGAGAGCGAGCGAGCGAGTGCAGGCTCGTGTGTAGCTGAACAGGTGAGCCAAACAGCTGAAGCAGGACGGTGTAGAGAAGGTCAGCTGCATTAAGAGTGTCTCGCCTGTTGCAGAGCCCGCATGGGAGAAGCAGGTGAGACGCTAACAGAGAAGAAACACCAGGGATTGTCATCTGTTTTTAAAGACTGCTTCTTGTTGACGTTTTAACCTCGTGTTAAAGGATTGTTATTCTTGTGTATTTTAAACCTCCACTTCACAACTGTTTTAAGGATTATTTACTTAAAGATTTATTGAATGCTCTACTGCACTTTGGACACCTGTTTTGATTCTTTTAATAATCAGTTATTATTTACCAGTGTTATTTATTAAAGGTAGACTACAGTATATATAATTTATCAGTGTTATTTGTTAGGAAAATTGATTTTTATGTTAATATATTTGGGGTGCAGAACGGATTAACTGGATTTTCATTATTTTCAATGGGGAAGTTTGTTCTAGATACAAGAAATTCGCTATACAAGCTCGGTGCTGGAACGAATTAAACTCGTATCTAGAGGTTCCACTGTATTTTCAAATATTTGTTCCCCTTTTTTCAAAGTTTCTCTTTCTCTTTCAAAATTGATAGTGGAAATATCATATTCTTTTTGTTTTTAACATCAGTCATATCATACATATTGCATCCAAACCTGCTGGGGTACACTCCAGGTTTCATGTGATCCTGCTCTGGATAAACAGGTTTAGATAATGTCATATATGTTGTTCATAAACTCAGATGCTGTCTCTGTGGTTTTTTTGCCCCTCCATACTCTTATTACCTGCTCTTGCTCTGCTCATTAAGGGTTTACCGTTCTTATGGTGGGCTATTCAAGTCTCACTGCCCCTAACTTTAACACTACATGCTTGTTTTTCTTTGTTTCCCTCAATACAGCTAGGTGTGATCTGCACACTCATTCAAGCCTAAGGGTCCTGTTCTTCCTAAGCCCCTGTGATTTTCATGATCACACCTGTCAGAACACAGTAGAAACTATTTTCTAATTTTTGATATCTTTTCAGGCCTGCAAGTGGCAAAATTCTGTCTATAAATTGTTTGTGCCTGAGATGGAATCAGAGATCAATATGGCTGGTAGAAAATAACAAAGCCCAGTATGGGAGATTTTTGAATGCAATATTGGAGGCATTCATTTTAAGCACATTGTGTTGGAGCAGGATATGTTGTGTACTGTAGACATTTAGACTAAAAAAACCCTCAATCCTTAAAATTTACCTAAATTTCATTACAACTTGGCCCATTCTGGGCAATAAAAAGGAAAAGATAAAAAGTGCAAACAGTCAGCACAGATTTGTTAAGCACAAATGACATAGAAAATATTTTAAGAATGATAAAATTGTGTAAAACTGTTCATATTCAGTATCTGGTTTTTATGATGCTTGTTTTTATCAGACAAAAACAAAAACCAGATAGTAAACCATGTAGTGTAGTAAGCTTCCACTAACATTAAACTTGTATCCAAATCTGTTAAGTGTACACTTCTGTCTAAATGTGACACAAAACTAAACTCTACAGAAGCTCCATGCCATAATTACTAAAACTAAAACTGAAACCAGTAGATATAAAAATAAAATAGAAATGTCTTTGTGAAGGGCGGCATGGTGGCGCAGTGGTAGCACTGCTGCCTTGCAGTAAGGAGACCTTGTTTGCTTTCTGGGTCCTCCCTCCGTGGAGTTTGCATGTTCTCCCCGTGTCTGCGTGGGTTTCGTCCAGGTGCTCTGGCTTCCTCAGTCCAGTCCAAAGACATGCAGGTTAGGTGCATTGGTGATCCTAAATTGTCCCTAGTGTGTGCGTGTGTGTGTGTGTGTGTGTGCCCTGTGGTGGGCTGGCGCCCTGCCCCGGATTTGTTCCTGCCTTGCTGGGATTGGCTCCAGCAGACCCCTGTGACCCTGTAGTTAGGATTGGAAAATGACTGACTGACTGACTGACTGTCTTTGCGAAATAAAAGCTAAATTAAAACTAAAAATATACAATGAAGGAAAACTAAAACTAAACTGAATTTCCAAGTAAGGTCAGAAAAAATACCGAAATAAAAACTAATATGAAAAGGCAAAACTATAATAACCTTGCCACCACTAGCAGCCTGAGCCATTGATACAAGGCAGGATAGATCCATGCTTTCATGTTTTTGACATCAAATTCTGACCCTACCATCTGAATGTCGCAGCAGAAGTCGAGACTCATCAGACCAGGTGACGTTTTTCCAGTCTTCTTTTTTTTTGCTAAGCCTGTGCGAATTGTAGCCTCAGATGCCTGTTGTTAGCTGACAAGAGTGTCACAGGGTGTGCTCTCCTGCTGCTGTAGCCCACCTGTTTCAAGATTTTGACATGTTGTGTGTTCAGAGATGCTCTGGTTGTAACGAGTGCTTATTTTGGGTTCCTGTCGCCTTATTATCAGCTCAGACCAGTTTGACCATTCTCCTACCTGTGGCATCAACAAGGCCTTTTTATCCAAAGAACTGCCGCTCACATATATTTTCCCTTTTTCAGACCATTCTCTGTAAACCCTAGAGATGGTTATGTGTAAAAGTCCCAGTTGATGAGCAGTTTGTGAAATACTCAGACCAGCCCTTCTGGCACCAACAAACATGCCACGTTCAAAGTCACTTCAGTCCCCTTTCTTGCCCATTCTGATGCTCAGTTTGAACCTCAGCAGGTCGTCTTGACAATGCCAACATGCTGACATGCATTGAGTTGCTGCCATGTGATCGGCTGATTAGACATTTGTGTTAAGAAGCAGTTGAACAGGTGTACCTAATAAAGTGGCCGGTGAGGGTATCTGAATTAACTGAGAATAACTTGGATAGATAACTATAAGAATTGTCTGATATTCAGTTTCACAAAATTCATACAGCATCAGATTCAGGGAGCACTCTTTAGGCTTGTGGTCATCTGAAGGAATAACGGGAAAGACAAGATAAATGTTGGGGCGCCAACCCAGCTGTCCCCATTTATGTCCAAACTTCAAACAAAAATAGTGCACAATGGCACAATTACAAACAAAAAAGCGTTGCCCTCTGCTGTTTTGTCTAACAAAATCACTGCCTATTATGGCTTTTTCAGTCACTTTACTTGGGGTTTGAAGGGGTTCCATCTCCTCAAGTTTCCTGTCAGCAAGTGACCCCTTCCTTTGGGTGGTTAGTCTTTTATGGTCCTGGGACCAAAAAGGGCAGATTCAATTACCCCCACTGGACAGTTTCTCAGCAGTTTGGAGGCAAAGGAAGACAACATAGTTAGTGTCAGCGTCCCCTCTTGGCCAGCGGTGGAATTACATACCTCAGAGGAACCTGGAGGTTGACCCTCTGTTGGCATTCATGATGCCATTATTAACTAGTGTTATCTACTGTGTTTTACAAAGCTAATGCAAGTGCCCTAGCAATTATCCAGCAGCCATTCCACCTGCACTTCCGAACAGGTTTTCCACCTGAAGCTAACCATCTTCAGGCTTTGGCCAATACTTGGATGGGAGAGCATCTAAAAACAACTTAGGTTGATGCTGCAAGAGGTGTTGGGATGGCCAGCAGGGGTCACTCACCCTGTGCTCTGTATGTGGATCCCAGTGGGGACACAGTGCTGTAAAAATGTGCTATCCTTGAAATGAGATGTCAAACCGAGGTCCTGACACTCTGTGATCATGAAAGATCCCGGGGCATTCTTTAAAAGCGCTATATAAATGTAATGAATTATTATTATTATTATTATAAAGGAGGCCTAGGCTAAAATGCCCACCACAACCTAGTCATTCTTCCCCCTAATCATCCCTTGTCTCATAATTGGCTCTCTCTTTCACCTCTTCACCACCTAACAGCTGATGTGTGATGAGCGTACTGGCACAAAAATGGCTGCTGTCATATCATTCAGGCACATATCATCAGCCACAACTCCGCCCAGGCCTATGTTCAGACCAAGTGCCTTTGTAACGATTCAACAGATTGGAGATTATGTGCCAACCTACCTAGCTTGGCATCATCTTCAAGCCTTACCAGCTTGTCGGTTATGTTCCTGTCCAGACCATTTGTTTATATTTAAAATAGCAGCATCTCTTAAACTGACCGCTGAGTGACGCCAATTTTAACAATATATAACATAATAAATTACGTAGGTGGTGAGCAGTGCCTGGTTTCCTGCAGGCATGACTGCTTAAAATTAAGGCCAGAGTTTAGTCCTCGTTTTATCAGACTGGAGAATCTTGTTTCTTGGAGTCTACGAATCCTTTACGTGTTCTTCTGCAAACTCTGAAGGGGCTTCTGTGTATACAGTCATATGAAAAAGTTTGGGAACCCCTCTCTGCCTGCATAACAATTGACTCTCCTTTCAACAAAAAAGATAACAGTGGTCTGTCTTTCATTTCCTAGGAACATCTGAGTACTGCGGTGTTTTGCGCACAAAGATTTTTAGTGACACAGTATTTAGTTGTATGAAATTAAATCAAATGTGAAAAACTGGTTGTGCACAAATGTGGGTCCCCTTGTCATTTTGCTGATTTGAATGCCTGTCACTGCTCAGTGCTGATTACTTATAACACCAAATTGGTTGGATGAGCTCGTTAAGCCTTCATAGACAGGTGTGTCCAATCATGAGATATAAAGGTATTTAAGGTGGTCAATCGCAAGTTGTGCTTCCTTCCCTTTGACTGTCATCTGAAGAGTGACAGCATGGGATCCTCAAAGCAACTCTCCAAAGATCTGAACACAAAGATTGTTCAGTCTCATGGTTTCTCTACATTCATAATGGCTAACACGGTACAACACCCTAGTACTACTGTTAATCCAATAAATTTAATGTCACTGCTGAAATCCTACTGTTTCCATAAGGCATGTCAGATATTAAAAGGAAGTTGCTACTTTGAAAGCTCAGCCAAAGAGAAACAAAAATCCAAAGAATGAAGAGGGGTTCCCAAACTTTCTCATATGACTGTATTTTATGGAGGAGAGGCCTCTGTGTAATTTCTCTGTCCAGATCAGTGGAGTGCTGCCATGGTGGCCATCCTTCTGGGAGCTTCTCCCAGTTACACAGGTTCTTTGGAGCTCAGTCAGAATGACCATTGGGATCTTGTTTAATTTCGGTTCTCCCCTAGTGCTCAATTTGGCTGGAAACAAGGTAGGAAGAGTTGCGGTTGTTCCAGACGTCTTCCATTGCAGAATTATAAAGGCAACTGTGCCCTTGGGAACGCCTGCAAATTTTTTTTGTAGCTTGTGTCTTGACACAATCTTGCTTCTGAGAACATTTGGGCAATTCTTTGGACCTTATGTCTTGTTTTTTTTTGTTCTACTACACATTGTCAGCTTGGGTTTGGTGTACCGTAGGTGTGCCTTTCCTAATGACATCCAGTCAATCGAAAAACCAAAAGGTGGATTCCGCAAATTGAAGAGCAATAGAACGAGATGACACACTTCGAGTGTGTCAAAGACAAAGAAAAGAGCCACAAAAAGATTTTGGGGCAGCCACCCGTAAATTGTTCCTGGCTGGAGATAATTGATGTGTACAGGTCCAAAACAGAACTGATTTGCTGGCACAAAGATGGCGGCTTTAACACTAGAATTACCAGAGCCTACGAAAAAACTCGTAGATCCGGCCCACCTTAAATCGCTTCTTAAAACCCTTCTCACCTCTCCGCCAGCGTCTTTTGTCATCTAAATGTACTGATAAAGACAAGCTGCCAGCAGCCGGCTATTCCATCCCCCCAACGACTTAGAACGTAAACGAGCTTTTCCCAGCTCATGCCTTGATTGATTATCTGGGAGTAAAGTGGAGTTTTAGAGTAGAAATAATAGATTGTTATTTGGAACACACACATTTCATATGTGTTGCATTTCTACAGTAATCTGTGTAAACACATTGTTAAAACAGAAACGTTTTATATATTCTAGTAGCAAATGACAAAATGTAGGCATAAACTATATAATGTATGAAGCCTGAAGTCCAAATATCAAAGAAACACTTTCACAAAAGGTACAAAAAAAAAAGCCACCTTAGTGTGCGACTTTGACACGCATTAGCTATCACTGCTTCTGTGGTGCAACAGTATCAGTCGCTGACTGGGAATCAGAAGGTCGTGAGTTTGATCCTGCACAACTCCATTTTGAGAAGTGTTCTTATTTTCACTATTTTAGAATAAAAAGATACATTTGATTTCAGTCTGTAACAGCCGGTGTAATTTATGATATTTGTAAAGGTTAGCTTTATTTTTTTTTAAATTCACTTTTCATTGTCTCAGTCGCGTTCAGGATCCATCCCTACCGCCCCCCACCTGACACTGCTGTTTTCACATAAAGACGCTCTATAGTTCTGCAGTGTATCACGATACCTACGACCACGTGTTTTTTCCCCCAATATTGCCAGTCCCCACGTGTTGCCGTATGCTGTTTCTTTTGTACTCCCGGACATGCAGAGGAAAGCCTAGTAAAGAGCAGTAACTTCAGCGCTATATGCAATCATCAGACACTCCCCATCTGACACTGCTGTTTTCACATAAAGATGCGCTAAAGCTCTGCAGTGTACTGAAGTGTCTGCATGCACTTTTCGTGGCATTATACGTGTATTTTTTGAGCATGCCCGTGTCGCTCAAACACAGGAACATATGTTGATGTAAAAGTATAACAAAACAGGTGCACTTTTATTCAAGACTATAACCGAAGAAAAAAGAAAGCAAGTTACAGTAGGCGGTTGATATGACAGCTTGCGTGCTGCAATGCTAAGAACTGCTGATTTCCATTCCGTGCTATATAACTGTTAACATTTGAATCTGATGATTGCATATAGCGCTGTCTTATTCAGTGTGCACAAGAACATGCAGGTGGCCAGTTGCTGAGTGCTACAACGCACATTTTAAAAAAAGAAAGAGACAAATATATGTGACGTTTTGAAGAAATCATTTTATGACGCGAATAATACCAGTCAGAAAACATCGTCGAAGTAATGCAATATTATTTGAAAACGAACAGCGTCAGGTTGGGTGTGAAGTTATACTGGCGCTGTTTGAGTCACATCAGAAGCTAAATAAGCAGAAAAAGCTCCTGTTCTGACTCTAAGTAAAAAAGCATGAATTAATCAACAGAAATAACCGCGATTGACATTTTAAAGATAACGATTTACAGTACATACCAATTTATAAATTCAATGTCCGTTTGAGGAAAAAAAAAAAAAACACTTCCTTCAAAGCTGAGAATCGAACTCACGTCTCTGTAGCACGACAGGGCTGTTGTGCCCCAAGTCAGCAAACTGTAGCGTTAAGCCACGGAAGCTATTGTAGCATCCTTGAACCTTTTGTGAAAATGTTTATTTGATGTTTGGACTTCAGGCTTCACAGATTCTATAGTTTATGCCTACATTTTATAACATTTATTACTAAAATATGAAAAAGTTTCTGTTTTAGCAATGTGTTTACACAGATTACTGTAGAAACGGAACACACATGAAATGCATGTATTCCAAATAGCGATCTATTATTTCTATTCTAAAACTCCAGCAGTTCAGTCACTCCCAGGTAATCAAACAAGGCATGAGCTGGGAAAACTTAGTGAACGTTCTGCGACGGTGGGGGATGGAATAGCCGGCTGCTCCTATTAATCGGCACATTTAGAAGACAAAAGAGAGGTGAGAACGGTTTTAAGGTGGGCCGGATCTACGAGTTTTTTCGTAGACTCTGGTAATTCTAGTGTTAAGGGAGAGCTGAGGAAGTGATGTCATCATGGGGGCCAGAAGTGACATCATCATTGGGGTCAGAACCGGAAATTATGTCATTGGGACCGGAATCGGAAGTGACGTCATCAATCAAAGGGGGGCAGAAAATGTCACATCATTACTGGGGGGTGGAAACCAGAAGTGATGTCATTGGGGAATGGGACCAGAAATGACGTCTTCAATGGGCCTGCAACTGGAGGTGACGTTATCTTCAGGGTCGTGACTGGAACTGGCATCATTGAGGCCAGAAACCGGAAGTGAAGTCTTTCGGGGCCAGGCGTAATTTCCCATAAATGGTCTGCAGAGAAGTGAGAGAAGGAGTTGGTGCACTCCGCCACCCCCTGGTCTGGCATGGAATTTCTCTCATTCAGGCCCTTTAGCTGCCTCTCATGCTCACATGTGTGACAAATGTCATAGCAGAGTGTCTGAATAGTTGTGCCCATGTGATATTTCAATCTTTTATTAATAATTAATTTGCAAAAACTTCTAAAATGCTGTTTTTTGCTTTGTCTTTCTGGAGCACTGAGTGATTGGGGGAAAAAATAATGTGAATGATTTTCAGCCTAGCAATCTGTAAAGGAGTGTGAAGACTAATACTAAATCTGCTGTATTGTGTGTTTCCCTATACTAATTTATCTAATAAAGTGAATGACATAGGAGTCCATCCATCCATTATCCAACCTGCTGAATCCGAACACAGGGTCACGGGGGTCTGCTGGAGCCAATCCCAGCCAACACAGGGCACAAGGCAGGAACCAATCCACCGCAGGACACACACAAACACACCATGGCCAATTTAGAATCGCCAATCCACCTAACCTGCTTGTCTTTGGACTTTGGGAGGAAACCGGAGCACCCGGAGGAAACCCATGCAGACACGGGGAGAACATGCAAACTCCACGCAGGGAGGACCCGGGAAGCAAACCCGGGTCTCGATATAGGAATTAATCAAGAAAAATGTATGAGACTGATTGAAGAACTGCGGTACAGTGGTGACCTTTTAACGTGGGCTTTGACCAGTTAAGGCCCCGTTGCACCATTCTTCCTTTCCTAATTACTCCACATGTGGTTTCTGCTAAAGCTTTGCATATTTTATTTGCAGGCCTGGACAACGAAGCTGCCTTTGGCAGGTTAGAACACTATGGACGAGTAAAGCCCTGTTAAGTACAGTCTGCAGCTTCTGTATAAGAAACGTTTGTAATGGCTGGACGAGTGAGCTCGGGTGGCACACTTTAAATGGCGGAGGTGTTACTTTCCAGATGCTCTGATCTTTTTTGGATCACTCCAGCTTCATTTAAAGAGTAAAACAAGAGCTGAGGAATCTGTTATGTAATAATGTGTATTAGACGCATCGTCTTTCCAGATGATAGGAGAGGGTATTAAATATGCAGCTTCACATTAAAGGCCAATGTAAAATGTGCTTCCCTTCACCCACGCGGCATTTATGCTAATTTTTCAGACCTTTTAGAACCGGAGCACGGCATTGTGATATGTTGGTATTGTGCATCAACCTGTCATTTGCATTCTGAGACAACCCTGTATATTGGGTGATATCTCAAGGTGAACTGAATGGAATTAACATCTCGTTTCGTCGTTAATGTTGTCATGGAGTTTGAACTTTCCTTCATCGCAGAGACATTCAGTTCCAGTTATCTTTCTTTGTTTTTTTTCTATGCTTAAAGTGTTTGCTTTTTCTTTTCCCTTTATTTTAACACAAAGAATCTGATGTTTGATAAGGAGGGGGAGAAACAGAGGAAGCGAGGTGGAGGGAGGGTGCTGGTGGTGAAGCTAGATTCTTAAAAAATAAAAGACGGGTTGTGAGTTGGTCGGTAATCAGTAATCATCTAATTGTAGCATCACAAAAGCAGAGACATCAAGCAAGCTAGTAGTTAGACATCCTCGACAAGGTCAGGCCTGCACGGGGCTCTTCAGGCTGAAACAAAGCCTTGGGTGGAGTTAGGGAATCATCCAAAACCACCGCTTATTAGCAAATGGGATGGAAATGCGCAGCAGCGGCACAGCGTGAGAAAAGACTGCAGGGCAAACGGCCCAGGAGCTGCTGTCTGAAGAACTCGAGCCCAAGTCTTGTATTTCGATGTTTAGTTTCAGGAGTGAACTGTCAGGCAACTCAGCAGAGGAACGGATTTGCACAAAAAAATGCAAACCTTTCCTGTTGATTACCTTAGGGGTGGTGGATGTGCAGAAATGAACTTCTGTTTTTAGTGAGACACAACTGAACATTTAACAGATTAAGGTAACGTGACCCAAAATAAATAAGATATTTGTGACCTGTTGGGACGGCGCACCTGCACCCCAAACACCCACACACCAGCAAAACCACTCAGTCAGGAAACAAAATCCCTTTTACAGGGTTTTATCACCTGGTAAATCGATCACAAGTCCTTTTACTTCCTTTTCCACCTCCTCCCAACTCGGACTCTCTCTGCTGCTTCCTTTATCCAGGACCCGGAAGTACTTCCAGTTGCCACAACACTGTTCCTTGGAAGCACTTCCAGGTTAGGTGCAAGGCCCATGAAATTAAGGAACATTAATCCCTGTAGCGCCCCCTGGTATTACCCATGGAAGCCGACAGGGCTGCTCCACTGGACTACAGTTCCCAGCATGCCCTTGCACATATCTGTAGTGGCACCGTAACCCAACCACGCTGCCATTTAAATTTAAATTTAAATAACCCATGTAAGTTGCCTCTCCTTGTTCCTCCATTATACTACTCCATCATACTGCCATCATATCCATCTCCTGGTCTCAGCAGGGACCACCCTACCTATTTGGTAGGCTGGCCTTCTATTCAGGTAAGGAATCTTGAACCAGTCTGGCCAGGATGCCAAGCCAATGCCTGCCATTCATTGCAACTGAAAATCTTTTGATTTCTGAATTTAATTACATTTATATTGCACATTTCTTGTTACTCAAAGTGCTTGTCATTGACAAATGTGACCCACTTCAACCACAATGATGTGACAGCAGCCATTATTGCACCAGCATGCTCACCACACATTAGCTGTGAGGTGGTGAAGGGTGAAAGACAGTTAGAGACTGGGGGTAATTAGGGGGCCAGCACAGACGAGGCTGTGATGGGCAATTTTAGCCAGGACATCTGGATACACACTTCTCTTTTTGAAAGATGCCAAGGGATCTTTTATGACCACAGAGACTCAGGACTTTTATGTCTTCTCTGAATAACTGCACCATATTCACAGCAGAGTGTCCCCATCACTGCACTGGGATTCTCTCACAGGATCCACAGGATAAGCGCCCCCTTCTGGCCTCTTCCAGCAGCAAAGCAAGCTTTTCCAAGATGGTCTGTCATCCAAGTACTGGCTGGGCCCAAACATGCTTAGCTTCTGGTGGACAACCTGTTCTGAAGTGCAGGTGGTGTGGATGCTGAACACGTTCATCCACTTTGTGATGATTTGCAAATCTCTTCAGCACCTGTCAGCTATTCACTGTTTTGTAAGGTCCTTTGTAGAGCACTTTGAGTGAAAGGCACTAGATAGATAGATAGATAGATAGATAGATAGATAGATAGATAGATAGATAGATAGATAGATAGATAGATAGATAGAGTGAAAAAGCACTATATAATACAGTTGTGCTTGAAAGTTTGTGAACCCTTTAGAGTTTTCTATATTTCTGCATTACTATGACCTAAAACATCATCATATTTTCACTCAAGTCCTAAAAGTAGTTAAAGAGAAACCAGTTAAACAAATGAGACAAAAATATTATACTTGGTCAATTATTTATTGAGGAAAATGATCGAATATTACATTGAAAATGAAAATCTGATGATGTTTTTTGTCATATTTATGCATAAATATAGAAAATTCTAAAGGGTTCACAAACTTTCAAGCACAACTGTAGATAGATAGATAGATAGATAGATAGATAGATAAATAGATAGATAGATAGATAGAGTGAAAGGCACTATATGATAGATAAAGTGAAAGGCACTATATGATAGATAGATAGATATACAGACAGACAGACACTGGAAAGAATGAACAAACATCTTGATTTGACTAAAGATAAATAAAGCAGTCCCAGTCCAAGTGTGACATTATAAAGGTGTGTTGCCGTTGTGATAAAGCAGCCCTAGTTTTATTTCTTGATGCACTTTTGCCAAATAATTTTCTGTCTGAAAGTCCTCTGTGTTGGTGTGCCACAGAGAGGATGTGCAGCATTGTTCATAGAGGCTCTCAGTTGTGTTTTGATTCCCTCCTTCATTACTACCTCCACGGGGCTGACAGTGTGACCAGTAACTAAGCCAGCTGATCAACTGATGGTTGATTCGGTGGGCCTCTCTTGAATTGACGTGACCTGCCTAGCCCACCATAGAAGACCGCCTTGGCTATTACATAGTTGTAGAACAAAGTAGAGGATGTCACTACCCATGTTAAAGGAGCACAGTCTCCAAAGACAAAATAGCCTAATCTTCTCTTTCTTGTATAGTTTCTCTATGTTATGAGACCAGTCCAGCCTGCCATTGATGTGCACCCCCAAGTACTGATAGCTGTGCACCACCTTGTTATTCACTCTTAGTGGTGACTGGGCTTTGAGGCTCTTTGGTGGGGTGAAAGTCAATAACCAGTTAAGTTGCAGACAATTCTCTGCTCTAAGAAAGTATCCCACTTGACTCCTCTCACTCCCCTGTCTCATCCCCTTAGTCATTATACCCTCATTGTGCTGAATTATCAGAGAATTTCTGCAGTAGACATAACCTGGTGTTATATTTATAGTCACAGTCTGTCGGAGTGAAGAGTAAAGTAGACAGAACTGTTCCTCGTGGTGCTCCAGTGTCGCTCACATTCACATCAGGCACACACTCCTTGAGTTTCACAAGTTGTGGTCTGGCCAACAGACGGTCCATTATCCAGGACAACATCAGGTCATCCATCTGCTTATCTCTGAGTTTACCCCTTAACAGGGATGGCTGGATGGTACTGAAGGAATCAACAAATGGAATCTTCACATTGCTGCCAGCTTTGTCCATCCTTGTGGAGCAGATGGATAATTGCTGCTTCCACTCTTCAGCCTTTATCTTATAGACAAACAGCAATGGGTCCACGTGGTCTGCCATAAGAGGGCTCCTATAGTCCAGAACCAGTCTCTCATAGGTCTTCACAATGTTGGACATACTTTAGGTCAGCATAAAGCTAAAGGACGCTAAAGATTGAACTGCTTCATCTTTTTAACTGCTGATTTTTCATATGGACACTTTCATTATACCGTACCTTCTTCTTCATCTCAAGATGGCATTGCCTTGTAGACAGAACAGTTATGTTAGGATTGTACCATTCTTTTCATTCTAAAATTAAAAGAGAGAATTGCATTTAAATGCCTCTTTTAATTTTTTTACGTTTTTATGCTCTATACAGTGCTCTATAATGCACACAAAGACATGTTTTTCTTTGACTTTCCTCCCCTCTGGTCCAGAGTTTCTAATTACAAATCAGACAATTTAGATGTGATTTAAGTGCACAAGGCGGACTTTCATTTAAAGGGTTTGCAAAATTTTTGGTCACACGACATTTTTTCTACATAACGTTTAAATCAATTCGGGTCTTAGGTGTTTGTGACTCATCAGGTGGATTTAATTGCTTCATAAGGTACCTTTGCTTGTTTCTCCTCTTTGAAGTTTATAGTTGCCATTGTTCAGCATGAAGACAAGAGCTGTGCCAATGAAAGTCAAGGAAGCCATCATGAGCGTAGCTATATTAGGTACATCTACACACCCTTAGGTGACCAAAATCAACTGTCTGGAATATCATGAGGAAGAAAGAACACACTGGTGAGCTGAATAATCGCAAAGGGACTGGTAGGCCAAGAAAGACCCCCCACTGCTGATGACAGAAGAATCCTCACTACGGTAATTAAAAAACCCCAAACTCCTGTCTGATAGATCAGAAAAAGTGGCTGATGTGTGTGTGTCAGAGATGACTATCAGCTGAAGACTTAGTGAACATAAATACCGAGACCACACTGCAAGATGCAAACCACTAGTTAGCCACAAAAACAAGATGGCCAGATTATAGCTTGAGAAAAAAGGACATGAAAGAGCCTGCAGAATTCTGGGAAAAAGGTCTTGCGGACAAACAAGACAAGATGATCCTGCATCAGAGTGGTGGCAAGAGCAAAGTGTGGAGATGAGAAGAAACTGCCCGAGATTCAAAGCAGACCACCTCATCTGTTAAACATAGTGGTGCTGGGGGTGTTGTGGCTTGGGCATGTATGGCTGCCACAGGTCCCTGGTCACTTATCTTTATTGAAGATGGAACTGCAGATGGCAGAAGTGTGTAGAAACATCTGCTCTGCTCAAGTTCTAGTAAATGCCTCTAAACCCACCCTACAACAAGTTTATGATTCAAACATATTAGTGAGACAACACAGGGGTTTATCAGAGTTAAAAAATGGACAATTCTTGAATGACCAAACCAGTGACCTGACTTCAATCCAGTTGAGTAGGTCTTGCATATACTGAAGAGAAAACTGAAGGGGAGAAGCCTCCAAAATGAGCAGGAGCTGAAGATGTCTACACGAGAGGCCTGGCAGACCCTCAGCTCCTGCTGATGACTGTGAATCACAGACTTTAAGCAATCAATGCATGCAAGGGATATGCGGCAAAGTCCTAAATATGACAGCTTAAATAGCCCTGCCATTGCTGTGTCTCAGATAATATGGGAGATTTGCATGAAGAAAAAGTGTTGTGATTGACTGAAATGTGTGCAAGTCAAGTCAAGTTGAGGAGCATGCACTGGTACAGTGTGTTGCCACACCCACTACACCAGGGGTAGGCAACGTCGGTCCTGGAGTGCCACAGTATGTGCAGGTTTTTGTTCCAACCCAGTTCCTTAACGAGAACTCAATTATTGCTGATGAAGCACAAGTGACATTTTAATGCTTCATTTTAGTGATCTCGCTTGTTACGGTTCTCCAACCTTAATTGCTTATTTCAATCTTAAACTGCTGCATTCAGTGTTTTAATTGCTCCTTATTAGCAATAAGATGTAAAAGACAAAGCAGCCAGCAGTTCTCCAGCTAGCTTTTTTCCAATTACATCTGTGTGTGTTCATCATGCACTGTTTGATTTAATAAAACACTTAATAGAAAAATGTGACAGACTGAAAATGATCTGTTTTAGGCTTCAAATCATTTGGATGATATCCTTGGAAAGGAAAAAAATCTACGATATAAAAGCCTTACATTGCACAGATTAACAAGCCATAAAATTAAATAAGGTCTGAGATTGGCAATGATTGGTTTCTAATTAAGCAATTGGGTTGAATGAAAACCTGTAGCCACTGCGGCTCACCAGGACCGACATTGCCTACCCCTGTTTTACATCTTATTGCTAATAAGGAGCAATTAAAACACTGAATGCAGCAGTTTAAGATTGAAATAAGCAATTAAGGTTGGAGAACCTTAACAAGCGAGACCACTAAAATGAAGCATTAAAATGTCACTTAAGCAATATGTGCTTCATCAGCAATAATTGAGTTCTCGTTAAGGAACTGGGTTGGAACAAAAACCTGCACATACTGTGGCACTCCAGGACCGACGTTGCCTACCCCTGCACTACACGATGAAACAACTCAGGATCCTGGTTGGCAACACCCCAGGCAGACACGCGGTCCAGTCCCACTCTCCGGAAATGACCCTCTGTCTGCCACAGCCAGATGTTACGTGGACAACCCCTTGGCCTGGTCCAGCCACTCGGGTCCCCAACAATGAGGATCTTACGAGCTGGATCACCCTTGGGGAAATGCGCCACATGGCCGTAGTGCCGCAACTGACGCTCCCTCACAATGCAGGTAATGTGTCTCATTTGGGACTCCATGAGCAACACAAAGTCAAACCAACGGTACCCAAGGATTTTCTGGAGAGACACAGTACCAAAGGAGTCCAGTCTTCGTCTCAGGTCACTGGATAGCGTCCATGTCTCACAAACAGTAAGCACCAGGACTGTAAAGACTTGGACCTTCGTCCTTTGGCTGAGATATAGGGAGCGCCACACACCCCTTTTCTGTGACCTCATGACCCCCCCATGCTCTCCCAATCCGTCTACTGACTTCATAGGAAGAGTCACAAGAGACATGAACGTCACTGCAGAGGTACCTCACCTTTGAAATGTGTGCAGATCCCCTTAACTGAAAGTCTGCCGCGTGCACTTTAATCACAGTGTCTGAACTGTTCGATTTGTAATTTCAAATTGTGGAGCAGAGGGGAAAAACCAAGGAAAAATGTGTCCCAAACATTATGGAGAGCACCGTGATAATAAATAAATGGGAAACTTAATTATGTGAACTCCCTTTGCTTATAACTAGCACTTTGACACCCTGTGAAAATGTGCTATAAAAATAAATAAATGTTGTTGTTGTAGACAAAGTGTAGTGATTCAGATTCTGCCATGACACTCTCTGTAGTGATGAGGTGTGTATCGATCGTCACCATCATGGCCCTGTTGTTAATGCAATTAATTTAATTCCCAGGAGGGCATTTATATTTAACTTACTGTCACAATTGTAATTCTCTTCTCAGTATTGATTGCAGGATTGTTTAATTAGGGTTTTTTTAATGAAGATGATTATTGACTTTGATATAAGAAACTGCTTGGAACTTAACTCTTTGAGGGCTGAATATTTTTTCGGCGGCTGGCAGAAATGTACAGCACTCAAAGCGGATGTGGTGAGAGAGCGAAGCGAATGCACAAAGCAAAAAACTCAGAAGGTGACGTTTCGTGTAGTATTGCTGAGTCGGCCTCTGACTTATCGCGCTCCCGATTTTGATATAAGTAATCTGGAGATCAAAAATGAAAGTGATGTACAAGCATCAGCTGATTGGTCCTCAGCTGATTGTAGTGCCAAATGCGTTTGTATATCAGTCGGCAGCTGCGTGAAGACACTACTATACGTCACTTTGAGTTGACACCCGCCTCGAAAGACTTAAAGCGGCCAAGACAGAATCTGGACTGGGTTATGCTGATCAAATGTAAATGTAAAACTGACCTAACTTCTTGAACATTTCTATACTGTGTGATGGGCGGCTGGGTCCCATGCCCGGCCAGGATGCCACTTCAACACTGGATCCGGGGGAGCAGCCATGGGATGCACTCTACGTCCCCCGGAACGCGTGGTGGCAGCTCTCCTGGGTTACATCGAGGCCACAGGTGTGGGACTTCAGGACTCAGACCTGTTGGGCTCCGTGGCCACCACCCAGAGGAGCTGCATGGCTTGACGAGTCTCTGTGGGCTGGAATGCAGCCACACCCGGAAGTGCAGCCTAATTAGGCCAATTACCACCTGGACCACTTCCGGGAGGATTACAAAAAGAGCCTGCAGCCTCTACTCAAGGGCCAGAGTTGGGAGGTTTAGGTTTAGGTTTAGGTTTAGGTTTAGGTTTAGGTTGAGGTTGGAGAAGAGAGTGCTTTTGTGTGTTTGGTGCTTATCTTTAGGTGCTTATGGGACTGTGTATTGCCTGTGGGGTTCACGGGAAAGATGTGCCCCACAGGTGAAGAAAATAAAAGTCTTGTGCCATTTTACACATGCCTCTAGAGCAGGGGTGTCAAACGTACGGCCCGCGGGCCAAAACCGGCCCACTAGGGGGTTCAATCCGGCCCACTGGATGAATTTTGAAAGTAAAAAAATTAATAAAAGACACGAACTCGAAATTCGTAATAAAATGCAATTCCTAAATCATCCGCTAGGGTGTTAGTCAGATGAGAGGGGCGCACTGTGTTAGTCAAAGGGGAGGGGTGCACTGTTTGAATTAGAGTAAAAGAAGCAACAACTCTGCCACTCTGTAGGCTACCTTATTTTCTACTCACCTTGACACCCTCATTAGCCAAAATGTCTTTGTCAAAAAGGAGAAAAGTGGATACCGAGTGTAGGGTTTTCCAAGAGAAATGGACCACTTCCTATTTATTCACAGAGATAAATGGGAAACCTGTGTGCTTGGTGTGTAATCAACAAGTGTCGCTGCTCAAGGAATATAATATTCGGCGCCACTATGAGACTCATCATGGTGGAAAATACGACATCTTGCAAGGACGACTGAGGAGAGAGAAGATAAATGAATTGCTGGTGGGTTTGAGAAAACAGCAGTCAATTTTCACTCGGAGCCGAGAGGTTAGTGAAGCAGCAGTAAAAGCCACATACGTAATTGCTAACGAAATAGCATTAGCATCAAAGCCGTATTCCGACGGTGAGTTCGTTAAAAGATGCATGATGAAGGCTGCAGAACTCGTGTGTCCTGAGAAGCGACAAGCATTTGCCAACATTAGTCTGACGAGAAACACTATGGCAGAGAAGATATCGGAACTATCGGCTGATTTAGACAGGCAGTTGAAACACAAGGTCAAGTCATTTCTTGCATTTTCTGTTGCAATTGATGAGAGCACTGACATTACAGACGTTGCTCAACTGGCCATATTTATTCATGGAGTTGATGACACATTGACCGTCACTGAGGAGTTCCTTGAGTTGATGCCTATGAGTGACACCACAACAGCTGAGGACATTTTCGGCTCTGTGGTTGGCGTGCTGGACAGAGTCGGGGTGGACTGGTCCCGCGCCGTCAGCCTGGCTACAGATGGCGCGCCATCAATGATCGGAAGAAAAGCAGGTGTTGTGACAAAATTCAGAGAGAAAGTACAAACCGCTAATGGAGGAGATGGTTTCTGGACATCTTACTGTATTTTGCACCAGGAGGCATTGTGTTGCAAGTCGTTAAAAATGGATCACGTCATGGAGGTGGTTGTCCGAACTGTTAATTTCATCTGAGCCAGAGGCCTGAATCATCGTCAGTTTGACTGCCTTCTCAGTGACAATCATGTTACTAATACCCTGCCGTACTACACTGAAGTAAGGTGGTTAAGCAGAGGTGCTGTGCTGAGGCGTTTCTTTGATCTACGCGAGGAAATCGGACAATTCATGGAGAAAAAAGGAAATCCAGTGATGGAATTACAATGTCAGGAATGGCTGCAGGACCTTGCATTTCTGGTGGATATTACAGAGCACTTGAATATTCTGAACAAAATGTTGCAAGGCCGCAAAAAAGTTGTCACACAGTTTTATGACAGCATATGTGCATTCAAGTTGAAGCTGACTTTGTGGGAGACACAGCTGTCAAGTGGTGACCCTGCACATTTCCCTTGCCTAAGAGAGGTATGTGCAGCAGGCATTAATGCTGACATGAAACAGTATAAAGACAAGATTGCAGGATTGCTGTGTGAGTTTGAGAAACGGTTTCAGATCTTTGGTGAACTCGAGAAAGAATTTGCAGTTTTTCGCTCACCCTTCACAGTCAAAGCTTCTGATGTTCCTGTCGACATCCAACTAGAGATAATTGATTTGCAATGTGATGCAGATTTGAAGGACAAGTTTGCCTCAGTGGGCTTGGACACATTTTATCAATATCTCTTGCCAGGGTACCCCAAATTAACAGCCCTGGCTGCAAAAATTTTGTGCATTTTTGGGACAACCTACCTTTGTGAACAAGTTTTCTCAGTAATGAACATCAGTAAAACAAAATTGCGCTCAAGGCTCACAAACAAGCACTTAGATGACATTCTGAGATTGGCTACTAGTCAGGACATGACACCTGATATTGATGCACTTGTGCAGACCAAAAGATGCCAAGTTTCAGGAGCAAAAACAAAGTAGTCTAGATGTGACTAACTCCTTTAAAATATTGCTTCAGACACCGATTGCACTTAAAGAATTCAGTTCTGTGAAAATGAATTCTTGCTGTAGAAATAGTTAAAAAATGTTACATTTAATGTAAGTTAACAGCTTCACTACAAAAGAGTTTGTTTTGGTGGAATCCTATTGTTCATGTAATGCCATAAATTTTAAGGTGCAGTACTATATTTTTCAGTTCCAAATACCTCTGACTTAAAGTTTTGTTTGTATTTGTGCAAACACTTGTTTTAAGAAATCTGAGGTTGTTTATATGTTTTGATATGTTGATATGTTTTGTAAAACATTTCATTAAATATGAAGATTTTCTAATGTACTTGTACTTCTTTGCACGAAAACAAAGGGAAAAAACATGGACTTACTATTATTTATAGGTAATTATGTTATGAATGTACTGCTCCGGCCCACTTGACATCTAATTAGGCTGTATGTGGCCCCTGAACCAAAATGAGTTTGACACCCCTGCTCTAGAGTGAGTCTGTGCCGGGTAGATAGATAGCGCTAACTTCACAACTGCCATATTGTGGTTGTGGTTCACAAGACAGAACCAAAGTCTTATGTGTTTAATTTTCTTGCAGGTCCGTGCAGATTACATGCAGTACTGTGCCAACAGGGTGAGTGACGGGATGGCTCTGCAGCTTGGATGCCTAGAGCTGAGGTAAGATGCGAGATAACCTGTATCATCACTGTACAATACAATGAAATATTGTTTGGAGCAAGCCTATAAATGCCTTAGATAAAAGTATGAGGGGTGTTTGATTATAAACAGGAAATTTTCATGCTCTGTTCTTATAAATAGTGCAAGGTAGACCTGACTCATTGAACAATGTCGTTAGTAGTGTTAGCTGCTCTTTCCCCCCGTCCTGTCAGTTGTAATCAATATGTTGGAGCAGGAGGTACACAGTAGTGTTGTGCAGCGCATTATTATTAAACTTTTGACAAATGAAGGATTCATTCCATCTCAGATTTATTCCAGACTTAAAAATCAGTTTGGGGATGATGTCTCTCTCAGTTTAGAGTGCATGATTGGTGCAAGTCATTCAGAGGGGAGCTATCATCTCTTTGGTCCACTTAAGGAATTTTTAGGAGGGAAGAAATTCAAGCTGAAAAGGAGATTATTGACACTGTGCAAGAACGGGTCAACATGTAGTCAAAAGATGTGTACTCTTCGGGGATTAAGAAGCTTCCTGAGCGCTGGAACACGTGGATTGTAGTGGCAGGAGACTACATAAAAAAATAGTGTATAAGTCGTTTCATTGTATTCAAATAACAAACCATAGCTCATAAATTCCTGTTTATATTTGAACGCCCCTTGTATATGAGTAGATAATAAGTAAACATTAAACTATGAAAAGCAGTTACTATTATCAGTTCCAAATATACGCAAAGTAAAAGTCCAATAGGGTGGCACGGTGGTGCAGTGGGTAAAGCTGCTGCCTCGCAGTTAGGAGACCCGGGTTCACTTTCCAGGTCCTCCTTGCGTGGAGTTTGCATGTTCTCCCCGTGTCCTCCCACAGTCCAAAGACATGCAGGTTAGGTGGATTGGCGATTCTAAATTGGCCCTAGTATGTGCTTGGTGTGTGTGTGTGTGTGTATGCCCTGCGGTGGGCTGGTGCCCTGCCTGGGGTTTGTTTCCTGCCTTGTGCCCCGTGTTGGCAGGGATTGGCTCCAGCAAACCCCCATGACCCTGTAGTTAGGATATAGTGGGTTGGATAACGGATGGATGGTAAAAGTCCAGTATTCAGTATTTCTTGCAAGCTCTATGTCATGTGAACTGTTTTAGACTGAGTACCGTTGCTCACTGTGCTTCAAAGTAAAATAGCGACAATAAAATAAAGAAAAAAGCGACCACTAAACGGAGAGCTCCAGGCCGCTCTGTCCACGCATGCCGCCATCCTCATAAGTAATGGGTCCTGCTGTGCTAGAACAAACGTTTCCCTTTTTTTTTTATTTTGGGGTATATTTTTGAATTCCTGCAGACACCAAATTCATTATCAAAGTGAAATACATCAGTTTGTCCATTATAAGATGCTTTATTTAGTAAGCATCCCACAGATGGATTAAGCTTCATTTTACCTTGCACCTTTATCAGGGGTTTGTCTCACAAGTTACTTTATAATTCTGAAAATGTAGCAAACGCAAGCACGTTTTAGTTTCAACAGAAACCCAGCTGAACACAGCATTTTTCTGACCTTCAAATAAAACATTGTGCTTGTCTAAGCACTCGTCTGCAGCTGACTCGACACCTTCACCATTGGGAGAGCCTTTAGCCTTTTCACCCTTTCGATTGGTGAACTGGGATGGTCACACAGGACGAGGTCTGGAGAAAAGAGCGATTATGCCATCTGTTGGAATTCAGAATCTTAGCAGCATGTGCAGTTTGAGTGTGTGTTGGGGGGTGGGGTGTTAGGGTGGGCGGAGGCTTTTCCTACAGATTTCAATGCTGCTTTCTTCTGATTGTGGCAGCCAATCACAAAAGCTGATCATTAGAACACTCTAGACGAGAACAGGCCATTCAGCCTAACCAAGCTCGCCAGTCCTCTCCACTTAATTCTTCTAAAATAACATCAAGTCGAGTTTTGAAAGTCCCTAAAGTCTTACTATCCACCATACTACACTACGAGCGCCCTCTTCTACGTGGTGGTGTGCTGGGGAGGCAGCATTAAGAAGAAGGACGCCTCACGCCTGGAAAAACTGGTGAGGAAAGCAGGCTCTATTGTAGGCATGGAGCTGGACAGTTTGACATCCGTGGCAGAGCGACTGGCGCTGAGCAGACTCCTGTCATTCCTGGAGAATCCACTGCATCCACTGAACAGGATCATCTCCAGACAGAGGAGCAGCTTCAGAGACAGACTGCTGTCACCGTCCTGCTCCACTGACAGACTGAGGAGATCGTTCCTCCCCCACACTATGATAGATAGATAGATAGATAGATAGATAGATAGATAGATAGATAGATAGATAGATAGATAGATAGATAGATAGATATATACTTTATTAATCCCAGGGGGAAATTCACATACTCCAGCAGCAAAAAATATTAAATTAAAGAGTAATAAAAAATGCAGGTAAAAAACAGACAATAACTTGAATAATGTTCAACGTTTACCCCCTCTGGTGGAATTGAAGAGTCGCATAGTTTGGGGGAGGAATGATCTTCTCAGTCTGTCAGTGGAGCAGGACAGTGACAGCAGTCTGTCGCTGAAACTGCTCCTCTGTCTGGAGATGACACTGTTTAATGGATGTAGTGGATTCTCCATAATTGATAGGAGCCTGCTGAGTGCCCGTTGCTCTTCTACGGATGTCAAACCATCCAGCTCTATGCCAACAATACAGCCTGCTTTCCTCACCAGTTTGTCCAGGCATGAGGCATCCTTCTTCTCAATGCTGCCTCCCCAGCACACCACTGCGTAGAAGAGGGCACTCGCCACAACCATCTGATAGAACATGTGCAGCATCTTACTGCAGATGTTGAAGGATGCCAGTCTTCTATGCGACTCTTCAATTCTACCCAATGGGGTAAACGTTAACATTATACAAAGTTATTGTCTGTCTGTATATCTGCATTGTTATTACTCTTTAATTTAATATTATTTTTTGTATCAGTGTGCTGCTGCTGGAGTATGTGAATTTCCCCTTGGGATTAATAAAGTATCTATCTATCTACTTGGTCGCTTATTCCAAGTGTCTATCATTCTTTGTGTAAAGAAAAACTTTCTAATGTTTGTGTGAAATTTACCCTTCACAAGTTTCCAACTGTGTCCCCGTGTTCTTGATGAGCACATTTTAAAATAACAGTCTCGATCCACTGGACTCATTCAATTAATGATTTCTAACACTTCAGTCAGGTCTCCACTTCATCTTCTTTTGCTTAAACTATAAAGGCTCAGCTCTTTTAATCTTTCCTTATAACTCATCCCCTGTAGCCCCCCGTAATCGCCTAGTCGCTCTTCTCTGGACCTTTTCTTGTGCTGCTATGTCCTTTTAGTAGCCTGGAGACCCAAACTGCACCCAGGACTCCAGATGAGGCCTCACCAGTGTGTTATAAAGCTTGAGCAGAACCTCCTGTGACTTGTACTCCAAACATCAAGGTGCTATGTAACCTGACAGTCTGTGAGCCTTCTTAATGACTTCTGAACACTGACAGTCGATAGCTTAGAGTCCAGTATGACTCCTAAGTCCTTCTCATAAGGTGGACCGCCCATTGTGTATTCAAACCTCACATTTTTATTTCCTTTGTGTAATTCTTTACATTTATTGACATTAAATTTCATCGTCCACAAATCTGCCCAAGCCTGTCTGCTGTCCAAGTCCTTCTGTAATGATATGACATATTCCAAATTATCTGCTAATCCACCTATCTTGGTATCATCTGCAAACTTCACCAGCTTGTTACTTGTATTCCTATCCAAGTCATTTTTATATAAATATATACAGTAATCCCTCACCTATCGCGGGGGTTACGTTCCAGAGCCCCCCCGCGATAGGTGAAATCCGCGAAGTAGCGACCTATATTTATTTTATTATTTATACATATTTTAAGGCTTTATAAACCCTTCCCACACTCTTATAAACCTTTCTCACTCTCTTGTTAACCTTTCCCATGCTCTTATAAACACTTCCTATGCTCTTAAACACTTTCTACATTCTTAAACACCGCAGACCAACACTGCACACTGCACGCAGCGATCAGACGTCAATGTGTCTGCACTCGCTTTGTGAAGGGGGGCAGCTGAACTCATGCTGAGCAGAAATGGACTTTGTGCTGCTTCTGCCAAAATGCCTGCTTGTCGCTCTGCGTGTTCCGAAGGAGGAGTGTGTGTGTGTGTGTGTGGGTGTGTGAGAGCTGAACGCACCTTCGCTCAAACCCCCCCTCCCCGGAAGCGCAGTACGCTCCTACCACTTCGCATTGTCAAGGGGGTGGGGAGCTGAATGAACGCTAAGGAGAAGTGGACTTTGTGCTGGGTTTGTGCTGCTTGTCGCTCTGCGTGTCAATAATTTAAAAGCCTGTACAATCAGGCTTTTAGGTGTACATCACCAATTTTCCTGTCTCACTGTCTTGTCTTGCGTGAAGTTAAAATGTTTTATAATAGTGAGATGTTACTCATATCCTTAGCCCGACATCCACATATCATATGTGTTAACAAAGTGTGTTTTATAAGTTTACATGTGTTTAAAGCATGTGGGATGGGTATTTTAAGGCTTAAACTAAAAAAATGTTTATTTATATGGTCTTTCTATATCACGGATTTTCTCCTGTTGCTGATGGGTCTGGAACATAACTTCCGCGATAGGCGGGCAATCACTTGTATTTAAAAATCCGCGAAGTCGTGAATCCGCGAAAAGTGAACCGCGAAGTAGCGAGGGATTACTGTATATTAAAAAATAGCAGCAGCCCCAGCACTGCCCCCTGCTGGTCACCAGTCTTAACGTCACCTGATTCTGATGGAGTTCCTCACACCATCACCCTCTGCTTCCTGTGTCTGAGCCAATTCTACTCCCGTCTAAAAACATCACCCTGAACTCCCACTTCTTTTAATTTGATGCCCACCCTCTCATGTGGCACCTCATCAAATGCTTTCTGAAAGTCCAGATAAATAATATCATCTGCTCCTCTCTGATCGTATCCTTTTGTTGCCTCCTCATAGAATTCCAGCCTGTTAGTAAAACACGACCTCCCTCTTCTGACCCCACGCTGACTGTTCCTAATAATTTCTGTCTTTGCCAGGTGTTGCTCAATCTTATCCTTAATTATTCCTTCCATTAATTTTCCTGTGATGCCTGTTAAGCTTACTGGCCTATAGTTGCTTGGATCTGCCCTGTCACCCTTTTTATATATTGGGATGACATTTGTAATTTTCCAGTGCGCAGTGACTTCCTGACAATGCAAGTTAGGTGGACCGGTGTTGGTAAATTGCTCCCTACTGTGATTCTGTGCGAGTGTGTCCACCTTGCGATAGACTGGCGCCCTGTCCAGGTATTGTTCCGGTCTGGCTCACTATGTTTGCTGGGATAGGCTCCAACAGGTATTGTTTCAAGAAGTTTTAATATCTTCAAAAATGGGGCCTAATTTGCTCATTATTTTGTGCATGGACTGTGGGTCCAGATCCGTTTTTAAAAACGTGAATTGTTAATACCTAAGTTATTAGTTTAGTTGTTTAGCCATCTTTCTCAATTCAGTTAAGCTTATTTTCCTCTTTTTGGTGTGACTTCTCAATTTACAAAGCCAATAAGTAAAGTGACCAGTTACAGAGCAGGTGATTTTTGATTTTTATCTCATTATGTTGTGGTAATAAAAAACAGAATCATCAGTGACACTCACCAGAGCTGCATGTTTGCACCTATCAGAGCATTGCATGTGACATGATTTGAGCACACTGCGTGACATCAGTCTTCAGGTTATTGTTGGGCAGCACCTTTTGAGTCACTGACATGGTGTCAACCAGGCTTGATGTGACAAGTAAGTTGAGTCGTCTATTTCACTTGGATAACTAGAGTTTGTGTTTATTTGTTAATTACAATTCCCTTTGTCTGCTGCTATTATTTATAATTTTAGTTGATTATGAAAGCGTCATGAACTTTACAAAGTCAGTAAGAAATGATTTGCTGACAGTCTTTTTCTGTTCCATTTGCCTGTCAGGTTTGCAAGGAGCTGGAACAAGAGGTACATAGTGGGAACCAATCTAAGAGGCAGTGTCAGTCCATTTTAGTGAGATGTGTGGTCTGTGTGTGGATCCCAATACCTCAGAGGTGTTGGTTAGGCCAGCAGGGGGCGCTTTCCCTATGGGTCTGTGTGTGGATCCCAATGCCCCAGTGCAGTGATGGGGACACTCTGCTGTAAATATGGCATTGTCCTTCGAAAGAGATGTAAAACCAAAGTCCCAACTCTCTGTAGTCATAAAATATCCCAGGGCCTCTTTCAAAAAATTAGGGTGCATCCCAGTGTCCTGGCTAAATTGCCCATCATAGTCTTGTCATTCTTTCCTCCTAATCATCCCCTGTTTCTAATGGACTGTCTCTCTTTTACCCCTTCACTATCTAATTGCTAATGTGTGGTGAGTTTACTGGTGCAATAATGGCTGCCATTTCATCATTCAGGTGGGTGCTACACATTGGTGGTGGCTGAAGCAGCTCCCCTCAGTCAATGCAAAGTGCTTTGAGTAGCAAGAAAAGAGCACTTTAAATGCAGTTCTTATTATTATTAATTATTAAATGAAAATTCAAAATGGTTTCCTAATGTTATGATTTGATCCTCGGCCTTCTCATGCATATACCAAGCAGATCTCCTTTATTCAGGAGCTGCTTTCGAATATGTTTTTCAGTCTTTGCCCGTTTTCCTTCCGCTGCATATTTCAGTTACACATAGCTGTGTACGTATAGAGCAAGTTTCATGATATGGTTGATATTTCAACAGATTTGCATTTGTAGGCATCCCTGAGCATGGGCTGAGCACCTTTGGAATCATGTCCATGAGAATGTGAGTGTGTTGTGGTTTATAATATAACTAGATGTCCCCCGTGGCTACGTCTGCATAGTAGTGAAACAGGACAAACTTTGAGAAGAATTTATATTGCCTCGCAGATAGGAGACCCGTCTGGGTTCGCTTTCCGGGTCCTCCCTGCGTGGAGTTTGCATGTTCTCCCCGTGTCTGCGTGGGTTTTCTCTCACAGTCCAAAGACATGCAGGTTAGGTGTATTGGTGATTCTAAATTGTCCCTAGTTATGTGCTTGGTGTGTGTGTGTGTGTGTGTGCCCTGTGGTGGGCTGGTGCCCTGCCCGGGGTTTGTTTTCTGCCTTGCGCCCTGTGTTGGCTGGGATTGGCTCCAGCAGACCCCCGTGACCCTGTAGTTAGGATATAGCGGGTTGGGTAATGGGTGGATGGAAGAATTTATATTGCTAGCTTTCGTATCCATGGGCCTCTTAACATACAATATTTTGGTTTTGCTATCAGGTGCGAGACTGTAGCTGTGATCTCTTTGCCAAAAATGTAATAAGTTGGCAAGGTGTCTCTGGCCAAGCGGAAGGGTAGGTATGCTCTAACGTCAAACGTTGGCACTGTATCTGATCGTGTTCAGCTCTGACGGGAGAGCGTCCCCCGCACGGGGAGAAGAGCACGTGACCAATGAGCAGCTACCCTTTAAAACACATGTAGCTCTGATCTCTCATTCAAAGTGACAAACGTTACTCTTTAACAACCTCTAGATGATAACGTCTGCTGAACAAGCAGGTATTGTTAGCTAAGCGGAGACGAGGTGCGCTTCAACATGTGGTGAGGGGTAGAGCGACTCGAACGGAGGCTGGCGTGTGAGTGAGGAGGGCCCCGCCTTCTGAGGTCCTGCCTCCCCCTCCCCTCGGCCCGCAGCTTGTCTCTCGGATTCGTGTGAATGAAATCGGTGCCACAACCAAACTATAATACTTAGTGTGATGAGAAAAATCACAAAAATCTGATCTAACTCTGTTAAGTAGTTCTCTCGTGAAAAGCATACAGACAGATGTTGGATTTTATGTTGTGATGGACAGCTGGCGTTTAAGTCCGGCCGGGACGTCCCACAACAAAAGACAGCCTTTTTAGGACACTACATCCCCCGGGACGCTAGATGGCAGCTCCCCTAGATGGAAATGATTCCTCGGATTCCCGCAGGGCAGCATGGGACATGGAGTCCGTCTCTTCAGCCCTTTTGGGTGCTGTGGGTGCCGCCAGGGGGAGCTCACCAAGAACCCGGGGACTTTTTCAATTATGCTACCCCGGAAGTGCTTCGGGGTCACGAGGACGGAAGCCTGCAGTACTTCTGGGACAATAGATAAAGGAAGATGTGGTTTTGACCCAGAGAAGAAATACTTCCGGGTCATAGACTTTAAAAGGACTGTGGGAAAGCCCAGCAGACTAAGCTGGAGTTGGATGTTAGTGTGACGGAGCTGCTGGGTGGAGTGGAGGATTGTGTGATTATTATTGTTATTGATTATTGTTCATTGTATTATTGGAAGAATTGTGGAGTGTGTGGTGCTTTGTGCACTATATAGAAGAATATTAAAGAAAGTATTCTTGGTGCTTTTACAAGTGTGTCAGGGATGTCTGTCTGGGGGGTTCAACGGGGCGCTATAGAGCACTTTATACCACAATATATAGAGAGATAAGTCTGTGAACAAGGTAAATCAACAACTGATCACCTGATCCAAGGTAAAATCACTCCAGTTTATTTCATTCCACAGAGATAGTATTTTACTGCTAAAACTCACAGCCTTATGTATGGAAATGGAAATGCATACATAATGAGGTGGTAAATGATGTCAGTCCATACGATCTGAGTTTGTGAATTTTAATTTTTTATTATTTATTGGTCTCTTATCATCGGTGCTATGAGTCATCATATTCTTTATGTTCACGTGTTTTTGCAATGCTGGCCTCCCTTTGAGATTTCCTGCCATGAGATGCATTTATGTTACTTTCTCGTTTTTTTGTCTTAATGGGGTGAACTTTAATGCAGGTTTTCTTTGTGTTCTTCTCAACAGGAGATTTTGCAAAGACATGAGTCACATTGCGTTGGAGAAGAAATCCAATTTTGAGCTTCTGGAGTAAGTAGCTTTTTATCTGGGGACTGAGAGGATTCACAATTGACAGCTTGTTTTTCCTCTTGAATCTCAGGAACTGGAAGTTTGTGAACAGATTTTTATGTACTGTATGCCCTAATGAGAAATTAAGCAATTGTTCAAAAGGACAGCTCCACGCTCTGTAGCTAATACAATTTGATTTTTATACAGAGAATAGAAGGTCGGCAACCTTTTTTTGATTCAGAAAAGAATCCTGTTAGCTGTTCTGAATGTAAATTTGGCTAAGTGTGGAGTCCAGAAAACCTCACAGCTGGCATTTTCGTGACTTTCCACAACTATTTTAGTTAAGCACATCGATTGGTGTCAGAATTTGGTTCATTTTATGACAGGAAAGGAGGGACAAATCAGTTTAGTGTAGATTTAGAAACGGCCATTGTTTTTACAGTATGTTTTTCTTGTCTTTTTAGGAAAGAAGTTGGTCTGGACCTTTTTTTCCCCAAGCAACTACAAGAAAGTTTAAAGGTACTTTGTAAACTAATGTGACTAAAATACGGTGTTGTAGCTCTGAAGGACAAGTTTGGTATCTTTCAAGTTAGTTATTTCTTCACAAACATGCTGTATATACATTTAACATGCAAAACTGGGTTCTAAACTTAATTGCTTTCTACACATTTAAATGAATATCCTGCCCACACTGGCTTTACATTGCAGTCTATGGGGCACAGAGGAAAAACTTAAAAACTTACCAGATACGTCCATTTTTCAAGCCAAGGCAGGTGTTGAGTATTGATCTACATCCTGCGATTAAACACATTGTAAAATAACTTATATACAGTATGCAATTCTTGAATGAAAAAAAACACCAATATAATGCGATTCGGCCATTTTAAAAGTTTTAAAGCAACATCAGCCTTACACCACAGCTCAGCATGTCGTGTGATTTTCTCCCAACAGACAGTAAACTTTTCACGTGGTTCTGTATTTATGCGAGAATACACATACCGTATATACTCGTGGATAAGTTCTCCCGCGGATAAGTCAGGACTTGATTTTATTATATAATTTCTGGTATTTTATAATATCAGTTGTATAAGTCGAATGCAGAAAACTCACACTATTGGTCAAAAGGAATATGATATGCTAACGCCCACCTGAGAGAGTAACCACGGAGCACACACCCTTTTCTTTTCTATGTATTGTGCCTACGTGACCACATGGTGATACCCAAACTATTCCGAAGCAACGTTTGCACTGTTTTGTGTTTTTTGTATCTCACACCCTCATACTCCTTTATCGTAAGAGCATCCCTTATCTGTGATGGAGTGTTCGATCAGAAGAAAATATGAAGCTGGTTTTAAATTAAACGTCATTGAAGTGGCGGAAGAAATTGGTAACTGCGCTGCTGCAACAAAATTCAAAACGTCAGAGAAACTGGTGTGAGATTGGAGGAAGCAAAAAGATGTAAAAAAAATTAAGTGTCATATTTTTGAACGGGTCGGGGTCTGATTTTATGACAAATTTTTCAGTTTTCAAGACCCGACTTATACGTGAGTATACAGTATACGGTTAACAGAATTTTAATACATTTTCATTTCCTTTTGGGCACAAATAAAGTGTAGTCAAATCTGATCAAATTTAATTCCTTGCCATGAGAGAAGCAGTACCAAGAAAATGCGATAAATGGATTGTCTCAGTCGTGCATTGGAAACTCGGAAGATGCGAATCAATACTTGACAACTGTCTGGGCTTGACAAATGGACATCTTGGGTACGTTTTAAGCTTTTCCTCCATGGCCCATACCTGCCATTGTAAAGCAACAGAGGGGGCAAGATATAGTGTTTAAATTTATAGAACACAATTGGGTGTGGCAAATGCATATATAATATGTTTGTGAAGACACTTTGACTTGAAAAATACCAAACTTATCCTTTATATTCTTGGAAATGAGGAAAGAAAGGACACTTTATTCTTGTTTTATTTGTACATATTCGTGACTGTTTTTCTGGCTCTTTTCAAAGTATTTGTCATGCACGGTAAACAGAAACCAAACTACAGTATGTGTCAATATGTCTTTAAGGGCAAGGACAAAAATGCACTTTGTTAAACTGAATTCCAGCAGCAAGCAGATTAACTAAAAGTAAATAATAAATGCAGAATAAAACTGAAACATAATATGATGTATTATTACAACTCAGCTGGAGTGAATTCCAGCAATTTTTGTTGGGTAAGTTAAGTGTATCACATACCAAAATAATTCATACATTGAATATTTGGAATTAAAAACTTATATTGTGGACCACCAGGGGCATACCAGCCACCCTACCCTACACAGACAGGCGCGAACACAAGTGTAGGTGCAGCACACCTTTAATTTTTGGTATGAGATCAGCTTCCCACCCTAACAGCACAACTCTTCAATAATGAGCCTCAGGTTATTTTCTTCCTTCACCTTTTCACGCTACCACTCCTCCTCCCTCAAGCTTCGTCCTCTTCCACCCGACTCTGTCCTCTGCAGTAGTGGCTGCTGACTCCTTTCATAAGTCACCCGGAAGTGCTCCAGGTGCTCGTTGACCAGCCTTCTGGGTGCGGTGAAAGTGCTACAACACAGAGCTCCAACACCGTCCAAGCGCCCTCTGGTAGTGGCCAAGGGCCCCAGCAGGGTGGTGCTTCCAAGCATGCCAGGTGTGGCTGCCCTCTAGTGTCCCGGGGAAGGTAATGTCCAGAACACAGCCTCTTCTCCGGTCCTTCTGATACAGGGGCGTCCCAGCCGGGCAAGGGTTCTGACCATCCATCACGATATGAATATATGAAAACACATTTTGGTGGTTACATGTGTGTTTCTATATGAGACAGCTGACACTATAAAGTGATGTTTTTGCAATAAACTGTTTATTCAGTTTTTTTATGCAGTTTTTACTCCTGTATGTTATGCTAAACTGAATCCTCAGTCCATTTGAGTTTCTTTATTTCCAGCTTCTTTCTTGTGGCATTATTAACATGCAGAAGTAAAAACAAACTAGTAAGTTTACAGATTTTAACACTGAGTCAGATGTGCTTGAGGTCCTCAGTGCGCCAAAGAGTAATCCATGGGCCTGTGTTGAGAGATGTGACAAATGTTAAATACAAATGAAGTAAAGTTACACACAAATTATCTAATGAAACAACACCTGTAGTCCTGTGTGTAGTTTTGGTCATCGCACTACAGAAAAAATTGAGCTGCTGTTTGATTAGAAAACTTCATCTCGATTAATCAAACAATTGAAAATTTTTAATCAAAATTGCTTGCATGTTTATCGGATTTCCTTCAGTCATATTCATATTTTTCTGGGTGGCGCAGTGGGTAGCGTTGCTGCCTTGCAGTTAGGAGACCCGTCTGGGTTCGCTTCCCGGTTCCTCCCTTTGTGGAGTATGCATGTTCTCCCTGTGTCTGAGTGGGTTTCCTCCCACAGTCCAAAGACATGCATGTTAGGTGGATTGGCGATCCTAAATTGTCCCTAGTGTGTGCTTGGTGTGTTTGTGTGTGTGTCCTGCGGTGGGTTGGCACCCTGCCCGGGATTGGTTCCTGCCTTGTACCCTGTGTTGGCTGGGATTGGCTCCAGCAGACCCCCGTGACCCTGTGTTCGGATTCAACGGGTTGGCAAATGGATGGATATTCATATTTTTCTATAAAACAGAATTAACTCAGCGATTCATCTTTATAAAATCCAACGCCTGTCTGTCAGTCTGTCTGTCCGCGTTTCATGAGAGATCTACTTAACTGATTTAGATTTGTGTTTTCTATAATTTGCTTGAACATGGATTTTATGACTTCTCTTATCTTGCTAAGATTCATAGTTTGCTTACAGGAGCGCTATAGTCACGCTAATCCGAGACAGAGGCTGCTGGCCGAGGGGAGTGGGAAGTGTGACGTCAGCAGTGGGTCCTTCTGACTTCTCTCATCGCCCTAAGTATCATAGTTTGCTTGCGGTACTGATTTATTTGTAGCTGTCGGTGGAGTGGCTGGAGCCCTCCTCCTCACTCACACACCACCCTCTGTTGCGTCGCTGAACCTCTTGCCACATGTTGCCTCTGCTTAGCTAGTGATACCTGTTTATTCAGCAGACATTATCACCTAGAGATTGTTAAGGAGTAACGTTTGACGTTTTTGAGAGAGAGATCAGAGCTACGTGCCTCTTAGAGGGGCGCTGCTGATTGCCAGAGATATCAAGGCCACGTGCTTTTCTCCCCATGCGGGGGACGCTCTCCCATCAGACCTGAACACGATCAGATACAGTGCCAATGTCTATTGGTTTTTAAAGATTGTCCTGTTTCACTACTACGTCGGTGCAGCCACGGGGAACAGCTAGTTTCTTATAAAAAAACAGTTCTAATAATCACTTACCTAAGCATACTAAATTATTCCAGTTAGTTTATGGGACATTTTTGTGTAAGAGAAACAACATCCAACGACCTCCTAACAAACCAAACACCTTCACAGTGTGGTTTTCTGTAATATTTGTGAAAATCCGTACATGTGGTTTGGACTGCTACTTTGCAAGACATCCTACCAAACGCACTAACAGTTACACTGACTTTCAGCTACTCCCCGGCTTATGTACTTATGGTAGGTCTATTCTGATTAATAAGTTTGAAGACGCTTATTTAAACATCGTTTGTCTGCACAGACTCAGAGATGCTTGACTTACCATCAGGCCTGAGTTGCCTCAAAAGCTTGCATATTGTCATCTTTATAGTTAGCCAATACTTGACTCGTCATTACATCATCATATCCTTTAAAACCGTACATTCCATCCTCCCCAGTCCTTCTCAATTACAGAATCCTCATTAAAGCTCTGGGGCTTTTCAGTGCATTTCACCTCATTAGTGAGTGGCAAATTCCAAATTTAATCCAATGACTATTAAATATCGATATAGTTATCCATATAACCGATGATGATACTTGTTAAATATCAGCTGAAGACAATCTAGGCGGTGGCACATTATTATTGCTAAAGAAAAAAAGTCAAATGATCCTTTTTTATTGCTTTAAAAGAGGTAGAATTCTGGAGCTTCCACAAATAGAAATTGCACAGTGTAATATAAATGTTGCTTGCAGAGACAACAATTGTCAATGTACTCACCATATGGAGTCCCAAAGGCAAATACAGAATGTGTGGGAGACATGTCCAGAATCATGTTACATAATGCTTTATTTTCACCTCCACATTTAAAAGCAAATGTAATAAATAAAAATTTAAAAAAAAAAGTGAAAATAAACAGATATAATCAAGAACCAACATTGAAATCAGGCCCACATATCACGTCCTCCATTCTGAGGGGAGCAACACCTCCAACGAGTTACTGTGGTGAGGAAAAAGTTTCTCTTTGTGCCTTTAAAATGTTCACTTTTTTTATTACATAAGAATGTTTCTTATTAATTCTTAAGTTTAATGAGGTGAAAGTTGAAGTCTGTTCTGCTAATGGTGGGGCACACAGCAATGGTTATTAATAAACAAATAATAAACTGCTCAGAAAATGAAAAGAACATTTTGAAAACAAATCAGATCTCAATGGGGAAAAAAATCCTGCTGGCTCTGTCTACTGCTATGGACTGATATGGTGATGTGTTAGGAACGAAAGGATGGAAATGAAAATGATCAACCGACAGAGGGAGGGCTGAACTCAAAGACACCCCGAAAATCAAAGGGGGAAAAAATGATGAGGCAGGCAGGTGAGTTCATTTTGCTGAAATTTCATTGCAGCAACTCCAAATCATACTCAGTAGTTTGTTTCGAACAACCCGCCCCATGCCTGACAACGTCCTAATGAGACGACGGATGGTGTCTTGGGGGATCTCCTCACAGATCTGGAGCAGGGCATCACTGAGCTCCTGGACAGTCTGAGGTGTCGAATGGACCGAAACATAATGTCCCACCCAGATGTGTTCTATTGGATTGCAGCATAGAGTCTGACAATGGGTCAAAGGATCTCATCCCGATACTTAATGGCAGTCAAGGTGTCGTTGTCTAGCCTATAGATGTCTGTGCGTCCCTCCATGGATATGCCTCCCCAGACCAAACCGGTCATGCTGAATGATGCTATAGCAGCATAACGTTCTCCACAGCTTCTCCAGACTCTTTCACGTCTGTCACATGTGCTCAGGGTCAACCTGCTCTCGTCTGTGAAAAGCACAGGGCACCAGTGGTGGACCTGCCAATTCTGGTATTCTACGGCAAATGCCAGTCGAGTTCAACTGTGCCCACTAGAGGATTTTGGGAACCTCAGGCCACCCTCATGAAATCTGTTTCTGATTGTTTGGTCAGAAACATTCACACCAATGGCCTGCCTGCCAGCTGGAGGTCATTTTGTAGGCTCTGCCAATGCTCATCCTGTTCCTCCTTGCCCAAAGTCCTGCTGATGGGTTAAGGACCTTCTACGAGGAGCCCTGTCCAGCTCTCCTAGAGTAAGTGCCTGCCTCCTGGAATCTCCTCCATGCCCTTGACTGTGCTATGAGACACAGCAAACCTTCTGGCAATGGCATGAATTGATGTGCCAATTTGGAGAAGTTGGACTACCTGTGTCAGCTCTGTAGGGTCCAGGTATGGCCTCATGCTACCAGTAGTGACACTGACCATAGCCAAATGCAAAACAAGTGACAAAACAGATGAGGAGGGGAAAAATGTCCGTGGTTTCCCACCACCTGTTAAACCATTCATTCCTGTTTTGGGGGTCGTCTCATTGTTGCCCCTCTAGTGCCCCAAAGCCGCTGAAACTGATTAGCAACCCCCTCTGCTACTTCACTGACCAGATCAATAGCCCAGAAGTGCCATTGACGTGATGCTACACTCTCATTAAAAAGGGTTCCTTTCATTTTTTTGAGCAGTATGTAATGATGGGTATCTGGTTGCTGTGTAGTGAATCCCGGACAAGTGAAGTCCGCTGAACTTGTGTAAAATGTTGTTAGGTAAATCACTTTACACCTGACTGTTGGATGTATACATAAGGGACTGATAAGCTGCAGATATGGAAGTGTTGGCTTGGAATTTTCTCGCTATGTTATCTGTCGTCCATTATTTCGAGTGAAAGTTCACATTTGTGTTTTTTTTTTATGTATTTCACAGCCCAAACAGTTTAGAAAAATGATCCAGCAGACATTTCAGCAGTATGCCTCACTGAAGGAAGAGCAGTGCATTGTGAAATTCTTTGATACTTTTGCCAACTTCTCAAATTTTGATGAAGAGGTTTTCCCCTGTGAGCTTGCGGTGAGTTCTAGAAGGTTTCCATGTGTTTACATAAAGCAGGTATTTACTAAGGTTATCATCATTGGGTGCATTTACACTTTGGTTTACATACCATCAAACAATTAGACCTGATTTATTCAAGGTGACATTGGATGAGATAACCGAGGCCTGGGAGTGGATTGTGTTTTGAGGACTGTTTATAACTGAGGAAGGGAGGGAAGGCCGAGAGGAGGTTTATGTTTGCAACTCCTTGAAATGATCCAGTTGTGCGTATTGTGAAAGTGAAGATGAAGAGTTAGTCCTTGCTGCCTTCTTGAACATCAAATGAATATGGTACAGTGTTCAGAGTCTGCTTACATTGATTCAGTTGCAGTGTTACAACTATTCTGAAATGAAAGGCCAGGACCAGGAAAAGCCAAAAAACTCAATTCAAACAAAAAAGAAGAAAATTCATTTATTAATCTGTCAATTATTAAAGGAAATCCTGGGACGAGACTTTCTCGGAGATAATTTCAACTCCTGCGAGAGATATTTTCAGGCTCTGCGAGACAACCCTTTTTGTCAAGAGATTTTGTCAAGTCCCGCCCTCCTCCCAAACATTTACAACCACGCCCACGGTCGGTCCCCACACTTCTCATTCGTGTGAATGCTCTTGTCAGACACAGTTCCTGCGCTCTCAGCTTCAAGCGGAGTTGGAAATAAAAGACAAAGAAGTAGAAGACAAAGTAGAACGATGTGAAGAGGTTCAAAAACATTGGCGTGATACACATGCAGAGCAGGCTAGAGATTATGAAAGTACTAAAATTCAAAAGTCTCAAAAAACTGATACTAAAGACAAACAGACGGAAATTTTACTCAGTCAAACAACGGAACAGTGAAAAGTTTGAATATATTGTTCGGATTTAAACTTTAAATCAGACTTGTAGATCATCTAATTCATGTTGCCATCAGGGAAAAGTAGTGCTTCCTGACAATGAAGAGGCATATCTGCGAGAAATAAAAGATTTGTTGTTTGGTGAATGTGAAATCCACATACGTGAGCAGCAGAGACACAAAGTTGCTGGCGTGTAGTGCAGGCCGGGGGGATTAGCGAGCGAAGCGAGCAGGGGGCGAATCCCCCTAATATTAAATAAGAAAACTTCTGCAGTAATTAGGAAAACAAAAAGAAATAAACAGCAAAGGAATAATTACAACAGAAAGGAAATAAGTCTGAGATAAAAAACATTAATCAAAGTAAACACTAAGAGGCTAAACTCTTGAATTAACAATAAGGAAACCAACAAGGACAAATAAATGAAAAAACCTCTCTGAAATCAGAAACGTACGAAAGAGAAGATTAAACTAACCGAAACTCCAAAATAATAATGAATTCAGTATGGAATAATTTAGAAATAGAACAACAACAAAAGCATAAAATAAAAGAGCATGTCACCAAAATCAAAAGAGCAATCCAAGATGTGTAACTCAGAGAGGCAAGCAAAAATCAGTCATTCTTAACCATAAGTCTCCTAAGAGATACGCTAACCTGCTCAGTAACAGGATCAAATGACGTTCAAAAGCCAATGAAAACAGGAGCACAAAAAGGGCCTTAAACATGGCAGGACCCCGTGGCAAATGCCACAGCACTAAGGCGGTGGCAACCACAATCTTGTCTTGCCTCCCCTCAGTGGACTGACATGAAATCAAGGCAGCAGTGAGAGAAAGGTAACAGATAAAATGAAATTAGATTCAGTTGGATTAGACGTGCTTTATTTGTCCATAGAGGGAAATAAAAACATTACAGAATCTCAAGAAAAGGAAAAGTACGAGGGGGTACCCAAAAATAAACTGGAATTGAAAAGAAAATTGTTTTAATAATTTTTACTTCCTGAAACTTTAGTCTCCTTCAAAGTCCTCTCCATGTGAATGAATGCACCTGTCCCAACGGTTTTCCCAGTGGTGATAACATTTTTGTAATTGCTGAAGAAGAATGTTGTCCAAGGCGATTTTTCGCGATTTTTCTTTGACTTCCTCCGCGGTACAAAAACATTTTCCTTTGAGTTCTTTTTTTCATATGTGGAAAGAAAAGTGTTGTATTGCGTCAGCTTCTATCCATTGCAGTTGCAGTTTACTTTTTATTTTCCTCATATATTTGCCATATTTTTTATTTTTACCCCCCAACAGGACTAGCAGCACCATCACTTCATTGTCCTGTAAGACATGATAAAGATGCATTTATTGGAACTCAAAGCAGATTAATCATTTATTGAAATGCCTTTTCCAACGTATTTCCATATATTTTCAGATATCTCTGTGATAGAATATTATATTGTCATTTTAAAAACATTCTTGGATTCACTGATAGAGTAGATTCTTCATAAATCCAGCATCTTACCACCTCTGCACTGACAAGATTAGGAGAATATTGACTGTTTTGTTGTATTTCATTCATTAGCAAGAGTGGTGCATTGCAGTGGACCTCGTCATTGGACCCAAAGGAATTCGTCAACGAGTCAACAAGGACTCCACGGTGAGTGATAGATAGATAAGAAAAGCACTATGTACTAATATAATAAATATAAGGACTAATGACAATATAACAAGTTAAAATGACAAGGTGACCTTTAACAAGTGATATGATCATCTTATGGGATGGATGGATGGATGGATGGATGGATGGATGGATGGATGGATGGATGGATGGATGGATAGATAGATAGATACTTTATTAATCCCCAAGGGGAAATTCTCACTCTCAGTTTTTCCTTACAGACTGATGATAAGAAATTAGGAAAGATGAGGATTCATTGAGAGCTTGTGATGGGTGACATTGTATGATTTCCATCTAAATTTCTGAGCTGTAATTCACCCCGTCTAGCATTCAGCTTTCACTTTTCCGTCAAGCTACCTTATTGATGGCATTTGTTGACGGCTGGTTTTGGTCACTTGATTGTAGTTTGGCTTTTTCCCCATTAATACTTGACTGTGATTTCACGGGTGCTGTCAGGGTGACTGAAGATATTTTTACTTTAGTTTGGTGTAATTGTGAGAATTAACAGAACACAAAACCTAAAATCTTCTAAAATGACTGTTGTAGCTCAGCCTTCACAAGTCTCTTCCTCTTCTTGTACTTACTGAAACTGATCTTTTAATCAGCGTACAGTTTAAGTAACAACTCATCCAGGCTTTCAGAAAGTGACACCAGGCTCTAGACCTTAACATTAACTAGCGCAGGCTGCTACGTCTTCTCAGAGCATGAGGGTGGTCTTCCTTGTGAAGGTAAATGCAGCTGGATTACCCCTTGATGCAAACAAATTGCTGATGGCTCAGTTCATTTTTCTCTTTGGTGAGGTTTACTGCTGGAGTAAAACTGTCTGTGGGCAACATGTCCAATAAGCTGTCAATTTGGGTGGGGTGGGTGGTGCTGTTTGATAACCACCTAAAAGCTGAGCTCTATTCACCCTGACGTTAATGTTTGAATGCCGTTTAACATTTGGCTAATTAACCTGTGAGGCGCACTATATGCTGGCAAACCTCATGTTTGCAGATGGCCATCTTTTTGTAGACCTTTTGTTTTTTCTGTTCCAATGTTAAATCTAAAACCTGGAAATTTATGTCTTGTTTCTTGTAAAAACACATCTTTAATATTCTGTAATATCTACTCAAAGTGGGCTTTGCTTTGAACTAAAAGGCAAAGCTTGTGAAAATATTGTAAGACCCTTGCCTTGACTTGACTTATCGTTCCTTATATATACACTAGCGTGTAAGCCTGTGCTGTAAGAAGCTGGGGGTCCTATAAACTATTGAAATCTGCTGAAAAGTTATTGAAATGTAGAGATGTCAGGTAATTGAAAGGAACTACTCAGGGCGTTTCTCTGCTAGGAGGTTTTGTTTTGCTGACATGCTCGCATTGCTTGTGTTATTAGCGGCTAAGCAAGTTTTCTGTTTCCTCGGAGGTGGAGCCCTTACCCCGATATCAATGATCTGCTTTTTGCAACTGAGAGGATGTGGCGGAGGTTTGCCAACTGGCTGACCATGGCCAAGTAGTAACTAGCCAAATAATCAGATTGTGACTCCGACCTAAAGAATAGATCTACTCTATATATGTATATGTATAATATATATTTATATGTATATATATATATATATATGTATATGCGTGTATGTATATTTATGTATATATACAGTAATCCCTCGCTACTTCGAGGTTCACTTTTCGCGGATTCACGACTTTGCGGGTTTTTAAATACAAGTGATTGCCCGCCTATCGCAGAAGTTATGTTCCAGACCCATCAGCAACAGGAGAAAATCCGCGATATAGAAAGACCATATAAATAAACATTTTTATAGTTTAAGCCTTAAAATACCCATCCCACATGCTTTAAACACATGTAAACTTATAAAACACACTTTGTTAACACATATGATATGTGGATGTCAGGCTAAGGATATGAGTAACATCTCACTATTATAAAACATTTTAACTTCACGCAAGACAAGACAGTGAGACAGGAAAATACAAGGCTTTAAAATTATTGACACGCAGAGCGACAAGCAGCACAAAGCCAGCACAAAGTCCACTTCTCCTTAGCATTCATTCAGCTCCCCACCCCCTTGACAATGCGAAGTGGCAGGAGCGTACTGCGCCTCCGGGGAGGGGGGGGGGTTTGAGCGAACGTGTGTTCAGCCCTCACACACCCCCACTCCTCCTGATCCTTCCGAACACGCAGAGCGACAAGCAGTCATTTTGGCAGAAGCAGCACAAAGTCCATTTCTGCTCAGCGTGAGTTCAGCTGCCCCCCTTCACAAAGCGAGTGCAGACACATTGACGTCTGATCGCTGCGTGCAGTGTGCAGTGTTGGTCTGCGGTGTTTAAGAATGTAGAAAGTGTTTAAGAGCATAGGAAGTGTTTATAAGAGCGTGGGAAAGGTTAACAAGAGAGTGAGAAAGGTTTATAAGAGTGTGGGAAGGGTTTATAAAGCCTTAAAATATGTATAAATAATAAAATAAATACAGGTCGCTACTTCATGGATTTACACCTATCGCGGGGGGCTCTGGAACGTAACCCCCGCGATAGGTGAGGGATTACTGTATGTATGTATGTATGTATGTAAGTATGAGTATATATATATATATGTATGTATGTGTATATATATATATATATATATATATATATATATATATATATATATATATATATATATATATATATATATATATGTATATGTATGCATATATATATATGTGTGTGTGTGTATATATATATATATATATGTATGTATGTATGTATGTATGTGTATATATATATATATATATATATATATGTATATGTATGCATATATATATGTGTGTGTGTATATATATATGTATACATATACATTATATAATATAATATTATATATATATATATATATATAAAATCCATCCATCCATCCATCCATCCATCCATCCATTTTCCAACCCGCTGAATCCGAACACAGGGTCACGGGGGTCTGCTGGAGCCAATCCCAGCCAACACAGAGCACAAGGCAGGGAACCAATCCCGGGCAGGGTGCCAACCCACCGCAGTATATAAAATCCTAAGCCTAAAAATGCAACGATTTATTGTCACATTTTTTGTCATACTTTATATCGGCTTATTTTAAAACCCACATATATATGTTTGGTATCATTCTTTTCAGAGTTTATCGAACTTCAGTGTGATGTTGTTAGATGTTCAGATTCTTATTCCATTTTTAAATTATAAACTAAAATATCAAGAACTAACGTCCCAGTAGATGAGACATTGTGCCAAGAGATTTAACCACGCCCAGGACCGGAAATAAAAGACAAAGAGTAGGACAGCTGCTGGACAGGCTTTTAAATGTTTGAAGCGCCGCACGAGATGCAGCTGATCGAGCAAAGAGGAGGTAAAAAAAAACTATTTGTTTCCCATTGTGTCACCATTTAAGAGGGGGTGTTGGAGGAGCGACCACGTCTCCTTGGGGTGCGTTCAGCCCCCCTCTTCACAACATGAGTGGCAGACTGGCTGCATCTAGGGGTTGGGCATCGAAGGCACCAGAAGGGGTTGGGCACTAAAGGCCCCAGGGGGGCTTGCCCCTCTAGTGTAGATACTGTGTATTCATATATATATATATATATATATATATATATATATATATATATATAGTGTAATTTTGTGATTTTTAGGTTTCTATAATTGTAGGGTAGCTACAAGAAGATGTTAATGATTGTACGTGATAGTCAGTCAAAATGGAAGTGTTTGAAATCCATCTGCTAAAAACCTTTTGAGAGTTGACCTTGCTTCCTGTATTGTACATTTGTGTCTAAATTGATTTTACATTTTTAATGTTAAAGAATGTAAAACTAAAAAATAGCACATGCCTTGCTCCTAATTAACAATTAGGAAAACAAAGCTGTTGAACCATTCACCCGGTTTTTCTAAGAGCAGATGCTCCTTCTGCATTGCATGTCTTGCACTTCCATTTGAGTTTCAGTTCAATGACAGACCAATGTCTACGACTTATTTTTTTTTTCATGCATTATAAAGTTATATTTGAGGTTATATTTGAAGACTGACATAAACCTCCAGAGGACTGAGTTGTGTTTGTCTGAGCCGGAGTGTGTTATCGTTGGGAGTTTCCTGTTTGATTTCAGTTTTTTTTGCTGCTCTTTGGTATAGAATGCCTTGACCTGTACATCATCTAAGTAGGGGCTGCATGTGTTAGCGACCTGTTAGCTTCCATTCAGTTTGGACTTGTCTGTTTTTAAAATAATTTAACACATTTAAAGTAAAGAAGGAAAAAAAAGTCACACAATTGTAGAAAACAATAAAATGACTATTTTGGCAGGGCGGCACGTGGAGTTTGCATGTTCTCCCCATGTCTGCATGGGTTTCCTCCCACAGTCCAAAGACATTCAGGTTAGGTGCATTGGCAATCCTAAATTGTCCCCTAGTGTGTGCATGGTGTGTGTGTGTGCCCTGTGGTGGGCTGGCGCCCTGCCCAGGGTTTGTTTCCTGCCTTGCGCCCTGTGTTGGCTGGGATTGGCTCCAGCAGACCCCGTGACCCTGCAGTTAGAATATAGCGGGTTGGATGGATGGGTGGACTTTTTGGCATTTGTACTATCAGTGGAAATCCTGAAAATTTTGGGGTGTAAAGTTCTGAGTCCTGCCCAAACTGAAGTTGATCATCATTATTTTCTGTACACTTATTGTCAATAACTTTTGTTTTTTTTTTCTTGCAGCCCACATATTTAGCAGAGTTTAAACAAATTAGGAGCATATCCTGCACCTTACTAGAGGATGGGAGAGGCCTTGTGCATATGGATATAGCAGGAGCCAAGCAGGTAGGAACCAAGGCCTTTTCCATGTTTTTTATTGAATCTTTTTGGTATGTAAAGTTCAGATGTCATGTGATCAAATGTGGAAACAGTTCTGTATTGCTATGATGTATACCTTTGAATATTAAAATTGATACTAGTGAACATTTTTGACTGTATAAATTGGAAAGAGGAAATATCCGATGGGAGCTTATTTATAGCCATAAGCTTACTTGCATTTTGAGTATTGTAGCGTGACATGAAGAGAAACCAGAGTAGTACAAAAAATGTTTAGGGTACCAACCGGGTGACTGTTTTTACTAAGTAACTAAAAAGATGGCTTTATGGCCCAAAACAAGAACCAGAGAGAGGCATGGTTTGCCTTGACAGTGGATGCTTTGTTACTGGTAAGCGCTGGTTTGATGAGAAGCACCATGGGAGATGGAGTTCTGCTTCACAGCCCTGCTGGGTGCCATGGGTATTTTGGTTAATAGTGTGCATTTATTATAGTTATTGCTTGTTTATGGTGGTGGAGGTGCTTTGGGGCACTTTGAATAAGAAAATAAAAATACTTCTGGGTGCTTTTAAACCAGTGTCTGCATCTGTCTGTTGGGTTTCACGGGGCACAGCGCCGTCAAGCGTCCATTCATTGACACTGTATACCTTGTCATTCTTACTGACCCCAGCATTGGCTTAAACATGAAAAGAAGTGCCTCAGTACAAGGAACTGTCTAAGAACTGGTTTAGGACAAATGTGATGTTTCTGTACCATCCAAGCTGTTTTTTATATTATATTAATTATTTGAATAATAATTCATCTGTATAACTATTTAAACTTGTAAATTAAGGTAATTGTAAGAGGTATCTAACAGTAAGCAAAATGCATAGAGAAGGGACAAGTACATTTCAAAACAGAGGTTCACAGCAAATGTGAGAAATGTGAAGTCTTCCACATGAAAAGTATAAAGATTTGATATATTTACTCAGTGAGCGTTCTGAGACAGGCGAGAAGAAATCAGTGATAGTGGATGCCTCGCCATCTTTGGGATATGGTATACAGACGAGATTAGAACAGCTGGCTGCATGCTGGGCTATACATTAATAATAATAATTCTTTCCATTTTATATATCACTTTTCTCACTACTCAAAGTGCTCAGCAATTGCAGGTTAAGGGCCTTCCTTGCTCAAGGGCCCAACAGAGCAGAGTCCCTATTGGCATTTACGGGATTCAAACCGGCAACCTTCCGATTGCCAGTGCAGAGCCCCAGCCTCAGAGCCACCACTCTGCCTGATATACATACATTACAAGGACTGTGTGCTGTCTGAGTCAAGAAGGTCTAAACTTAAGTTCCTTAATGCCTTTGTTGTTATAGAAATGAGTAGCTGTAATACAGCAGTGCATTTTGGGATATCTGGTAGGAACTTCTTTTTTTTGAGTTTGCATTAACAACAACAACATTTATTTATTTAGCACAAAGAATGTAGCTCAAAGTGCTTCAAGGCATCTCACTGTCTCTTTTAACTTTTAGTTATAGCGGAACAAAATAAATGATACCGAGATATAACACATCTGCTGCACGTAGTGCAGTTTTTGTCTTCATCTCCATGTACACAAAATCCAACGTCTGTCTGTCTGCCTGTCTGCATTCGATGAGAGAACTACTTCACAGATTTAGATTGGGTTTTTTTCTCTAATTTCCTTGAACATTCCAGTTGATTTTGCGACTTCTCTCATCGCACTATGTATCATAGTTCGCTTGCAGTACCGATTTTATTTACGCGAATCCAAGAGAGACGCAGCGGGCTGAGGGCAGGGCCCTCCTCACTCACGCACCAGCCTCAGGGTGTATCTTACATCCGCTTAACTAGTGATCGAGAAAACTACTTAACGGATTTAGATTGGGTTTTTTTCTGGAATTTACTTGAACATTCTAGTTGATTTTACGGCTTCTCTCATCGTGCTAAGAATCACAGTTCGCTTGCAGTAGCGATATATTAGCGCTAATCTGAGAGAGAGGTTGCGGGCTGAGGGGAGGGGGAAGTGTGACGTCACGAGTGGGGAGCCGGGCAGGACCTCCCTCGCTGTCCCGTTTCACTACAATGTGGGCAGAGCTGCAGGAGAGGGCTAGAATTTCATAAATTAAACTGTAGAGCTGTAAGTAAACACTGCAGTGATCTAAATTACAAAGAGGTAAGCCATTCAGTTCAAGTCCGTTTTCAGCATTAGGGACATAGCTGTGTGCCTGGTGTCACACTACAGGACTTCAGGTCAGACAACTCGTCAAACTTAACAACTGCATTTGCACAGTTTCCTGTTGGGCCACAAGGTCAATTTTTGTAAGCCAATCAATATGGAGTATCTTTATCCTCTTTTTCCCTCTATTGTGGTACAGCAAAGACAAGCCTTCAAAATACACCTCTGTGCCAGTTCCAGAGTGCCACAAACCTCTCTTCTCTTTTCCTTCATTATTTGAGGCTCCCTCATTGCTCTACTTTTTCTTGTAGATTTGATTGGGCTCTTCTCAGTAAGTATTGTACTCCCACATGCACAGACGTCTTCCCCTGCAGTATGCAACAAAATCAAACCTGTGTGACATGACTCATCACAAGATGCCTTCCGTACTGAGTTGCTGAGGATGTCACAGTACTTGACTGGCAGCTACAGTACATCACCATGTAAATGAAGGTTATGACTGGAAAAGACATGCAATGTGACAAGAGGCTTAGCAGCAAATGTAATTTTAACCAGCTGTGCTACCCTTCTAAGTAATCAATGTAGGCCTGAGCGTTAACATTTTACAGTGCACCAAGCAATTTTGCATGTCTCTGTTATGTGCCATCTGGCATGGGATTCATAAAAGCAGTGTTAATGTTTGTGATATGCGTGATATGCCATCTGTTGGAATGAAAAAATGCAGTGCATTGTATTACTACAAATGTTTGTGATGCGCCCTCTGTTGGAATGATAAACACACAGACAATTATCCTTTTATTAAAGTGAACTAGCCTAAGACAGGTTGAAATCTTAAGTAATCAACATAGACCTCAGAATTAATGCTTGCAGTGCATCTGTATTGAATTTGTCATTTCAACAGAGGGCACATCACAAACATTTGCAGTAATAAAATGCATTACTACAAATGTTTGGGATGAGCCATTTGTTGGAATGACAAATGCAATGCATATATTTCTGCCATATGCTATTTGGTGTGGGATTTGTAAAAAGCAGTGTTAATGTTTGCGATGCACCGTCTGTTGGAATGAAAAAATGCAGTGCGTTGTATTACTACAAATGTTTGTGATGCGCCCTCTGTTGGAATGACAGACACACAGACACTTATCCTTTTATTAAGGTGGACTAGCCTAAGACAGGTTGAAAACTAAGGAATCAACTTAGACTTCAGTGATAATGCTTGCTGTGCACCATATATTGTAATGTATTTTGCAATGCTTTTAGTAATAAAATTCATTGCATTTGTCATTCCAACTGATGGGGCATCACAAACATTTGCAGTAATAAAATGCATTACTACAAATATTTGTGATGTGCCATCTGTTGAAATTATAAATGCAATTCATTTTCTGATTACGTTGGAATGATGCACACAAACACTAATCCTTTTATTAAGGTGGACTAGTCTAAGATGGGTTGAAATCTTAAGTAATCAACATAGACCTCAGCGTTAATGCTTTCAGTGCACCATCTATTGGAATGTATTTTGCAATGTATGTCATTTCAGCAGTTATTATTTACAGTAATAAAATGCATTACTACAAATGTTTGGGATGAGCCATTTGTTGGAATGACAAATGCAATGCATATTGTAACAATCTGGGAAAGAAATTGTGCCACTGAGGCAGTTTGTTCTAAAATTAAAAAAAAAAAAAAGAGGGGCGGGCAGAGACACAACTGCCACTCTTAATAAGCAGCCTCTGGGGTGCTGGGGAGGAGGGACTTTTGAAAAAGGAGGTTCAGGTAAAAGAAGAGGGTGTGTAGCTCGTGGGGTGGGTTGGTTTTTGAGTTTCAGTGTGCTTATGGTTTGTCCTGACTACGTTGTTTTTAGGCTCGTGAGGTCAGAAGAAAATAAATAAAACCATTGATTAGTTTTTTTGGACAATTACCATCATTGCTTGCGAGATTTATTTACCCGCCTGGGAAGGGATATTACAATATATTTCTGCCATATGCTATTTGGTGTGGGATTTGTAAAAGCAGTATTAATATTTGTGATGCGACATCTGTTGGAATGGCCAAGACAGAGCAACTGGACAGACACACAGACAGACACTTATCCTCTCATTAAGGTGGATACTACTTCACCCACAGAATTTTAATTGCATGCTATAGTAATATATATAAAATCTGCCATAAACCTTTAAATATTTTAGTTAAAATTACACATTGTCCTTATTTTATCTGTCTGTTTTATCTGAATATAAATGGCTGTAGTTTCAATATACGCATGTGCCTGAGTAGAGTCTGTGCTCGGTTCTTCTGTGTGTTGGCTTGCCTTATGTTTTTAGCTCAGTTTTCCTTCATGTCTCCCTTCTGGTGTTCTTTTCTAATTCTCATAAATGAAAACCCAGTAGAGAGCTGAACTGTCTGACATCCTCAGGTCTCAATCCCCTGCTGCCTTTAGCATTCATTCAGGATGAAGCTGATGGAATGAAATGAAGGCCAAGAGAATCAGAGGTTGGATGACGTATGTGGAAACTCTTTGCAGGGCTGTTCAAAGCCGGCACATCAGTGATGGAGTTGAGTGGAAAGTGTTGTGCTTGTGTTGAGGGTGTGAGAGAAGGTGTCAGATTCTGTGCTGACTTGCGTCTGTGGTGTAGCCGTTTTGGAGAAAGCACCGAAGTACTGCTAATTTGGTGACACGTTGAGCACAAAAGAAGACAGCAACAGACCTCTCATAGCCTCAGGACAACAGAGACCCTTATTCTCCAACAGCCCACTGAGTGCCGATTTAAGGCAAACACACTTTGTTATATTCATCAGATTAAGGAAGAAGACTTGCAGGGTTAGGGTACAACAGCTGGTGGGTGAGCACTGCGTCTCAAAGTTGGTACTTCTCATTTTTAAAGACCAGATGGAAGTGAACAGAGGGTGTGGGGTGATAAATGGGTTAAGATTTTAATGGTTTTATGTCTGCAAAAGCAGAATGAATTCACAGTGCCGAGACGGCGACCAGTGATTTTAAAAGCCGTGCCCAGAACTTTCTCTAACGTCCTTCTCCCTTTGGCAGGGAGTTTGCCATACTAAACTATCATGGAGCAGGTCAGAGCACTTTGTGTAACTGACCTGCAGAAGAGGGTTGCCTGAACCTCTTTAACTAACTCACAAGCAATATGTTTTTTTTTTTTTTTGATGTGACTAGGGGGCTTTGGCCCCTGCTCATTTCGCTTGCCCACCCCCTCTCCCCCTCCAAGGGGGTGCACTAAGCTTCTGCCACTTTGCGTCCCTGCCGCTCTCGTTGTGAAGGGGGGCTGAACGCACGCTAAGGAGATGCAGACGGATCAGCTGCTGCCGAGCTGCATGATCTGCTTGTCACGCTGCGCGTCGATCATTTAAAAGCCTGTACAGCAGCTGTCCTTCTGTCTCACTGAGAGACAAGGCACGGGTTTTGCTTCCTGAGGTTGTAATGTCTAGTCTCGCATGACATCAAAGTGTCTCTCCATGATGAGCATGTCTTGACCCAAGATTTTTTTATTATAATAGATAGATATACTTTTATTAATCCCTTAGAGGAAATTGTCTTTTCGCAGGAGTGCAAGGTCAGTCTTTGTACAGCACCCCCTAGAGCAATTTTCCGGGTTAAGGGCCTTGTCCATCCATCCATCCATTTTCCAACCCGCTGAATCCGAACACAGGGTCACGGGGGTCCGCTGGAGCCAATCCCAGCCAACACAGGGCACAAGGCAGGAACCAATCCCAGGCAGGGTGCCAACCCACCGCAGTAAGGGCCTTGTTCAAAGGCCAAATCCTCGGGGATTGATATCTATCTATCAATCAATCAAATGGAGTCTCTTCTGGCAGTAATGGGATTTGGACTGGTAACCTTCCAGATACCAGTGCACTCTGCACCCCAGTGGCCTCTGGTTAGCTTTTTTGATCATGATGCATGTGCCAGCTTCAGTGGCGTCGCTGGGGGACAGCCTTCCAGGGTTTTAGCCCCTGGCCTCTGGCATCCAGTTCCAGATGTTTGAAAAGCCCAGGCCCCTGCTTTACCTCCATTTTGACCTGCATGGACAACTTCCCGAAAACCCCAACTGCTCTTCAACTGTGTAAAAACCCATTTGGGACCTTAAGAACCCCCTTCACCCCCCTACTCTTCAAGTGTGTGAAACTTCATTGGGGAACCCCCCACTCTCAACCCTCTCATGGGGGACTAACATCCCACACCCGCACATGCAAGTGTTCATTGCCCCACAGGGGGACACCATCATCAAACAGCACCCCCCCCCCCTCTTCAAGTGAACTGTGGTGTGTGGCCAGCTAAATATTCTGGCCCTCACCCCCAGGCCACTAGGTGGAGCTCTCCCAACAGTGTGGACGTTCCCTGATTTCCAGCAGGGCCTCATGGACTATGTAGTTTATATGCACAGCCCTGCTGGATACCATGGGGACCACCAGGAGTCGCTGTGGGGAGGCTGCCAGACTCTTACTTGCCCTATAACTTGGAGGTGCGTCATGATCACGTGACAAAGAGGAAATGACGTGCTTCCGGCTTGAAGAAAGGAGCTTTTTATCCGACCCAGAAGTGTTCATGATCACATGGACAGAAGGGAGAAACACTTCCGTGTCAGGGGGTATAAAGGACTCATGGGTAAGCCCAGACATTGAGCTGAGCTGGGAGGAAGGGTGACAAAGTGTCTGGGAGTGTGGAGGATTGATTAGAGTATTGTTTATTGATTTATGAGAATTGTGGAGTGCAGGGTGCTTTGTGCACGTTATTGTTCCAATAAAAGTAATATTTGGACTTTTACCTGGTGTCTGGAGTTGAGTCAGAGGGTTCAAGAGGATGGCAAGGGCCTTAATCTGTCACAGAACAAAGACCCAGGATGGACAAGCTTGTAGGACTAACAGCATTTTCGGGGGGCGCTAAGCTCCTAATAAGTGTTAAAGCTAGTGACACTCCTAGTCGGCCTCCTGTCTTGTGGTGGCCTTAGTCTAACAGAGCCAGACGTATAATAAATGGACAGCCAGGAGTGAATGGTGCTTAAAGGTGGATGGGGACGATTAGACCGTCCACTCAGTGTAAAAATTCGAAACCAATCCAATGCCTCAAGATGGCGGCGCACAGAGTGGGGGGGTGGAGATTTAAACAGTAACAAGTAACGCTGCTCTTTTTAAACTGACAGCAAACCTGAGCTCATGATGGATGAACTTTCTATGGCTAAAAAAAAGCTTCTAAAATGTAAATGTGTGTCACGTGTGTGGAGAACACCTGACGTGTGTTCAAAATAAGCAAAACCTGTTGCAAAGGAAAAAACCTCTCTGTAAAACCAAATCATATTTTGTTCGTTGGCCATTGGTAAAAGTGTCAGGTTGAAAGAAACGGCATCTGTGTCTGCAAAAAAGATGAACTGCGAAATATCCATTTGAACTAAATGGTGTGACTGGCACCCTGTCCAGGGATTGTTCCTGCCTTGTGCCCAATGATAGGCTCCAGCTGCCATGTGACCCCTGGATAAGCGGATTAACATAATGAATAAATGGATGGGCTAAGCAGTGTGCCATCACAGCCACTTAAACGGTGGTGAAAAGAACTGACATTAAGTAAGCTGTAAAAGAAGAGCTTCAGGAAATGTCATTTTCACTTGTCAGTGCACCCGAAGCTGTAAATGTGTCCAACGAGGCGGACTCGACTCAAGCAAAACCACAGACATAGCTGCATAGCACCCGACCTCTCACTGCACATCTACACGACTAATTAGAGTAAGTAACATAACTGTCTAACTGAAAATGCAAAACATGGCCTTACCTGAATGTGGTTGTATTTTAACATGTAGTACAGGGGTCCTCAGTCACGGTCCTGGAGGGCCGCAGTGACTCTAGGTTTTCATTCCAGCTAGTGTCCTAATTAGAACTCAGTCTTTGCTGATAATGATATGTTTGTGTTTAACTCTATGCCTTGTTAGTGCTTTCATTCATCAAATACAAATTTTAGTTACCGTATTTTTTGCTCCTTAACACACACCCGACCATTAGACGCACCTAGGTTTAGATGAGGAAAATATTCTGATCCAAATGGTGTACTAATATATTTAATAAAATATAGCAGAATAATATTTCAACCATGTAAAGTCAACAGCAATATTAATAAAGAATGGGACCAAAACATCCTCTGAGAACAGCTCCTCCCCACCATCCAACAACAGTTTGGTGACCAACATGATGGAGCACCGGGCGATAAAGCAAAAGTGAGAACTAAGTGGCTCGGGGAACAAAACATCAAAATTTGGGGTTCATGACTAGGAAACTCCCCAGACCTTAATCCCATTGAGAACTTGTAGTCAATCCTCAAGAGGCGGGTGGACAAACAAAAACCCACCAATTCTGATTCTACAAGAATGGGCAGCTGCCATCAGTCAGGATTGGGCCCAGAAGTTGATTGACAGACAGCCTGCCAGGGCGAATTGCAGAGGTCTTGAAAAAGAAAGAAGGGCCAACTCTGCAAATATGGACTCTGCGCATAAACTGAATGGAATTGTCAATAAAAACCTCTGAAACTTATGAAATGCTTGTAATTTTACATCAGTACACCATAAAAACATCTGACAAAAAGATCTAAAAACACTGAAGCAGAAAACTTTGCGAAAACCAATACTGGGGTCATTCTCAAAACTTTTGGCCACCACTGTACTCTTTCCATTTCTTGATGATTGATGTCACTAGATAGTCAATGGCTTATCTATTTTTATTGTTTCCGTCTTCTGACTTGTGTGTTTAATGGAGTTGCTTGTTGTGCTCTTCTGTCTTCATTGTGTAGATTTGGCCACCATGCTGTAATTTTTAAGAGACTCATATTCACAGAGATGTATTTTCATTTTGACGTTAAGGAGTCTTTTTCTGTTGATCAGTGTCACAAACGGCAAATTAAATCCACTTTGATTCAATGTTGTTCAAGAATAAAATGTGAAACCTCTAAGGGTGGAATTCTTTTTATATGCCCAGTATGTCTCCCTTTTAGGTGAAGCAAGAAGTAAAATTATAAGGCATGTGTAAGGAATTTCATTGAGGGAGTGAGAAAGATGAGTGCAGTGTCTTTGAGATGAGGAGATTATTGGAGTGAGAGCAGAGATACCCTTTGATGGACACAATGGGGGGTGACGACAAGAACTTGGAGATGATGGTCACCTTCAGAAGACTGTATGTCACCACTCTAAGGATGATGCGCATGTCTATGAAAAGAATTTGATGGCAGAAGCCATTAAGCTGTTGTTGTTGTTATGGCTGCTTAAAAGGGACTTACTGCAGTGTAATTTGGCAACTGTACACCAACTAAGATTTACGTCTTTAACTAAATCCCCTCTTTAAAATTGTGCAAATTGAAGCCTGTTCTGATTAAACTCGCCTAATCCTAATGTGTTGTGAAGCATAGCAGAGCACAGGGTTTTTCAGATTTGTCCTTTCCCTTAAAGGCCCTCGCCAGCTAAATGGCTTCCCTTGATATTTCTTAACTTCATATTTCTAGTGTCTCAAGGCTTACCAGCTCTTTGTCATTTTGAATCCTTCAACTTCTGCTTTGTTGTTCATTTTTAAGTCTGTTTCTGTCTTTTTTTTTTTGCTTTAGTGCACTTTAGCAATTTATTGAGCTCGGACAAATTATGCAGGATCATTAGGAAAAGTACATAATTCTGAACTAGAGTGCATCATACTGGAACCACACAAAATAAAACACATTCACTTCACCTCACCACAAGTTATTCTCCTCATATTTTTGTTGCTGTGGGGTTTCACTTTGAGTGGAAATCTGCTGAGTGGTTTTTCAAATCTGCACAAAATCAGCTGATGCTCAAAAGCTTTGACCTAATCTGCGTGGCTTATTTGCTCCTGATGGTCAAGTATTTGTTCAATGCTCATGTGTGGGTGGTCTTACAAGTCTAATCTGCGTTTCAATTCCCACTGACCAATCAGGATGAGAATACATGTCTAAATGTTTTTGAAAGCAAGTGGAGGACCAATTGGTTGTATGAGAGACCATTAGGTCCTTAATATAAATATAGATAGATAGATAGATAGATAGATAGATAGATAGATAGATAGATAGATAGATAGATAGATAGATAGATAGATAGATAGATAGATAGATAGATAGATAGATAGATAGATAGATAGATAGATAGATAGATAGATAGATACTTTATTAATCCCGATGGGAAATTCACAATATATGCCGTAAATATAACAGCAGGTCATGTCACTTACAGAAATTCAGAGATGATTCTGCATTTAGGGGGTGTATTAATAAAGGGGATGGGACAGAGGAGAAGAGTCAGGGGAGAACTTTGTTTCTTGGTGCAAAGAGAATTATCTGCATCCAAACATCAGCAAAACTAAAGAGCTGCTTATTGACTTTCACCGCACCAAAGAGCCTCAATGTCCGGACACTATTCAAGGTGGGGGTGCAGATGTGGTCCACTCCTACAAGTACTTGGGGGGTCCACATTAATGACAAGTTGGACTGGTCTCAGAACACAGAGGAACTACAAAAGAAAGAGTGGAGCATGGGCTCTCTTTTTCCTTTGGAGACTTTAATGTGGGAAGTGACACCTTCTACCACTCTGTGATGGCCACTGTGTTGTGATGGGCTGGTGACATCACTTCAAGAGAGGCCAACCGAATTAACAAGCTCATTAGATGGATGGATAGACAGACAGACAGACAGACAGACAGACAGACAGACAGACAGACAGACAGACACATAGATAGGCACTATAAAATTAATAGATAGATAGACAGACATAGGTGCTATATAATTAATAGATAGATAGACAGACAGAAAGGAATTATGTAATTAATAGTCAGATAGATAGATATGAAAGGCACTATATTATAGATAGATAGATAGATAGATAGATAGATAGATAGATAGATAGATAGATAGATAGATAGATAGATAGATAGATAGATAGATAGATAGATAGATAGATAGATAGATAGATAGATAGATAGATACTTTATTAATCCCAAGGGGAAATTCCCATACTCCAGCAGCATACTGATAAAGAACAATATTAAATTAAAGAGTAATAACAAGGCAGGTATACAGACAGACAATAACTTTGTATAATTTTAACGTTTACCCCACCGGGTGGAATTGAAGAGTCGCATAGTTTGGTGGAGGTACAATCTCCTCAGTCTGTCAGTGGAGCAGGACAGTGACAGCAGTCTGTCGCTGAAGCTGCTCCTCTGTTTGGAGATGATCCCGTTCAGTGGATGCAGTGGATTCTCCATGATTGACAGGAGTCTGCTCAGCGCCTGTCGCTCTGCCACGGATGTCAAACTGTTCAGCTCCGTGCTTACAATAGAGCCTGCCTTCCTCACCAGTTTGTCCAGGCGTGAGGCGTCCCTCTTCTTTATGTTGCTTCCCCAGCACACCACTGCGTAGAAGAGGGCGCTCGCCACAACCGTCTGATAGAACATCTGCAGCATCTTATTGCAGATGTTGAAGGACACCAGCCTTCTAAGGAAGTATAGTTGGCTCTGTCGTCTCTTACACAGCGCATCAGTATTGGCAGTCCAGTCCAATTTATCATCCAGCTGCACTCCCAGGTATTTATAGGTTTGCACCCTCTGCACACAGTCACCTCTGATGATCACTGGGTCCATGAGGGGTCTGGTTCTCCTAAAATCCACCACCAGCTCTTTGGTTTTGCTGGTGTTCAGTTGTAGATAGATAGATAGATAGATAGATAGATAGATAGATAGATAGATAGATAGATAGATAGATAGATAGATAGATAGATAGATAGATAGATAGATAGATAGATAGATAGATAGATAGATAGATAGATAGATAGATAGATAGATAGATAGATAGATAGATAGATAGCAGGGAAGGTCAGAGAGAGAGAGAAAAGCAAACAATCAAAAACTGACAGATGCTGTTTGGACTTTTAAGTCTACAAAGTACTGCGTGGATCGCGCGATAGATCAGCCGCAAGTAATCCCAGAAAGCAGAGGAGCAATGTGAAGGTAGTCATTCAGCATCTTTTTTTAAACTTGTAAGGGGTGCAATCAGCCCCCCAGCTCACAATATATAGGAAAGGTTCTATGTAAGACATATATATATAGAAAAGGCAATATAATACATGCATGTGAAAGGCGCTGTATAACAGATAGATATACATGTATGACAGAGACTATAAAATAGATAAGAAAGGAACTCTATAATCTATAGATAGACAGGAAAGGCACTATATAACACATAGATAGATATGAAAGGCACTGTATTATAGATAGAGTGAGAAGCATGATAGATAGATATACACAGAGCATTATCTCTCTCAGAGTGCTGGATGGCGGCCCCCAAGGGGTTGCAACAGTGCCTTTGGATTCCCACAGGGCTTCATGAGAGTTGGAGTTTAACACAGCCCTGTTGAGTTCCATGGGTGCCACCAAGGGGTGTTGCAAGGAATATAGAGCCCTTCTTTGTTGGGCTTCCAAAGTGCTTTGATGCTAATGGTAGTGGATAGATGAAGAAGGATAGACAGACAGACAGACAGACAGACAGACAGACAGACAGACAGACAGACAGACAGACAGACAGACAGACAGACAGACAGACAGACAGATAGATAGATAGATAGATAGATAGATAGATAGATAGATAGATAGATAGATAGATAGATAGATAGACCCTTGACTTGGTGATATTTCTTCCATTATATTTCTATTTTCTATATTGTGATCAGGTCTTCAAAGAAGAAGTACCATAAGACATTGCCCAGTAGGTACAATCTGGAAATTTGAAGTGTCCCTGATGCTGTTCATTGGATCACTTATCATAGGCATGATTTTTGATCGCTCATTCAAACTGAGTAAAATATGTGGTCAACTGTGATTTTTTTCCAGCTGAGAAAGGCCTGTATTTCCTTCAGTGATCTTGAAAGGCCATCTATGCTTTTATAACATCACACTATTGCTACTCTCTGTATTTATTGTCACACATGTGTATCTGTGGATTCTCCTCCTGACTCATCTTGGGTAAGTAGTCCCACCCCAGGGCTAGAGGGGGAGCTGTTGCTAACGATATTATCTCACTGAGAAGATGCCCAGTGAGGGTAATTGACTCCACTCCTTTCGGTCGAAGGAGTATAAAGATGAGACACTCACAGAAGGTGGCTTGTCATTATGGACTCCCACTTCTCCAAATCAGACCTAATCTGTTATTGTGCCATTTTGAGACATTTTTGTTTAATACATCAGTTGTTACTAAACCGGATGACCCGGTTGGCACTCCAAAATTGGAACATTAGAACAATCTGGATGAGAACAGGCCATTTAGCCCAACAAAACTCAACAGTCCTTTCCACTTAACTCTTCAAAATACAGTGGAACCTCGGTTCACGACCATAATTCGTTCCAAAACTCTGGTTGTAAACCGATTTGGCCGTGAACCGAAGCAATTACCCCCATAGGATTGTATGTAAGTACAAATAATCCGTTCCAGACCATACAAATTGTATGTAAATATTTTTTTTTAAGTTTTTAAGCACAAATATAGTTAATTAAACCATTTAATGCACAGCATAACAGTAAACTAAATGTAAAAACATTGAATAACACTGAGAAAACCTTGAACAACAGAGAAAACTAACACTGCAATAGTTCGTGCTATAGCACTACCAACCACTGGCTAAAAACACTTTTTTTAATGAGTTTTAAGCACAGGGAAAAAAATGAACATTTGAAAAAATCCGTAATTTAATAAACCACCAAGAAAAGTAACATTGCAACAATGCACACTACGAACGGATCGCTGTAAACAGAAGTGAACACAAAATCAAGCCCAGTGCATTCTTTAACTGCCTTCTCTACTTTATGCGTCCAGCCCCCTCTCTCGTGCTGCCTGTGTGTCTGCGTTTCTCTCTCTCACGCTGCCTGTGTGTGTGTGTGTGTGTGTGTGTGTGTGTCGCCCTCTCTCGCTGTCTCTCTCTTGCTCGCTGCACAGGAAATGCACAGGGAGAGACTGAACATGTACAAACCGAAAGGGAAACTGGCTTGTTCGTATACCGAGTGTATGGTCGTGAACCGAGGCAAAAGTTTGGCGAATGTTTTGGTCGTAAACCGATTTGTACATGTACCGAGACGTTTGTGACGATCGAGAAAGACAGTTAGTGCACCTCGCCACCCCCTGGTCTGGCATGAAATACTGTTGCTCAGGCCCTTTAGCTGCCTCCTATTCGCACGTGTGTGACATGCTTCTATGTCCTTTCTGTACCCCGGAGATCAAACTGCAGACAGTACTCCAGATGAGGCCTCACCAGCGCATTATAAAGCTTCAGCCTAACATCCTTGGATTTGTACTGTACACATCAGGGCACTATATATAGTTTAACATTCAAAAAAATGGCCTTTTGGTTTTTCCTGGGCTTTTTCAAGTAGTTTATAATTTGTTTTGGAGCCGCGATGCCCAGGATAATGTGAGAAGATATGTGAGCAACAGACGTAACAAGGTGAGTGACCCTCAGCCTGTGAACAAACAAGTGCACCTCACTGCAGCCTGTGGATGAGCCGTGGCGTATTTAGAAGACTGGCATGAAGACAGCTGACTCGCTTCCATGGGCTTCAATAACCTGATTATTCACAGAAGTCTGATTACTTAAATGCCGTGTAAACTCTTATTCTGATTAGAGAAATCAGGTTATTGTCCTTGGAACAACCTGAGTAACTTACTGTAGATTTCTATGCAAATAATCTGATTAGGTGGTCATGTAAACCTTTAGGATCTTGTAGTCTGCGCATGTCCATTGCACTCTGTCAGCCTGCACACAGGTAGAAGAGTCCACAAGAATATGTTTCCAGAGGTCAGCCTTATGGCTGAAATAATCTATCTCAGTAATTCAGAAATCACTTACATTTATGTTGATGACCTGAATGTACAGTTCTAAGCTCAGCAACACAATCTCGAGCAGTACATTAAAGGAATGCATGTTATGTAATGCAATTACTTTTTAAAGTAACAAGTAACTTAATGCAATACTTATCTTGTTGAAGTAAAAATACCCTGATTATTCTTATTCCAGCATTACTGGATGCAAGACGCACAGTCATTTGTAGGCCTCATTCACACAGCCAAACAGAAAAGAGTTTGCTGCATGCCATCCAGTAATGAATAAAGCGTCAGTTTGGATAAACATATGTCTAAAACGCAAGAAAATGATCACAGGCATCATGCTTATGCTCTTTTTTTTTTGTGCAGTTTAATAACATTCAAATGTTTTGCCAAAGAACTCAATAAGATTACATGTGTAAAGGTGAATTATTAAGATTGCAGGTTTCTGTTATGTGTGTGCATGTAAAAGTGTATGAAATCGGCAGCATCATCTGTGGAATTGTGTGTCAACAATGTCCTGCTCCGCCCCAAATGTGCAGCCCCACCCCATTCTGCAGGCTAAAGTGAGGTGTATTTGGAACGACTGCATAGGTCATTGGCTGTTGCCGCAAGCTGTGCTCCTTCATATATGGATGTTGGTTCTTCATACAGTCTATACAAATATTTATAAAGCAGGTGAAGCCTGACTAAGTAAAGCATTGTGCATATTTGTATAGCCCTGTTGTTTTCTCGTTTAATATTGCAGTAACAAATATGTTCGGTAAAATGTATCGGAGTAAAAATAGCCACTTTCATTTCAAAATGTAGCGATGTAAAAGTAGACAAAAGAAATCTTATACTGAAGTAAAGGCCAAAATTAACCAAGGCTGAGGATATCTCAGAACAAAGTGAGAGGGGAAATGTAAAACCGCTGGCAGCAAATATCAAGAACAAAGTTCCTTCTGTTTAAGAAATATTTTCAGAAATGAAAAGGGAATCAAGATAGTTTTCCAACAGAAGGTGAACCTGAAGAAAACAAAGCCAAGTCCACAATCCAAAGCCAAAATCCAAAGTCCAAAGCAGCTGTGGAATACCGGGGGCGTACAGCTCCCCAAACCCGGACACAGACAGGCACAAGGTAACACAGGTTTATTTCTCGTGGGGCAGCGCTTTTCCCCTCTCCCCACTACAACAGCACCAGCAGTAATGTTCAGTCCCTTCTTCTTTCTTTTTCTCCTCCTTTCTCTCTGCCTCCACTCCTCTCCCAGTAAGCTTTGTCCTCCACCTCCCGACTCTGGCTTCCCGAATGGAGTGAGGTGGCTCCTTTTATTCAGCTCCAGGTGGCTCATCAGTATTACCTGGAATCACTCCCAGGTGTGGTGGAAGTTCACTATAGGGCTCTGCACCTCCCCCTGGTGGACCCCATGGAACCCACCAGGGCTGCACCAAACTCCAGCTCCCAGCGTGCCCTGTGATGCCACAGCCCTTCAGGAGAGCTGCACTCTTGTGTCCCAGGGGAGGTATATCTCCCTGGGCCCTTCAATTCCATTGGGGTCCTGGCCAGGTGATACATGTGGCTGCCTGTCACACAGCCTTCATAAACTAGAAAATCAAAAAGGTCCTCAGAATAATAAAGAAGTGATTAAAATCCCCCCCCCCCAAAAAAAAAAAAACATGGGAGAGACAAGCGAGCAGGAGCATATCCATATGCCTCAGCGCTAGCAGTTTTCGTGGGCTTGTGTCGGCTCTAGGGGTGACCTCACAGCTGCAGTGTCAGGAGGCCCTGCCTCCTTAGGCTCAACACAGGGTGGTCAAGAAACCTAATACAAAACTATTAAATACAGAATAAACAATAAAAAGTAATCCACATAACAATATCCATTTAGAAATTGTAAAATATTAACAGAAAGAAAACAAAAACAGAATTTACAAATAAATATTTAATAGACCAATAAAAGAAAAGGCACTTGAACCTGGGATGAAACCCCGGCGTTTCCGTATGATGATCACCCAGTGTTTCTTGCGTCTATGCAGATGTCGTGTTTTGTTCATCTGTTTCTTGATATCAGAATTTGGATTCATTGTAAGGAACAGCAGTGAGCAGAAATGACAGAATATCCTTTGAAGAAAGAACAATGACGGAAACGATTACAAATCAGAGTACTTTATAAAGACGTCTCAGAGACGCACTGCATTGAACACAGAAGCAAAAACACACAAAGCCTTGTCAGTGAGATGGCAGACTTAACCTTTGATTAGAACCTTGAACAAAATTAAAAAAAAATAAAATCCCAGCAGCTGAAAAGTGAAGTTAGTAACCTCACACTATAAGGAACACATTTGTCTGGTTCATTTATTTAAACATCTTGAATGACTGGCTGGTGACTTGCATGATGGATAGCGGTGATTCTGGTGCAGCGTGTTCTTGATATTCTCTTATGGAGTTTTGCTTGTAGGGATTGCCCTGTCTTTCCTTAGAAGATGAGAATGTGTCTTTGGTACAGCCCCCCACCTTCGACACCCACTGCTATTAAATCTTAATAGAGGATAATCATCAGTGTACAGCAGTTGTTTTTTTCAAGTGTTTCCAAATCATTTAAAAGGCAGCTACCAGAAACAAGTGTCTTCTTTTTAAAAGTTTTAGTGAAATTGAAAGCAAACAGTTCACTCAAAACACAAATAACAAAAATAATAAAAATAATTAATTACATTTATATAGGAATTCCTGCGGTGGGCTGGCGACCTGCCTGGGGTTTGTTTCCTGCCTTGCGCCCTGTGTTGGCTGGGATTAGCTCCAGCAGACCCCCGTGTCCCTGTAGTTAGGATATAACGTGTTGGATAATGGATGGATGGATGGATAGATAGCAATTTCTTTGCAGCCTTTGTCGATTTTCATAAAGCGTTGATCGCGCTGCCCTGTGGGACATCCTGAGACTTTGAAGGATTCCCCCCAGGGTTGCTGGATATCATGGCTGGCCTGTACACTGGTATTGTGAGTGCTGTGCAGAGTGGAGACAGACCCTTTGTGTTTTTCCCAGTTGATTCTGGGGTTTGTCAGGGGTCTGCTCTGCTCCTACTCTGTTCAATGCTTGTATGGACTGGGTGTTGGGCAGGGTCGTGGGGTCCAGCAGCTGGGGGGCATCTGTTGGTGAAGAAAGATTCACAGATCTTGACTTTGCTGACGATGCTGTGATCTTCAATGGAAGCTCTGATCGGGGGTCTCGAGAGACTGAGTGAGGGGTCTGAGTGTCTGGACTTGTGAGGGTCCTGATAAAAACCAAGAGCCAGGCCTTTAATGACGAACAATCAGCAGTGTATCTGTTTGCGGAGAGTGTCGACTTCGTCGAGAGGTTTACTTACCTCAGCAGTGACATTCATGTGACTCTGGTGACTCTTCCTATGAAGTCAGTAGACAGATTGGGAGAGCATGGGGGGGTCATGAGGTTGCTGGAAAGGGGTGTGTGGCGCTCCTGATATCTATGCAAAAGGACAAAGGTCCAAGTCTTTAGAGTCCTGGTGCTTCCTGTCTTGCTATATTGTTGCCAGACATGGACAGTATCCAGTGACCTGAGATGAAGGCTGGACTCCTTCATGTGTGTCTCTCCGGAAAATCCTTGGGTACCACTGGTTTGACTTTGTGTTGCTCATGGAGTCCCGAATGAGGCACATGACCTGCATTGTGAGGGAGCGTCAGTTCCGGCACTACGGCCATGTGGCGTGTTTCCCTGAGGGTGATCCGGCTCATAAGATCCTCATTGTTGGGGACCCGAGTGACTGGACCAGGCCAAGGGGTCGCCCACGTAACACCTGGCTGCGGCAGATAGAAGGTCATTTCTGGGGGGTGGGACTGGACTGCGTGTCTGCCTGGGGGGTTGCCAACCGGGATCCTGAGTTGTTTCATCGTGTAGTAGGTGCGGCAATGCACTGTACCAGTGCATGTTCCCCAACTTGACTTGACTTGATTTATATATCAGTTTTCTCTCTTGCTCAAAGCACTTAGACTGAGGAGCGCCACCACCAATGTGTAGCACCCACTTGGAAATGTGACAGCATCCATTACTCCACCAGTACGCACAGCACACATGAGCTATTAGGTGGTGAAGGGGTGAGAGAAAGAGAGACAAGTAGAGACAGGGGATGATTAGGGGGCCAGAATGGATGAGGCTGTGACGTGCAATTTAGCCAGGACAACGGGATAAACTCTACTCTTCAGAAAAGAGAGAGTCAGGACCTTGGTTTTACGCCATATTTACAACACAGTGTCCCCATCACTGCACTGGGGCTTTGGGATCTTCACTCAGACCACAGGGTTAGTGCCCCCTGCTGGCCTCTCCTGCTCATGTAAGGCCCGGAGTGGTGGCTCTGAGGCTAAGGATCTGCGCTGGTATCCAAAAGGTTGCCAGTTCAAATCCCCGTTACTGCTGGGCCCTTGAGCAAGACCATTAACCTGCAATTGCTCCAGGGGTGCTGTACGATGGCTGACCCTGTGCTCTGACCCCAAGGGATATGCAAAAATGAACAAATTCCTAATACATGAAACCGTTTAAGGTAAAATAATAAAGAACCTCTTCTAGCAGCAACCCCGGCTTTTCCTAGATGAGCTACCATCCAAGTACTGGCCAGACCTGAACATGCTTAGCTTCAGTGGTAACGTATTCTGAAATAAGAAAGAAATTTGGGTTTTTGTAGGTGCTACAACAATGAAACTATTCCTGTTTCACTCGTATGTAACCAGATCTTCTCAAGCACGGCTTTTACAAAGCATCAGTAAAGTGTTTATTCATCTCTGCAAGTTTTATAAGTGTTATGAAGACCAAAAGGAGCCTTTATGAAGGTCTTGTTTCAGAAGAGTAAACGAGTAATACTGTAGATGCATTTTTGTAGTACGTAAATTAAATTGTTACAAAAAGTTGATATCACACACAAGAAAGAAAAAGGAAGTAATTGTCTATGATGTTCCCTTTATGATTAAGTGTCTATTTCACATTTCTTGGCGTTTCAGTATGTTAACACATGTATTAAAACTGTATGCGCATTCAGAAGACATTCCACATTTCTGGCCATCTAACTTCAATCTGAGATCATTCTGTTGTCACACAGAGATAGCTGAACATTAAGGGCATTCCGTTAACTTGGCATAGACTGGTGCAATGAGGACACACAACACTGAGATTGGTGCTCACAATAAACAACAAAAGTTCCTTGCATACCCGACAAATTAATTCTCTTGTCTACTATTAAGATTTATTTTTATGTATTTTTTTCGTGCTCTAAACCCCTCTACTAGCTGGTTCATATGTTTGAAATGGCCCACTACTAATCTAAGTTGAATGATTTGCTTGTTTAACTGCTAAACTCACGCTCACTGTTTTTGGTATTCTCCTCCTAACGGCTGTAATATTGGACGGGTGTACACCGATTACGGCCGTAAGTGCAAATGAAAGATGAGGAAATGGATATGTAACTTGTAATCTTATGTCCTTCTATGTCGCCATCAACCGAAAGAACAATATTTGCAGAGTCCCGAAATAAATAAGTGCTAGATCAGTGTTTCCCAAACTCGATCCTAGGGACCCACTATGGCTGCAGGTTTTTGTTCCAACCAGATTCACATTCGATGATAATAATCGATAACAACTGATCTCATGTAATTAGCTGCTCTTTTTTACTCTTCTCGCTATTCTGCATTCAGAAACACACAACAGTATGGTTTTTACGTTTATAAGAAATTTTGAAATATTTCTATTTTTTTTTCTAAAGCTTTAAATGCTTAACTCTCTTTTGTTGTTTTCCTATTATTTTCCCCTTTTCCTGTGTAGTTTGCTCCCTTCATTTAACCCTAATGGTGACCATTAACAACCAGCACAGCAGACACCCGGGATACCAAACTTAGTTTGTAATTTCTGCATTGACTCCAAAACACAGAAACTGGGAAATAACGACTCACTTCATTAGGCTAAGAGTCCAATGAAAAATGGAAGTTGGTTGGAACAAAAACTTGTAGCCACATGGGGTCCCCAGGGCCGAGTTTGGGAACCACTGTGCTCGATGGCACATATAAGTAAAACAGAACACAAAAAGCAGGACTAAATAAGGCAAAACTGAGAGTGCTTGAATGCTCTGTAGTGAGGTGGGTGTCTGGGCAGGAGCTCCTTTCTGCGGTCTGCTCTCTCTGGAAAGAAATGATCCCTGCCAGGAGTGCCTCGACTTCATAGTGGCTGCACCAACTAAAATCAAAACTGAATCTATTATTAAAAAAACATTTTCGTAAACTGAAATAAAATAATTAACAAAACTGAAATGAAAAACTAAACGAAACTATTAAAGTAGATGGAAAGGCTAACTGAAATAAAATAATAATTTACTAAAAATATTTTTAGTTTTCATTTTTGAATGAATATTCTTGCTGTTAGTCTTTAACCCTTGTTACTTTTAATTTTAAAACAGAAAGTAAATCCTTTTTGAAAATAAAATGACACTGATTGTAGTACAACAGTAGCCAGTTGTACTAGGTCATCATACAAGATCAGCATATTGTTACTGACCAATCACTTTTGCTTTAAAAAAGTTGTTTAACAACGAAGCAATACAAACCTTGTAAAATTCCTGAGTTGGTAATGTCTCTACTGAGCTACAGATAGGTAGGTAAAGAGAATCTGCTAACTGATGAAAAGCCAAACATACTTATGTGTTTTTGTATTTATTCTATATTTATTAATTTATAATAATTCATTACATTTATATAGCGCTTTTCTCAGTACTCAAAGCGCTATCCACACAGGGAGGAACCAGGAAGCGAACCCACAATCTTCCACAGTCTCCTTACTGCAAAGCAGCAGCACTACCACTGCGCCCCCTCTTTTTAGTTTATATTCAAAGCTCAAAATACCTGACATTGTGAAAATAAACCAGTAGCAGAATTATGTTTTAAAAAATGTATCCCCCTTTATTCAATTTTTCTCTCTTTCTCAAAATAGATAGTTAAAATATCATATTCCTTTGTTCCTAACATCAACCATATCATACATATTGCATACCAGGGATTTTTTGGCCTTGCATCCAAACCTGCTGTGTTAGGCACCTGGTTTCCTGCACTCCTGCTCTGGATCAACAAGTTTAGATAATGTACTATATATATATGGTTCTTAATCGCAAATGCTGTCTCTGTAGTTTTGTGCCCATCCATACACCTATTTCCTACTTTTGCTCTGCTCATTAAGGGCTTAATGTTCTTATGCATGGGATGTTCAAGTCTCACGGCCCCAAACCTTGACACTAAGTATGTGTTTTTCTTTGTTTCCCTTAATTCAGCTAGATGGGGTCTGCACACTCATTCAAGCCTAAGAACCTTGTTTTTCTTAAGCCCCCATGATTTTCATGATCAAACCTGTCAGAACACAATAGAATCTATTTTCAGAATTTTTATATTTTTTCAGGCCTGCAGGTGGCAAAATTCTGTCTGTAAATTGTATGTGCCTGAGGTGCAATCAGATATGAATATGGCTGGTAGAAAATAACAAAGCCCAGTATAGGAGATTTGTGAATACAATATTGAAGGCATTCATTATAAGCACATTGTCTTGGAGCAGGATATGTTGTGTGCTGTAGACATTTAGAGTAAAAAACCCTTAAACCTTCAAATTCACCTAAATTTCACTACAAATTGGCCCATTCTGGGCAATAAAAAGAAAAAGTGACAACAGTCAGCGCACAATTGTTCAGCACAAATGATATAGAAAATATTTTTAAAAATATAAAATTGTTCATATTCAGTATCTGGTTTTGATTATGCTTGTTTTTATCAGACAAAAACAAAACCAGATAGTAAACCATGTAGTGTAGTAAGCTTCCACTAACATTAAACTTGTATTACATCCAAATCCATTAAGTGTATAGTTCTATCTGATTGTGACACAAAACTAAACTCCATAGTAGGTCCATGTCATAATTACTAAAACTAAAACTGAAACTAATAGATATAAAAATAAGATTGAAATGTCTTTGTAAAATAAAAACTATAATTAAAACTAAAAATACACGATAGATGAAAGCTAAAACTAAACTGAATTTCCATGTATGGTCAGAAAAAATATAGAAATAAAAACTAAAATAACAAGGCAAAACTATAATAACCTTTGGCTGCACCAGAAGGGGTGAAGTCAGTCGCCCCATTGGGCAGTTTCTCAAAGTTGTGGTAGACAGACAGGATGATACCGTCAGCGACAGCACCCCTTTGTGTCCCGGAGTGGCATTGATGAAGGCAGCGATGAGCCCGAAAGGTGAGCCTCAAGTATGCACACGTGACAATGTATACATATAACATGTATGCTCAGAGGCTTGTATACATATTTCTATGCTTACATAATTCCTTATTGAATAAATAACATATTTAGGCAAAAAATATTTCCTCATACACAATATTTTGAGTGAAAGGTTTTTCCTCACTCTTCTGAAGCAGGGACTTTAACTTTTGTTCTCAAGGTTACTCTAAACCACGGGTGTCGTACTGTGGTCCTGGAGGGTCGCAGTGGCTGATTCTTAATTAGTGACCAGTAATTGCTGCTAATTGACTTCTTTTGCCTTAATTTTAATTAACTTGACTCAGGCCCCTTTGTTGTTTCTTTTGCCTTAATTAGCAGCCAAACAATAATGAGACAGAGTACAAGACGCCACATGACCAACTCACCTGTGCCCATCACACAATATCGGAAAATAAAGAAAGGTGAAGGTCTCATTAAGGTTGGGCTCACTGGTCACCAAACATTTTAATGGTGTTCTTAGGAAAAACAGAAAATCAACAGTTTTGGAAATGTCTGCTGTGGCAGAATGAGAGCAGCAATAAGCCATGGAATTGAATAACAAGTTTAATTAACAGCAAGAATCGGCCTCTCATTAAGAAAGTGATTGGAGTGAATTGGTTGGAGATTGAAGCCCCAATTTAGCTTGTCATCTGTTGGCTTGTTTCACGTCTCATTTCTGTTTGGTTGTCATTTAATGAAGAAAACAATCAATTCAGAGGACTGAATCCTTAACAACAGGGCTGTTAAAATGAAGGGAAAAGGAGTTAATTAGCAGTGAAAACTGGTCACTGATTAGGAAAAGGGTTAAAATGAAAACACTGCGGGCCTGGAGTTCGACACCCCTGCTCTAGATGAAGTTAAATGTTTGCTCATGACACCAAAAACATCTAAAGATGGAGATGGAACAAATGGCACTCATGTTTGCACATCCAAAATGTTGTAGTAAAATGAATGCAGTAATGTGGTTATAAACATCAGCACAAAAGTCTGTGAATATGTGAAGTGTGTGACACGCTTGTACTGCAAAGCCCAAGTTTTGTTACTATAAGCTCATGTTCTGAGTCATATGGAAAAATACATTTGAGCACCTTTCAGGAAAGAGTGAAACAAAGCAGTGAATGAATATCTATATAACAGTGACATTCTCAAGGGCACAAAAATGATTGAACCCCTGGAAATCTATACAACGTCTATACAAATGTTCCGTTATAACAAAGCCCTTTTGACAGTCTGACAGGAGATGGCACATTTGCATAATTATATTCACAAAATTAAAAAAAAAAACAAAACATTAAAAGCTCTTTGTGTGTCTTTCTTACAGAACTGTGACTCATGCTTGTTGGTATTTCAGGAAGCTTTTTGTGTGTTCAGCCCACACTTTCAGTGTGGTTTAAAAGCCTTCTGATAATTATTATTTTGAGAAGATAGTTGTCTTTAAAAATCCTGCCATCTGATATGATAGAATAAATGCCAGAAAATAAATGTATAGAGGGAACCTGCAGTTAGCGCTGACATATGAAACATTCTGACATCCGTTCCTTTTCCAAACCCACTTTAATCCGAGTCTGGCAGTAATGGGCGCGAGGATCCTGCGTGCCACTCCATCATGGCAAAAAAAACAACCCACGTCTAGCTACTCAAAAAGCCTTTCTTAAAACTGTGGGAGGAAACAGGGGTCCCTGGAGGAAACGCACAAGAAAAGTATAAAGGAGGCCTAAACTCTCCACAGAAGGCAGAGACGGCCGAGAGAATAAAGATGAACATGAAGGATTCAGAGGTGATTTTCTTGGTTAGTTTACCATACAGTCATGCCCTCCATAATGTTTGGGACAAACACACATTTGTGCTTGATTTCTTCCTCTACTCTACAATTTGAAATTATAATTCAAACAACTCAAACGTAACTAAAGTGCACCTTGCAGGTTTTCACCTAAGGGGATTTTGCAGACATTTTGGTCATATAACACTTTCTCCAAGTAGTATCCCCTCATTTCAGGGCACCATAATGTTTGAGACAGTTGGTGTCACAGGTGTTTGATCATTTTCAGCTTGCTTCTTCCCTTTGGAGTCTATAGCTGCCATTGTTCAACAAGCTCAACCTTTATAATGCACTGGTGAGGCCTCATCTTGAGTCCTGTGTGCAGTTTTGGTCTCCATGCTACAAAAAGGACATAGCAGCACTAGAGAAGGTTCAGAGAAGAGCAACTAGGCTGATTACGGGGCTAAAGGGGATGAGTTATGAGGAAAGATTAAAAGAGCTGAGCCTTTACAGTTTAAGAAAAAGAAGATTAAGAGGTGACATGATTGAAGTGGGGTGGCACAGTGGTAGCGCTGCTGCCTCGCAGTTTGGAGACCTGGGGACCCGGGTTCGCTTCCCGGGTCCTCCCTGCGTGGAGTTTGCATGTTCTCCCCGTGTCTGCGTGGGTTTCCTCCGGGCGCTCCAGTTTCCTCCCACAGTCCAAAGACATGCTGGTTAGGTGGATTGGCGATTCTAAATTGTCCCTAGTGTGTGCTTGGTGTGTGGGTGTGTTTGTGTGTGTCCTGCGGTGGGCTGGCACCCTGCCCGGGATTGGTTCCTGCCTTGTGCCCTGTGTTGGCTGGGATTGGCTCCAGCAGACCCCCGTGACCCTGTGTTCGGATTCAGCGGGTTGGAAAATGGATGGATGGATGGATGATTGAAGTGGGGTGGCACGGTGGCACAGTGGTAGCGCTGCTGCCTCGCAGTTAGGAGACCCGGGTTCTTCCTGCGTGGAGTTTGCTTGTTCTCCCCGTGTCTGCGTGGGTTTCCTCCGGGCGCTCCAGTTTCCTCCCACAGTCCAAAGACATGCAGGTTAGGTGGATTGGCGATTCTAAATTGGCCCTAGTGTGTGCTTGGTGTGTTTGTGTGTGTCCTGTGGTGGGTTGGCACCCTTCCCGGGATTGGTTCCTGCCTTATGCCCTGTGTTGGATGGGATTGGCTCCAGCAGACCCCCGTGACCCTGTGTTCGGATTCAGCGGGTTGGAAAATGGATGGATGGATGGATGATTGAAGTGTTTAAAATTATGAAGGGAATTAGTCCAGTGGATCGAGACTGTTATTTTAAAATGAGTTCATGAAGAACACAGGGACACAGTTTGAAACTTGTTAAGGGTAAATTTCGCACAAACATTAGGACGTTTTTCTTTAAACAAAGAACAATAGACACTTGGAATAAGCGACCAAGTAGTGTAGTAGACAGTAAGACGCTGGGGACTTTCAAAACTCGACTTGATGTTTTTTTGGAAGAAATAAGTAGATAGGACTAGCGAGCTTTGTTAGGCTGAATGGCCTGTTCTCGTCTAGAGTGTTCTAATGAGGACAAGTACACCAGGATAAAACCATTGGAGACATCAGTAAAACCTTTGGATGACCTCAATGAACTGTCTGGAATATCCATGTTACTAACCGAAGGTTGTAAACCAGATATGGACACAGGGCGCTGGGCACAGGGCGCATCGAGGCACACGCACACTGCCGCACTGCAACGAGCCCGCCCATAGCTAACGACACAGCCAGAGACGATAACGTTGTAAACCGGATGTCATGAATCGCCTACCAGTGTGATACGACACAACCACAGACAACACAGATTAGATGTACCGGACTCAGCCGTTTGCTTAGGCTGTACAAATCCGAGCCCATAGCTAACGACACAGCCACAGAGAAAACAAAAACGAAACGATTCAGCACAGATTTGAATCACATTACAGTATTACAGTACGGAATCCCCAGACGTCCAGACTTTGAAGCGCACGCGCACTGCCGCCTACAACGCACTTCTGAAACACCACAGGCAGAGGACTCACGGCTCAAAGACGAAACAGCTCAACCAACGAAAATACAAATCCGAGCCCATAGCTAACGACACAGCCACGGAGAAAAGCAAAACGAAACGATTCAGCGCATATTTGAATCACATTACACTATTACAGTACGGAATCCCCAGACGTCCAGACTACACAGCATATTAACGACACCAGATGGAAGAAAACAATAAACGAACGCTCTGTATTAAAAGTAAGTGTGATTATATTTCCTAACAGTAAACGACTTATAGCTAACGGAGTCACAGCTCCGAAAAGAAACACCTCAACTAACGGAAATACAAAAACGACCCCGTATGGATAGAATGAATTACTGAAGGTGCACACACAAAGACACCGCTTTAGTACAAATATGTTTATTTAATTAAATGACAACTTTACCATGGCTACGAGCTGTAAACTAAACCTGAGGTAAAGCATGCACGCCAGGTTGTATAGCCGCCCGAACGCGACCGCCCACACCACCGCATATACCACGTTCGTTTAGTGATGTAGCCCTCCATGCCCAGATCCGCCAACATGGCCACTTCAGCACGCAAATCCGCCGCCGTCAGCAAACGACTTCTTGCTGACGACACGGCCATGGAGACACAAAAACGAAACTGCATGGCTAAAAACAATAAACGAACGCTCCGTATTAAACGCAAGTGCAATGCTCTAATCCACTGTGCCAGTAATGTTGATCACATAGCGGTCATTCAGTTTGCCGCCCGCCCCAGAGTCCAGAGTCAACCGCAGCGGTGTCCCGCCCAAACAACACAACCTGTGAGCTACACTTGCTCTAATCCACTGTGACAGTAATATACATCACATGACAGTCACAGACTCTAACCCAGTGGCTTCCCAGACTCAGTGGCTGGCACACGAACACCACAACCTGTAAACTGAACTTGCTGTGCTCCACTCTGCCAGCAGTCGGTGTCAGCAAAGGCAACAGAATCACGTCTCCACAAAACGAGACCGCTTTACTACAGATATGCTTATGTAATTACATGACATTTCCCCAGACGCACCCACCCTCCTTGATATGTCATCCATCCAGATATCAGACGGAACAGAAACTGATTGCCATTCTTGGATTTCCGATTCGCTGGCGAATCGCGGGCTTACTGGTCATGAAGAAGAAAGAATGCACTGCACAGGTGAGCTCAGTAATCACAAAGGGACTGGTGGGACAAGGAAGACCTCCACTGCTAATGACAGAAGAATCCTCACTATGGTAAAGAAAAATGCCTGTCAGACAGATCAGAAACCGTCTTCAGGGGGCCGATGTGTGTGTGTGTCAGAGATGACTCTCAGCAGAAGACTTCATGAACAGAAATACCAAGGCCAAGGCCACACGACTAGATGCAAACCACTAGTTAGCCACAAAAACAAGATGGCCAGATTACAGCTTGTGAAAACTTAAAAGAGCCTGCAGAATTCTGAGAAAAGGTCTTGTGGATAGACGAAACAAAGATGAACCTCATCAGAGTGATGGCAAGAGCAAAGTGTGGAGATGAGAAGGAACTTCCCAAGATCCAAAGCAGACCACCTCATCAGTTAAACATGGTTGTGCTGGGAGTGTTATGACTTGGGCATGTATGGCTGTCACAGGTCCTGGCACACTTCTGTTCATTAGAACTGCTGATGGCAGTGGCAAAATGAATTCTGAGATATCTGATCAGCTCAAGTTCCAGTCAATGCCTCTAAGCCCAGCTTCATCCTACCCAAATATACAGCTGAGGCAACAGAGGAGTTTCTCAAAGTTAATAAAAGGAAAATTCTTGAATGGCCAAGTCAGTCACCGGATTTCAGTCCAATGGAGCAGGCCTTCCATATGCTGAAGAGAAAACTGAAGGGGACAAGCCCTCCTGAAAACAAGCAGGAGACTAAGATGGCTGCATGAGAGGCTTGGCAGAGCATCACCAGAGAAGATCCTCAGCACCTGCTGATGTCTATGAATGGCAGACTTCAAGAAGTTGTTGTATGTGAGGGATATGCGACAAAGTCCTAAATATGACAACGGCTTTAATAGACCTGCCATTGGTATGTGCTAAATATTATGGGGCCCTAAAATGGAGGGGCCGTGTAGAAAATGTGTGGTGAGACCAAAATGTACCCAAATACCCTTCAAGTGCAAAGTCTGTACTTTTATCACATCTGAATTGTTTGATTTGTAATTTGAAATTGTGGAGCAGTGGGGTCAAATCAAGAGAAAAAGGTGCCTTTGTCCCACACATTATGGAGAGCCCTATAAACAGACCAAAAATTCAATGTTGAGATTTTGGTGAATCTCAACATTTTAGACCTCCCTAATTTTCTTGTATACCAAGTACAGGGAAAGTATTGGAATCCTTTAAAACTTCCACTTTGAGATTTTGATGAATCTCAACATTGTAGACCTCCCTGTCTCTGAAAATACTATTTTTGAAATTATGACTGTATGTGTGTTGTCACAGGAGGCTGGGGGACAGACCCAGCCGGGACACCTGGAAGGACTGGGAGGTGGGATATACGTCCTCCGGGCCACAAGGGGGCAACCGCCCTGGATCTTGAGGGGACCACGGGAGAAGAGCAAGGAGGCTCAAGCCCACCACCAGGGGGCACCCCGAGCCTCAGAGAGCCCGGGAACTATTCACTTCCGCCACACCCGGGAAGATGGAGGAAGATCCTTCCAGGGACGACCGGAGTGTTTCCGGGTGCAAGAGCAGCACTTCCGCCACACCAGGAAGTGCAGCCGGAAGGATGTCATCAGGCACCTGGAGCACATCCGGGTGGAAATAAAAGGGGCCGCCTTCCTACAGTCTGGGAGCTAGAGTCGGGAGTGGGAGCAGGACGAAGCTCCTGTGGAGAGAGGAAAGGCGGCCCACGGACAGTGAAAGGCCCAAGGAAGGGTGTTGTGGTGCGTGAAGCACTGTGAGTGTGCGGGACTGGTGTTTGGGGACACTTGTAGTAATAAAGCGTGTGTTTTTATGAAGAGCTGGTGTCCGTGTGGTTGTGTCTGGGCTGAACCCCTCACAGTGTGTAGACTGTGTAGTGTGCTTTCACTTAGGTCAACCAAATTTTGCATACAAGTATTAGATAGATAGATAGATAGATAGATAGATACTTTAGGTACTGTGGTGCCCGGCGGGCATCCATGCCCGGCCGGGACGCCTAGGAGGAGTGGAGGAGGGCTTGTGCCTCCTCCAGGACACGAGGGGGCGTCCTCCCTGGTGGCTTTGGGGACCGCGGGTACGGAGCTTGGAAGCTCAGCCTTGTAGGGGCCCGTGGTCACCGCCAGGGGGCGCCCCAATGCCTTGGGACTGTTGGCCCTCAGTACTTCCGCCACACCGGGAAGTGCTGGGGGGAAGAAACTTGAAAGCACCTGGTGGACTTCCGGCAACACCATGGGAGCTTCCGCCACACAGGGGTGTGGCCACGGAGGCCCTAATGAGGCACCTGGAGCCCATCCGGGGCATATAAAAGGGGCCGCCTCCCTCCAGTCAGAGCGAGAGTCGGGAGGAAGAAGACAAAGTGTGTTGGAGAGGAGTGGAGGCGGACCAGGAAGAGAAAGGCATTGTGTTGTGGCCAGGACTTTAAAAGGGGTGATTGGTGCTTTGTGCACTGGGTTTGTGCAATTAAACTGTAAATATAATGTATAATAAACGTGTGTTGGGTGACATGTACGTGTCTGCCTGTCTGTGTCCGAGCCAGTCTCCACAGTACAAAATGTAGATTTCTATCAGCTATTGAAATATTTCCGCTAACCGGGTCTGGTACTTTTTTATTCATGCAGCTGCAGGGTTTGATTTATTCAATCAATTCAATATATTACTAATTTGATTTGATTTGTTGTTGATGGTTCTTTAATATCCATAATATAAAAATATAATCCTTGTCTTGTGGTTTACTCCTCAAATATCCATCCCCATATCTGAGTATACGAGAAAGTCGAGATGGGGAGACCACTTCTGATTTTTTAACATATGTTAAAATATACAGATTTGATCTTTATTTAAACAGTATCTATAGAGAGAATAGAGAAACTTTATTAATGCCAGAGGCATACAGCAGCAGAAACATAAAAATAAGCACACAGACTCATAGGATAAATAATACAGCAAATCAATCGATAAATTAAACAAATTAATGAATTTTGTGCAGACATTTCAAAGTAAACTTGGAGAGTCTGGTGTGTCGTGAGGCAGCACTGAACTGCTAGAAGTGGGCAGAAAAGACCCCCAGAGGCGCTTCTTAGCACACCTTTGTGGAATAAGCCTGTGGCCTAAAAGTTCTCCAAGAGAGTGCCTCCTGCAGAGGATGGAAGGGATTTTGCCATCACCCTCTTTTCCACATCAGCTTCCATTGTGTCCAGGGTCCATCCTGTGATGGAGCAGGCTTTACTGATACGTTTGTTCAGACATTGGCATTGAACTTCTTTTGAGTCCAGGTTGCATCCCCAGGAGACCACAGCGTATAACGCCACATTGGCTACTATGAACTGGTAGAACATTTCCAGCAGGTTGCTGTACACATCAAAAGACCTGTGTCACCTTAGCAATTCCTGCCTGTTCTGATCCATCTTGTCCAGTACCACTGTGTTGTCAGACCAGTCCAGTTTGCTGTTATTGTGAACCCCCAGGTCCTTGTAGCTCTGCGCCACCTGCATGTCCTCCACTTGAACGGTGACTGGTCTCAGAGGCTCCTTGGCATAGCAGAGGGCCACCACCAGCTCTTTTGTCTTGCTGATGTGGAGCTGCAGGTGGTTGTCCCTTCCTTCCTATACTCTGACTAATCTCTATTATTAATGTTGCCTGTGACGGGGGAGTCATCTGAAGATGTCTGAAGACGGCAAGCGCAGGTATTGTCTGGAAGTCTGTTGTGTAGGGGATAAACAGATATATCAATAGATAAAAGTGATATAATAAAAATGAGTGATTTTAGCACATGACTGCAACATAGCAAAAATGTGAAAAAACAGAATGGTCTGAATACCTGCTGAGCCCACTGAAGCACTTCCATGGAAGATGACACACTTTCATTGCTTAGTGCTTTTCTACAACACTGTTTTCATTGCAAAACTCAATGTTCGGTAGTAACAGTAGGGAGGTGGAATAAATGCGGCTCATTGCTGGCTAACTAACAGCAGGTAGATTTACCTGTCAATGCGCCACTTCCTGATTTTGTGATAAAGACCTGCTTGTCAATCTTTTACTGTCATTAAATCCTTCCTGTGTCGACTCCATCTACCTGGTCTGCTGCATTTAACTTTTCATGGATTCTCCTCTCTGAGCCAAGTGTAGCATAAACTTGTGTTTTTGATGCCAACATGCCCAGTGTTCCTCTTCGGCGCACAGATCATTAGAGAGTGCTGAGAAACAAACATCAGTGTCTCTCCAAATTTCTCTCAGGTTCATGTGATGCCTTAACTGATGTTTATTTGTTGTTTTTTTTTCAGCCTTTGTCCATTAAGACATTTTCTTTGGCAGTTGCGGAGAACATGGCTGACCTGGTTGATGGTTATTGCCGCTTACAAAGCGGAAAGAAAATCTCTCTCATTTTCAGGAAGAAAAAAGGTGAGTGTTTCCTGAAAAAGCCGCAGATGTTGCTGTGTCTCATTCGACACTGTGACATCACCTCCCTTCTTTTGATGGCCTTTTCTTCCCAATCTTCTGACTTTTTCTGTGATCCTCTAACAGTTTCTGTGTTTGCTTTCTAAACATGTAGTAGCCCCACGTTTCAACATTGGTCTGTAGCATCTTTGAAATATATTCACGTCTTATTCAAATGCTTCTCAATGATGTTTATGTACTACATCATGTCATAATTATGCATATATTTTTTTTTGACTTCTAGAAAAAGACATGTGGAATTCTCTTCCAGAAATCCCAACAGGGTAAGTAGATTTTTTTTAGTACTGTGTGACATTAGATTCAGTGCCATGTCCATAAGGTTCTAGTGGTGATCATTAAATACCATTCTCCATAATCCAACTTAAGTAATGGAGGTGCAAAGCCTATGATGGCAGCCAATAGACTGAAATGAAATGAAATGAACAGCTTTGACACACGAAAAAGGTTTGGGGCAGCCACCCATCTACTTCCTGTAAATCCTGGCTGCAAAAGTCAAATAGGTTGCACAGTTGTGTACAGAGTTGAGTCCAAAACACACCTGAATACAAATTGGAGGTTGTCTTGCTTTTAAGGTAGCTCGGCGGAAGTGATGTTTTTGGGTTGCGGAACTGGAAGTGACATTGTCAGAACCAGGCAGAGCTTCCCAGTTTTTGTCTGTAGAGATAACAGAGAAAGGGTTAGTGCACCCCGCCACCCCCCGGCCTGGCGTGGAATTACCATCTGTTGGTCCTTTTAGCTGCCTACCATGCACACGTGTGTGACAACAGTATGACAGTAGAACCTGCCTCCCCGCAGGGCCCAATCACACACACACACACACTTGCGATAGCCTGGCCAGTTTGTAAATTCCATTGAATTTAACACACACACACACACACACACACACGTCAGAAACACTAGAGCACCCAGTGGTGAGGCCTCATTTGAAATTCTGTGTGTTCTGCAGGACAAAGCAGCCATGGAAAGTGCAGAGAAGAGCAACCAGGCTCATTCCAGGGCTACAAGGAGGAAAGATTAAAAAGAGCTGAAGTTTTTTTAGAGATTAAAGTGTTTAAAATTATGAAGGGAGTTATTCCAGTGGATTGAGATTGTGACTTTAAGAAGAGTAGTGTGATAGATAGGAGGACATTAAGGATTTTCCAAACTCAACTTGATGTTATTTTTTAAGCGAGCTATGTTGGCCTGTTAACATCTAGTTCTGATACTCTAATATAGGAAAACCCACACAGAGACTCATATAAGTGCATGCAGGATTTGAACCCATGATGTTGGATCCATCAGGCAATAGCTCTAAGTCAGAGTTCTTGGTACTCTTCCCACCACCTTATTGCCAGTGTGGAGTCTGCACATTTGTCCTGTGTCTCTTCGTAAAAATGTTCATGTTAAGTTACATGGCCATTTGAAACTGACCTGGCAAGGGTGGCTGTTGGTGTGTAAACGAGTGTATCCTGTGACAGACTGGGCTCCCACTATGCCAAGAGTGGCACCATCTGAGAGTGAATCGTAACTGAATTAGCAAAAGTGCATGTAGATGGATGGATATGTGTACTTGCTGCAACATTTAATAGTAAAATGTCTGTTTAATATTATTTGAGAGAAATTAAAATGTCCATGGAGTGGTGGTTCATACTGCTGTCTCACAGATCCAAAGTCTCTTGTGTACTGTAGTGTTCGCATGTTCTCCTTGATGTTGTGCTGCGTTTTCTCCAGGTATTGTGGTTTTCTTTCCCATTCCAGGCATGTGCAGTTTAAGGCCAGGTCACATTAGACGGCTTTTCCAGCAATTTTCACTCTTAGCCTTCTTTTACTTAATCTTAACGCAAGGGAGGGCAGCGTTGGTCCTGGAGGGCCACAATGGCTGCAAGTTTTTGTTCCAACCCAGTTTTCTTAATGAAAAGTCAATTGTTGCTGATAAAGTACATATTGCTCAAGTGACATTTTAGTGGTCTCGCTTGTTAAGGTTACCCACCAGTAATTGCTTATTTCAGTCTTGATACAGCTGCATTCACTGTTTTAATGGCACCTTATTAGCAATAAGATGTAAATATCAAAGGAGTTAGCTAACTTGTTTCCATTTCCACTCGTGTGGATTCATCCTGCACCATTTGGTTTAATAAAACACTTAAGAGATGCAAGAAGAACAACCATTAAGACATTACGAAGGGTTGGGGCAGCCATCCGTATAATTTTTCCTGGCTGCAGTACTAATGCCAAAGCACAGACATGTTCATACAACAGTGTCTAAAACAGGACTGATTCATGATACACAAGATGGCAGCTTTAAAGGCCCGTAGAGGAAGTGATGTCATCAGGACTGGAACCAGAAGTGATTTTGTTTGCTGCCCCAGAGCCGGGCGGGATTTTCCTAGAATTGTCTGCAAAAGATCGAGAGGGAGAATTAATGCACCTCGCCACCTGCTGGTCCAGCGTGGAATTACATGTACTTAAGCCCTTTAGGTGTCTCCTAAACACGCATGTGTCACAGAGGAAAATGATCTGCGTTAAGCTCCGAATCATTTGGACGATATTCTTCAAAAGGAAAAAAGTTACAATATAAGAACCTAAGACTGCAGAATAACAAGCCAAAAAACGTAAAGAAGGTCTGAGATTGGCCAGGATTGGTTTCTAATTAAGCAGTTGGGTTGGAGCAAAAACCTGCAGCCACTGTCGCACCTACAGGACCGACGCTACCCACCCCTGTTTTAGCAACTCGGCAGCTCCGTCCCTTGAAGATGATAGTCTAATGTGATCTACCCAATGACTAAGACCAACTAGTTTGCGACTGCCTAGGATAAAATCAGAAAGTTTGGTCAGAGAGGTGGGCTTTTTTGCTCTTTGCATGAGCGTTCAGCCAGCAGTACAATGCATAGAATGTAGCGACGTAGAATAAGGAACACGTCTGTTTTGATCCTCTCAAATAGGAGGGAAGCTCATCTGTCTAATGCCTCAAGTTTTATGTACTGTGACAGTAGGGGGTGCTGTTGCACCTCCAAACCCGCAGACAATATGCCAAAACACCAGATAAAAGTCCAATAATGAATTTATTATTACAAAAGTGTGCACCAAGCACCTCCACCTCCACTATACTCAATAATAAATCAATTACAATAATCAATAACAATAAACCAATCCTTCACTCCACCCAGCAGCTCTGTCGCACCCCCTGCCAACTCAATCTGCTGGGGTTTCCCACAGTCCTTTTATAGTCCCTGACCCGGAAGTGCTTCTTTCTCTCAGTCCATGTGATTTCATAACACTTCAGGTCAGGTGAAAACTCCTTTTCTTCATCCCAGAAGTACTGTACTTCATCAGTTCCATTCCTGTGATTAGAAAGTACTTCTGGGTTATAATAAAAATTCTTGTGCCTTCCTGCAGCGTCCCCTGGAGGCCCCCATGGTATCCAGCAGGGCTGTGATATAAAACTCCACTGTCCATGATGCCCTGCTGGAACTCGGAGCACCTCCATGTTGTAAGAAGGGCTCCACCTAGCGGTGTGGGGGTACTGGCCGGGATGAACTGCCCGCCATATACCACAGTACTTAAACAGAATGGAAAAGAGAAAAAAAGGTCCAAGACTGCGGGTGAATGCACTATAGCTTATTAACCCTTCACAGTGCTAGCTCCATCAAGCCTGTGGCCGGTGGACCTCACAAACAGAAGAGAGGCTCATCTGTTTAATATCTCATATTTTTACATACCATAACAGAAAAAAAAAAAGAAGTAAAGGGCAGAGATGGCTGCTGAACCCTCTGCAGCTGTTAACCCGTAATTCAGTGCCTGCTCCGTTGTTAGGCAGGGCCGTCTTAACGCATGGGCACGCTGGGCAGGGGCCCCAATTTACCAGTTGAGTATCATTTATATGTTGAAAGATTTGTGTTTTTCAAGGCTCATGTTATATTGTTGGAACGTTTGTGTTGATTAATCTTTGCTGTGCAGGATGTTTTTTTAATATTTAAACACTGATTTTGTTGGAGGTACCAATACAATAAATATATTCTAAGGTTTCTAATCTCTTTTGGGGCTCCCCCCAATGGGACGACATGCCGAAGAGCGTCCCAAAGTGTGATCGCCGCGTCTATGGAAGATAGCCTGTCGGTTGCCGGGCAACAGCGGGCTCCCACCACTGTGGCAGTTTGCCGTGAAAACAAATCTGAAAAGTGGCAGATCCCGCTACAATAAATAACCATGGTGCTCCTGTTTCAAGCGGAATAAGGCTGTTTTTGCTAAAGTATTGAGACTCAGCCTCGTGTTTTAGGGTGCAAGAAAGGGACTCACACGTCACAGTATGTTTAATTTTATCGACCATTTACATTTTTATTCCTGTGAGTGGTTATGTAGGTAGGGGTCTCAGTGCACTGCTTTGCCCGGGTATCCTATAATGCTATTAAGACGGCAGCACGCCATTGGCTTTCACAAAAAGGGGCGAGCACATCTGTGCTGGAAGATCGGCGTTCGGTCAGTAAATGTGACACGGGTTGCGATTTATACACACAGGTAATTTGACACGATGGGGTGCATGAACTGTGATCAGCAAATCTCACATACCCCACAACAAAAAGCTGTGCAATGTGACATTGGCTCTAATTTAACTAGAGATTTTAAATTACTCCCCATGACTGGCGCCCTTCCTTACAACATTGCTGGTGGGAATAAGCATTGGTCCCCTGAATTGGTTTGAGAATATTATGTTATAATGGTTGCATTTATTTTCAAATCAAAAGTTTCTTAGGAAGCTTCAATACTGGTAATTAAGTTTTGAGGACATCCCAACTTTCATGTAGACATGTCTGCTCCCTGATTTATATAACAAGCTGTGTCATGGAGAGCCAATACCATACCTGAAGACTCCACTCTAGCCGTATGAATCACATCCGCCCACCCGCAGCTTTCAGAAAGACAAGGTTCTCCAGGCAGGAACACTCTCACGCTGGCTGCAGTTATTTTCCCCTCTGATGCTTGGCAGAAAAGTGGAAATCACTTCAATTTCGTCACTAAGCAACTGTTGGAAAATGTTTACAGTCCAGTCGTTCTTGATAAAAAAGACACAACATAAGCCTATGAACAGGCCAGGGCCTAGACAGGCCTAGGGTCACATTCTATTGTGTGTGCTACAGGACAGGACTTGGGCCATTAAGTGCCCTGGTACAGTGTGTGTGTCCTGCTGTTGACCAGCTTTATGTTAAATAAGTGGAATACAAGTGGAGGTCAAGTGGGTTTGTGTCGGATTGACCTTAGCCAATTTGTGGCAGTATAGAAGCTCTTTTTGTAACGTATGGCTGCTTGCTATCACTTATACCAGACAGGTGACTTGGGACTGGCCTGGCACCTCAAAGTGGTGCTGCTAATTCAGGACTGCAGGGACGTTGCGAGGACTTATAGCCAACATCTTGCCTCTCTCTTTATTTGTTTGTCATTGTTCATTGTGTACGGAGGCACATTTTGGGGCATCTTCATGTGGAAAATGTGTAATATGTCAAGTTTAAAAAAAAATGTAAGAAACTACAAGATTGATTTTACTGGAGTGCTGCTGATGACCTGCAGTATGAAGCTAACAAGGCCTTAAGAAGTAACAGTCCTTGCTTTTCACACACCCTCCCCCTAAAAACAGTAAAAAAAAACAGATAAATATCTTTTTAGTGAGTTTTGTGTTTGTGAAAATCACACGCAAAACAAATTTTAGTGTCAGTTTTGCACAAGTGTGTTCGAAACGAAACTTGGCTATTTTATTCTTCATTTGGAATAATGACCTTACAATAGCAGCAGATGCAAAGTGATTGGACATATGGAAGAATTGTGAATTTTAAAAATGTATTTACAGCAAGACAAGAAAATAACATCAAATACACGGCTCGTGAATTATCTTTCTGATGTGCTATTAAAAGGTCAGTAGGAAATAGTGTCAGAATTCTAACTAAACTAAAAGCCAACCTCCTTATTTGGAGTGCGACATAAACACAGGCATTTAGATGTGATCTTCTGAAATTGTCCCATTTATAGTACAACTAGCGGTGTAAGCCAGTGCTGTAAAAAGCCCAGGGTCCTAGAAACTATTGAAATCGTCCGAAAAAAATTGAAATGTAGAGATGTCGGGTAATTGAAAGGGAACTCCTCTGGACGTCTCTCTCCTAGGAGGTTTTGCTTTGCCAACGTGCTCGCATCACTTGGGCATTACCAGCTAAGCGACTTTGTCTTTTTTCAGAGGTTTCATTTTGCCGATGCGCTGGCCTCGCTTGCGTATCTTCAGAGGTGGAGCCCTCACCCCGACTCCACCTCTCACTTCCGGGACTGACAGACACACACACTTAATAAGATGTGACTGAAAAGTGGTTCAGTTACGTTCTCTGTGGCCTTGACTTGAGCACTAACTATGGAGCACCGCTGTAGCTCGGTCCACTAGCAGAGAAAGTACAAAATGTGGCACCCGGTGGAGAGGAGTGGAGGCGGACCAGAGACTATAAGGCATTGTGTTGTGGTGGCTAAGTACTGAAGGGGTGATTGGTGCCGAGGCACTGGTGTTGTGCTCACTATTGTAAATAATATTGTAAATAAACGTGTGTGTGGTGAAACCATCATGTCTACCTGTCTGTGTCCGGGCTGTTCCCCACAAAAAACATACGTCTTACGCTGGGTTTGAAAAGTACTCCGAGCCCCTCACTTTCTGCACACTCATTGTATTTTATAGTCAGGTCCATAAGTATTTGAACAGTGACACATTTTTCATAATTTTGGCTCTGTCTGCCACCACAATGGATTTGAAATGAAGAAATCATTACCTGATGGAAGTGTAGATTTTCAGAATTAATTTAAGAGGTTTAACAAAAACATTGTATGAGCCATTTAGAAAAGGTGAGGTCCGCCGCTCACCGCCTTTTAAATAAATAATCGCCACACTCGCGGCTTTAAGGTGGGGGCGTAGTAGTGTGGCTGGAGTGGTTCCTGGGTACGACACGGTGCGGGCATTTCAGCACTTAAGTGTACGAGTGAGGAATCGTCCGTGTCCGTAATTAATGCCAGGAGCTGCTAATCGCCACATCTGTGCCACGTCCCCACATATAAAATGAGAAGCACAAGTGCGAGGTCAGGGAATTGGAACTAAAAGGAACAGAGGTTAAAAGGTGGCTGAAGAACAGTCTCGGTGTGGACCTAGAGGGGACAGGCAGCACGAACGGGGGCCTTGCGAAGGACCGTAGGTTGTGGCACTCTAGAAATGAACATGGCGGATGACCTCTCCAGGGATCCGAGGAATGACTGCGGGTGCATGAAGGATGACGGGAGGAATGCCGACCTCGGATGGTCTGGCTGTGCCGTGAGGGGGTCTGAGGATGATGATCATGGCTGCTGAGTCTCTGCCAGCTGTGCGAGTTATGGGTGACCCAGGGAGATGTAGAAGGAGGTGGGCTGGGATCACACTGGAAAGATCTGAAGGAGCCAGTGACTGCATTTTTAACCTCTGATTTGAATGGATTTATTTATTGTGTTTTTATCTCCCGCTATTCACTTGTTTTTATGGATTATTTATTTATGGATATGGACACTGTTTTTGGTTTTGTTTTGATTCTTTTTAATAAAAGCACTGAACATTTTTAATGCCGTCCCCTTGCTCCTTGTGTGATTTGTCCCCATCTGTCAGCTCATTCAGTCAGAACTATCGATGGTGTTGGGTTCGAGAGACCCCCAAATGTGAAGAGGAAGCCTAGAGGGGCCTAGACAGCCATTTATATATATATATGGTCCCACATTTGCAGGGGCTCAAAGGTATTTGGACATTTGACTGACAAGCTGCTCTATAGCCAGGTGTCAGCAGGTCCCTCATTAGCAGGTAGAAGGTCTGGAGTTGATTCCAAGTTGCATTTGGAAGGTGTTGCTGTAAACTCTCAATATGAGGTGCAAAGAGCTGTCCATGCAAGTAAAAACATGCCAACGTTAGGCTGAGGAAACAAAACAAACCCTTTAGAGAGATGGCAGAAACACCAGGAGTGGTCAAATTAACCATCTGGTAGATTCTTAAAGAGGAGGAACACACAGGTGAACTTAGCAACACCAGAAGGCCTGGGCAATCATGGAAGTGAACTGTGCTGCAACCAATTCACGACAATTCACCACTTTCTGGGAGGTCGACCTATCACTGCCAAAGTCTGCAATGAAGAGGAGACTTCATGAAAGTAAAGACAGAAGATTTTCCACAAAGTGCAAAAACACTTGTAAGCCTCAAGCATAGAAAGGAGAGATTAGACTTTACCATAAAATCTACAAAAAAAACAGTCCAGTTTTGCAACAGTTTCCTTTGGACAAATGAAACAAGGATCTATGGATACCAGAATGCTGGAAAGAGAAAGGTATGGAGAAGAGAAGAAACAGCTCATGACCTGAAAAATACCACATCATACGTGAAACATGATGGAAGCAGGTGTTATGGCATGGGCATGAGTGACTACCAATGGAAGTGAGTCACTGGTGTTTGTTGATGATGTGACTGCTGGCAGAAGTTGCAGGATGAATTCTGAAGTGTGCAGGGTGCTATACTGTCAGCTCAGATTGAGACAAATGCAGCAAAGCTGACAGGACGACACCTCACAGTACATTGAGCCAAAACATACTGGGACAGCAAACCGAGTGCTGTTCAGCACAAAGTAGTGGAATATTCTTCAACGGCCAAGTCAATCAACTGAGCTCAACCCAACTGGACACGCAGTTCACTTACTGAAGAAAGTCCAACAAACAAGCAGCACTTGAAGACAGCGGCAGTAAAGGCCTGGCAGAGCATCACTCATGTGGGAACCCAGCACTTGGAGGTGGCCGTGGGTTCAGACTTCAGGCAGCCATTGACTATAAAGGACTTCAAACCAAATATTGAAAATGTTCATTATATTTAGGACTAGCAGGAGTACCCGGTGTTGCCCGGGAATCTATAACCGGTGAATTTTCTAAATGAAAGAAACAGAACATAGAAATAGAACAAACAGTTTTCTGATTGACATTTTATTGCAATAGGTAATATAAGTGCTCATTCCAGAGCCTTTGGATACACTATATTTTTTGTTTTGCCTTGTGGTGCGAAAGTGAACAAATTCTGAGGATTGCCCACTCTAGAACATGCTACGTAGAGTTGTCCATGTGAAAAGCATGGATTTTCCAAACTGATGCGTTTAACTTGCAGTGATTTCCCTTGAGCCTTATTAATTGACATAGCAAAAGCCAAATGAACATGAAATTGTAGCCGTTTGAAATCAAAGGGTAAATCATTCGGAATCAGTGGAATTCTTGGTATGAAAACATCTTCACGTCTTGCGCGTTGTCTCAGACGCCCTTGAAATAGACGTTTTTCTGGCAGTGGAAGTGGACTTTCTAATTTTACGTCTTTTTTTCGGTGGCATGGGTATATTAGCAAAAAGCAGGACAATTATAATGTATTACATGGTATTATGTACGGAGTAAGCACCACAGTGAGATGAATGAACGTTCTTTACAATACATCGGAAAGCGAACAAATAGCACCACAAATACAGAAAGCCAGTCACGCGCACTGGGTCGTTCACGTTTTACATCCATATGGCAGTTCCCCTTCACCTGATGAAAGCAGTCAGCCTTCTCATATTTGGACACTTCCACCATCTCTTGGCAATTTAAAGAAACATTGGTAAAGAGCGATGCACAGAGACCAAACGTGCCACTAGATGGCGCCGCCGTTAACATCTGTTGCAACGTGCGGCTATCTTGTCGATGATAAGTACGGGGACGTGTGCCGAGCGTTGTGTCGGTGAAAAGGTGCCCTGCGCTTCACCATGAACATTTTTTCCCAACCAAACATACCCCATGACCTCCTCCTGGTCACAAAGGAAGCCCCATCCCCAGTTTGGTGGCGATTGGACGCCCGGTGCAGATTTGTATGGCGGACAAACAAACATACATACACACATACATCGACTGTGCTTTATATATTAGATTATGTTAGTTTTCCCAAATACTTTTGAGCCCCTGAAAATGGGCTACAATATTTACAAATGGTTTAACCCCCTTGTACTGATATGTGCCCCTCCACAGTTTGATGATGGAGGTCTAACGAGAGTTCCTTGGACTTCATGGCTATTATTTCTGACATGCATTGTGAATTGTGGGATCTTCTATTCACGAGTACACGCGTGCCTTTCTAAACAAGTTTCAGTGAGTTCAATATAGGCCATAGGTGGACTCCAATCTAGTTCTGGAAACATCTCAAGAATAATTCATTAAAGCAGTCAAGAGGAACCTTGAACACAAATTGGAGTGCCACTTTCAAGGGTTCTGAATACTTCTAGGATTTAGAGATTTCAATTTTTTATATTTTAATAAATTCGCAAACTTTTCCTAAATGTTTGTCATTATGGGTTATTCAACGACCGTCTACAGATGCTTGCCATTCATACTAAGGGACCTTGAGAGGATCTGAAGGAAGAACGCCCAAATCCAGGTGTGAAAGGCTTGTTGAGACTTATCCAAGAAAGCCTGCATCTGGAATGGCTGCCAAAGGGACTTCTACAAAGTAGAGAATTAAGGGTCCACCATTAGACATACTGTATATAAACAAAAGACCTGCGTGTGTGTGTGGAGCAGTCTGCTCTGCTCATACTCATCCAAGCCACTAGATGGCGCATGCATGCACTATAAAATTTTTTTAGCGCTTGCACCTCACTTCTCACTACAAACGCTGCTGCGCAACAACGACATTGTGCTAAGGACACAGATGAAGAGACACAATGACAAAATGAAGCAACAACGTGCAAGGGAAACACCTCAGTAACGGAGGGCAAGGCTTGAAGTTTTCACCAAAAACCATTGACTGTCCGGAGGTATTTTTTGAGACAAAGATTAGTAGGACTCATGCCAGCCACACAGTTAAGATCAGGAACTGCTAGTGGGGCAGCATGCACAGGTGGGTTCACATCCTCTGCCTGGATAATTCTTAAGAGTTAGCTGACACTTCTCCATGCTGACGAATATAGTGAAACTGTTAGGGAGTCTTTGGGCTTTTTTTTGTCCCATTCTTTGTCCAAAGGATCACACGCAGCTAGAACTTCTACAGTGCATCCAGAAAGTATTCCCAGCGCATCACTTTTTCCACATTTTGTTATGTTACAGCCTTATTCCAAAATGGATTCAATTCATTTTTTTCCTCAATTCTACACACAACACCCCATAATGACAACGTGAAAAAAGTTTATTTGAGGTTTTTGCAAATTTATTAAAAATATAAAAACTGAAAAATCCCATGTCCATAAGTATTCACAGCCTTTGCTCAATACTTTGTCGATGCACCTTTGGCAGCAATTCCAGCCTCAAGTCTTTTTGAATATGATGCCACAAGCTTGGCACACCTATCCTTGGCCAGTTTGGACCATTCCTCTTTGCAGCACCTCTCAAGCTCCCATCAGGTTGGATGGGGAGCGTCGGTGCACAGACATTTTAAGATCTCTCCAGAGATGTTCAGTCGGATTCAAGTCTGGGCTCTGGCTGGGCCACTCAAGGACATTCACAGAGTTGTCCTGAAGCCACTCCTTTGATATATTGGCTGTGTGCTTAGGGTCGTTGTCCTGCTGAAAGATGAACCGTCGCCCCAGTCTGAGGTCAAGAGCGCTCTGGAGCAGGTTTTCATCCAGGATGTCTCTGTACATTGCTGCAGTCATCTTTCCCTTTATCCTGACTAGTCTCCCAGTTCCTGCCGCTGAAAAACATCCCCACAGCATGATGCTGCCACCACCATGCTTCACTGTAGGGATGGTATTGGCCTGGTGATGAGCGGTGCCTGGTTTCCTCCAAACATGACGCCTGGCATTCACACCAAAGAGTTCAATCTTTGTCTCATCAGACCAGAGAATTTTCTTTCTCATGGTCTGAGAGTCCTTCAGGTGCCTTTTGGCAAACTCCAAGCGGGCTGCCATGTGCCTTTTACTAAGGAGTGGCTTCCGTCTGGCCACTCTACCATACAGGCCTGATTGGTGGATTGCTGCAGAGATGGTTGTCCTTCTGGAAGGTTCTCCTCTCTCCACAGAGGACCTCTGGAGCTCTCACAGAGTGACCATTGGGTTCTTGGTCACCTCCCTGACTAAGGCCCTTCTCCCCCGATCGCTCAGTTTAGATGGCCGGCCAGCTCTAGGAAGAGTACTGGTGGTTTCGAACTTCTTCCACTTACGGATGATGGAGGCCACTGTGCTCATTGGGACCTTCAAAGCAGCAGAAATTTTTCTGTAACCTTCCCCAGATTTGTGCCTCGAGACAATCCTGTCTCGGAGGTCTACAGACAATTCCTTTGACTTCATGCTTGGTTTGTGCTCTGACATGAACTGTCAACTGTGGGACCTTCTATAGACAGGTGTGTGCCTTTCCAAATCATGTCCAACCAACTGAATTTACCACAGGTGGACTCCAATTAAGCTGCAGAAACATCTCAAGGATGATCAGGGGAAACAGGATGCACCTGAGCTCAATTTGGAGCTTCATGGCAAAGGCTGTGAATACTTATGGACATGGGATTTCTCAGTTTTTTTATTTTTAATAAATTTGCAAAAATCTCAAGTAAACTTTTTTCACGTTGTCATTATGGGGTGTTGTGTGTAGAATTCTGAGGAAAAAAAATGAATTGAATCCATTTTGGAATAAGGCTGTAACATAACAAAATGTGGAAAAAGTGATGAAGCGCTGGGAATACTTTATGGATGGACTGTATAATTGAGAGATTTCACTTTTTGATTTTTAATACATTTGCAAAACTTTCTATTCACTTGTTTTTACTTTGCATTCTGGTTGTAGACTGTTGGGCAAAAATGGCAGATTTCTTCATTTAATATTAAACCTACAACACAGTAAAGTGTGCAGAAAGTGACAGGGTCTGAAGACTTTTGAATCCATTGTATATAATTATTAAAAGTCTGACTAGTCATAGAAGACTGAGCTCAAATCAGTGAGTACTGGCTGTGAAAGGGGTTACCTGAGTAAGTCATCACATTGTATGTGCTGATAATTTCGGAAAACCTGCTGACCCTTACTTACTTGATAGTTTTTATAGGCTCTTTGCAAATGAATGTTTTGGTAATTAGTATTAAAAAAACTCATTTGCTTTAATATTTTTCTATTTTTTGTTTATTTTCTGGTTCAGGGATAAAGAGACAAGAAAATCTAGGAATTTTCAACGAGATAATAGTGGTAAGTGAAATACATTTCTTTTAAAATGTTAAGTGTATTCTGCAGTGGCAGCTTTGCAATCATTTCCTTTGTTACAACCACAAGTCCCTTCACACAGAAATGAAAGTCTGCAATGTGCACTTTAATCACGTCTTCTCGTAAGGTGTACTTTCTTGTTTCAGACCTCCCATTGCGTATTCAAACGTCACATATTTACTTCCTACATGTAATACTTTACATTTCCAGTACTGACATTAAATGTCATCTGGCCACAAATGTGCCCAGGACTGTCAGCTGTCCAAGTCCCACTGTGATGATTCAATGGATTCTCAATTATCTGCCAATGCACCTCTCTTGGTATCACATTCAAACTTCACCAGCTTGTTATTTATATTCCTATCCAAATCATTTATATATATTAAAAATAGCAGCAGCCCTAGAGCAGACCCCTGCAGCCAGTTCTGATGAGGTTCCTCAAACCATCACCCTCTGCTTCCCGTGTCTGAGCCAATTCTGCACCCATCTAAGAACATCACCCTGAACTGCCACTTCTTTTAATTCGATGCACAACCTCTCATGTGGCACCTTATCAAATGCCTTCTGAAAGTCAAGATCAATAATATCATAAGCATCATGAAAGGTGCCAGTCAAATGGTTTAGCTGCTTCCAGTAGCACCTTCTGTTGGCACACAGCATCACTGCCATCTTCAGTAAGTTGGCATAGTGTAGCATAACGGGCCCTTTGGTGACACCTTTACTCATTACATCTGTCAACTCTTAGTTAGTAGTTTGCAAACAGAAACTTTCCAAATCTGACACTGACACTGACAGTCATATTAGGTGATACTCTATGTTTCTTTGATAATAAATTATTGAGCTGTATGTTAACATCACTGTGGTGGGTTGGCACCCTGCCCAGGATTGGTTCCCTGCCTTGTGCCCTGTGTTGGCTGGGATTGGCTCCAGCAGACCCCCGTGACCCTGTGTTCGGATTCAGTGGGTTGGAAAACGGATGGATGGATGTTAACATCATGAGAGGTGCCAGTCAAATGGTTTAGCTGCTCCCAGTAGCACCTTCTGTTGGCACACAGCATCACTACCATCTTCAGTAAGTTATTCCTATTGATCTTAGAAAGTGACCTTAAAATGGAAAAAATCCTTGATAATAACAGACTCACTGTCAGTCTTCCATCATACTCTGAAAAATAATTAACATTTAATGTATAACTCCACTCTGTGGTGGGCTGGTGCCCTGCCAAGGGATTTGTTCCTGCCTTGTGCTCTGTGCTGGCTGGGATTGGCTCCAGCAGACCCCTGTGACCTTTGTGTTAGGATATAGCGGGTTGGGAACTGACTGACAGACTCTATAGCTCCACTTTGATCTTTTTGCTTCTTCATAGAATTCCAGCCTGTTAGTAAAACTCGACCTCCCTCATTTGAACCCACGCTGACTGTTCAGTAAACCTGCTGTCCTTGCCAGGTGTTGCTCAATCTTTACCTTAATAATTCCTTTCATTAATTTACCTGTGATGCACGTTAAGCTTACTGGCCTGTAGTTGCATGAATTTTCCCAGTCACCCTTTTTATATAACTGGATAATATTTCCAATTTTCCCATCCTTTGGAATTTCTCCAGTGTCGTTTCCAAAAAGTACACGTTGTCACAATAACGAGACATACTCAGATAAAGGTTTGGGGCAGCCACCCGTATAATATGGTATCCTGGCTGCAAAGTTGTTTTTTTATCAAATAAACAGCACTGATGTGCATACAACTGAGTCCAAAATAAGACTGAGGAATTAGGAAAAAGGGGCAGGCTTTTAAAGGGGAAGACAGGAAGTGAGGTCATAAGGATCAGGCCCATGTTCTTTAGCCATTGGTTCGAGCCCGGACGTGACATCACAGGGGCCGGAGCCAGTAAGGTCTCCTTCCATTGGCTCTGTCCCGGAAGTGACGTCAAGAGAGCCAAATGGAATCTCCTGGGAATGGTCTACAGGAAAGAGAAAAAGAGTCAGTGCACTCTGCCACCTCCCGGCATACCTCAGAACTGCCGTCACTCAAGTCCTTTAGCTGCCTCCCATGCGCACGTGTGTGACAGCGTAAAAGGTTTTTTTATGTTCTACTACTACAGCCTATTTAAACTGAGCAGTACTCCTCTCTCTACAATTTCCAAATCCCTCAGTAACTCCTTAGTAGTCCCTGTTACCTCTGGGAGGTTATCCACTTACTCACTTGTGAAGACCTCAGAAAAATGTAAGTTTAGGGCATCTGCTGTTTCACTGTCTGTATTCTGAAAATTCTCTTTACTATTCCTGGTGAAATTCACCTCCACCTTGACAGTTCTTTTAATACTAAAATACTGAAAGAATCGCTTTGGGTCATGTTTGGCCTTATCTGCTGTATTGCTCTGTCTTTTAGCCTCTCTAATGTTCTTCTTAATGGTTGCACTTGTGTTCTCGTATGCCCTACGATACACATTGGAGTTATTAGTCTTATACATCTTATTTGCCTGTTTTTTTTTCCTTTGCAGCTTCTTTTCCAAGTCTTTATTGTTCCACTGCAGAGGTTTTTTTATTATTTTAAACATCCTATTGAGTCCAAATTTTAGAAGTATACCTGTCTTGCGTTATTTTTAAAACGTTTTTAAACCTGCTTTACTGGTCCTCCACTGTCTCTGCACTTAAAAGCTTATCTTAGTGTATCCTCTTTAGACTCCGTCACATGTTCTCACAACTTGCCCTACAACAGCAACAACATTTATTTTACATGATGAAGAAAAAGAGAAAAAAAGACAAAGTAAGAATTGAAATACGACAACACTAATTAACATAGAATAAGAGTAAGGTCCGATGGCCAGGGAGGACAGAAAAAACAAAAAACTCCAGATGGCTGGAGAAAAAAAAATCTGCAGGGGGTCCGAGGACATGAGACCACCCAGCCCCCTCTGTTTTAAGTTTACCACAATTAAACTTAACAGTTTACTTCCAAAACACTGACAAGTGTATTATATTATGGTCACTTGACCCTAGTGGATCAGTCACCTCTACACCCTCAGTTCTATTCCTGATTATTACAAAATACTAAATCCAGACAGACTTCACTCCATGTTGTTGTGTTCTAAACAGTGACTGATTATGTCTACAAACTGCTGCTCTTGTGATTGGTTATTTCCTTGGTTATCCCAGTTAATATTCGGTTATTCAAAGTCCCCCATGAACTATAATATCCCCATGTAAACTTGTCTTTTTAATATTACTAAAACGACTATCTGCATTGGGCTGTCTAGCCTAAAATAAGGCTTCTTTCTCTAATGCTTTCTAGACAAAGCCAGAAGTCCTCACTAAGATGGGGCTCATCATCCAATTGAAATCAGTGTTCAGTTACAAGATGGGGATCAATACCTTAAAATGATTCCTCTCCTGAGTCTCCATATCTCTGAAACGTCCCAGTTACTGTATATAGAAACTGGCGTAGATTGCTGTCTCTAGTCACTTATGTGAGCTCATTCCTGATTGATGTGGCTGGGTTGCTGTATTTCATTCCTAAATTAATTTGTTAACTATCTTTTTTCTTTATTTACAGAGTCTGATATTTATGCAGAAATACCAGAAGAAAGGCCAAAATCAGGTAGGTGACATTGCAAAGTGAATAATGCATAGCGGGCCCTTTGGTGACACCTTTACTCATTACATCTGTCAACTCTTAGTTAGTAGTTTGCAAACAGAAACTTTCCAAATCTGACACTGACACTGGCAGTCACATTAGGTGATACTGTATGTTTCTTTGATAATAACTTATTGAGCTGTATGTCAACATCATGAGAGGTGCCAGTCAAATGGTTTAGCTGCTCCCAGTAGCACCTTCTGTTGGCACACAGCATCACTGCCATCTTCAGCAAGTTATTCCTATTGATCTTAGACCTTAAAATGGAAAAAATCCTCAATAATAACAGACTCGATGTCAGTCTTCCATCATACTCTGAAAGAATAATTAACATTTAATGTATTATAACAGCATACCATGAAAAGGAGTGTCCAGGAAGAAGTTGGGTAAGCAGTTGGCCAAATGTGGATAGAACTGTGTAGCCTACCATTTTGATTTTCTCCTCTCAATTTTCCCAAGCTTGATATATTCACACTTGGCTTTTATGTGCTAATATTTTGACACTTTAAGTGCATATACTTATAAATATATAACCTGCTACAGGTCAGGTGGGTGACCACAAAGTCTCCTTGGCAATGTATTATAAATTAGCTGTGCTACCCGTATAAGAAGCTTCAAAATCTAAGTAATCAATGTAGGCCTCAGCGTTAACATTTGCAGTGCATTGTGCAATGGGCGTATGTCTCTGTTATATGCCATTTGGTTTGGGATTCACAAAAGGACTGTTAAGGTTTGTGATGTGCTATCTGTTGGAATGACAAACACAAAGCATTTTATTACTACAAATGTTTGTGATGTGCCAATTGTTACAATGACATATGCATTGCATATGTCGCCGTTATATGTCATTTGGGTATGGGATTCATAAAAGCAGTGTTAATGTTTGTGATGTGCCATATGTTGGAATGAGTAATGCAATGCATATGTCTCTGTTATATGCATTTTGATTTGGGATTCATAAAAACATTGTCTTGTGATGAGGCATCTGTTGAAATGACAAACATTGCATTTTATTAGTAAAAATGTTTGTGATGCGCCATGTGTTGGAAAGACAGAGACAGTGCAACCTGACAGACACACAGGTACACAGACATACAAACACTTATCCTTTTATTAAGGTGGATATTAAATATGTGTCTAATGGAAATATAACAGAGGTACTGATGGAGTTTCACTTGATAATATTATGATAAGATGAACTTGCAAATGGATGACTGTAAGAATAGTTGGTAGCCTAAGAACCTTTATAACGCACTGGTGATGCCTCATCTGGAGTCCTGTGTGTGCAGTTTTGGTCTCCAGGCTACAGAAAGGATATAGCAGCACTAGAAAAGGTCCAGAGAAGGGCAACTAGGCTGATTCAGGGCTACAGTTTAAGAAAAAAGAAGATTAAGAGGTGACCTGACTGAAGTGTTTAAAATTATGAAGGGAATTAGTCCAGTGGACTGAGACAGTGACTTTAAAATGAGTTCATCAAGAACACGAGAACACAGTTGTAAATTTGTGAAGGGGAAATTTCACACAAACATTAGGAAGTTTTTTCTTTACACAAAGAACGATAGACACTTGGAATAAGTGACCAAGTAGTGTGGTGGACAGTAAGACTTTAGGGACTTTCAAAACTCAACTTGATGTTTTTTAGAAGAAATAAGTGGACAGGACTGGCGAGCTTTGTGGGGCTGAATGGCCTGTTCTCGTCTAGAGTGTTCTAATGTTCTAAAAGAAGAACTGACAGGTACATACATGTTCTTCATCGGTGTGTCTTCATCACTTCCCAGTTTATTTATACTACACTAACACTACTCATCTGCCACCATTTATCATGCCCAAGGGCATCTTTCCAAGACACCTTTAATGCCATCTGTCTGTCTGTCTGTCTGTCTGTCTGTCTGTCTGTCTGTCTGTCTGTCTGTCTGTCTGTCTATCTATCTATCTATCTATCTATCTATCTACTGTATTTTGTAGTGCAGCAGGAATTAAAGATGTGATCAGCACCTGTTAAGTCAAACCACTGAATAAAAGTAAAACATCAAAAAGGTCCATCATCACTGCTATAAAAATGTAAAATACTGTGAAGGTGCAAATGAAGGAGAGGAAAGAAAAGTTGGGGGCGCCAACCCAGCCGCCATGTTTACTGCAATACGGGAAATGAGCCATTGACAATTGCCATCTCAGCCGCCCTGGCTTCTCAGATGAATCAGCTCCCTCGAGCAGCTCTGGATCAGGGAGTTCCATCATGCGTTACTGTGTTCCACAGATTGAAACGCCATCTTCTGGGGGCCCTCAACCAGAGACAGTGGGCATGGCTTAGGTTCCCTCACTGAGAAGTTTCTGAGAGCTAAAGAGAAGAAAAGAGACAGCGTTGTTAGCGGGGGCGCCTCCCTCTTGCACTGGTGGGGTATTGCATACCTTGTCTGTGCCTTGAAGGTTATCCTCAGGTGTCCATGTGTGACAATATAAATACACTTGTGGCCTGCTGGGGGTGCACCAGCTCCCCAAACCCGACACAGACAGACACAAGGCACAACTCTTCCCACCTGCACAATAATTAGCACACACAGCACTTTCGTTTCTTCTTCATCTTTCCACTACCATTAGCATCAAAGCACTTTGGAAGCCCAACAAAGAAGGGCTCTATTTTCCTTGCAACACCCCTTGGTGGCACCCATGGAACCCAACAGGGCTGTGTCAAACTCCAACTCCCATGAAGCCCTGTGGGAATCCAAAGGCACTGTTGCAACCCCTTGGGGGGGCTCCCATCCAGCACTCTGAGAGAGATAATGCTCTGTGTATATCCTCTCCCCCGGTCCTTCCATTAAGCAGGTGTCCTGGCCATGTAAGGGTGCCGGCTGTCCACTACAACTATGTACAGTACAGCATCATCCCTGCTTGGCTCTACCACTCCTGTAAGCCATATCCAGTTCACAAGAGTTATGCCATGAGAAAGGAAAGTACAAGAGGGCAGAGGAGATTTTTTAAACTTGTCTGACATTTTGCATTTGGCTTCCATGTGGCCTTTGCCCAGCTGAACTAACGCCTGATTTCTAGGCTGCAGTCCAGGGTGTCACAGTAATTAAAGTGGTTGTTTTATGTTAAGTATTTGGTCTTTATCTGTCATTAGACCTAAGTAAATGTTGTTGCCAGCTAATGTATTTTGTAATGCAGCAGGAATTAAAGAAGATGTGATCAGCACCTGTTAAGTCAAAACAGTGAATAAAAGTAAAACGTGCATTGATTCACTTTGTGAGCTCCCACAGTTCACTCGTTGTTTACACCCTGCCTGTGGTTCTTTGCATTGAGAAAGCCTGGTGAGTCCCATCTTGCTGATTTATTTTCATCTTGTAGTTTGAGGTTCTTGGTAAATGTCAAACCCGACAGATCCCCTTACCTGTGAAATCTGTATTAATATACTACTAGCCAACGCCCGCCGTAGCATACGGCGGTATAAGAATAGGAACGGAAAACGGTGAGAAAGGAATTCAGAAATCAAGAAGAAATAAATACTTCTTGAAAGACGCAGTTGTGAATAGGTGTTTTGGTGGAGACGACAGATAATGATTCGAAGGATCTAACCCTAGAAAAAGCCACGTACAACTGACCATGGCTGAAGACTGGTTGTTGTAGATTAACGCAAATCTTTGCAAACGTTTGTCATTGGGACTTGTTGATAGTCATGGAGAAGGCGAGTCTGAGTGGGAATTGTGTGCGTTTAAATGTTAAAGGGAGGTTGGTGTCGGAAGGAAGGAGAGAGATTCTGGGAATGAAGATTGTTTAAGAATTTTGGATAGCGATCAGTTTGCACTCAATAATATTTGTATGTATTCGGGTAACGATGAGTCTTGCAAAGACCTTTTGATGGCATAATATTTCAGAGGAGCGTAACTACAGCTGCCACCTTCAGCTGAAGGATATGGGGAGGCATGCCAGTTGGTGTGAGGGTGTGTAAAAACTCCTGTGGGTACATTAGTTGATCATTAGGATCGTCACTGACTACTGTATCTACACTCTTGAAGGTCACTTTTTCACTCTGTATAAGATCAAGAAGTTTGTTGTTAATATGTAGAGAATCGTCATTTGTGACGCTCAGTATTGGTGTTGCAGCAAGTTCTTGGGGAGTCACAGTCGAGAAATTGATATCACCGTAAAGTTGAGCAACTGGGTCTTGTTGTTGTGGTAAACATTGAGAAGGTAATTCTGCCATTAGTTTTTTGTGTATGTATCTTGGACTTCCTGAAATGTGGACAGTAATATGATCATTTTGCCTACATGTACGTTGTTATTTTCAGTGTTTCCTTGCAGTGCGTCTGATAGTCCTTTGTATTGTTCCACACGCAGATCTTGTTGATGTAATCTGAGATAGTTGAGACACACGCCCTCTGTTTTAACATACGCATCTATGACGTACTGTTGGAATAGTTTGCAGCTGGAGTGCAAAATACTAAATGTACTCCTCATTGCTAATCTGTACGCGTAAAATTGGCATTGAGTAAGCCTTATTCGCTTGGCGGTTCTTTTATCGGGAACATGTTGTAAATCTTTGTGCCAGCCAATGTCTCCGTAAAGGAATAAAAGTGGGTAAACGATAAGATGACGTTGTACAAAAACCCGTCGGCAGAGAAGATACTGTCGTTCATTTTATAACAAAGGCTTAGGAAACAACCGTCGCAGTATAACGAAAATATGAAGGAGCGAAACCAATGCCAATGGTCGTCAGAGTACGATCCTGTAGCAGGCTACAGAAAAGACTCCCAGGCGCACACGTGGCTGAAGTGAAAGGTCATGCGGTCAGACTAGATATAGGGCGGTGACGTGACACCAATGGGGTCATGAGAGAGGAGCGGGGAACGCGGTAGTCCGAAGGAGGAATTGGAATCAAGAAAAGTGGCGTGAGCGTGTATGGGAGGCCTCAGGCAGCGTGGGGAAGGGTTTGGAACAGCAGGAATAGGAATCGAGAAATGCCGTGTCAGCTACGTGTGGGTGGGATTGCTTTTGAAGAGGAAGCAGGACGAACCAGAAGAGAAATAAATACAAGAGATGTGTAAATAAATGTCTAGATTTATTAATGTAGTTGTACTCTGGAGGCACTGCCCATTCATCCCTTTTTGATTTGATTTTGAGTTTTAAAAGCTTTCTCAACTCTTTTACATTTGTTTTAATTGTCATTTGCTTGAACATTCCAGATGATTTTGCAACTTCTTTCATCACACTAAGTGTCATAGTTCGCTTAGCGGTTTATTTGCGCAAATCCAAGAGAGACACAGTGTGCCGAGGGGGGCGAGGCCCTCCTCACTCATGTGCCAGCCTCAGGGCGTATCTTACATCCGCTTAGCTAGCGAATAGATTTAGATCAGGTTTTTTTTCTAGAATTTGCTTAAACATTCCGGTTGATTTTGCGATTTCTCATTGCGCTAAGAATCATAGTTCGCTTGCAGGAGTGATATATTCTCACTAATCCAAGACAGAGGCTGCTGGCTAAGGAAGAGGGGGAAACGTGACGTTGGGAGTAGGGAGCCGGGCAGGGCCCACCTCATTGTCCTGTTTCACTTCTACACGGGTGAAGCCGCAGGGGACCGCTAGTTGATAATATCAATAAATGATAACAATAAGCAAAGTACAAGTGAATATTGGCAAACATACAACCTGATAAATGCTGATGTGTAGTTTCAGGGGGCACACAGACTTCTTTGTTACTTAAAATATCTCTAGTCAAGTCATCATTTCTGGTCAGCTTTCTTCAGAACAGGCTGCATGCCTGTCTCAATATGGCTGCCGAGTTGTGCTCTTCATTGTGTTGTCCCTTTCAGTTCATGGTGTGTGAGAGGCTCCTTCATGATGATGGTGTAAGAGAATGAAAGGGAAGGGTAAAGCAAGCAAATTTATAGACATTCTGTCCAAACCCTACAGGCAATAGGGCGTCATGGTACTTAATATGTCATGGTGGCTCTGAGGCTAGGGATCTGCACTGCCAGTTCGAATCCCATAAATGCCAATAGGGACTGTGCTCTGTTGGGCCGTTGAGCAAGGCCCTTAACCTGCAATTGCTGAGTAGTTTGAGTAGTGAGAAAAGTGCTATATAAATGCAAATAATCATTACTATTATTAATGGCTTCTGATTTAAAAACCAAACAGGCAACTTTAGACCAGTTGAATTCTGGTGCGACACAATGGCTTCACGCCTGCCTCCCCAAAACCATTTGTTGAGCTGATGATTGCCAGCCCGTGGGTTGGGGTTGATTGAGAGAGCCTTGCAGAGAATCACCAACCCTGACATATAATTCACTATCCTGACTATCCTCACTAATATTACATTTGCTTTGTCTCAGTTACAAATAAAGATATACAAAATATTTATCAGCTTGTATACACAATTTCACACCACAACACAGGTGAATACTTTTATAGGCCCTGCATAACTAGAGAAATTCTTCATTTTTTAAAAGTATTTGACTTGATATTCTTCATGGAACATTGTTTTTATTTTTGTTTGTAGTCATAAAATATGGAATCTCCAGAAATGACATCATTCTTGGAAGGATTCTAGGAGAAGGATTCTTTGGGGAAGTGCATGAAGGAGTTTACAAAAACCCGGTAAGAAACAAGAAGAAAGAAATGTCAAGGTTTTGTGTGTTTTGATTTCTCCAGTGCCCTCCAGCCGTCCCAGTTAAGGGGTCCGCTCAGAGATATGCAGGTGGATGAGCCTGTGGTGTCCTGATGATGGACTATCTGTCAGGCAGATCACAGTTTATGAGTCTCAAGGACTGTGTGAGCAACACTGGAGCACCACAATGAACAGGCCCGTCTCCCCTTCCCTTCACAGAGATATAACAGCAGGTCAGGTCACTTGTAGAAATTCTCAGATGATTCTGCACTTATGGGGTGGGATGAGTCAAAGGAGAGGAGTCAGGGGGAGAATTTTAGTAAATCCAAGGAACTGGTTATTGAGCCTCTCTGTCTGGTCACTATTAGGGATTGGAAGTAGAGGTGGTCCATTCCTACAGGTACTGGGGGATCCACATCAGTGACAGGTTGGAATGGTCTCTGAACATAGTGGAACTGCAGAGGAAATGGCAGAGCAGGCTCACACACTATGGTCTGAACACACGCCAGAATGACTAAAAGGGAAGAAAAGAAAGAAAACATCAGACATGGCAGTGCCAGACCCAGTAAGATTCTATACAGGCATATCACTGTTGTTATGTAAGACCCCCAGTTGTGCTTCTTTACACACTTCTACTGACTAATTTATTGTTGAAAGTCTTCGTTGTTGATGTGTCAGAGAGAGGATGCGCAGCATTGTTCATAATGGCACTCAGGTTTTGTTTTAATTGCCCCTTCCACTATTATCTCCTGGTTAGAAGCATCTCATAACTGGTCAGAGAACACAAAGGAACGGTTCAGGGAGGGGCAAAGCCGGCTTTATTTTATGAAAAGCCATATGTAAGAAAATCCTGCAGATGTTCTCTCAGTTGGTAGTTGCCAGTACTCTCTTCTATGCTGTGGTGTGCTGGGGGTTTAGCTTGAAGAAGAGGGATGTTAATTGTATTGACAAGCTGAGCAGGCGAGCAGCCTCTGTGACTGGCATAGAAAAGTACTGTCTGGTGACAATGGCAGAGAGGAGAACACTATGCAAGCTGCTATCCATTATGGACAGTGAACATCACCCTCTATACACTACCATAGCTAAACAGAGGAGTTTGTTTAGTGGTGGGCTGCTATCACAGAACTGCAATACGGACAGATACGAAAGGACTTTTGTCCCCAGAGCAATTAGACTCTTTCACTCTTCCCAGCAGTGGTGCGGGGTGGTTGAGTTCTGATGACGCTCCTTTTCTGCTCATAAGCTATATTAGCTGTGCTAGCTGTGCACTACATTTTATATCTCACTACTTGCTCACTTCTGTGTAACCTTTTTTATAATGTGTCATTTTAAACATGTTACCCTATGAGCATACGCCATGGCACTTTACTTTATATTACTTTAATAGTATGTCACTTTAGTATCTGTCACTTTAATGTTATGTGCCACCTTTCACTTTGTTACTGGTATTATTTACTCAGTTCCCATTGCACTGGCATTATTGTATGCACCATCTACTTTACCTGAATTGGACTGTAAGACTTCAACCCCAATGTACCGAGATTGCATTTCACAGCCTGTACTTACTTAGTGATATGTGTACAGTGTGACCTTAAATGTCTGTGTCTAACTTGGTATAACTGTGGGCTACTGCTACTTAAATCTCTCTCAGGATCAATAAAGTATCTATCTATCTATCTATCTATCTATCTATCTATCTATCTATCTATCTATCTATCTATCTATCTATCTGTCTGTCTGTCTGTCTGTCTGTCTGTCTGTCTGTCTGTCTGTCTGTCTGTCTGTCTGTCTGTCTGTCTAATGAGCTTGTTAATTTGGTTGGCCTCTCTTGAAGTGCTGTCACCAGCCCATCACAACACAGTGACCATCACAGAGTGGTAGAAGTCTCCAAAGGAAAAAGAGAGCCCTTGCTCCACTCTTTCTTCTCTAGTTCCTCTGTGTTCTGAGACCAGTCCTACTTGTCATTAATGTGGACCCCCAAGTACTTGTAGGAGTGGACCACCTCTGCACCCCCGCCTTGAATAGTGACCGGACATTGAGACTCTTTGGTGCGGTGAAAGTCAATAAAATGCTCTTTAGTTTTACTGATGTTAGGATGCAGATAATTCTCTTTGCACCAAGAAACAAAGTTCTCCCCTGACTCTTCTCCTCATCCCCTTTATTAATACACCCCCTAAATGAAGAATCATCTCTGAATTTCTGTAAGTAACATGACCTGCTGTTATATTTACGGTCGGAGATGACTAAGGACCTAATGGTCTCTCATACAGAGCCTCAAAAGCCCTCTGCTGAGATGGGAGAACCTTTCACAAGGATAACAATCTCAGCAGCTCTCCCATCAATCAGGCGTTTATGGCAAAGTAGCTAACTCCCACTCAGGGTTTTCCAAGCAGCATTTACAGGACTCTGAGAGCATCAGGCAGAAGATTCTGAACTATATGAGCAGCACTTTAAGCACCATGTCTGTTGAGGACCAGGCAGTGCTCAACACCTGTCTAATGCCATCTCCTTGATGAGGCATAATGAGAGCAGCATCATGCTGTGGGTGTGAATCTCAGTGGCAGGGACAGGGAGACTGGTGAGAATTGAAGGAAGGATGAATGCAGCCAAATCCAGAGAGGTCCTTGATGAAAATCTGCTCCAGAGTGCACTTCACCTCAGACTGTGGCAATGGTTCACTTTAGAGCCAAGGCAATGGTGGGGTGTCTTAGGGACAACTCTCTGTGTGTTTTTGAGTTGCCCAGCCAAAGCCCAAGCTTGAACTTCATAGAATGTGTGTGGAGAGACCTGAAGATGGCAGTTTACAGTCGCTACCCATCCAATCAAACAGAGCTTGAGAGGATCTGCCAGGAAGAATGCGCTAACATTGCCTTATTCCAGGTGTGCCAAGCATGTAGAGACTTACCCAAGAAGATTCAAAACTGAAATGGCTTCTGCAAGTACTGAATTAATTGTCTAAATTATTTCTATGAATGAGAGATTTCAGTTTTTGACTTTTAATAAACTTGCACACCTTTCTGGTCACATGTTTTCACTTTGTCATTACGGGTTACTGAGTGTAGATTGATGGGTAAAAATGGTAAACTTATCGATCCGTTTAAAGTAAAATCTACAACTCAATAAAGTGTGCAGAAAGTGAAGGCATCTGAAGACTTTTTGAGTCCAGTGTGTGCCGCCTGGTGTGATGAGTTAAGGCAGATGGAATGCATACTGAGAAATGTGCTTTTTACGTTAAAAATATGCATTTCACTAAAATGTGGGGAGTTAAAGCTGTCCGTAAATTGATTACATTTGTCATTTTCAGTTCTGTTTCATATACTGTATACAGAAGTATTTTCACATGAGTGCATGTTTGACTTAACTTACACCTTCTGATTTAAATCATCATCTCCAGGTGCTTTCCGTGGAATATCCCAAATCATTACATTTATTGGCTATTCCATGCATTTCATGCATAGTGTGGAAAATGAGTGAGATTCCAGAGTTCCACAAATAGCTGGGATGCCAACCGGGCCACTCCATTTAATATTCCTTTCAAAATCAAAAAAGCTCCACAGAAATAAACAGATGCATAGAAAGTGCACAAGAACACAAAATGCAAGTTTGCTTCTTTTAACTAGGAGCTTCCGTCCTGCTTCAAGTTCGGGCCAAAGTGAGACACCGACTGCTGGGGACAGGAACTTTTTATATGTTTCAGACTGGATAGGGGTGGGACTTGAGGAAGTGATGGGGGTGTGGTCAGTAGGCTTCCTGGATCACCTTCTCCGGGCTGCAGACAGAAGAGACAAGGCAGATAGCAACAGCACCTCCTCTCGCCCTGAGGTGGTACTGCATACAAGGCAAGGTGACTCTCAGCTGTGCATGCATGTCAACAGACAGTGACTTTAAGATCTGTAGCATCTTTATTTTGAAGTATTCAAACACACAATAATCAAGACAGTATAGTATTCTGGGTGCTAATAAGATTGTTGACATATTACGTGACTTTCAGTCAGAGTAAATCTCAAACTTGTCAGCTGCAGTTACTGATCTGATTGTCTTAGTGTGTCAGATTACATAACTAAAAATCACAGGGGGGCTACAAATTAAACGATACACTGCAAAAATGCATATGCAAAGACTAGACAAAAAAACTTAAAATGAGAGATGTTTTGCTTTTATTTGGCAAAATTATCTGCTGATAGGGTAAGCATTTCTTAAAGCATGCTAAATAATTATAAATACAAGTTTTTTGACAAGTCAGTAATTCCAATAAGGAAAATATTTAACATCATAATATAAGTACTTTTCACTTGTTTAGATTTCATTTTTTGCAGTGTACAACTTTTCACAATATTGCCAGATCACCCCTTTCCCTGACTGCGAATCGCTTGCTGCCTGTGGTGTTGTATGACAAACACGAGACATCAGACAGACGGGCCTCTCTTCAGTTTGTGAGGTCCAAAACTCTCGTGTTCCTTGTTCCTCATAACTACATGATAAGCACTGCACTCCCAGCTGAGCTCTGATTGGTTGATATCTCTCTCACACACACATAAGCCCACCCCTATGACTTAAAGCAAAACCAAACCTGCATGGTCCTAGCAGCATGCCACAACTGCCCCCTGAGTCGCTCAGGTCATTTAAATAAAGTCTGCAATTGAAAACTGCTGGAAATGATGGTGATGTGACAGGTCCTTAATGTAACTTGTTTAGATTTTTTTCTTACTTGCCTTATTTTATTCTGCATTTTATTATTGTTAGATGGCCTGACTGTTTTATAATGATGTTTTATACATGCATCTTTCTTATCTAGAAAGGGGAGAGAATAACCGTAGCTGTGAAAACGTGTAAAGACTGCTCTCCGGAGGTTAAGGAGAAGTTCATGAGTGAGGCAGGTGAGTGAAGCCACTGAAATAATTCAATATGAAAGTTATATCTTAGTTTGCTTTAGTAATAGAAAAATTGGCAAAGACTGTAACCATGAATTATCTCACAAGTTTCCAAGGTTGTGTGAAATCTCCAAAAAAAACCAAGGAAGCAGGCTACAATCCCACCAGCCTGCACCAAAAGGCAGCCTAGTTTTTACTATAGAGGCTGGTGGCCTAGGCCTACGCCAGGTAAAAATACACTTCGTTGTCAATGTTCAAAAATATATTCTGCAAAGACCCAAAACACACTTAAAATGCCCCATAAGGGAGAGGATTACAGTTAACTTCTGGCTTATACAGAACAAGGCCACAAGAAATCTTTAGAGACGGAGATTTGTTAAATGAAAAGCGAAAATTCGACAAAAAAGGTTGAAAAGAGAAAAAAAGGGAGGGGGGGTTATCAAAGGCAATCCTAGCAAACAAAGTCAAAATCACAATCCATAAGAATATCCACGCTCCAGTGCAGAGGCAAATTTGAAATCACAAAGAGAACAATACTTACAAAGCACCTACGCCAGAGTATACTCGAATGAGCTGTCTTGGACTTCAGTCCCCAGTCTACCTTTATAGAGCTTGGGTTGGGGGGGCGATGGGACAGTGATGGACATGTACCACTCAAAGAGTACAAGGAATATAAGAGAAATGAAAGACACACAGAAGTACTGCATAATAACCAAGTAGAATCAAAATAACAGATAATACATAATCTTAATACATAATTTGCCGTCCAAAGCCGAATGTGCAGTCGCCTTCTGTGCAGCTATCTGAAAAAACTTACGAGACTGACATCCAACCCCAACATCGCGGCAGGCGGCGGATTTACGGCCGCAAAAATTCAATGAGAAAGGCGACTTTGATTAAAGCTCTAGAGGCCTGAAAGGCGATTTCGACTACAGCTCGAGGCCTACTTACGCATTCTGACTCAATAGCGCATTCATTCAATACACCTATATCAGGTTTGTGGTGCTTGTACTTATTACAATTCCATATTGTACTGGAATATTCATCATTCAATGTTATACTATAGGCCTGGAAAATTCATCAACTAACAGTACAAGCCTGTACAGTAATGAGTAAAGTGGACTACAATCATTACAAAACAACTTCTTCGTTACCTATCATTTGTTCGTCATACACTGCTGACACAAACTCATGCCCGTTTCATCTTACGTTGTCGAAACGGGCTCTTTGTCTAGTTAAATAATAAATGAAAAATCAATATGTTTAAAAACTTATGAATAATAATGAAAAAAGAACAAAGAAGATAAAAAGAAGTAGTTTAAAAATGATTCAAGGTAGGAACCCTTGCCTGACCATAACAGAGGTTAAGTTGTAAAGTAAATAGATAGATAGATAGATAGATAGATAGATAGATAGATAGATAGATAGATAGATAGATAGATAGATAGATAGATAGATAGATAGATAGAAGTGAAAGATGCTATATAACAGATAGAAGTGAAAGGCACTATATAATCCATAGATCGATAGATGTGAAAAGCACTATATGATAGATAGATAGATAGATAGATAGATAGATAGATAGATAGATAGATAGATAGATAGATAGATAGATAGATAGATAGATAGCACAGTATTGATTTATTTTTTAAATAAATTCATGCGGGCGGCACGGTGGCGCAGTGGTAGCGCTGCTGCCTCGCAGTTAGGAGACCCGGGTTTGCTTCCCGGGTCCTCCCTGCGTGATGTTTGCATGTTCTCCCCGTGTCTGCGTGGGTTTCCTCCCACAGTCCAAAGACATGCAGGTTAGGTGGATTGGTGATTCTAAATTGGCCCTAGTGTGTGCTTGGTGTATGGGTGTGTTTTTGTGTGTCCTGCGGTGGGTTGGCACCCTGCCCGGGATTGGTTCCTGTCTTGTGCCCTGTGTTGGCTGGGATTGGCTCCAGCAGACCCCCGTGACCCTGTGTTCGGATTCAGCGGGTTGGAAAATGGATGGATGGATAAATTCATGCTGAATTTCTTCATTTTCATTTCCATTGCTTTCCCCGCCTGCCTAACCTTCACGATAAATTCTGGCAGCCCCTGTGATCTTCTGGTTTTATTTTTTTCTTTCCACTAGTGATCATGAAAAACTTAGACCACCCACATATTGTGAAACTGATTGGTATTATTGAAGAGGATCCCGTTTGGATTGTCATGGAGCTGTACAAGTACGGAGAGGTAAGTAATCTTTATCTATTGGTGTATCTTCCTACCTTACACAAATGAAGTATTGCATGACAGAACCATAGTAGAGTATAATCAGCCTATTTAATTGGGCCATCCAACATTAGCACAGTGTCCACCAACTTGTACATTTCCATTTCTCTAAGTCTAGAGAGTCTTCCAGTTTGGCTTTACCTTGGCGCATATTAATCTATCAAGCCTTCGCTTCTTGGGGTGTCCCATGTGCTGGTTTGTCTTGTGGGCTGAGATGAAGGGCAGTCTTTGCCATACCAACTTGGCCATACCATTGTGAGTAGGCTGTCTGCATCTTATTGCTAATGGAAGCTACTTCCACAATCCTGTGCAAACTGATGTGCATGACACAGTGCCATCTCAAGAGTCCAAGTGTCCAATGCAGCATTTTCATTTCCATGACATGTAGTGCTTACTTGTGACTAGCAGTTACAACCCAACACTGGGTGCCATATGGAGTGACAGAGCAGACAACTTTCACCTTGAAGTATGTGGATAACTTTTGATTGTTCAGTACTTCAGCCACTGGCGCCAGGCTGCATTGACATGTGCTTCTGCATCATTTGTGGACTCACCATCCAAGTTGACCTGAGAACTAAAGTATTTGAAGCTGGTGACCTTCTTGACATCTTGGCTGATGTCTTTTTTTTGGTACCATCTATTTGAATATCGTGTTCTATGTGCTGAGTGTTGTTTTTCCTCTAGCTGTGAATTCCATGGCCGGGTGCCATTCCAAGGCAGGATGTGAGACTTCAGCAAGGTAAACGTGTAACAGGGTCCACAGTTGTAGGGTTTGGTTGTCTGAGGTGTCCTTACCCACAGTCAAATTAGATAACACTGGCAACAACACTGAACCTTGGTAGACTACCACTATAATGATAACGTGGGGCAAAATCCCAGCTGAGTAATGATTTAATTGGATGATTTATATGTAAATAATACAGGGAATAGTCCCAGAATGCATGGCAATACAAAAACTGGGCATGTTGTGTTTTTGTAAGTTTAATAATGTAATTTTATTACTGCACCATGATCAGAGTTTTCATGCTTTTATTGCAAGTCAGTCATGACGCTGGATTATTTCACAGGAAAAAAAAAATAAGTGTTACAGGCTCGCCAAGAAGGTTCCATTTACAGAATAGATAAAGGTGGCAATTTTAAAGTGAACAAAATGTACTCATTTAAATGGAAATTCAGCAGCATTTGAGTGGGAGGATCGGATTGCATGTAAGTCAGGCAATTAAATGTTCAAAAGTGGTTTCAGACTCGCACGGCGTCTACTTAGGTAAAAGGCAGTATGGAGACTTGTGGGTCATTCGCTTCAATTCCACGAGCGCAGTGCGCTGACCACAATGCCTACTACTGTGTCCTGTTTTGACAGCTTAGAAAGCTGAGCTGGCTGCCTTTTTTTAGCACTGTTATATTTCGTAGCTCTGTAGTACACTTTGTTACATAAAGAGCCAATGGATGCTCTGTATTTATACACTTCTTATGAAGTTTAACCGAGCAGAATAATTGAGTTCAGATGGGGCTGGAAGTCTCTTAGGCCTGTGGTTTCGATATTATCTCATTTTTACATATGGAAGCCTGTTATGTTTTTTTGGGTGATGCATTTGACGCTGTGTCCATGTTGCATATTTCAGCCTCACGTTTAATGGCCACCAGCTCACTCTTCTCAACAATACGTCAGTAATCTTCTTAAGAGTCCTGATCTTTAATGTGAGAACCTTTGCTGTTTATCCTTTAAACTTTGATCTTTCTGTCCGATGGCATATTCTGATCTCCTTGAAGGTGAATCTTAAATCCCAGCTGTCATTAAAGAGTTTATGCTATCAGCTGTTGTAAAGAGAACTGAAGAAGACATAAAAAAAGTGTTGGGGTTCCTCAGATTATTACTGGGGTTGAAACGGAAATAAAAACACAGAATTGTCTCTGACACGTACCAGTTTTGATAGGACATCTTGTTTTATCGTGTTATCAGATCACCAAACATGAACGGCACCAACTGACCTCTGAGCTTCTGTTCTTAGTAGGGGATACAAAGAAATGTCAAAACCAGCTATGTACCTCTTACCGGTAACCTCTGACCTGTATCACTGCCCAGGTTAAAGCCCACATATTCAACCCCAGGGGTCCCTGTGACGGGCTGCCTGCTGACTGGAATTGTCTTTACTTATAAACCTTTACTTGAGCCCAGTTTTACCACCAATAGAGGGCTTCACAAAGCATCCTTTTGTGCCCTTTAAAGGGCTGAGGCTGGACAAGGAATGGATGATCTAGTCATAACCAGACAAAGGTACTTAGATATAAAAGGCACTATATAATAGATAGATACAGTCGCCCCTTGATATATGACTGGCCTGACATGCGAACAACTTGATTTACAACCAAAATTTTTGTTTTGATTTACAACCAACATCTTGTGTTACAACCTGAATGCGGTCACGTGTATCCGCTTGCGCGATTGTAAACAAACAGCCAAGAGCGTTCGTAAGTGTCAGTCGGAGCCCAGATACATGTGTTTGTGGATGTAACTTCGGTCAGTGCAGTGATTTATATAATTTTTTTCGATAATTGCTAAGGAAGGAAGAGAAGGTAACAAAGGTAAACAAAGCGATCACAATCGAAACGAAGAAGGAAATTGTGCAGAAATATGAGAGTGGTGTTCGTGTGACCGATCTCGCTAATATGTACAGCATGTCGAAATCCACCATCTCGACAATTTTACAAAGAAAAGATTTATATAAGGAGGCTCCTTCCAAACAATAACCACCTTCCATTTCATTCTCCTCCTCCTCCCTTCCTGCAGCCCAAAGATGTCAAATTAAATGGCGAGTACAGTATGAAACTGTTGTTTCTGGTAGGCTAGTCACTTTTTATAACTTTTTGGTTAGTACATTAGAAAAATTATTGCTGTTTTGGTAAATTATGCACATTATACAACCCTTTTTTATTATGAAAAGGTTAAGTAAGCGTTGCTGTGGGAGGTTCGGAACGCATTATGGGTATTTCCATTGATTCTTATGGGAAAAATAGTCTTGACTTACAACCAACTTGAGTTACAACCAGCCCTCACGAACGAATTTTACTTCGTAAGTCAAGGGTCCATGATAGATAGATAGATAGATAGATAGATAGATAGATAGATAGATAGATAGATAGATAGATAGATAGATAGATAGATAGATAGATAGATAGATAGATAGATAGATAGATAGATAGATAGATAGATAGATAGATAGATAGATAGATAGATAGATAGATAGATAGATAGATAGAAAGGCACTATATGATAGATAGATGACTGTGCCTTTTAAAAGAATATAAAGGGACGATAACAAAAATACATGACTTTATAAATATTCAAAAATCATTAATAGACTTTTAAATATGTATGAAATAACAAATAAATGAATAACATAATGTAAGGGAGTTTCCTGTGGACTATGATGTTTGCTGATGACATTGTGATCTGTAGTGAGAGTAGAGAGCAGGTTGAGAAGACCCTGGAGAGGTGGAGATATGAGAGGAGAGGAGAGGAATGAAGGTCAGTAGGACCACCAAGACAGAATACATGTGTGTGAATGAGAGGGAGGTCAGTGGAATGGTGAGGATGAGGGAGTAGAGTTGGCGAAGGTGGAGGAGTTTAAATACTTGGGATCAACAGTACAGAGTAATGGGGATTGTGGAAGAGATGTGAAGAAGAGAGTGAAGGCAGGGTGGAATGGGTGGAGAAGAGTGACAGGAGTGATTTGTGACAGACGGGTATCAGCAAGAGTGAAAGGGAAGATCTACAGGACGGTTGTGAGACCAGCTATGTTATATAGGCTGGAGACGGTGGCACAGGAGACAGAGCTGTAGTAGGCAGAGTTGAAGATGGTAAGATTTACATTGGGTGTGACGAGGATGGATAGGATTAGAAATGAGGACATCAGAGGGTCAGCTCAGGTGGGACAGTTGGGAGACAAAGTCAGAGAGGCAAGATTGTGTTGGTTTGGACATGTGCAGAGGAGAGATGCTGGGTATATTGGGAGAGGGATGTTAAGGATAGAGCTGCCAGGTAAGAGGAAAAGAGGAAGGCCTAAGAGGAGGTTTATGGATGTGGTGAGAGAGGACATGCAGGTGATGGGTGTAACAGAGCAAGATGGAGAGGACAGGATGATATGAAAAAAGATAATCCGCTGTGGCAAACCCTAACAGGAGCAGCCAGATGAAAAAGAAGATGAAGGGAGTTAGCAGTAGGGTATCACATTGTTCTCAACACTTTCCTTACTCAAGATGCAGATGGACTGTGGACAGAAGTCCCTCCTCAGTCTCTCAGAAGTGGTCTTCATTCAGGCAGCTCTACTGTTTACCTGTGGAGGCCACTGTGCTTCTTGCGAGTCTTCAATGCTGCAGGAGAGTGTGGCCTTCCCATATCTGAGCATCAACACACTCTGAGCTCTGAGCTCTGCAGGCAGCTCCATTCTACCTCAGGGTTTGGTTTTTGGCCAGCTGTGGGACCTTCTATGGACAGCTGTGTGTTTCTTTCTCAATCAGTCCAATGAGTTGACCACAGGTGGACTCTAAACAAGGTATAGAAACATCACAGTGATGATCAATAGAATGAGATGCACCTGAGCCAAATTTCAGTTGTCCAGGCAAAGGTTTTGAATACTTCTGTCAATGTAAGACTACATTTTTTTATTTTTAGTTAATTTGCAACAGTTTTCTGAAATCCTGTTTTTGTTTTTTTCATTCTGTGGTATTGTGTTGCTTGATTAGGAAAAAAAACCCAAATTCAAACGACTTTAGGACAAAGCTGCAATAAAGAAATAAAATATGAAAAAAGTGAAGGGGTCTGAGTACTTAGTGAATCCACTGTAACCTAAGAGAGCTGAATTTGGGGTTTGTAACCCTAATCTTTTAGGGTATTTTAGTGGGGTGTGCTGTAGTTTAATCTGGATATGTTTTTAATTGCATCTGCTTAGATTTTGGTTTGGAAAATATCCCACAATATTCCTGTCCAAACAAAGAAGGGTTAAAGTACAAGTGGTGTTAAAATTCCCAGTTATGTTCTGATTTGGATTGTTCTGAGTGTTACAATCAGTACATTTCTGTAATGGTGTTGGGTGATTTCTAAAGCATTTTGTGATTCTACTTTTCATGAATGCCTGCATATAAGTGTTGACTTTGAGACTGGACCAGGTGTGCTCTGTCACCGTACTTCTCATCATATCCTCATTTTAACATGACATACTTAATAATAATAATAATTCATTACATTTCTATAGCGCTTTTCTCAGTACTCAAAGCTCTATCCACACAGGGAGGAACCGGGAAGTGAATCCACAATCTTCCACAGTCTCCTTACTGCAAAGCAGCAGCACTACCACTGCGCCTTAATATAATTCAGGGGTGTGGGAGGTGGCAGCCTATCCCAACAGCACAGGGTGTAAGGCAGGAAACAGTCCTGGCCAGGGCATCAGTCCATTGCAGGGCCTACTCTGGCAGACACACCCACAGTGGCACTCACACAGAGCCATCTAACATGCATACTTCTGTCGTTCTTTTCTTTGCTTGAAAGACTTCTTTGGATTGCTTGAGTTAGAGCTACATTTTAATATGATATTATGAAATTAAGGTTGTTATGGTATTTTGATTTATTTGTTTTATTGTAGTTCAGGGCTTTTTAATTAAGCCTGTGTAAAAGAGGACAAAGATAAAGAGTTGGGACGACACCGTGACCCTGTATGTTATAAGGCAAAATAAATGCAGATTTTCAGCAAAAAAGAAACGTCACTAAGAACACAAGTCTCAGATCACACTATCCAAGATGGCAACACTTCTAGTTAAATGCCAGCCAGGCAGGAAGAGGCAGCTCCAGGGGGATGGACTGACCCTAAAAGTGACGTCAGAAGTGGTGAGGTTGTCAGTCATCTGGGGCCTCATGTATAAATGGTGCGTACGCACAAAAATGTTGCATAAGCCTGTTTCCATGCTCAGATCGCGATGTATAAAACCTAAACTTGGCGTAAAGCCATGCGCATTTCCACAGTAGCTCATACCCATTGTTTTGCAGACTGGCAGCACCCAGCGTCAAAGCAGTGCTACTGTTCCTGTGTGGTTACCCTTTCTTTTTTAGATCCACATCCCTGACGCGGCTTTATAAATACACTGAAATTAACCGCATACTGTTTATTAGTTTAATGCGTGGAATCAGCAGCATGTGATACAAGTGACTGCGGCCAGAGACAGAAACACAGCTGACAGGAAGTGAAAAGAATTAGCAAAATGAAGTAGGAGGAAAAAGAACAACCTGAAAATATGCGAGTATATTTCAAGGTGCACGTTGTGATTACCCATAAGTGTTCAGATGAAAAGGACAATTCAGTGTGGCACCACCGAAAATAGCAAGTTGTTGGAGACATGCGGATATTAAAAAGAACGAGATCCAATCTGTAGAAAGCAATTGTGAAAATAAGGTGGTGATCTGAGTCTGCCATTCATCCACCTCAGTCAGAGATTCAGTGCCTAAGGAATCAAAGGCAGATATTGGATGCAGATCATCTTTTTCCATATTACTCTCACTGCACCACTCAGAGCATTTACAGTATATCACTGTATCTGAGTGTGAATCACAGCTCTACAGCAGATGATTGGAAAGAGAATTATTGGTATACAGCATCAAGCACACGCTGCCTCAGTCAAGCTGTCTTTAGAACTGCTCTCATATGACAATCGCTTCAGAGCCTTTCCTGTATGGACCTCATGGTTCAGTTTCATCCCAAGAACTCTAAATTCACTTAATCAGTCCTTCAAGTGCTCCTTGTAGAACTGTTAGTACTTATAAGTACAATCATCCATCCATCCATTTTCCAAAAAGCTGAATCCGAACACAGGGTCACGGGGGTCTGCAGGAGCCAATCCCAGCCAACACAGGGCACAAGGCAGGAACCAATCCTGGGCAGGGTGCCAACCCACCGCAGGACACACACAAACACACCCACACACCAGGGCCAATTTAGAATCGCCAGTCCACCTAACCTGCATGTCTTTAGGCTGTGGGAGGAAACCGGAGCGCCCGGAGGAAACCCATGCAGACATGGGGAGAACATGCAGACTCCACGCAGGGAGGACCCAGGAAGCGAACCCGGGTCTCCTAACTGCGAGGCAGCAGTGCTACCACTGCGCCACCGTGCCGCCCTAAGTACAATCCATCCATCCATCCATTTTCCAACCCGCTGAATCCGAACACAGGGTCACCGGGGGTCTGCTGGAGCCAATCCCAGCCAACACAGGGCACAAGGCAGGAACCAATCCCAGGCAGGATGCCAACCCACTGCAGGACACACACAAACACCAAGCACACACCAGGGCCAATTTAAAATCGCCAATCCACCTGACCTGCATGTCTTTGGACTGTGGGAGGAAACCCATGCAGACACGGAGAGAACATGCAAACTCAACGCAGGGAGGACCTGGGAAGCTATCCTGGGTCTCCTAACTGTGAGGCAGCAGTGCTACCACTGTGCCACCGTGCCACCCTAAGTACAATCACCTCACTGTAAATTTGCGATGCAGTTGTAATATTGCACAACCTCAGCCACTTTATAAAACGTGTATTTACATATGATGACGATATCATTTTTAAGATAAAATGCAGCAAAATATGTTTATTATATTATACAGATAAAACTTTATCTTTAACTACACGGTGCCGCAGCGCTACTGAGCCGCTGGCGCTCCGTTAGTGGATTGTTTCTGCCTTGCGCTGTATTCTTGCTGGGGCTGGCACAACACAGGATGGATAGTATAATTAAACATGTACTATGAAGATATTTCGATGTTCCTTAAAAGTTTTGAAGAATCGGCGTTCTAAACTTACAGATGGCTTAACATCTATTACAGAACTGATTGTGTGGCGATTGGGTATTTGGAGAAAGAAAAGCAAGGACATGAATTGGAGGTTAGTACGTTTGAAAGAGACAGTACTGCTACAATAAAGTATTTCATCGAAGGTATCGCACGGCTCAGCAAGCATCTTGCGTGAGACATGAACAATCACTGTACCACCATGTTCCCATGTTTAATAACATGCTTTAACTCCTATCATCATGAACATGATATCAAGTATACATCTCAGTATTTTAATTATTCAGAGAGCTGTGATATCACGAATGTAATGGATTCTGTGTCCTTTTGGAGGAAGAGAAAGCCCGTTTAAGATGCACATAGTGATTCATACACATAGAGCACATAGAAGATCAAACACAAAACAAAGCATTTAACGTGCTACTTTAGTTACGACAGGATTTGAGAAACTAGTAAATTAAAGGATTTTAAGATGAAGTTTATGATGTTCTACTTTAATGATAAAATAAACTACGTGATTAACATACATTTCGTGCTTTTTTCCCACTGTATGCCTATTTTTTTTCTCTGTATCCTAATAGGCTTTCATATGACACTCAAGACGGTGGGCTTCGACTCGCCTTTTCACAGCGACTTTGATATCTGACAACTTTTTTATTTTGGGCACTGTGCGACTTTGTGAACGTGAGCTTTTGAGTTTCTCCGACACTCTTATCAACTTCCTTTTGTTGATTATACCACTGTTTAAACCAACAAATAGTATGTTTTTCTTTGCCTCCACTTGGTATTCACTGGAATTCTTCTATTTCCCCTCGTGCTTTTGCCATTGTCTTTTCACAGAAGGCTGAGCTTAAGGGCTATTTATATTGATTTGCACATTCAAAGAGGCGTAATTCTGGGAGGAGTTGGGGCGGGACAGCAGGCGTGTGCACGTGCGTTACTTTTCACGCTGACCGGGATTTATGGAACAAAAGAATGTGGAAGTTGGTGTTCGCACAAATTTATGCATCTGGATTTTTTTGTGCGTACGCACATTTACACTTTTGTCCATACGTCGTGTTATAGTGTGAATTCTACGCACAGCATTATACATGAGGCCCCTGGTTTGTAAAGGGAGGAAGATAAGAGGCATTAGAATACAGTGCCACCCTGTGGATTAGTAAAGAATTACCACCAGAGCCTTCATGCTGTCCTCAAGGCGTACATGTGTGACACCTGAAAGCTCCATTTTCTTAAACTGAATTCTCACTGAGCCAGGACCAGCTCCTTGCCAGCTGTACTGTGTCACCATACTTCTTAGCATGGTATTGTCATCATTTTAGCTTAACATAACTTAGCACACTTCAGGGTCATTGGGGTGGGTGGTAGGCCTGTCATAAAAGCACAGGGTGCAGGCATCAGTCGATTACAGGGTCTACTCATCCACACACCCACACTTACAGAATCACCACTACACCTAACATGCACATTTCCATCAAGCCTTTCTGTGCTCTAAAGACTTTGTTTTATTGGCGGAGTTAGAGCCACATTTTGGTGATGAAAGTCTGAGGCCTAAGTGTCATCTTGGTGTCATCCTGGTTCTTTAGGATCTAATATCTGCCTTTGATTCCTTAGGCATCGAATCTCTGACTGAGGTGGAGGAATGGCAGACTCAGATCACCACCTTATTTTCACAATTGCTTTCTACAGATTGGATCTCGTTCTTTTTAATATCTCCAACAGCTTGCTGTTTTCGGTGGTGCCACACTGAATTGTCCTTTTCATCTGAACACTTATGGGTAATCACAATGTGCACCTTGAAATATGCTCACATATTTTCAGGTTGTTCTTTTTCCTCCTACTTCATTTTGCTAATTCTTTTCACTTCCTGTCAGCTGTGTTTCTGTTTCTTGCCGCAGTCGCTTGTATCACGTCCTGCTGATTCCATCTTCACCTTGCAGAAACCATTTGTGCTAATTTCGACAGCACACCTTCTCAAACCAGCTTTGTGACCACCATTGTCACAGGCGGTCAGACTCACTTCTGCTTTGTGATACACTCACATTTGCATTGCCGTTTGTCACTTACTGTATATTCTGCACATTCAGAGCAGCAGCGAGATATGGAATAGCTGGAAATGTCTGTGCCTGCAGACATCACATCAGACGTGGCTCATTTATTCAGCTTAATTATAAATCCTGTAATCGTATTTATTTGTTATCAGTAGGATTGCAGCATAGCACTGAAATTAAGGAAGTGAGCTCTGAACCAAAAGGTGGCCGTTCGATCCTCACCCCGACTTCCTGTATGACACCAAGCAAGTTAATGAACCTGCCTTGAGTCAAGCCGCATTACCTGATGGTACTGCATGTCTGTATTTATCAAGTGCCGCCATGTGCTGCTGACTGTTGGTAAAATAAAGTGTTGGCACTTTTTTCACTTTTCTGATATATTTATTTGTAAACTTTTCAGCCAGGTGAGCATCGACCACTTTTTTTTTTCAGAGATTCTCAGAGATCTCCTTTGATTGAGACACAGCACATGTCCAGAAACGTGTGTGGTGGAGATCAGACTTTGACAGTGAAGACCCCAGCTGATGTTCGCCTCCCACACTCACACTTGGCTGTCATGCTATTGATTGAATTTGAATTAGAAGCCTTTATTGTCATTATTCTACAACGTATTATGAAATTTCACAGCAGCTACTCCTTCAGATGCAATGACAAAAAAACAATCATCATTTATACAGTAACTATAAGGTACTATATATAAAACTGCTAAATACAAAGAATCTAGCCATCCATCCATTATCCAACCCACTATATCCTAACACAAGGTCACAGGGGTCTGCTGGAGCCAATCCCAGCCAACACAGGACACAAGGCAGGAAACAAATCTCAGGCAGAGCGCCAGCCCACTGCAGGGCACGCACACACACACCAAGCACACACTAGGGACAATTTAGAATCGCCAATGCACCTAACCTGCATGTCTTTGGACTGTGGGAGGAAACCCACTCAGACACGGGGAGAACATGCAAACTCCACGCAGGGAGGACCCGGGAAGTGAACCCAGGTTTTTTTCATGGATGCTTTAGTATTCTTTGTTGTTCTTTAGTGTTGACCCCCAGTATTATTGTGAAGTTTGTGAGTCTCACCAGGTCCATTTATTAGGTTCATCTACTCCCACCCTTGAAGATTAACACACACACATAAGTCTTGAGTGACGTCAAGTGCCAGTCTCATCACCGCATTCTGCTTAGGGATTCACTGTCACCAGTACTAACAAACATGTGGGTCTCATGGCGAATCTTTTGATCATCTGTCCCTTACTCACTAAACAATGTCTTCCTTTTTAGTTGTTCTAATGATTGAGGTGGGGTTTCAATAGTCTTGACAAACCCTGTGGGGAAGACAGTAGCAATTTTACAATTTGTGAAACCCAGCACTTGGAGATGGCCATGGGTTCCAAACTTCAATCAGTCATTGACTAGAAAGGATTTTCAACCAAATATTGAAAATGATCATTTATTTATGACTAGGGGGCTCCGCCCCCTGCTCGCTTCGCTCGCCAACCCCTGGCGTTGGGACATGACAAAGAGTGAGATGTATGAATTAGATATAGAATAGTGTGCAGCTTTGGATGATGCGCATAGAAATAACAAATAGAGTGTTTGGCATATATTAATGTTTTATTGGAATGTGCTCCATGACGTCAGCATCCCGATTAATGTAGTCCAGCAGCGATTTGTATTTATCGGCTCTAAGTGAAGGCTGGTTGTTTTTTATCCACTGCAGATCATTTGATTCCGCTCGAACATAAACGTCAACGATGTATTGTTGAGTCAGCTTTCCTGCATTGAGTAATGGATTAAAGTCGTCCCTTACTGAGAGTCTGTAGGAGAAATATTCTTTCATGGATACACGTGATCATCTCTGTGCCTGCTGTTTTTTAATTCTTGAAATTGTAGCACTCCATCCTTCCTGTCCAGTTGTAAATAATATGGGGTATGTTAAAGTATCAAGAAGCGGAAAGCAAATGTTTATGCGTTGGAATGTAGGTGTGTTGTTTTTATCAGGACGTAAATGTAGAACAATATCTCTGTGAAATGGAGGCTCACCATCTTTACTTTGAAAGACAATTGCCACTTCATTAACGACGGGCAGATTGTATCGTCTTGGATCTTGTTCTTTGTCCTTTATCAAGACCAAAGCAATTGTAGTTGCCGCTATAACTTCTGCATTTGCTTTTGTATTTGCCTCCTTTTCAACTTCATGTAGCATTTTTATAGACTTAGCTAATGGGTGATTGTTTATGACATGAGTGACGTTTCTCATTATAGGCTCCGTGCATTGTTTGTTTTCAGGAAGGTTCATGCGTTGATATCGAGGATGTAGATTTGTGCATATTTGCGTTGTTGATTTGTTTCCAGGTGCACTGTTCCAATGCGATGCAATATTTGTCCACATATGCGAAAGCAGTATGGGCCTTTGCCGAGTACATGCAAAAGCAAATGAACTATTGTAGGATGTAATGCAGTTCATAAAGTTTTAACTTTCAGGCACATCGTTAGTTAGAAGCTTCTTTAGATATTCAGGATATGAATGTAAAGGAGGCAGTCTAATCTGACCTTTTTGACAACAACGTGTAAATTCATTATTTGTATTGCCAGTTGTTTCTTCTGTGAAGTTAAGTGAATGACAATGATTGCAAATGACATTCATTAATCCCAAAGAATTTTCCTCAATAGTGGATTCCTTGTTGAAGGCGTTGTCAGCCAACTGGCGTAAGCGTTTAACAGGTGTGTGGCGTTGATGTCCGCGACGGGCATGTTTTGCTTTTTGCGTTTGATTGCCTTTTTGTTGCATGTCCATTATTTGTGACGCGCTATTTTTTTCTTTTTTTTTCTTCGCCTCCGCTTTGAGCAAAGTCTGTTTCAGTCTACGCCGTGCATTGTTTGTATCGAGCCTTGTCCGTTTTTGTATGTCGGTCATTTGAGCTTTGTGCTTTTCGCGTCTTGCTTTTTTTTTTCTGTCAGTTCATTTGCGCTTTGCACACATCTCCGTTCATTTATTCTGTCTCTTCGCTCCCTTTTTTGTATGTCTGATACGCGAGCTCTTTCGGTTTGAAATCGTGCTTATTTCGATGCAGCACTTTGACACGCGAATCGTTTTGTACCCGTGACCGTGTATTCATGACTTGTTTCTTTCTCAGCATGCGAAATATGGATAAGTAATAAGGAGGATCGCACTCACTGTTAATATGTATCCTTTTCTGCAGTTGAACGGTTAAATAGTGCTTTATTGAAAGGACATCCACCTATGCTGACACCTATGCCGACACCTATGCTGCCTAGTGTGAAGGTGTCGACGTTCACTTTAGAATATGTGGCTTTGGGTGTCACTTCTTATGGATGTGTGGGGGGGATTGTTGTTGCGCGAGCGTCTTCTTTCTTTTTGTGTTCCTGTGTCTTGTTTGAATCCCCCTCTTTGTGTGTGTCCCGTCCCTTGCTTGTAGGGTCTGTGGGGTGGTTTTGTGTTCTTTTTTTTTTTGCCTTCCATGGGCTTGATGAATCCCCCTCTTGGTGTGTGTCCCGTCCCGTCCCGTCCAGTGCCTGTAGGGTGGGGGGGGGGGGGGGGGGGGTGTGTGGTCGTGCCCTGCTGTTGTGCGCTCGTCTGTTCTTTTTTTTTGGTGTGTTTAGTTTCGTGTGCAATGTGTTTCGTTCTTTGCCCGCGTTTGACTACTTTTTTATGTGCCTTTTCCTTTTTTTGGTGCTTGTTGCGCCTCATTTCTGTGACTACTTTTTGTATGTGCTCACTCCTATTTTCTGTGGTCTTGTCCGCCTCTCGCGGCCCCTCATCCGCCTTTGTCGCCCTCTTTTGTCTGCCTTTCTCCGACTCTCGCGGACTCTTTTTGCGTCTGCGCCTCTCGTGGACCCTCATCCGCCTCTCTCGCCCTCTTTTGTCCGCCTTTCTCGGCTCCTCAGCCGACTCTCGCGGACTCTTTTTGCGCCTGCGCAGTACGTCTTTTTGCAGCTACGGCCCATTGCCGGATGTGCCTGCGTCCATCATCCGGTTTAGCATTCTCGGTTAGTAATATGGATTAGGTTAGTTTGTCCAAATACTTTTGTGCTCTTGAAAACATGGGGGACCACTTCTAAAAATGTCTGTCAATCCTAAACAGTTTATATAATATTAAAATAAAGCTAAAAGTCTGCACTTTGCTTTATTTCAAATCCATTGTGGTTGGATACTTAGCCAAAATGGTGAAAATTGTGTCACTGTCCAATTACTTATGGACCTGTCTGTAAGTAACAGACGCAGAAATCATCGTTTTGGGCCAGAGTGTTCCTTTTAAGTGGAGTTAAAAAGTGATTGTGGGGTGGATTCCGTATCTCCTCTTCTCCATCATTACACCATCTGTCCCGTCATTTTTCCATTCACGCCTTAGCCTTGCTGTATTCTTGCCTTCGTGTTTTTCTTCTTCTTATTTGGCTTTGTCTTCCTTTTGTCTTTTCTTTGTGATTTTGCCCGCACTCTTGCTGTCCTGTCTGTCTCTGTCAGGCTTTCATGCCAGCCCTTCTGTACTTAATAAGTAGCTCTGCCAATCAAAATATTCTTTCTTGATTCTTGTTCCTGCTGCTGTCTTTCGCAGCAAACTCCTGAAAGCAGAAAATCTAAAAAGATTCCAATGTACTGTATTTATTTAGCTTGCCATTTTATACCTAGTGAGTTACAGAACAGCTGCTGCCGCCGTATTACTGAGGTTGATGGAGCACTGAAAGGGTAGGTGACGTGCTAGGGTCTCACTTGAATCAGCATTCATTACTATGCAGCAACCACTACGGGGGGCCATGCACAGCTTTAAAAGTCATAAGAATAGTCTGTTGGTTTACTGCTGATTTGGATCATTAAAGCACTTGCCTCCTTGAATTATTCTGACAGTTGCTAAGAAAATGGAACATTAAGGGGCCGATTGGAAAAAAGTGCAAGGCCACCTATACAGCCCCTAGTGTACAGTAAGTGGGAGTTCTGGGAGTAGAGCGGAGTGACTTGAAGGGCAAATTAGTCACACTTGTGATAATAATAACGTTAGACATTAGACACCATCTATGGGTGCCATCTGTAAGTTTGAAAAGATGGTGGCAGAATTACATCACCAGTGTGGTGCACTGTGTCAGACAGTAGCCAAAGCGTAGGGTGGCGTCCTCTTCATGTTGCACAATACGTTGTCTGAATGACCTTAGAATGTCATATAACACGATGTTCTGAAACCCATTTATTTCACCTCCACCTCTACTCAGGGTAGAGCCCATCCCAGCAGCAACAGGTCACTGCCCCCCTTTTGACAGTGTACCAGTCCAGGGTTGGGCACAAAGGTGTGTATGTTAAGTTAATTGGCCTGGTATTGGTGAGTGGGCGCTGTGTTTGTGTGTAAGTGTCTGCCCTAAAACGGGTCGAGTCTCATTCTAGTGTTGCCTCCTTTCTTACCCCTAAAGCCCCCAGGATAAGCTCAGCTCCCTGTGTCACTACATCCACAGCACTATATTGTCCCATTTTTGCCTTTTGTACACACTACCCCAGCCTTTTTAACCCCCAAAAATGGAGACTTTTGAAAACGCTCTGTATACAGTGCCTCTGGAAAGTATTCCCAGCGCTTCATCATTTTTTCCACATTTTGTTATGTTACAGCCTTATTCCAAAATGGATTCAATTCATTTTTTCCCTCAGAATTCTACACACAACACCCCATAATGACAACGTGAAAAAAGTTTACTTGAGGTTTTTGCAAATTTATTAATAATAAAAAAAACTGAGAAATCCCATGTCCATAAGTATTCACAGCCTTTGCTCAATACTTTGTCGATGCCCCTTTGGCAGCAATTCCAGCCTCAAGTCTTTTTGAATATGATGCCACAAGCTTGGCACACCTATCCTTGGCCAGTTTGGCCCATTCCTCTTTGCAGCACCTCTCAAGCTCCATCAGGTTGGATGGGAAGCGTCGGTGCACAGCCATTTTAAGATCTCTCCAGAGATGTTCAATCGGATTCAAGTCTGGGCTCAGGCTGGGCCACTCAAGGACATTCACAGAGTTGTCCTGAAGCCACTCCTTTGATATCTTGGCTGTGTGCTTAGGGTCGTTGTCCTGCTGAAAGATGAACCGTCGCCCCAGTCTGAGGTCAAGAGCGCTCTGGAGCAGGTTTTCATCCAGGATGTCTCTGTACATTGCTGCAGTCATCTTTCCCTTTATCCTGACTAGTCTCCCAGTCTCCACAGCATGATGCTGCCACCACCATGCTTCACTGTGGGGATGGCATTGTCCTGGTGATGAGCAGTGCCTGGTTTCCTCCAAACGTGACGCCTGGCATTCACACCAAAGAGTTCAATCTTTGTCTCATCAGACCAGAGAATTTTCTTTCTCATGGTCTGAGAGTCCTTCAGGTGCCTTTTGGCAAACTCCAAGCGGGCTGCCATGTGCCTTTTACTAAGGAGTGGCTTCCATCTGGCCACTCTACCATACAGGCCTGATTGGTGGATTGCTACAGAGATGGTTGTCCTTCTGGAAGGTTCTCCTCTCTCCACAGAGGACCTCTGGAGCTCTGACAGAGTGACCATTGGGTTCTTGGTCACCTCCCTGACTAAGGCCCTTCTCCCCCGATCACTCATTTTAGATGGCCAGCCAGCTCTAGGAAGAGTCCTGGTGGTTTTGAACTTCTTCCACTTACGGATGATGGAGGCCACTGTGCTCATTGGGACCTTCAAAGCAGCAGAAATTTTTCTGTAACCTTCCCCCGATTTGTGCCTCAAGACAATCCTGTCTCGGAGGTCTACACACAATTCCTTTGACTTCATGCTTGGTTTGTGCTCTGACATGAACTGTCAGCTGTGGAACCTTCTATAGACAGGTGTGTGCCTTTCTAAATCATGTCCAGTCAACTGAATTGACCACAGGTGGACTCCAATGAAGCTGCAGAAACATCTCAAGGATGATCAGGGGAAACAGGAGGCACCTGAGCTCAATTTTGAGCTTCACGGCAAAGGCTGTGAATACTTCTGGACATGTGCTTTCTCAGTTTTTTTATTTTTAATAAATTTGCAAAAATCTCAAGTAAACTTTTTTCACGTTGTCATTATGGGGTGTTGTGTGTAGAATTCTGAGGAAAAAAATGAATTGAATCCATTTTGGAATAAGGCTGTAACATAACAAAATGTGCAAAAAGTGATGCGCTGTGAATACTTTCCAGATGCTCTGCATATCTGAAAACGCCGGCTCAGCATTGCATGTGGACGGGTAAACGTGGAGAGGTTTGAAAACGCAGACACTGATCTGGTTTGTGCTTATTACATGGCTCTTTGCTGATTGAACACTGTTCAGCACAACATCTCATTCCCTAATTGGCCAACCTTCATGGAAGAAAACCGTATTCCAACATAGTGGACATTAAGGGAGTTGCTTTCCATGGCATTTGTTTTGTTGCTTAGCTTTATGCTTCTGTTGCATTTTTTATGGTCTAAACACGGTATAAATGCTTCAGTTTTACATTAAATCCTGTGGCTGGTGGTGTTACCATCTTTTCAAGGATTTTTCTGCCACTACGCTCTTTCTCATCGTAGGCTGTCACACATGTACTGTCAAGCTTGGGTCACAAAGTTGCACAGCAGAGTACCGAAAGTTTTCCTAAGAGCAGAAACTTTATTGCTGTTATGGCAGACACAAACACACGTCTCTTACAGAGGCGATCCGTCCTTGCAAGGAACAGCTGTCAAACTTGATGCCTCGGCCCTGACTCCTGCTCAAAAGAACACAAGGTCTTCTCCATCAAAGAGGTATAGCAGCTCAGAAGCAGGGGCCGGAGCAGAGGGAGTCTGGGGGAAAGAGAGACAGGAGAGTGAGACACAGGACGGCTGTGCCTCGGTCTTCAAAAGCCAGCATGCCTGCAGCTGATCCCGCAAAGAGGAGCTGTAAGAGTGTGAAAAACTGTTTAAGAGGGGGTTTCTGAAGGGCACAGTATGTTTGAGGCACTAACTGGTAACTTCACCCTTGGCTGAGGGTTGGCATTGTCATCTAACGCCTCTCCTCCTTCCTTCAGTTGGCGCTGTCCAACTTCAAGAGAGGGATGGGGAGTGAGGAAGGCATGTTGTCCTTAGTATGGGCAGGAGTGATGTCTTCCATCCGTCCATAGGTGATCTCTGAGGTTCAGTGCAGTCATCAGAGCTTTTATGCCTTCTCTGCAGTTCACAGTCGCCGATATATGAGCTTGTAACTTCCAAACATGGGTACAATGTTTTGCTGGCATAGCATGAATAGAAAGCAGCACACTATTACTGCAGACCATGAAACTGTCTGTTAGACCACTGGGTGCACCTCCTCTCTTTTAATGGCCTGTCTGAGTTGTTCCCACTTGTCTCTTCCCATCTCTTTGTCAGGTTGCTTGCAGGGCAGGATCAGTCTGGGAAACCTCGAAATAGCTGACAGTGGCTCCCGGCCATATATTGATCATCACCTAACAGGGCACATCAGCACCTGCCTGCCTGAGTCATCTTCTGCTTATCTTCTACTTGTGTCTTCTTATCTCCCTGCCAGGTTCTGTCTGTCAGCTGATTTGCGTGGTTTCAGCTGTATTTATTTATGGCCTCCCTTACCTGTTTTTAATAAAATAATGTGTTCACACATCACAGTGGCAAACCTTTGGCCATAGTGTGGATATACAGTAGCTTATTTCTGTAATGGAAGTGAGTGGGTAGATGGTGTTTAGTCTTTAATAACAATTGAGAAATAACTTGACTCAACACGATTTTGGTGTTTATGTTAATTTCATTCATCATTCATTTTCCTTAATTGGGACTCGGCTCAGTATGTAACTGTTGAGAATGTTGTGCTCTTGTGTGCACTTTGACTTTCTACTGATTGATAGGTTATGTGTTTTGTGGTCTTACTAAATGTGAAGTGCCCAGTATAAAAGGTAGCTTAAGATCTGCGGTAAGCATTAGGGTTGGGAATCTAGGAGTCTGATTATTGGGGTCTTCATTTAATTCAAAATTGATTCACAGTTGTATACACACAGTCCCCATTCCAGACAAACTGAGACAGTCTAGAAAATGCTAATAAAAATACAAAGGACTGGTTTGTAACTTTATGGAGTTGTGTTCAAACAAAAACAGCATAAAGACAAGGCATCTCATGTTGCACCTCATCAAAGAATTGCTTTGTGACAAACTTAATTTTGAAACTGATGACTGCAACGTGTTCCAAAAAAGCTTGGATGGGGTTAGGTTAGGACTAATGACAAGATAACACGTTAAAATGACAAGGTGACATTAAACATGTGACATGAGCATGTTATGGGAGAGATAGACAGATAGATAGATAGATAGATAGATAGATAGATAGATAGATAGATAGATAGATAGATAGATAGATAGATAGATAGATAGATATGAAAGGCACTATATAATAGATAGATAGATAGATAGATAGATAGATAGATAGATAGATAGATAGATAGATAGATAGATAGATAGATAGATAGATAGATAGATAGATATGAAAGGCACTATATAATAGATAGATAGATAGATAGATAGATAGATAGATAGATAGATAGATAGATAGATAGATAGATAGATATGAAAGGCACTATATAATAGATAGATAGATAGATAGATAGATAGATAGATAGATAGATAGATAGATAGATAGATAGATAGATAGATAGATAGATAGATAGATAGATAGATAGATATGAAGGGCACTATATAATAGATAGATAGATAGGAAAGGCACTATGTACAAATAAAACAAATATAAGGACTAATGACAATATAACAAGTTAAAATGACAAGGTGACATTTAACAAGTGATATGATCATGTTATGGGATGGATGGATAGATAGATAGATGTATAGATATGAAAGGCACTATATAATAGATATGAAAGGCACGATAGATAGATAGATAGATAGATAGATAGATAGATAGATAGATAGATAGATAGATAGATAGATAGATAGATAGATAGATATGAAAGGCACTATATAATAGATAGATAGATAGATAGATAGATAGATAGATAGATAGATAGATAGATAGATAGATAGATAGATATGAAAGGCACTATATAATAGATAGATAGATAGATAGATAGATAGATAGATAGATAGATAGATAGATAGATAGATAGATAGATAGATAGAATGAAAGGCACTATATAATAGATAGATAGATAGATAGATATGAAAGGCACTATGTAATAGATAGATAGATAGATAGATAGATAGATAGATAGATAGATAGATAGATAGATAGATAGATAGATAGATAGATAGATAAGAAAGACACTATATAATAGATAGATAGATAGATAGATAGATAGATAGATAGATAGATAGATAGATAGATAGATAGATATGAAAGACACTATATAATAGATAGATAGATAGATAGATAGATATGAAAGGCACTATATAATAGATAGATATATTGATAGATATGAAAGGCACTATATAATAGATATGAAAGGCACGATAGATAGATAGATAGATAGATAGATAGATAGATAGATAGATAGATAGATAGATAGATAGATAGATAGATAGATAGATAGATAGATAGATAGATATGAAAGGCACTATATAATAGAGTTCCAGTAAATTCCTCAATCCTTCATTCTACAACAAGATAATGAGCCAAACAGGCTGCTGAGGAGTTTCTCAAAGCTAAAAATATGGAAATTTCTGGAATGGCCAATCCAGTCACCCACTTTCAGTCCAATGAAGGGAGAGCTTAAGGGAACAAGCCCCCCTGAAACAAGCAGGAGCTGAAATGGCTGCATGAGAGGCTTGGCAGAACATCACCAGAGAAGATCCTCAGCACCTGCTGACGTGTATTAATCACAGACATCAAGCAGTCATTGCATGTGAGGGACTTGCAACAAAGTCCTTAATATGACAGCTTTAATAGACCTGTCATTGTTGTGTGCCAAACATTATGGTGCCCGGAAATGGCGGGACTGTATAGAAAAGTTGTTGTGTGAATGAAATGTCTGCAAATCCCCTTAAATGAAAGTCCGCAATGTGCACTTTAATGACATCTGAATCATTTGATTTGTAATTTTAAACTGTGGAGCAGGAGTGGGAAATCAAGAAAAAAAAATGTGTCTTTGTCCCAAACATCATGGAGGGCACGGTACACGTCTGCCATCATTATGGGTGTCAGGTTATCAAGATAAACAATCAAAATATCAGCTACATTGAATGGAATGGATTTAATTGATAAAAGAAGTGTTAAGGAAATGTGTTTTATTTAGGAGTGCTCTCAGTAATACAAATGCATGTTTTATTTTCTGTCAACAGCTGGGAAACTACCTTGCTGAAAACAAGAACAAGATCCAGCCGGTCACCCTGATCCTGTACTCGCTGCAGATTTGTAAAGCGCTTGCTTATCTCGAAGGCGTAAATCTGGTGCACAGGTAGGTGTCACACGCCTGACTTTGTGGAGTGCAGGCACAGAGCTGAGGGGTAGACATTGTGAAGGATGCCATCTAAGGCCTTCATTTGTTCTGTTTTATTTTTACTCAGTGTCATATTTATCTGAAGAGGTTTTGAAACGACAGTCTAAGTAGCACACGTTGTACAAATAGTTTACCAAATATAAAACACAAATTCATTGATCATATAAGTATTCAACCCATTTAATATGACACACCTTAGTCAACTCTTAGTGGTCTCTAGGAGGCCTACAGACCCAAGTATTCAAAATATTAAAGGCAACTAAAAGCTTGGGTATGTCTAGCAGCAGTTCCTTTGTTCTCGGAGCAGGAAGTTCAGCTTTGCATGAAGTAATTCTGGGACTTGGGTGGACGTACCCTGAGTCACATATGAGCTTGGATTCAGGAGGACAGTTTGTAGTGAAAAGCTCAGCGGGTGGAAGGAAGAAAGGCCAGAGGTAAAACATTAGAAAACTGTGACAGGAACAGGCCATTCTCTTTTCCTTGATTGTCCAAAATAGCATCAAGTTGAGATTTTCTATCCTTTCTCCTCGACTGTTCCTCTCCCAACTCCGACTCGTTTGTCTGAGATCAACTGGCTCCATTTAACTATGAGCACTTATGGTGCTAGGCCTTAGCCTGCTGGAAGCACTCCTGGGTCAAATGCAAGTCCCTGAAAGTAGGAATTGTGAATTCCGGCAGAACTCAGCAGGGCTGCCCCACGGGACTACAGGTCCCATCATACCCTTCGGGTGTCTGTTTGGGAATTCTAACCCAGGGAGGATGCCATCTAGAGTATTGGGGGAGTAAATATTCAGCAGAGCTCATCTGCCCCATTCCTTCCATTGTACTGGCCTCTTGGCCGGCTAATGGTCCCTGTTTAATCCTGGCCAGGATGCCAGCCCATGTGTGCCATCCATTTCAATGTCTAGTTGGCATACACTCCAGAGTTTTAACTAATCCCAAATTTGACACTTTTGGGAAATGACCTCATGAATATTAATGAGTTCATTTGTACCTGCCTGCATGCTGTTTCAGTTACAGAACAATTCCCTCATGAGCTCTGAGCCCACAAAAGGTAAGATTCCTTATCTAAATAATTCTTAAATAACAACATACTGAAATAAAACACACAAATCTAATATTACAAGTTATATTTAGCGTAAAGTGCAAGCACAATTTGTTAATAGCATTCCATCTGTGATTGTATTCTTTAGTTGCTTCCTCACAGAAGTACATCACATTAGAGAACCACAGCCTTCCTCGTCAGGACCCATGTTGAGTATCTGCTCACATCTTCACTCATTGTCATGTCCTACTGGAGCTTTTCCTTAATAATTTCTTCCATTAATTTACCTGCGGACAACATTAAGTCAGGAGAGAAACAGAAAGAAAGAGACAGGAGGTGAGAAGAGCTTTGTGTGGTGCTGTGGTGAGCAGATGGAGCGGTGTTAGGCAGGTCAAGAGAAGCAGGAGGATTGAATTTAACTTATTACTTCTGTACTTCTTTATTGCTCCTTTAAGTACTTATGCTAATAAAATTGTCTGTCTGGTTGTGGATGGATGTACAGGGTCCCCCTGCTTCGGTTAATAACAGCTATTGAAAAATAAACAATAAGTTGCATCAGCTGATTATTAAACATGTACTTATCCCTTCAATGACTTTCTATTACTAGGAGGACAAGTTAACAAAATGGGCACCCCATCTAGCAGGACAGTTGACATTATTTTCTGTTTGGTACTGTAAAATGACAAAAAAAGTACCCAGATAAAGAGTAGGGGTACCACCTTGGTAACCCTGTATAATTTCACAGTTTATCATGTAAATAAACACTCAATTAGTTGTGGAGATGTCTTTACATCCACAAGGCCAAAGAGAACTCAAGTAGGTTAAGTTTGCAGAAGATACCAAGCCAGGAGGAATGACAGATAATCGAGAATCCATTGAATCATCATAGAGGGATGTGGACAGCAGACATGCTTGGGAAGATTTCTGGCAGATGAAATTTAATGTCAGTAAATGTAAAGAATTGCACATAGGAAGTAAAAATGTGAGGTTTGAATACACAATGGGCGGTCAGAAAATGGAAAGCACACCTTAAGAGAAGGATTTAGGAGTCGTAGGAGGTTATGCTATCAACATACAGCCTTGGGCAGATTTGTGAAAGATGAAATTTAATATAAGTAAATGTAAAATACCGAGATTGAGAAGGATGTAGGACTTGTAATGGACACTTTCAACTGCCAAACCCTGCTCAGAAGCCATTAAGAAAGCTAACAGAATGTCATGTTATATAGCGCCTTGATGTGTAGAGTACAAGTCACAGGAGGTTCTGCTCAAGCTTTATAACACACTGGTGAGGCCTCATCTAGAGTCCTGTGTGCAGTTTGGGTCTCCATAAGGACATATCAGTCAGTACAAGAGAAGGTCCAGAGAAGAGCGACTAGGCCGATTCCAGGGCTACAGGGGATGAGTTATGAGGGCAAATTAAAAAGAGCTGAGCCTTTACAGAAATTAACATGATTGAAGTGTTTAAAATTATGAAGGGAATTAGTCCAGTGGGTCGAGACTGTTATTTTAAAATGAGTTCATCAAGAACACGGGGACACAGCTGGAAACTTGTGAAGGGTAAATTTCGCACAAATATTAGGAAGTTTTTCTTTACACAAAGGACGATAGACACTTGGAATAAGCGACCAAGTAGTGTGGTGGACAGTAGGACAGTAGGGACCTTTAAAACTCAACTTTATGTCATTTTAGAAGAATTAAATGGGCAGGACTGGTGAGCTTTCTTGGGCTGAATGACCTGTTCTCCTCTAACATCTGTTTTTCAGATGTGATCACAAAAAATCTCAACAATTGCAGTATTTTTAAAAGAGACAGCACATACTTGGATGTTCTTATTATCTTATTTCCTCTTAATGTGATAAGGTGAATTTTTATTCCAAGCTCACAAGTTTAGTAAAGCTAAGAAAGTCATCCCCATGTCTCCCTCTCTAGCTTCTACTTTCAATGTCACAAGTCTGCATGACATCACAGATCGCATGTTCACCTCACTGATTGAGCAATGGCAGGGCAGCATTGGCGGTTTGTCTGCTGTATGTGAAAGAAATGAACCTCCCAAGCACTTCCTCTATCAAATGTAGAAATCAAGAAACTGAAATATGAAAGGCTAACTAACATGCAGCGTGTAGATTCCTAATCTTTGATGCAATGATATCGTTAACCATTATTAATATTTAATAATAAATGAACTGCTTGTTTACCATACACATTCCTAATTTTTGAAACAATTATGTTTTTAACTAGAGGTAATATTTAATAATAAACCAGAGGTGCCCTATGCATTGCCTGCAGACCAAAATCAGCCTTCTGTGACTCCTCTTTTGACCTTCAGTAATCTTTTAAAATGAATGTCAGGACTCCCAGAATGCACTAGAGGGTCAACATTCATGATTATTTTTCTCTCAATACACAATGTTTAAAATAGATAGATAGATAGATAATGAAAGGCACTATATAATAGATAGATAGATAGATAGATAGATAGATAGATAGATAGATAGATAGATAGATAGATAGATAGATAGATAGATAGATAGATAGATAGATAGATAGAGTGAAAGGCACTATATAATTAAAAGATAGATAGATAGATAGATAGATAGATAGATAGATAGATAGATAGATAGATAGATAGATAGATAGATAGATAGATAGATAGATAGATAGATAGATAGATAGATAGATAGATAATACCCAGTGGTAATCAGGGGGTCCTGTTATTGCTCCAGTGTTACCGTAGCTGAACACTGAAACCTTACTCTGCAGTTAAGGAATTTGAGCATAAATCTAAAAGTAAAGGCAATTTGAAAATGATGTGGTAACTACAACTGATAGAAGCTAACACAGCACAACACATTCATGGAGGCTTATGGGTCGTTTGAGTCTGCACCACACAGTGCTCTGCCATTAGTCTAGCTGAAGTCAAGGGCAAATGAACATGGATGCTCCTCTGCGGGATTGCACCATTGTTGAACCACATGCAATAGTGAGATTTCTTTGAGCAGAGGGCGTGTAAATATATAAATGTATTGTGACACTCAGGGTGCGTACAGCCCCCTTCCTGACACAGACATCAATTAATAGAATAGCTACTTTCATTATAACATATAAAAAAACAGCAACATTGTAATTCCCCACCATGCTAAACAAGTTTCAAAAATTGTTTGAATCAATTTATTTATGTGCGCCCCACAATTTTGTTTAGTCACATATAACCACAAAAATTGTGGTTAAAGAAAAATTTATTTTTTTGCTTTTTAGTGCATTTATAACTGAAGTAAATAAAATCATTTCACTTTAAAAAAAATTTTATATATTTTATTTTGCCATATTTAACGGTATTTCATTACACTACATAAGGATATTTGACGGGGGTCCCTGGTAAGAAGAAACACTCCTTCACTTTTGTGCAATTTTAGAAAGATCTGTAATTTTTAAACAGCCATGTAAATACTGTGGTAGAAATCATTACCTTAAATATATATATATATATATATTTATAAATAATCAACCCATTGTCCGTTGGTTCTTTTATTTCCCATCATGAAAGAGGCATACAGCAGCCTGTGATGGAATGGCCACAAAGTAAAGACAGAGAGCTGCGAGTTTACATGACAGTGCTACATTAATCCGTACTCTGATTGGTTCACTAGCTTGCATTCACTCTGATTGGCTAAAAGACATGAAATGTTTTAGCAGAGAGCATTAACCAGCTTACATACCACAAGTAAAAGTCTCATTTCTTCTATATTCCTGTTCCTTACAATACTTTCCAATACTTCTTGAGTTCTTGCATGTGTGACAACTGGCAAGTCTTACTGGGCACATGATATTCAGCCAACAGCCAGAATCTTCTTGTCTTTGTTGTTCACTTGACTGTTATCTGGTTTCCTGATATGCTTGAACAAGTTTCTGACATTTATTAACACTTTTATACTACTTCTAAGATAGATGCCATATTTTAATGTGGAAAGCATACCAAAACACTTTATGCACAGTAACTGTATTTCCCCTTAATGACTATCTGACCCCTAAGTTTAATTTTTCTTCCACAATGCCCGCCAACTGTTAACTTTTGTTTTGGGATTCAGTTGTCTTTTATATTATGTATCATGTTTCTTCATTTATTAACAGGCTATGAGGGTGAACGTTTTAAATGTGTTTAATCATAAGTTGTGATGACACCACGGGGCATACCACTACCCTAACCCAGATACAGACAGGCAGGACACAGGTTCAGCACACAACACCTGGTTTATTTATAATAAAAGTGCTCAAACCATCAACACATCAATCAATGCACAGTCCATCCACCTCCACTCTTCCTCAGGCTTTGTCCACTCCTTCCTCCCGACCTCTGAATGGTGGGACTGGCTCCTTTTTATAAGGTGCCTAACAAGCTTCTTCTGGCAACACTTCTGGGTATGGTGGAAGTGTGGCCAAATAAGGCCCTGGAAAGGTCCATGCGCCCCCTGGCAGTGGCCATTGCTGGAAACCAGTGGGGCTGTCCTCTGTTGGCCTGGGGGAGAAACTGTCCCAAAAATACTCTCGCCGCCTGCCACAAAGTATAGACATTTGTAAAATCTTTTATAGAAAGGCTTAGGTAATAATCATAGGGTTACACACTTTTTCTGCATAAATGAGCCCCACTATCTCTTAGAATGCTAAATCCTCTCAGTATAACTGCTTGATGCCTAAGAGAAAAGAACTGTTAGCAAGTCAAACACGGGTACAAACTCAAAGTGTTCTGCACCAGGCTGGTGTCTGGAAAGTAAAACCACAGCTGCGCGGGGCCTGTGCCACTGGGCATCTCCGCTGATGAACAATGGTGCCAAAGGTAAAGCTGCACATGAAGCCCAACTGGTACCTTTCCACCTCCCACATAATTCCGCACATTTTCCATCAGTGAAATCACAATCCACATCCTCCAAATCAGTTTCCTTTTATTTTCAGAAATGCTATGTGGGTCACCTACTTACCAGACTCTGAGAAGTGAACACAGTTGAGCTTGTGAGTCGTGATATTCGTGTTCCACGCAGCCTTCTGTATATTGTAGTGTGGATCATTAAGGGAGGACGTTTTTGGGATGCTGTTCCACTCGCTACACTCCTTAATTCAGATTGCTAATGGAAGCTCCTACAAGAGCATGCAGTGAAGGTAAAAAGTATTCACCCTTGTGGGAGTTTTTACATTTTATTATTTTACACAATATTGAATCAGAGTTGATTTAATATTAAAGTTATTTTCTTGACACTGATTAACAGAGAAAGAAAAAAAAAACTCTGACCCTTTATACTCAGCCCCAATGTTTTGGACCCACCAGCGGCACCAAGAAATAATGCTAAATTAAAATAAAGAATCATTCATTTGCTTTCTGCTACAATTCCATTTCATTGTATTGCCATTAGGATGCCATATTACATACCCCAGTACCACATAACGTTCTTCTTTCTTCCCTCAAATGTGGCCGAATCGCTGCGTTACAGCAAAACTTACCTCCCCAGCTGTCTTGAACGTCCCGATTCATTTCCATATGAGGTCCAACACAAAAAAGAGACAAACCCCAAAGCTCGGGAACCAAGAGTGGGAGGGGAAGAACCAAAGAGATGGTTCTAGAACACATTCTGACTCGTCTAAGCAAGAAAAGGCACAACTTGATTGCTTCACTCAGTGCGAGTGGACGTGTCTTCAGATATAGGCGCTTCCTTACCCTTGTTTGGAAAAATGTCGGAGTGCAAGAGTTTGAACCGCAAGTGAAACCGAAGAAATCTGAGACGGAAACTTTTCAGTTATTGACAGAGGCTTACGGTGAAGAGTGCATGTCTCGTGCATGCGTTTTTGAATGGCACAAGTTTGTAGCGGGGCCACATAGTTAGTGTTGTAAATGTCAGTTCTGAGTGCGTCTCGTTTCATTGTCCCGTTTACTGTTTGTATGTGTATCAGTTAATGCGATGATGGAAGGAGACCACAGCCGCAAACCTGGAAAACACCTGTCCTTAATTAATCAATCACAGCCGTCACAGGACTATTTAAGCCAGCAGGAGGAGAAGGAAGGAGAGAGGAGAGAAGGAGATTTTTTTCACATTCACGACCACGAGCCATCTGTACCTGTTATTTTCCACATTGCGCATTTCCATCCAGTTTGTTTTTCTATCCGCCGGACTTGCTTCAAGGACCTCACCACGAGAGACCCCGGGGTCGGAGTTAATCATCCACCACGCACCGAGAATTCACGGTGAGGCTGCTCCATTGTTTCCGGGGAGAATCAAATGACTCATTTTCACTAATTCAGTCAACCGCATCCAGGACAGTTTCTTTATTACTGGACTCACGTTCACATTCATTTCCATATATCATTCAATTCTTGTTATTCGTGTTGTGTGTTTATATGTTACAGGGGCAAGGGAGGGTTTTTGTTGTATTTATATTTGGGGTGTCTTGTTGTTGCTGGGGTGGAGGAATATTTATATTTATATGTTTTCTATTTTTTGCATGTCTTGTTTCATTTAATACATTTAATCCGTTTAATTTTACATCCTGGTTTTGTACTTATCTTTTCACCGTCGATTGTGGGGGAAAAGTTTAATTGGTTAGAAGTACGGCTTGATAGTTAGATTATTTCTCATTAAATCATCCAAGCCACAGGTCTTGGAGGTGTAGCTGCCGACTGGGTAAAGGGGTCAGTAGAAGACGTGAAAGCAAAAACGTCAGAGATCCTCAACAGCCTGTACGCGGAATTGCTCTGAACGTTGTCAACATACAGCTGTGTGTCAGCTCAGTAGGAAACTGTTTTGAAGGGGATTGTAGTTCACGTTCTTCATTTGTTAAGTAAAAAGAGTTACAGGCACTCTGTCATTGTTTTTGTGTCAGTCCTTGTACCGTGTGAAGTGAAACACCTTGACACCCCAAAAATATTTGGGGCAGCCTCCCCATATACTTGAAATATGGCTGAAAAATTGCAAAGTAGCAATTGGAGATCTTTATAGACAAGAGTCCAACATAGAAAGTGGTTTTTAAGGGGAAGTGACATCACTGGGTAAGGAACTGGAAGTGATGTCATCGGGCTCAGAATGTGGAAGATTAATTTTAGGGTAAAATAGCATTCATCTTAAAGAAATAGCATAATGGGTTCATAAATGTTGGAAATTAGATAAAGATCAAGTGAACGACAAAATGTAGTGAAAGATGACTAAGAAGTCAGCAGATGTCCTGTAAACTACCAGAATGGACAGGTGTTACATGCACAGAAATGTCAAGGGTGGTGGCTCAACTCAAGGATATAAAGAAGAACCAGAATATCATATAATAGACTTTTATTTTGTACTAGCTGTGTAAGCCTGTGCTGTCAAAAGCTCAAGGTCCTAGAAACTATTGAAATCGTCCGAAAAAAAGCTGAAATGTATAGATGTCAGGTAATTGAAAGGAACTACTCTGTGCATCTCTCTCCTAGGAGGATTCGTTTTGCCAACGTGCTTGCATCGCTTATGCATTAGCGGCGGGAGGAAAAGTTAAAGGGATACCGGTTTGCCGATGTTAGCGGCTAAACGACTTTGTCTTTCTTCGGAGGTCTCATTTTGCTGACGCGCTCGCCTCGCTTGTGTTATTAGCAGCTAAGCGAGTTTTCTGTTTCCTCGGAGGCAGAGCTCTGACCTCGACTCTACCTCTCACTTCGGGGCCGGACAGACACACACACACACACTTCCACGCATAGACGTTTATATAGTAGATAAATCGTTTAGGTGTAAACCAACGAACCAAGCAGAGTAAATGTATGCATCGATTGACAGTGTATGTAAATTCAGTCTCTCTATATATAAAATCCAGTGCCTGTCTGTGTGTCTGTCCACTTTTCACGAGAGAACTACTTAACGGATTTAGATCATTTTATTTTTCTAGAATTTGCTTGAATTTTCCGGTTGATTTTGCAACTTCTCTCATCTGGCTATGTGTCACAGTTCGCTTGCAGGAGTGATTTATTCGCGCTAATCCAAGACAGAGGCTGCGGGCCGAGGGGAGAGGGAAGTGTGACGTCAGGAGTGGGGAGTCAGGCAGGGCCCTCCTCACTGTCTTGTTTCATTTCTGTACGGGTGAAGCCATGGGGGACGGCTACTAGTTTATAAAATTAACCTCTATTCTTTGTATCTCTGACCGTGCTGTAACAGACTGCTTTTGAGGAATGCTCCCACTAAGGCATTTTGCCGAGGATTATTAAAAGATTCCATGGACAGCTTTTCTCCTGCCTGATAACTGATTTTGTCCTGCTAGGAGATGATTCTTTCTTTAATAAGATGTTAAATTTCTACCACAAGAACCAGAACTGACATCATCAGGCCCAGAACTAGAAATGATGTCATATGAGTCGGAAGTGGTGTCATCAGGCCCAGAACCGGAAGTGCCGTCCTCAGTTCCAGCCAGAATTTCCCAGTTTTGGTCTGCAGGGATAAAAGAGAAAAGACCTGTCCCTGTCCCGGCGCGGAATTACCTTCTTTTGAGCCCTTTAACTGCCTCCCATGCGCACGTGTATCACAACAGTTTGATGGATCTGCAAAATGAGAGGGGTGTTTCAGCTTTCGAAGGACACCACATTCTACTTTCTATGTTTTTCATTTTCTACATTTCATAAATATATTGTTTTCTTGTTAACACGTTCTTGAATTGTGTAAATATTGGTGTTGCAATATGTGTACATGGTATCATTTCTTTATTGACTATATCTATTCTAACAGTGAAAGATCTGTCCTTCAAAGCGACACGTAAGCCATGAGACTTCAGTAATGGATGTGTATGCTGCAGGTGCAGGTTTAAAAACCATAAAAGTAGAGAAAAACAATCCTGCTTTTATACTTCTTGAAAATAGTCTTCTTCTTCTTCCCAAGTCCTTAAACCAGATTTTACATGACATTCCAGTCAGTTACATTTACTGACTTTAAATTTCATTGTTCCAGATCTGCTCAGGCTGTTTGCTGTCCAAGTCCCTCTGTTGTGATGATTATCTGCTGATCCACCAAGCTTGCAAACTTAACCAGCTTGTTCTTTATGTTCTTATCCAAGTCATTTATAAATATAATAAATAGCATCACTGACCCCTGCTGGACACCACTCTTAACTTCACCCAATTCTGATAAGGTTTCTCACACCATCACCCTTGGCTTTCCTGTGTTGTTGTCTTACTGGAAATCATATCTTCTCCAAAGCCACAGGTTTCTTGCAGACTGGGTCAGGTTTTCTCAAGAATCTCCCTGTATTTTGCTTCATTCATTTTTCCCCTCACAAGCCACCAGGGCCTGCTGCAGTGACACAACCCCAGTTAGACTTGCTTCTCAGTGGGGATTGTGTTGTTTTGATAATGTTTAGTATTCAAACATGGCATTTAGTCTGATGGTCAAAAAACTCAATTACAGTCATATGAAAAAGTTTGGGACGCCCTCTTAATTCTTTGGATTTTTGTTTCTCATTGGCTGAGCTTTCAAAGTAGCAACTTCCTTTTAATATCTGACATGCCTTATGGACACAGTAGGATTTCAGCAGTGACATTAAGTTTATTGGATTAACAGAAAATATGTAATGTGCATCATAACAAAATTAGACAGGTGCATAAATGTGGGCCCCCAAACAGAGATATGACATCAATACTTAGTTGAGTCTCCTTTTGGCCTCTAGACGCTGTCCTCCTATAGCCTCTGATGAGTGTCTGATTCTGGATGGAGGTATTGTTCACCATTCTTCATACCAAATCTCTCCAGTTCAGTTCAATTTGATGGACAGCCTGCTTCAAATCATCCCATAGATTTTCGATGATATTCAAGTCAGGGGACTGTGACGGCCATTCCAGAACATTGTACTTCTCCCTCTGCATGAATGCCTTTGTAGATTTCCAACTGTGTTTTGGGTCATTGTCTTGTTGGAATATCCAACCCCTTCATAAGTAACTTCAACTTTGTGACTGATGCTTGAACATTATCCTGAAGAATTTGTTGATAATGGGTTGAATTCATCCGACCCTTGACTTTAATAAGGGCCCCAGTCCCTGAACTAGCCACACAGCCCCCCAGCATGATGGAACCTCCACCAAATTTGACAGTAGGTAGCAGGAGTTTTTCTTGGAATGCGGTGTTCTTCTTCCGCCATGCAAAGCACTTTTTGTTAAGACCAAATAACTCCATTTTTGTCTCATCAGTCCAAAGCACTTTGTTCCAAAATGAATCTGGCTTGTCTAAATGAGCATTGGCATACAACAAGTGACTCTGTTTGTGACGTGAGTGCGGAAAGGGCTTCTTTCTCATCACCCTGCCATACAGATGTTTGAATTGTAGTACGATGTACAGATACACCATCTGCAGCCAGATGTTCTTGCAGGTCTTTGGAGGTGATCTGTGGGTTGTCTGTCACCATTCTCACAATCCTGCTCATATGCCGCTCCTGAATTTTTCTTGGCCTGCCAGACCTGCTGGTTTAACAGCAACTGTGCCTGTGGCCTTCCATTTCCTGATTCCATTCCTTACAGTTGACACTGACAGTTTAAACCTCTGAGATGGCTTTTTGTAGCCTTCCCCTAAACCAGGAGACTCAACAATCTTTGTTTTCAGATCTTTGGAGAGTTGCTTTGAGGATCCCATGCTGTCACTCTTCAGAGGAGCGTCAAAGGGAAGGAAGCACAACTTGCGATTGACCACCTTAAATCCCTTTATATCTCATGATTGGACACACCTGTCTATGAAGTTCAAGGCTTAACGAGTTCATCCAACCAAGTAATCAGCATTGAGCAGTGACAGGCATTCAAATCAGCACAATGACAAGGGGACCCACATTTGTGCAAAGCCAGTTTTTCACATTTGATTTAATTTCATACAACTAAATACTGTGTCACTAACAATCTTTGTTCGGAAAACACCGCAGTACTCAGATGTTCCTAGGAAATGAAAGACAAACCACTGTTATCTTTACTGTTGAAAGGAGAGTCAGTTATTATGCAGGCTGAGAGGGGCTCCCAAATTTTCTCATATGACTGTATGGTCTCGTTAGACCATGGAACTTTCTTCAGGCTGACTCAAGGGTCTCCCATGTTTTGGCAAACTCTAGTTAAAATGTCAGATGTGTTGTCTTTAAGAGTGTCTTTCACTTTGCCACTCTCCTATCTAGCTGCGACAGGTGTTTTCACCAATCAACAGTTGTTTACTGTCCAGTCTCATCCATTGTTGTTTGGACTTCTTTACAATTCTCAAAGGTTTCAGGGTGGCCGCCCTCAGTCATCTTCTTCAGTTTTTGTATACAGTCCGCTGTCCAGTTATTAGTAATTGATTTAACTGGACATTCAATGACTTACATATTTTCTTCTCTCCTTCTTCTGACGTGTTTCATGGAGAGTTGTTTGTTCTTCATTGTGTAGGTTAGGCCACCATAGTGGCTCCCCACAAGTTGGATCATCCAGATACAAGTATGTGAAACCCCAGACAGGTGATCACTATTGACGTAATGGCGGGACTTCTAAGACCAATGGGCTGCACCAATGGTGATTTATGAGTCTCAAATTAAAGGAGGTGAATAATTATTCAGTTAGTGTTTCAGAACCCTCAGGATGTCGAGATCCCCTTGATGTTGCCGGATATCATGGCCGGCCTGTACACTGGTACTGTGAGTGCTGTGCAGAGTGGAGGCAGAACCTCTGCGTTTTTCACAGTTGATTCTGGGGTTCGTCAGGGGTGTGTTCTGCTCCTACTCAGTTCAGTGCTTGTGTAGACTGGGTGTTGGGCAGAGTTGGTGAAGAAAGATTCATGGATCTTGACTTTGCTGACGATGCTGTGATCTTTGCGGAGTCAATGGAGGCTCTGATCGGGGCGCTCGAGAGACTGACTGAGGAGTCTGAGTGTCTGGGCTTGCGAGTGTTCTAATAAAAACCAACATCCAGGCCTTTAATGACCTCTTGGGCACGGCCATCAGCAGTGTGTCTGTCTGCGGAGAGAGTGTCGACCTCGTCATTGAGAGGTTTACTTACCTCGGCAGTGACATTCATGTCTCTGGTGACTCTTCCTGTGAAGTCAGTAGACGGATTGGGAGAGCTTGGGGGGTCATGAGGTCACTGGAAAGGGGTGTGTGGCACTCCCGATATCTCAGGAAAAGGACAAAGGTCCAAGTCTTTAGAGTCCTGGTGCTTCCTGTCTTGCTATATGGTTGCCAGACATGGACACTATCCAGTGACCTGAGACGAAGACTGGACTCCTTTGGTACTGTGTCTCTTCGGAAAATCCTTGGGTACCGCTGGTTTGATTTTGTGTTGCTCATGGAGTTCCGAATGAGGCACATGACCTGCATGCCATGTGGCACGTTTCCCCAAGGGTGATCCAGCTCGTAAGATCCTCATTGTTGGGGACCCAAGTGGCTGGACCAGGCCAAGGGGTCACCCATGTAACACCTGGCTGCGGCAGATAGAGGGTCATTTCCAGAGGGTGGGACTGGACTGTGTGTCTGCCTGAGGGGTTGCCAACCAGGATCCCAAGCTGTTTCGACATGTAGTGGGTGCGGTAACGTGCTGTACCAGTACATGCTCCCTAACTGGACTTGACTTGACTTAGTGTTTCATATTTGTAATTAATTTACAATACAATACAAGACAATTTATTTTTGTGTAGCCGAAAATCACACAAGAAGTGCTGCAATGGGCTTTAACAGGTCCTGCCTTTTGACAGCCCCCCAGGTCTTGACTGTCTAAGAAGACAAAAAAAAACCCTTGTAAGGGAAAAAAGTATAAAAGACACCTCAGGAAAGGCAGTTCAAAGGGAGACCCCTTACCAGGTAGGCCGGGCGTGCAGTGGGGGTCAAGAAATGGGGTAAATACAACAGAATAGACAGAACAGAACACAAGTAATCCTCAATACAATAGTAAAATAAAAATATTACGAGTACAGAGCACAATTTAGTTCTCACTTTGACATTAAAGTGTCTTTTTCTGTTGATCTGTGTCAAAAAAGACAAATTCTATCCAGTGTATATTCACTGTTGTATAACAATAAAATGTGAAAACTTTCAAAGGGGTCACTGCGTGGCTCCTGCTAATGTGCTTTGATAGTTCACTGAGGTGTACCAATGTCACATTTTAGTGATATCGTTAAGGTTTCTGTCTGCATTTGCCTTCCACACCGTAAATAACATTTGAAAAACGTAGTTTGTTTGGCTTTAAAGCTCTTATTGGTATGTCATACAACCTTTTAAACATACGGCCCAAAGATAATCCTAATGCTTGTCTCTTTGTCTTACAGGGATATTGCAGTAAGAAACATCTTAGTGGCTTCTCCTGACTGTGTGAAGTTGGGCGATTTTGGCTTGTCCAGGTACATTGAAGATGAAGAGTACTATAAAGGTAAGTCTGCCTCATTTGCACGACACATTTAAACTGTTATCAGCTGACAGTTTATCTCAACATGTGTATCCACACAACTCACATTTACTTCTGACTTGATCCCAAAAAATATTTTTTAAGAGTCCCTGGGCCTTGCGTTAAGCAGCATACACCCCTTGTGGCCAGGTGCAGTAATGACAAGTCACAACAATGGAGACACCAACTGGGTCGTCCTGTTTAATACAGTACTTGGCTTTCTGGAACGATATACAGCCCTCTCAGAGCAAAACAAAAAGAAAAAAAGAGTCAATTGGCTTGTTTGGCGTCACAAAATAGGGTCCTTCACAGGAGCTCTATCTGGCAGTCTGCTCAGCTTATAAAAGATCCCTCTTTCTTGGTGGCCAGGCTTTTTATATCATGTGGACTGGAATGGTAGGGAGCAGCAGGGAGAACAGGAGAAAAGGTGTTAGTGACAGCACTCCCCTCTCACCCTGGCCGGTTATCACATACCTTGAATGAGCCAGCAAGGAGATACTTGGACAGGCATGCGTGACACCCCATGAAAATGGATGGGGAACTGCAAAAGAAAAGATCCTGGCTATCGGTGAAACACCAGGGGTCTGCAGCGTTAGCTGCTGGGTTTTGTTGAAACCCAATTGCTTAATGAGTAACAAATTCTAGCCAAGAACAGACCTTATTTAATGTTATGGCTTTTTAGGTTTGTTCACATAGAAAGTGCAAAGCACCTAGTGCAAAAGCCCATGTCTGTTTGTCTGTCCGCCTTTAACAACTCAAATTTTTTTGAGATATGGCACATTCATTCTTCAATTAAATTTGTTGAGGCAGTTTAATTTTCTTTCATATATCCCAGATAGAATACAATGTACGACGTTTTAAAATTTCTAAATTTTCCAATGAAAAGAAAGCATTGGTGAATTTGCAAACTTCTGCGCCACTTCAATTGGGAATGAGTTAACCGTTTCAGTTTTCCCTTGAGAGCAGTTGCTTGAGCTTGTAGATTTGTGTATATTTTCCACTTGTACTCGTCTGATTGCCTCTTGGATGCCCAATGGAATTCAGTTAGATGCCAGGGAGAGCGCGTGGGCACACAGTTCTCACTCACACAGCAGCACCCTCTCCTGGTGCTTTAGATAAGTTAAGTAGTAGAGCATAAACAAAGTCGCATCTCCGTTAATCAATGGAAGGGATTGGCAATAATGTAAGCAGAAATAAGACTGAAATAATTGAATTATTATTGTAAAGAGCTGACATCATCAACCTGCAGCTAAACAAGATTTAAACTAATTAATAACATAACTGAAATAAACACAAGACAGGTTTAGAAATGGACAGAGGTATTGGCAGGTGGGGGGCCTCAGCAGTTTAAGCCCCTGATCTTTCAGTCACAGATTTACCAACCAGTCGCGGCAAGCCCCCCTGACCTTCTTGACTATCATGTGTATCACTTGTATTCCTGTTATGCAATAAATTAGTTCTTTTCCAAGTTTTTATTATTTATATAACTAGGGGGCTTTGCCCCCTGCTTGCTTCACTCACCTAAGCCAGCGTTGTGCGTTGTTGTGAAGAGGGGGGCTGAACGCACCCCTAGGAGACGCAGTCGCTCGTTTGAAGCCCCCTCTTAAACGGTGATACAATGGGAAACAAATACAGTTTTTTTTTACCTCCACTTTGCTCCATTAGATAGATAGATAGATAGATAGATAGATAGATAGATAGATAGATAGATAGATAGATAGATAGATAGATAGATAGATAGATAGATAGATAGATAGATAGATAGATAGATAGATAGATAGATAGATAGATAGATAGATAGATAGATAGATAGATAGATAGATAGACAGACATTAGCTGCTGGGCCGCATGATCTGTGTGTCGTGCGGTGCTTCGAACGTTTAAAAGCCTGTACAGCAGCTGTCCTACTCTTTGTCTCACTGCCTTGTGTAATAAAAGGCACTATATATGCGCCCAACCCGACACAGATTGGACACGGGGGCAGAACTTATAAAATAAATAAACTTTGATTTTCTTCAGCTGGAGGGCACGCCTGCCCCGTGTCCCCCAGCCACAACACAGTCCCAAAGCACCAATACACCAAAGTAAAACACTCTTCCTCTGCACCACCACTCCTCCCAGGTAACTTTGTCCTCCTCCACCCGACTCTGGTCGTTGAGTGGTGGTTGCTGGCCCCTTTTATTGGGCACCCGGAAGTGCTCCAGGTGTTTGATTGCGCAGAAGGGTCCAGCAGCTCCTGCTGCAGCACCCCCTGGTGGTGCCTGATGAACCCAACAAGGCTGCACAAAACTCCAACCCTAATGAAGCCCTGGGGGAGTCCAAGGCACCGCTACCATCTAGTGTCCAGGGGGAGATGTTGTGTTTCCCATGGTTGCACCACTGGTACATATGCTGCATGAGCCCCGGCCATTCGTCACACTTGTCTCTCTTCTCCCCCGGACAACCTCAAACGCTATTCAATCTCTTTTCACAGTTCCGTTATTTCACCGAGTTATATTTTCCGTTTGTTTGCGCTAATGCGATCTTTACTCTCATTTTTTTGAGACTTTCGAATTTCCCTACTTCCATGATCTCTAACCCGCTCTGCATGTGTATCACAGGACTTGCTTCCAAAGGTTGTAAGTATGACATGACTTGACCATCTTGCGGGACGTGAAACTGTTTCTCTGTCTCTCTTCCAAAGATCACGTCTCGTCGCAAGATTTTTTTTTTATAATAGAGGTGCTGTTATTGAATTACTGACTTTTTTTTAACATGTTTATTGAATTTATTAAAATCAAATAACATTCCATTCAAGCAAGTCAGATTACTGTGTTTTATCCATCCATCCATTATCCAACCCGCTATATCCAAACTACAGGGTCATGGGGGTCTGCTGGAGCCAATCCCAGCCAACACAAACAAACCCCAGGCTGGGCGCCAACCCACCTGAGGAGCGTAATTATATTAAACTAATAATTAGAACATGGCTTATCAGTGCAGCATCTATACTATATTCTTGTCGATGCTTTATAATTATATGTGAAAAATTATTGCTGTTTCTCTATATATGCAAAATGCATCTTAATTTTTCTCTATACGTCATTTTAATCCATCCAGCCATCCATTATCCAACCTGCTATATCCTAACTACAGGGTCATGGAGGTCTGCTGGAGCCAATCCCGGCCAACACAGGGCGCAAGGCAGGAAACAAACCGTGAGCAGGGCGCCAGCCCACCGCAGGGCACACACACACCAAGCACACACTAGAGACAATTTAGGATCGCCAATATACCTAACCTGCACGTCTTTGAACTGTGGGAGGAAACCCACGCAGACACTGGGAGGACATGCAAACTCCACGCAGGGAGGACCCAGAAAGAGAACCCGGGTCCAGTTCTGTCCACTGCGCCACTGTGCCGCCCTTACTGTGTTTTAACTAATATCAATAGCTAGATGGGGACCTTACTTTGGTTCCTTTTCTCCTTTCATAGGGTAGGTAGTATTGATACTGATTTTATGCTAGTATTGGTCATTTAGTATTAATTGATATTTTTCGATTGCTAATTATTGAATATTAGTCTATTGGGTATACTTTCAAAAATGTTTAAGAAAATTGAAGAGCAATTAGTCACAGAACCTCCACCACTAAGACACATTAGTCGATGTTATTGTCACATTACTTGAACTGCAGTCTACTGTACACGTGAGCCCCCATAAGCCTCTCCGTTCCCTGCTTGTTGACTCCATTGTTGATAGAATGTTGTCTACTAACACGAGTTGCATTATCAATTTACATTTTGAATATGACTTATTGTTAGAAACTATTTAATCAATAAAAACATGATAAGTGACCCTTGGCTGAAGTACATCAAAAATGTGAAATGCTCTAACTTTCATATCAGTTCCTGTAACTTAGTGGCAGACCGCACTTGAATGGTGCGCCACACAGACTTTGTCGAACTTGTCAGTGTTTTTATTCTCCCACGTCAGCTCATATCACAGAATGTTTTCCTCTCCAAAGATATCATCCTGCTGATTTGCAGCCTAAAGCAGATGAAGTCGTTCTCAGTCCTTCACCTTTTTTCCTCTTCATTTTCCTTCCAAAGATTTTCTCGTCCCAGATTGTGCTCACAGGTGTAAATGGAGACAAGTTAGATGGAGAACTACTGTTTCCTTTGTCGTCTTATTGCTAAAATGCAGATGTTAAAAAGAGCAAATGCAGCTGTTAAAGACTAAAATAACAAATTATGGGTGTGGAGTGTTAACAAGTGTGAAAACTGAAATGAAGCATGAAAATGTGGTTTGAGCAATAAGGGCTTCAACAGCAATAACTGTGTTTTCAAAGAAATTAGTAATAATTCTGTACATTTATATATGGCACTTTTTGAGGGGGCTTTTCATAGTGAGTGTGGAGCCACTTCAACCTCCACTAAAGTGCTGCATCCACCTGAATGGTGTGACGGCGGCCATTTTGTGCCAGTACGCTCACCACACATTAGCTGTTAGGCGGTAAAGGGGTGAGAGACAGTTAGCCAGTAAGAGACCAGTGATGATCAGGGGGCCAGAATGACTAGGCTGAGGTGGGCAATTTAGCCAGGACATCGGGATACACCCTTCTCTTTACGAAGGATACCCACGGATCTTTTATGACCACAGAGAGTCAGGACATCAGTTTTACAACTCAACGGGTAGCACCATTTTTACTGCACAGTGTCCCCCGTCACTGCACTGGGGCATTGGGATCCACATTCAAACCACAGGGTAGGCGCCCCCTGTTGGCTGCCCCAGCACCTCTTACAGCAACAACCCAAGCTTTTCCATGATGGTCTCCCATCCAAGTACTGGCCGGGCCTGAACATGCTGAGCTTCAGGTGGGTGACCTGTCCCGACGTGCAGGTGCTGTGGCTGTTTGGCTTAGACGACAGACTGGCAGCAGGGGCCGACTTTGCGGACCCAAGTTGTAAACTATTAGTGTGGAAAAGATGCAGTCAGCTGCATTTCTTATCAAATTTTGTATACAAATTAAGGAGCAGGTACTCATTTTTAAGGACACTTTGAGGAAATCTCAAGGAAAACACATTTGTAGAAGTTGTATATATTTTCAGTTGTCAATGCAAGGCATAAATAAAGAAATATTTGGTAGGGCAGTTTGTCGGGAACATCTGGGGTTTCAACCTCAGCTTCTGGAGGAACACAAGTGCTTGTGAAGACCCCTTTCATAATTAGAAGCTGCTTCTTTCGACTAATAGAATATGGTCTTGAATTAGATGCTGCATTGCTGTTGTTATTCCAATACAGCAGAGACCTCTGCTAGTAGACATTCAGCCATTTAAGGGGAGTCATTTAAGTGTTTTGTAAACCAAAGTGGAATCGTAGCTCTTTGGTTGAAGAAACTTTGAGTCGGTGAGCTTTTTTTTCCTCTCTATACTTAGTTGTCTGGTTTCTTGTGACTAATCTGGTTTATGAATGTTTGATAGTGTCATGGCTATGTTGTGCTGTTTTGGTGGCTCTGAAGCTAGGGATCTGCACTGGCAATCGCAAGGTTGCTGGTTCGAATCCCGTAAATGCCAAAAGGGACTCTGCTCTATTGGGCCCTGGAGCAAGAAAGGCCCTTAACCTGCAATTGCTGAGTGCTTTGAGTAGTGAGAAAAGCACTATATAAATGCAAAGAATTATTATTATTAAAAAGCAATTGGCCTTAAAAAAAAGGACTAGTGAATGTGTGTGGCTGTGTGTCCGTCTGGTTGCTGTGTCTCCGTTATATATCACTTGGTCTGGCATTCATAAAGCATTGCTGATGTTTGTGATGCGCCATCTGTTGGAATGTACAGTGCAATGTATCTTATCACTACATGCATTAAAAAATATTTTCTAACAAATGGTGCAATGCAAACATTAAAGCTGAATTTGTCCAACAGAGGCTAACAGCAGGATGGACAGAAATCAGCTGATCCACCTTATTAAAGGACAAGTGTCTGTGTATCTGTGTGTCTGTCTGGATGCTATGTTTCTTTTATACGCCATTTGGTCTTGGATCTGGCAAAGCAGTGCTGATTTTTGTGATCCATCTTTTGAAATGAAAAATTATCAAAATACATTATGATAGATAGTGCTATGCTGAGGTCTACAGTGCATTGATTACTTGTATTTCAAACTGTCTTAGAACCAGCCAGTTTTATTTTTTTAACTGTTGTAATGTGACCCACTGGTTCGTTTCTTTGCCTCTGAGCTCCAGGAAAATGTTGTTTGTTAATTTAAGTATTTATAAAATACACTGTGCATTAAAACCTCTTACACCTTGGGGGTGTTATTCAGCATTTTCCACCTGAGGGGGGATACCCCAAAATAAAGCCTTATTATTCAAGAAATAAAGGCGAGACAGTCAGAGATATGGTATGGTCCGTGATCTTTTTACTGACTGTTACAGTACTCATAAATGGTCGCTATAGTCTGTATTGAAATACTCTGTTTAACATTTTCTGTATTACAAAACATGCATTGCTCCTTTGTGTTATAGTAGGTAGGTGGCTCGGGCATCTGATCAGGATGCCTCCTGGATGCCTCCCTGGTGAGGTGTTATGGGCACGTCTAACCAGGAGGAGGCCCCGGGGAAGACCCAGGACATGCTGGAGGGACTATGTCTCTCGGCTGGCCTGGGAACGCCTCGGGATTCTCCCAGAAGAGATAGAAGAAGTGGCCGGGGAGAGGGAAGTCTGGGCATCTCTGCTCAAGCTGCTGCCCCCGCGACCCGACCTCGGATAAGCAGAAGAGGATGGATGGTTACATTTAAATATATTTATTTGACATAATTAGCTACTTCACTTGTTATTTGTGCCACAGCCTTAAATCACAGACAGGTAAGATGAGTCTAAACAGTTGAGATTCCAGGATTGTAAATTAAAGTGAATTAAATTCAGGAAAGACATGAATCCCATCTTCTAAAATCTGGACCTCAATAAGAATTGTGCTGATGTTCATAATGACGTATTATTCACACTGTTTGTAATGATAGCAGAAACCAATCATCTCATCAAGTTCAAGGGACAACATGAATTAGCACTTAAGAAACTGTCAAACTGTAATCAGCTGAAGGTACTGATTTGAGCATTATGGTTATTATTAATATCAATATGGGGTGTAACACAGATAGATATAGGAATAAGGAAGTGAGGGGTGGGGAACACAATTTATGTGTGTAAATATAAATATACTGTGTATGTATGTATATATAGATATATAGGCAGAGTGCTGGCTCTGAGGCTAGGGATCTGCATTGGCAATCGGAAGGTTGCCGGTTCAAATCCCGTAAATGCCAATAGGGACTCTGCTCTGTTGGGCCCTTAAGCAAGGAAGGCCCTTAACCTGCAATTGCTGAGCGCTTTGAGTAGTGAGAAAAACGCTATAGAAATGCAAAGAATTATTATTATATATACGTATATTTTTTTAAATATATATATATATTGTATATATATACATTTATATATATAGAGGACAGAGCCAACTATACTTCCTTAGAAGGCTGGCGTCCTTCAACATCTGCAATAAGATGCTGCAGATGTTCTATCAGACAGTTGTGACAAGCGCCCTCTTCTACGCGGTGGTGTGCTGGGGAGGCAGCATTAAGAAGAAAGACGCCTCAGAGCCTTGACAGACTGGTGAGGAAGGCAGGCTCTATTGTAGTCACGGAGCTGGACAGTTTAACATCTGTGGCAGAGCTACGGGCACTGAGCAGACTCCTGTCAATCATGGAGAATCCACTGAACAGGATCATCTCCAGACAGAGGAGCAGCTTCAGCGACAGACTGCTGTCACCGTCCTGCTGCACTGACAGACTGAGGAGATCGTTCCTCCGCCACACTACGCGACTCTTCAATTCCACCCAGGGGGGGTAAACGTTAACATTATATAAAGTTATTGTCTGTTTTACCTTCATTGTTATCACTCTTTAATTTAATATTGTTTTTTGTATCAGTATGCTGCTGCTGGAGTATGTGAATTTCCCCTTGGGATTAATAAAGTATCTATCTATCTATCTATCTATCTATCTATCTATCTATCTATCTATCTATCTATCTATCTATCTATCTATCTATCTATCTATCTATCTATCTATCTATCTATCTATCTATCTATCTATCTATCTATCTATCTATTGTAAAAATAAGCACAGAGACAAGATAAAGGGTTGGGGCTTCCGGCCCCATATACTGTACAGTATGCCAAAACCGAAAAAAACAGCACTAGTTCAGTACACATCGACATTCGACAACAAACGGGGAAACTGGGGAACATTTATTGTGGGGGACCGGAAGCCAATCAGAGGAATGCTGGGTAAGGAGATGAATGGTCTTCTGGGAAACGTGATGTCATCAGAGGGAAGGAGAATGAGGAAGTGTTGTTATTGTGGGAGTATTAGGGTGTCGGCGTTTCCTTCTTTCTGGGAAGAAAAGAGAGAGAGAAGTATTTATTTTGTGACCATCAGAGGGCACTTTCTCCGCCCAAACCCAGCACAGACAGACGCAGGACACACGTGCATCACACACACTTTTATTTTTTTTTCTTTTTCCTCGCCCACCTACAGCACAGTTAAGCACAACCGCAGTACACAATGCACGCTTTTCTTCTCCCACCCGACTCTGGCTCCTGCAGTACTGGCTCCTTTTATAAAGCACCCGGAAGTGCTGCATGTGCTCATTGACCTACTTCTGGCAGTACATACGGGTGTGGTGGAAGTGCTGCAATTAAGGGCTCAGTGGCAGCTGCAGCACCCCCTGGCGGCGCCCACGGAACTCAACAGGGCCGCATCAGATTCCACCTCCCATGGAGCCCTGCAGGAGTCCGAGGCACAGCTGCAACCCAGGATAGAAGCCACCTAGCGTTCAAGGGGAGGTAATGCTCTGGATATGCTCCCTCCCCAGGTTCTTCCAATGTAGAGGTGTCCCGACCGATAGCCACAAAATATCTATTATAACAAAAAAATCCTGGAACGAGACAAGACTTTTTAGCCTGGGATGATACTTTCATTTCCCATGAGTCAAGACTTTGTGCCAAGAGATTTAACCATGCCTGGGGCCGGAAATAAAAGACAAAGAGTTAACGACAAAGTAGAACATCGTAAAGTATTCAAAAACGTTGGCACGTGTGGAACGAGCCCCGGACACAGACGGGCAGACATGTGTTAAGCACCACCACATGTTTATTTACAATAATAAAGTGCACCCAAACCCCAAAACTCCCCCAAAGTCCAGGCCTCTTTCACTCTGCCTCTCTTCAGGTCCGCCTCCACTCCTCTCCTCCAAGCTCTGTCCTGCTCCTCTCCCGACTCCAGCCATCAAATGGAGGGAGGCGGCCCCTTTTATAATCACCTGGATGTGCTCCAGGTGCCTCCTGACAATCTTCCGCCGGCACTCCCCAGTGTGGCGGAAGTGCCGGCTGCGCACCCGGAAGCACTCCGGGTATCCCTGCTCCTCTTCCCCCCAGCACTTCTTGGTGTGGCGGAAGTGCTGAGGGCCAGGGCTTCATAGGCATTGGGGCGCCCCCTGGCGGTGACCACAGGCCCTATAGGGTTGAGCGTCAAAGCTGTGTACCCATGGTCCTCAAAGCCACCAGGGCAGTCGCCCCCATGTGTTTTGGGGGAGGCGTAGCCCTCCTGCAATCCTTCTTGGCGTCCCGGCCGGGTACCACCCCCACACGATACACATGTAGAGCAGGTCAGAGATAATGGAGGTTTAAAAATTCAAAAGTCTCAAAAACTGATAGTAAAGATCGCATTAGCGCTAACAAACAGAAATTATTACTCTGTGAAATAGCAGAACAGCGAAAAGAGATTGAATATATTGTTTGGATTTAAACTTTAAGTTGGAGATTTGTAGATCGTCTATCAGGGAAAAGTCGTGTTTCTTCCCAATGAAGAGGCGTATCTACGAGAATGAAAAGATTGATTGTTTGGTGAAAGTGAAATCCACATACGCTAGCGGCAGGTACATGAAGTGGCTGGCGCATATCGCAGGCTGGGGGGCTGGCGAGCAAAGTGAGCAGGGGGGCGAAGCCCACTAGTATATATATAATTGTAAGAAGTAGCCAGGTGGGTAGACAAGGTAGAGACACAGAAAAAAAGTTTGGAGTACCACCCTGGTATCCCCCTTTAATGATCAAGACTGGCTGATTGCGTGAATCACAGGAGCTCTGTCGTCATTGTCAGGTTAGCATCTGGCACCAGAAACGAGACGTTCTTATATTCTGAGGACCAGAAGGGGCCGAGTTTCTCAGACGGGCAGCAGGATCAGTCGTCCCCCATGGGAGTATTTTTCTTGGCTGCGGGTAAGAAAGGTGAAAATTGCGTCAGTGCCCCCTCTCATCCTAGGGTGGTATTGCTTGTGTGAGGTTCACACACACACACTAGCTGTGCTACCCATGTAAGTTGAGCTGAAATGTAAATAATCAGTGTTAATGTTTGCAGTACACCATCTATGGAATGTATTTTGTCATGCATGTAGTAATGAAACTGCGGTGGGCTGGCACCCTGCCCGGGGATTTGTTCCTGCCTTGCGCCCAGTGTTGGCTGGGATTGGCTCCAGCAGACCCCTGTGACCCTGTGTTAGGATATAGCGGGTTGGATTGCATTATTCATTCCTACAGAGGACACATTGCAAATATTTGTTGTAGTAAAATGCATTACTACAAATGTTTTTGATGTATCATCTGTTGGAATGACAAATGTATATGTCTGTATTATATGACATTTGGTATGCGATTCATAAAAGCAGTGTTAATATCTATGATTCTCCTTCTGTTGGAATGACAACTGCAAAGTACTTTATTACTGCAAATGTTGCGTTGGAGAGGCAGAGACAAATACTTTTCTTTTTATTAAAGCAGATATAGTACACTGTGTTAGAGAAGAGGCCTGTATAAAAAATGGCACTCTGTTTAATAAAAGGGCTGATCTGAACTTGAGACTGTTTCCTGTGTCGCTGTCTCGCGGTGTTGGGGCTCAGGTACGCCCCCTAGTGTGCACACTCGCTACATGAAACAAAAAAGTCTGTTGTCATTTATAACTGAAGTAGTCCATTCCTGACCAAATGACAGCTGAGTGACCTAAAATGTGCATTAACAGAAACAGCTTAAATAGTCAACTTTAACACATAGAAGGATGTGACACAAGTGACATCTAGTGTTGGATCAGCTGATGTGCTACAAAGTGGATGTACTGTAAACTCTGTAATCAAAGATGCCTTCAGTGTTTAATGTGTGTATCCAACTAAGCAGTACACATCCATTGTTTTCACTTTCCTGTGCACATTTTAAGAGTACAGAACAGAATATTATGAGATGCACAGAATATAAAATGATTACCTCGGGTAATTCTTGTACTTTGTAAGTATAATAAAATCAAGTAGTGGTGCTTCACGCAAAAAAGGTTTCTGAATCACCAAGTTCCTTTATTAGATAGATAGATAAATAGATAGATAGATAGATAGATAGATAGATAGATAGATAGATAGATAGATAGATAGATAGATAGATAGATAGATAGATAGATAGATAGATAGATAGATAGATAGATAGATAGATAGATAGATAGATAGATAGATAGATAGATAGATAGATAGATAGATAGATAGATAGATAGATACTCCAGCAGCAGCATACTGATACAAAACAATATTAAATTAAAGAGTGATAACAATGCAGGTATACAGACAGACAATAACTTTGTATAATATTAACGTTTACCCCCCCGGGTGGAACTGAAGAGTCTCATAGTGTGGTGGAGGACCGATCTCCTCAGTCTGTCAGTGGAGCAGGACGGTGACAGCAGTCTGTCTATGAAGCTGCTCCTCTGTCTGGAGATGATCCTGTTCAGTGGATGCAGTGGATTCTCCATAACTGATAGGAGTCTGCTCAGCGCCCGTCGCTCTGCCACGGATGTCAAACTGTCCAGCTCCATGCCTATTTTGGTATATTTCATAATTTTCAGAACAGAAAACTTGTAACTGGTTACTTAAGATGATGTTTTACTTATTTTAGGGTTGTCAAAGTTCGAATGTTAATACACGTGATTATCTTTAAAGGTATAACGCATTCAGTTTCATTATTCACATTTAACACGCGCGTAACTTGATGCCCCTTGCTGTCTAATCTAATAATATTTTCAAAATAGTGGCTGAGGCATGGGGAAGGTAAAAAAAATTAATTCTATTTTTAAATTGTCCCTAGATAGCTTTGCTTTTAAATAAACATGTAATAATAATAATAATTCATTACATTTATATAGCGCTTTTCTCAGACCCGGGAAGCGAACCCACACTCTCCTTACTGCAAAGCAGCAGCACTACCACTGTGCCACCTGTGAGGACAATGTACTGTAGATAATTGAAAGTGTTTTCCAGTTGTTACGTACAGTAAAAGTCCTGTCGTTACACGTGGGAGCAGCGAGTCTTCAACAGGTATGCTACACAAGCAGCTCTCTCATGGTACACGAGGAAATGCTTGATGGCGTAGCTTCATAACAAAGCAGATTTCTAGCTGCAGGCTGTGAATTTACAGGCTCTGAAGGCTCAGGGTCAGGGGTCTGTAGCGCAGGTGACTGACCTCCAGAGTGAGACACCATCTTCTGGGAGCGCCTTGCTTTTAGAGCTCCTGGACCAGGAGGGGCGTAGTTAGTTACCGTCAGTGGGCATCTTCACCGAGCTGTGGGTGATAATAGAGATAAGAGAGTCAGCGATATCACCCCCTGGTATCCAGGGGTGGTAGTGCTTATCTTAGACCCTCTGACGCACATGGGTGACCACATATATATTTAGTTTTAATCAGGTTATTAATGTCTTAACTTGGGCTGTGCAGAGTCACACTATCATGATGAACTTCACTATCTGAAATGCTTCACCAACTTCAGATGGACGGACTGCAATAAACTTAATATATTTGGAATAACACAGAAATGCAAAGTTTCCAACAGCGGATCCCCATCTGTGTGTTTACTTTGCAGAGGCACAAAAGTCTGGCAAAAAAATGATGACTGAATGGTCAATGACCATTCAGTGTATGGCTATAAAACTAATAATGAAATGAAAACACTTTTGTCCTATTCATTGTTGCATATTCTTACTGTCACGGCTGAGAGACACCATCCAGCGAGGTCTGACAGTTCTTACACATCCCCTTCAAATGGGACAGTGGAGTCACGTATCAAGGATTTATTTGAAAGGCACAAGTCTTTACAGTCTGAGCAGCAGAGAAGTCCTACAGCAGTCATATTCAGAGAGGACTACTGGACAATCCTGAGCTACCCCGGTTAAACACGTGATTAATTGAAAGATGTTTTATGATTCACAGTGAAAATTTTCTATTGTCCACCTAAATTTCTTTGTTTCATTTTTTTGGCAGCTTCGGTAACTCGACTTCCTATCAAGTGGATGGCTCCAGAATCGATCAACTTCCGGCGTTTCACCTCACCGAGTGACGTCTGGATGTTTGGTAAGTTTGCAGCCTGGAAAGGGAACATCTTCATAACTAATTATTAACACTGTAGAGTTTTCTCAGTAAATAGCTATGCTGATATATTCCGGCTTGACATGTTACGGTGTGCCAGTGCCACATGGGTTGGACAGAAGGAACCAGACCCACAAGAGATGGCCAGAAGTTATGAAAGACCATGCAGGGGATGCGTTATCACCCCAGAATGCTAGATGGCAGCAGCACTCCATATCGGTGCCCATTTGGGATACCAGCAGGGAATGCTGGGAAATGTAGTCCGGCAACAGAGCTCTCCTGGGGACCATGGGTGCCGAAAGGGGGAGCTGCAGGGAAATGAGTTTCCTAATAAGTTGGACTTCTGTATGACCCGGAAGTACTTCCATCGGGCAATGGCCCTGGCATCTGAAGTACTTCCAGGTCCCTAATAAAAGGGACCACACTCCCTTGTCCAGGTGAGTCGGAGCTGGGAGGACGTAAGCAACACTCAACTGGAGGAGGGCAGTGCAACCGTGTGGTTTGTGGAGAGAGGCAGCCTGTCTTGGTGCTTTTGTTACTTCGCAGAGGTGAATTTAATAAACCTTCCGTTATTTGCGTGTTCATGTTCAGGGGTTTTGGGGATCGCTGACGCCCCAGTTTCCATCACCAGTGGTTATTTGGTTTTCAATTTAACACGTATTACCTGCACAAGTATTCAATTATATGACATTTTTATCCAAAGCAGACAAAAGGTCATAGTATTTCGACTTTCTTTGAGGCCCACAGTGAGCCAGGAGTGTGGCAATGGCTGGTCAAAGGTTGGTCAGTAACCCATCAAAAACGTTTGACTGCCCAGCTAAGCTTTAGCTCATTAGTTGCCCTCCTTGCATATTCCAAATGCCTACCACACCCCAAGGTGAAATCCTAGTTGTGCTGCTGCAGGGGGTGAGGGTTGGGGGTTGAACCTGTAGCCTTGTATTTGATAGTTCAGCGCCTTTACCACTAGGGGGCGTACAGCACCTGTTATTAGACTGTAGGTTTCTGCAAAGCAAATTCAAATGAATATTTGAATGCCTGTCAGTCCCTTTATAACTAATATTAAATATGTGGTAAACGCCCTGCCCGGGGTTTGTTTCCTGCCTTGTGCCCTGTGTTGGCTGGGATTGGCTCCAGCAGACCCCCGTGACCCTATAGTTAGGATATAGCGGGCTGGATAATGGATGGATGGATGGATGGCTGATATGTTCAATCAAGTCAAACAATGAACTTACCTAATAATACGTTTTTGAATATATGTTGTTAGGTAAGTTGTAAAAGTACCCCCAGTCCTATGTCAAGGACGTTTGTACCAAACTGACCCGTAATCAGTTTCCATCTTTTTGTTGATGAGCTTGTTTTGATGTAACAGCTTGGGCCCGAAAAAAGAAACAGTCACAGCTTTCTGTCTTTTAATAACGAAACCAAAACTGATGCAAACGTTGACTCTTGGGATTTCAGTACCTCCACCAGCTTAACAGTGCACCAGCCCTTCTGTGCTGATTTATACGATGAGGGCAGACTCGTTTCCAACTGTCATTGTTTTTCAAAGCTTTCTTACAAAGGAGTATGTGTAGTTATTAGAAGAGAGAAAAACGTGACTGTACTCCGTTTATCTCACTTTGGTTAAAATTAGGTTTCTTTATTATACAAAAAAGCTTTATAACACCACATTATGTAATTAATGAGATCGATACAATTTTGTTTTTCCATTTTTATATGAATCATTATTCGTGCCCAATTAAATGACACAATGCATTAATGATAAGCAGAAAGAAAATATACGTAATTATTTAGGGGCTGAAAAGAAAGGTTGTCATAGTCAGGGTACACAAAGCCTTCAACTCCGACTTCTCAGTTTATGGTACCACCAACTCTGACTCCTCTATTTGTTATTAGGCTTGTATATTTACTACTAGCTGTCTCCCGCGGCTCTGCACACGTAGTGAAACAGGACAAACTTTAAAAAAATGTAATAACTTTTATTGAGAACAATTTATATTGATAGCGTTCACATCTGAGGGCCTCTTGATATTCAGTATTTTTGGTTTTGCTATCAGGAGCGAGACTGTAGCTGTGATCTGTTTGCGAAAAATGTAAAAAGTTGGCAAGGTATCTCTGGCCAAGTGAAAGGGTAGGTACGCTCTAATGTCAAACCCTGGCACTGTAGCTGATCATGTTCAGCTCTGACAGGAGAGCGCCCCCCGTGTGGGGAGAACACCACGTGGCCGTGATATCTCTGCCAATGAGCAGATACCCTCTAAAACACGTGTAGCTCTGATCTCTCTCTCAAAAACGTTAAACGTCACTCCTTAATAATATCTATATGATAATGTCTGCTGAACAAACGGGTATCGCTAGCTAAGTGGAGGCAAGGTTCACTCCAACACGTGGCAAGAGGTAGAGCGACTCAAACGGAGGCTGGAGTGTCAGTGAGGAGGGCACTGCCTGGCTCCCTACTCCTGAGGTCTCGCCTCCTCCTCCCCTCGGCCCGCAGCTGCTCTCTCGGACTAAATCAGTGACACACCTGAACTATAATACTTAGCGCAATGAGAGAAGTCGCAAAATCAACTGGAATGTTCAAGCAAATTATAGAAATAAACCCAATCTAAATCCTGTAAGTGGTTCTCTCATGAAAAACGGGCAGACATACAGACAGACATTGGATTTTATATAAATATATATATATCTAGAGAGAGAGATTAAAGAAGTTGCAAACACTGAGTACCATTAAACAAAAGACAGGCAGACAGACAGATGTTGTATTTTATATATATATATATGTACACTGTATATATATATATATATATAGTATATACTGTATATATATATATATATATATATATATAGTATATATATATACAGTTGTGCTTGAAAGTTTGTGAACCCTTTAGATTTTTCTAGATTTCTGCATAAATATGACCTAAAACATCATCAGATTTTCACTCAAGTCCTAAAAGTAGATAAAGAGAAACCAGTTAAACAAATGAGACAAAAGTATTATTTATTTATTCACAAACTTTCAAGCACAACTATATAGTGAGAGAGAGAGAGAAGATGAATTAAAGCACACAACATGCAAGATACGCGGCATTTCATCGCTGCCAGCGTGAATCATCAGGCTGCCTTTCAGCCCCTTACCCTGTTAAAGTTTGGGTTTGAAGGCTGCAGCGATGCCATTGTGGCTTTTTTATATTATTTACTAGCCATCCCTGCCGGCTTCACCCGCGCAGTAGTGAAACAGGACGAACTTTAAAAATCAATAAACAAACAGGAGGGCGGCATGGCACTCCCAGGTCCTCCGTGCGTGGAGTTTGCATGTTCTCCCTGTGTCTGTGTGGGTTTCCTCCGGGTACTCCGGTTTCCTCCCACAGTCCAAAGACATGCAGGTTAGGTGCATTGGTGATCTGAAATTGTCCCTATTGTGTGCTTGGTTTGTGTGTGTGTGTGTGTGTGTGCCCTGTGGTGGGCTGCCCGGGGTTTGTTCCCTGCCTTGCGCCCTTTGTTGGCTGGGATTGGCTCCAGCAGACCCCCGTGACCCTGTAGTTAGGATATCGCGGGTTGGATAATGGATGGATGGATAAACAAACAGGTATCTCTAGCTAAGAGGAGGCGAGGTACGCTCTAAAACATGGAGAGAGGTAGAGCGTCTCGAACGGAGGCTGGCGTGTGAGTGAGGAGGGCTCTGCCCGGCTCCCCACTCCTGACGTCACACTTCCCCTTCAGCCTTTGTCTCGGATTACCGTGAATATATAGGTACTGCAAGCGATGTACGATACTTAGTGCAATGAGAGTAGTTGCAAAATCAACTGGAATGTAAATTCACCTCAAGTAAATTACAGAAAAAAACCCAATCTAAATCCGTGAAGTAGTTTTCTAGTGAAAAGCAGGCAGACATACAGACAGACAGACATTGGATTTTATATATATTTATAGACAGGATATATTTATACAGATTAACACTGAGTAACATTAAACAAAAGACAAAACTTAGAAAATTAAAAAAGAGGCTGTTTTTATCAAAAGACAAGAGGACAAAATCCTGTAATTGAATTTGTATATATGAAATTTGAACACATTACGTTTCCTTTCCAATTTCAGAATCTGGCGTGACCGATTCTTTAATGTGATTTCAGATTGCACCTTGATGCAGGTTTTACTTCATTTGAGATTGAAGTGTTGACAGGCTAGCAGTTAATTAAAGGCCATTGGGTTAGGGAGCCTTGAAATTTGAAAGGTGTCACACAATATGGTAAAAATAAAAGTCTACTGATTTGAAGCATGCTGTCTAGTGCCTGAAGGCGCCTTCCAATTGAAGCAGACTATGCCATGTTAATTCTCAATTGTTTATTTGGAAACCTCTCCACCTTTTATTTTCCTCAGCATCTTTTTTTAAAGAATGTGTGTCCGCTTATATTATACTTCTCCCTATCACTTGAGCTGCACATTTAACTTTCTGACCTCCATCTTGCTTTAACATCCAGTTGGCACAAGATGAATTTCCAAGAAGACCAGCTTGTCAGTCCTGCCTCTAAGCTTTCTACTTATCTTTTTAATTTTCTTTTGTAGAACAGACAGCCTGCCCACACATAAGTAATTCAAAGTCCATTGTGAAAACTGGATCTGGTCCAGCTCTGACCAGGCGCTTATCCAGACTCTCAGAGAAGTCAGCTCCATGTGCTTCAGTTGTGAGACTCCCCATTACTAGATCACACCCGTCTGTCTACCCCTGAGTTGAGTTCAGCATCAGAACGCTGGGCCTCTTTGGTTCTATCAACCTAAACAGATGAGCTTCCAGGTGATCGAAACATCTGTACAGAGCCCAGAATTTGGTATGATGGACATCATGTGCCTTCAGTTATGCACATTCTTCAGACAGCGACCATCTTATTTTACTTATCTGGACTGAAATCTCCTTTTATTCCACTACTGGGGTGCCCACAATCTCACTAAGTTCTCTAGTGAAACAAAGGCCCCCTTCTCAAATTGAAGAGCAATACAATGTGGTCATCATCTAGTCAGTCTGTAATTCTATGACCAGTCAGATATCGGAGAGTGTTGCACAGCAGTAACAGGGTCGCTTTAGACATGTGGAGTGGCAAAGAAAATGTGGATTACGTTTGCCAGTGTAACACCAGAGTGACTGGCATGGGGTGGTGTATCTTCTTTACTGGCAATTGGACCCAAATTTTTCTAAGATAGGGACTCCAGTTCTGGCCAGTGCAACCTGAGGAGAAACATATACTGAAATGTTCCCAGGTATACCTATGTCTGCTGTGCCTTAAATCCAGACAGCAAAGAGACGGCCATGGAGTTCTGGCCCTGTAAATGCCAGTGGTATGTGGAAGGGTTCATGGACATAAGACGTCAGCAAAGAGAGAGCTTGGGTATTGTCCTGGGCTCAAATGGAGACCAGTCTCTGACCCAGATGATCAGGGTGCTTGTATTCTGGAGGATTAGCGTTGGCAGAGGCACAGCTGAATGGAGAGAGAGCGAGACGGCAGAGTTTGTAGACCAAAAGGTACAGAAGGTGACAAGAGAGTTTATTGCAAAAATACTATGGTGGGTAAGTGCGTTAGCACCCAAGGACACAGAGGGGCAGCTGGTTATCCACCTGAAGCTAAGCATGTCCTTGGCCAGTTCTTGGATGGAATACTATCTAGGAAAAGCTTCAATTGCTGTCGGATGAGGTGTTGGTGAGACCAGCAGGGGGCGCGTACCCTGTGGTCTTTGTATGGATCCCAATTCCCTAGCGCAATGACGGGGACACTCTGCTGTGAATATGGCACCATCTTTCGGGGTTGAGATGTAAAACTGAGGTCCTGACTCTTTGTGGTCATTAAAGATACCTGGCCATTTTTATCCTGATGACCTTTCTTAATAGCCCACCATGTCCTAGTCATTATGGCCCCTAGTCATCCCCTGTCTCTGATTGGCTAACACCACCTAACAGCTCATGTGTGGTCAGCATACTGGCACAAAAATGGCTGCCGTCACATTCTCCAGGTGGGATGCTACACATTAGTGGTGGTTGAAGTGGCTGCACACTCACTGAAGCACTTTGAGAAGCAAGAAAAGTGCTACTGTATAGAAATATAAAGTTTTATAATTTTTTTTTTCTTTTTCAGTACCATGAGCCCCCATTGCTTACGCCTCTGTTTTGTTATCAGATTGTTACTGAAATATTTATTCCCTTTTCATTACTTTAGTCTCTTGGCATTTACTTTGGGTTCAGAGATGGCGGATCAGCACCCCGCTGGCCTCAAACCTTTAAATAATTAAAAGTCCTTATCTCCTCATTATGTTTTAAACTATGGACGCTGAAGTCGATAACAACAAGTGACAAAAACAACAATTTAAAATAAAAAGCAATTTCTTTATTCTTTATTTTTGGTGAGTTAAAGAGACTGCTGCCCCCCCATTCCTCCAAAGAGACTGGAGCCCCCCAGCAATCTGCAACAATCTGCAGTCTAACATGGGGGCTCTCTCTATATACCTTCTTCATGTATTAAATAAAATATACATGGCAGTTCATTTTGAGGTCATACACAAATTATAAAAGCTTACTACTCCCTGAATTGGAATGTGCACATTGCTTCTTTCAGATAAAGAGGTTATCAGAGCACTCAGAGTTTTAAGAAATAGGCTCAAATAACTTTAAGCATTAATTCAGAAACTATCACATTGATTTTGTGGAACGAGCCCCGGACACAGACAGACGGACATCATATTAAAGTCCAACACACGTTTATTTACAATATTTACAACTCTTTTATCATGTGCAAACCCCAGTGCCACAGCACCAATCACCCCAGTCCAAGCCAACACCACAGTATGCCTTTCTTCAGGCCTCCTCCTTCTCTCTCCTCCTTAGACCTCGTCCTCTTCCACCCGACTCTAGCCACTCTGTGAAGGGAGGTGGCCCCTTTTATAATCACCCGGATGTGCTCCAGGTGCTTCCTGGCAACCTTCCACCGGCACTCCCCAGTGTGGCGGTAGTGCCAGCTGCGTACCTGGAAGCACTCCGGGTGTCCCGACTCGTATTCCCCCCAGCACTTCCTGGTGTGGCAGAAGTGCTGGGGTCCAGGGCTCTCCAGGCATGGGAGCGACCACGGGCCCTTACAGGTTTGAGCTTCCCAGCTCCGTACCCGTGGCCCCCAAAGGAACCAGGGCAGTCGCCCCCTCGTGTTCTGGAGGAGGTACAAGCCCTCCTCTGGTCTTCCTGGGCGTCCCAGCTGGGTACCACTCCCAGCCAGGTGCCACAATTTGTAATATCACAGGGTGTTCTATTAGTATCAAGAGGTCAGCATTTTCTCATAAAAGAATGCAAGTTAGTCCCTTAAACTGTGCACAAGCTTAATTCTTTTTCTACCTAAATGAAGAAGTGTGTGCCTTTCCAAATCATGTCCAGTCAACTGAATTTACCACAGGTGGACTCCAATGAAGCTGCAGAAACATCTCAAGGATGATGAGAGGAAACAGGACGCACCCAAGCTCAATTTCGAGCTTCACGGCAAAGGCTGTGAATACTTATCTACATGTGCTTTCTCAATTTTTTTATTTTTAATAAATTTGCAAAAACCTCAAGTAAACTTTTTTCACGTTGTCATTATGGGGTGTTGTGTGTAGAATTCTGAGGAAAAAAATGAATTTAATCCATTTTGGAATAAGGCTGTGACATAACAAAATGTGGACAAAGTGATGATGCGCTGTGAATACTTTCCAGATGCATTGTATGTCTTGCCACATGTTGGAGTGCACCTTGCCTCCGCTTAACTAGCGATACCTGTTTGTTCAGCAGACATTATCATCTAGAGATTGTTAACGAGTAGCGTTTGACGTTTTTGAGAGAGAGATCAGAGCTGTGTTTGTTTTAGAGGGTACCTTGGCAGAGATATCACGGCTACGTGCTTTTCCCCCCACGCGGGGGATGCTCTCCCATCAGACCTGAACACAATCAGACACAGTGCCAACGTCTATTGATTTTTAAACTTTGTCCTGTTTCACTACTACGTGGGCGCAGCCACGGGGGACAGCTAGTCAGAAGTAAAGATTTATCTTTGCCCCGCCTGTCCAGAGCACACTGTTCCAGAAGGCCTGGTCTTTGCCTGGGTGTTCATGGGCAAACTTGAGTCTTGCCCTGATGTTCTTTCTGTTTCCTTCTGGTACACACCCCCCCCCATGTCGATCTCATTTGTGCCGCATCTTTCTAATGGTGGACTCATGCACTTTGACATCAACAGTGACGAGAGCTACCTGGACGTCCTGTGATGAGATTCTGGGTGACCAGGCGTGGACAAATTGGCAGCTGTTTGAAATCCTCACCACTTCCAGACGGTGAATTGGCTGTGTTTTCTTTGTTTCTTTCTGATGATCTCCAAGAGCTTTTTGGATCTTAGCACTTTGATAACACACACTTTGGACAACAAGAAGCAAACCAAACTGAACATCTGAGGTTTAAATAAGACAGCATCAGGCAAGAGCCTCTCAAATAATCTTTTGCATCTGATACTAGTTTGAGGTGTTCATAAATCGAGGGGTGGTCTTACTTCCTCCACATATGACATTTGGATTTATTTTTATTTCAGATTATAGAGTGGACTACAAAAATGTGAATGTTACATGATGTTTGTTATATTAGATCACCCTTATCTGTAGATGCCTTTAAAGTGAAGATCAAAACTTGTCCACGTATGTTAAAAACGGAAAACCACTTCCTGGGATGTACTTACTTTTTGACATTGCTGACCTAATAAAATGGCCACTGAGTGTATTATTTGTAAATGTGTCCAGCTCTCTGAATTGTATAAGTGGAAATTTAATATGTCAAAATAAACTAAATTCAATTCAATATTTTTGTCCAACAGGTTTCTAGGACTCGTTTTCACATCAGCGTAAAACCTGCATAACTAAGAAAGAATTCCACTACCTGAGGTTAATTCTCTGTGTGTATTTATTTCAGCTGTCTGCATGTGGGAGATTATGAGCCTTGGAAAGCAGCCGTTTTTCTGGCTGGAAAACAAGGATGTGATAAGCCAATTAGAACAGGGAATCCGCCTGCCCAAGCCTGAGAACTGCCCTCCTACGCTGTACACGTTGATGACCCGCTGCTGGACCTATGACCCCTCCGATAGACCCAAATTCACAGAGTTGGTGTGCAAGCTCAGGTACGGAAAACATTGTCTGTTTGTAATTTTTATTTAAATTATGACAAAAAGAGGAGTTTCACGGAGCAGAAAAGTTAAAACCAAAAGTAAAGGACTGGAGATGTGTGTTCTGTTCTCTCAAAATGATTCCAAATTGAACCCTGTGAGCGAGTAAGAGTGAGTCTGGCTGTGAGCGTTTATTTGGAGTTCAGTGAACTAGCATCATGTCCAGGTTGAGTTCCTAACACGAGCCCAATGCTTGCAGGACAGACTTTGGTACCCCTCAGCACTCAACTGAATTAGGCAAGTATGGGACATCATGACAGCCCAGGGACTTGCAGGTTAGGTGAACAGAATAAAATTCAGGGATGATACTAAAAGTACGAGAGAGCCCGCTGAATCGTCGCTTTCAAATGGAAATGCCATTAACAAATATTTGGACATGAAAACAGCATATGAAGGCTTAAAAAGATGAACATCCACATTACAAGTAAGACTTCATGACCAACACCCTCTAAATCCTATAGATAGATAGATAGATAGATAGATAGATAGATAGATAGATAGATAGATAGATAGATAGATAGATAGATAGATAGATAGATAGATAGATAGATAGATAGATAGATAGATAGATAGATAGATAGATAGATAGATGTGAAAGACACTATATAACATAAATACAGATAGATAGACAGTCCCAGTGAGGCACTACACAAGCGTAGTTGGTGTTGGTGTGTCACAGAGAGATGATGTGCAGCATTGTTCATAATGGCACTCAGTTTTGTCTTCATTCTCTCCTCCTTTGCTATGACTTTCAAGGTGTCCAGAGTGTATCCCATAACTGAGCCTTCACTTTTATTTAGTTTGTTGATTCAGTGGGACTCCCTGAAAGTGATGTTACTAGCCCAACACACCATACTGGTCATCACAGAGTTGTAGAAGGTGTGATAAATGTCACTTCCCACAGTAAAGGAACATAGTCTCCTAAGCAGAATCGGCCTGCTCTGCCCTTTCTTCTCTCATTTCTCTGTGTTCCGAGACTAGTTCACAACATGTCACTGATGTAGACCCCCAAGTACTTAAGGGAGTGGACCACCTCTACATCCCCTCCTTGAATTGTGATCGTACATTGAGACTCTTTGATGCGACAAAACACAATGAGCAGTTCTTTGGTTTTGCTGATGTTAAGATGCAGACAATTTTCTTTGCACCCAAAAGCAGAGTTCTCCCCCTGACTCTTCTCCTCGGTCTCATCCCCCTTTATCAGTACACCCCTTAACTTCAGAATCACCTGAGAATTTCTGCAAGTGACGTGACCTGCTGTTTTATTTCTAGTCGGAGGTGTACAGAGTGAAGAGAAGAGGAGACAGGCCTGTTGTTTTTTGCTGCTCCTGTGTTCCCCATGAGAAACTGCTGCTGAATGCACCCTAGTGTGTGTGTGTGTGTTTGCATGTGTTTGCAAGTGTTTGCGTGTGTGTGTGTGTGTATTCACCCAAAAATAAGACTGACGCCTTTTCCAGGTGTTGTTCCTTCCTTTACTAGGATAATCTCCAGCTACCCCATGACCCTGCCCGGGGTGCGTGTGTTAGTAAGATGGATGAATGGATGTTAACGTTATATCGTTGTTATGTTCTTTCTTTCTCTACATTTAATAGAAAGTTTTTTTAATGTTTTTGAATTTTCCCAAGCTCCATCTGTTTTCTGAACATTGTTTACTTCTGGATATAAGTGAAATTTAACACTATTCCTAAATAAACAGTGCCTTGGCTGGCCCATGTGGTGGTGTTAAGCATCTTGTGATTCGCTGACATTTCATCAGCTGCTTCTAATCAGGCTGCTTGATTATGTCCACCTGTGCATTAGTTTGGTGAAAATAAAACAGATGACGAGAAAGCGATTACATAAATAATATTTCTTTTCTTTTCTTTTGTGTGCTGTAAGGCAAGTCATTTTCTCCAGCTTTTCAGCCTCCGCCTAAATAAACAATACACCGTTCTCCTCCAAGATCAGGGTTTGACGCTGACAGACTTTATTTTTGATATTTTTCCATATTTACCACTTTTTAAAAAGCGGTCCAAAGTGGGCCATGTGGACTCCATCCTGACACGAGTGGACGCTAGCCAGGAAGGCACATGAATGTCCAGCCATAAACTCACATGGGGCCAGTTTAGAGATCCCTGTTGACTTACCCAGATGTCTCTGAGCCATGAGAAGAATCTAATACGTACCCTGGGACAACATGCAGATTGCACGTAGCAAGCGGCCTCCTATACTGAAAGTGACCTCAGCCCAAATGTCGTGACCTGACATTGTAACCCCCCTGGAATTCATTTTCTGTTCTGAAGCCGGCTCTTCTACTGCAGTAGTGTAAAGGCCTGTTTTTCTAACCCTGATGCAATATCCCCAAAAGTTCAGTTCATGTAGGTAGATGTGAACACATCAATCGCACCCTGGTGTGAACCCTTTGAAAACAGTGGTCTTGGTGGGCTACCGAGCGAACCCAGGAGCAGGTCACATGAGGTATGAGTGTGATCTGACACAGAGCCGATCTAACTACATTGATTTCTGTGCATTACGTATGAAATGGTGTGTGCTGTTGTAGTCACGCTAAGCACCTGCTGTCGGTAATTAGAGAATCTCATTCACAGCATAACGAGTCACAGGTTAACGTGGAACATTAAAAACAATAAAAATGTAAAAATAAATACTCAAATATGTACAGCACAATTCACATAAAACAACTCACATGATTACCTGCCTGTGACTCACGGCCTCTCGCGCCTGCACTTGGACAGAAACCATAAGGAGAATAAAAAAGGTGTAAAGCCACTTGTGATCGGTAGTGCTGGGCGGTATACCGGTTCATACCGAAAACCGTTTTAAATTTTTTTTGTGATATGGATTTTTCTTATACCGCAACACTGGTTTAAATTGCCTAAACGACGTTCGGAACGTGGCGCAACGGGAAACTGTTCAAGTGGGGACATTTTTCACTGCTACACCGCTAAACACAGATTTGTTGCACTAGGGCTCTTTTTCACTGCTACACCACCAAATAGTGGGCGGTAGCATAGGTATGCCGCGCGGTGAAAATGGACTTAGAGCTGAAAAAAATGAGTCACGTCTGTCGCCTGGAGATGCTTTAGTTGACAACAAGTTGACTTTATTCTCGTACTTTGTCATTAAAGTAGAACATCGTAAACTAAACTTCATCGTAAAATGAATATTTAATTTACTAGATTTTCTCAAACCCCATCATAAGTTATATAGCACATTAAATGCTTTGTGTTAAGTGTTCCCCGAGCTTCTTAAACTGACTTCCTCTGCACTAAGAGGAGGCACCGGCACCAGCAGCGATCGCCGCACAGAATCCATTCACATAATATTCATGCTCTCTGAACATTTAGAATGCCAAGATAAATACTTGATATAAATTCTAAATGTTCAGAGAGCAGGAATATCTGGGACAACTGGGTCGGGGAACACAACACAAAGCATTTAATGTGCTACATTAACTTATGACGGGGTTTGAGAAAATCTAGTAAATTAAACAATGATTTTAGGATGAAGTTTAGTTTACGACATTCTACTTTAATTATAAAGTAAACTATGAGAATAAAGTGGAAATGTCGACTTTATTCTTGACATATAGTTTTTTTTTTTTTCTTCCCTGTGTCCGTATTTTTTTTTTCTTCACTGTGGCCCTAATACGATTCTGTAGGGCTATACCACAAATATTATTTATGTGTATAGCTTAGCTTGAAGCAAGGTCCATATTAATGCAGTTTGTATAAATGATAGTTCAGTTGGTAAAGATGTCATAATAATAATAATAATAATAATACATTTTATTTATATAGCGCCTTTCCCATGCTCAAGGCACTTACAGAATATAATAAAGAACGGCAGCGTATACAGTATATAGCACTGTACAAACCAGATAAATAAATAAAGAAGATTAAGACAGTGAATTCTGTCATCACCAAGATTGCACTTGTTTTATTTTATTTTAATTTGGTGAATACTGTGTAATGCACCTGGCTTTTGAAGCCTTGAAGTAATAGTGCAACTATCAGTAATAATACTATTATTCATTTATTGTTATTATTTATTAGTTTAAATATTATGCAGTTTAATGATGGTAAAGTTGTTTAAAAAGTCACTTTAACGTGTCAGTGGACAGAGACTGTTAACATTAACAGAAAGTGTAGTTGTTTTACAAAAAATATTTATTTATTCCTTTTCTAAGATATGTTTAGTGCAATACAACTTTTGATAAGCACTTTTCCCATTGGGATTAATAAAGTATCTATCTATCTATCTATCTATCTATCTATCTATCTATCTATCTATCTATCTATCTATCTATCTATCTATCTATCTATCTATCTTCTGGATATTTTCCTAAGTCTACATACCTCTTTGGATGGTTGATAATATGTTGTCAAAATTATAATTTAAGTTTTTGCAAAATTTGTTAAATAAAAAGGTTCTATATTTTGACTGCATCTGTCATGCAATGTGATTTCCTTCTCTTCATTAGTGCCACCCCCTTGAAAAGTATCACTTTATGGGGCAATGCAAACCTGTATTAATATTTGTGTGCACATTAAAATGTTTTTTTTGTACAATGTGCAATGCTCTTGACAGTGGAATAGGTTATTCTTAGCCAGTAATTGCAGTGGAAAATGTGGTTAACATCCACTCATGCATGGGAAAAAAATACCGTCAAATACCGTGAAACCGGGATAATTTAGAAAAATACCGTAATATAGAATTTTGGTCATACCGCCCACCCCTAGTGATCGGGTCAAACAAAATACATACAGAGGTGGTGAGAAATGAATGGCAGTGCCCTGTGAGACCAACGAGACTAGACCCCCTAAATTTACAATCTGAAAGTCATGTGTGTAGTTGGGGGCTTCCTCTTAATGCAACTGCTTTATCTCTGCCATATGTAGTGTAGTGTACGACTGGGGCCTTCACACTGGAAGGACCAGGAGAAGGAGCGTATCCAGAGCATTACCTCACCAGGAGTGCTAGGTGGCAGCCTCCCCAACCTGGGTTACAGAGGTGGGACCCCCTTAGGACTCCATGAGAGCTGGAGTTTGGTGCAGCCCTCTTGGGTTCCATGGGTGCCACCAGTTGGTGCTGCAGTTGCTGTTAAGCCCTTAATTGCAGCACTTCTGCCACACCCAGAAGTGGGTCGACGAGCACCTGGAGGACTTCCGGGTTTCCTATAAATGGAGCCAGCAGCCACTACTCCGGGAGCCAGAGTCGGGTGGGAGAAGTGGAGGAAAAGAGAGAAAGAAGAAAACATTTGGTGCTGTTGTGTTTGAGACTGTACTGTACTTGTGGGAAACGGGAGAAGGCATTTCCCACGAGGAAAAAAAAAAAAGCGTGAGTGCTTGACTTGTGTCCCGCGTCTGTGTGAGTCGGGTTTGGACGGCAGGAGTGCCCTCTGCAGACCACAGTAGTAAATGTTAATTTATACATTCCAAAAAGAGCATTGTTAACAAACATTTACACCGACGGTCAAAAGTTTTAGAACGCTATAAAGTTTTTTTGGTTTTTATGGAAATGCACTCCGTTTAATGTCTTAATGTTACATGAAATCAAGGCGTGGAACAAATGAACAGTGGCAAATATAAAAAATAAGTCAAGGAATCAGTAAGTGTACAAAGTTTTATTCAGATTTTTGATTCGTCAAAGTAGCCTGCACCTTTTGCTGATATAACAGCCAAACACACACATGGCATTCTTTCTAAAAGAGAAATCAAATATTAGTCAGCAAGATCTCCCCAGCACTGCTGCTGCACTTTGTGTGTTGCACTTGTAGGTTGCTTTTCTTTCACCCTTCTGTCCAGTTCATCCCAAACTAACTCAATGGGGTTTACGTCTGGAGACTAAGCTGGCCAGTTCACGTTTTGATGTGTACCTTCTTGTTCTTTTCTTTTAGCACACAGTTGTGCTTGAAAGTTTGTGAACCCTTTAGAATTTTCTATATTTCTGCATAAATATGACCTAAAACATCATCAGATTTTCACTCAAGTCCTAAAAGTACATAAAGAGAAACCAGTTAAACAAATGAGACAAAAATATTATACTTGGTCATTTATTTATTGAGGAAAATGATCAAATATTCCATTATTTGTGAGTGGCAAAAGTATGTGAAGCTCTAGGATTAGCAGTTAGTTTGAAGGTGAAATTCGACTCCGGTGTTTTCAATCAGTGAGATGACAATCAGGTGTGAGTGAGCACCCTGTGTTATTTAAAGATCAGGGATCTATCAAAGTCTGCTCTTCACAACACACTTGTGTGGAAGTGTATCATGGCACGAACAAAGGAGATTTCTGAGGACCTCAGACAAAGAGTTGTTGATGCTCATCAGGCTGGAAAAGGTTACAAAACCATCTCTAAAGAGTTTGGACTCCACCAATCCACAGTCAGACAGATTGTGTACAAATGGAGGAAATTCAAGACCATCGTTACCCTCCCCAGGAGCGGTCGACCAACAAAGATCACTCCAAGAGCAAGGCGTGTAATAGTCGGCAAGGTCACAAAGGACCCCAGGGGAACTTCTAAGCAACTGAAGGCCTCTCTCACATTGGCTAATGTACATGTTCATGAGTCCACCATCAGGAGAACACTAAACAACAATGGTGTGCATGGCAGGGTTGCAAGGAGAAAGCCACTGCTCTCCAAAAAAAACATTGCTGCTCGTCTGCAGTTTGCTAAAGATCACGTGGACAAACCAGAAGGCCATTGGAAGAATATTTTGTGGACGGATGAGACCAAAATAGAACTTTTTGGTTTAAATGAAATGAGTTCTGTTTGGAGAAAGGAAAACACTGCATTCCAGCATAAGAACCTCATCCCATCTGTGAAACATGGTGGTGGTAGTATCAGGGTTTGGTCCTGTTTTGCTGCATCTGGGCCAGGATGGCTTGCCTTCATTGATGGAACAATGAATTCTGAATTATATCAGAGAATTCTAAAGGAAAGTGTCAGGACATCTGTCCATGAACTGAATCTCAAGAGAAGGTGGGTCATGCAGCAAGACAACGACCCTAAGCACACAAGTCATTCTACCAAAGAATGGTTCAAGAAGAATAAAGTGAATGTTTTGGAATGGCCAAGTCAAAGTCCTGACCTTAATCCAATCGAAATGTTGTGGAAGGACCTGAAGAGAGCAGTTAATGTGAGGAAACCCACCAACATCCCAGAAGCTGTTCTGTACGGAGGAATGGGCAAAAATGCAGGACTGATCAACAGTCACCGGAAACGTTTAGTTACAGTTATTGCTGCAAAGGGGGGTCACACCAGATAATGAAAGCAAAGGTTCACATACTTTTGCCACTCACAAATATGTAATATTTGATCATTTTCCTTAATAAATAAATGACCAAGTATAATATTTTTGTCTCATTTGTTTAACTGGTTTCTATTTATCTACGTTTAGGACTTGAGTGAAAATCTGATGATGTTTTAGGTCATATTTACTGTATGCAGAAATATAGAAAACTCTAAAGGGTTCACAAACTTTCAAGCACAACTGTAGTTCTGACATAGCCTGGAGATTTGTTTGGGTCATTGTCTTCACGTAGGAAGACAAAAAACCAGAAGGCATTGCGTGGTGCTGCAAAATGCTGTGGTAACCCTTGTGATTCAGAATGCCAGTCCTCAACTCTGCCTCCAGCCAAAGAACGTCAAACCATCACAGTGCCTCCTTCATGTTTGATAATTGGTGACACACACTGAGGAACCATCCGGTCACAAACACCCCGCATAAATGAAGCGAAGATTTCACATGTGGATTCATCGGTCCGTAAGGCTTTCTTCCAGTCTGCAGTGGTCCACAGCCGGTATTTCAAGGCCCTGTTTTGTCCTTTAATCAATGACTGTCTTCCTGCCACTCACCCTGTCAAACCTGCAGCACAAAGTCTCCTCTTCACAGTAGGTGCTGACATTTGCGTTTTTCGATGCTTGAAGCTGTTGTGCTGTGAGGTGCCCTGTGACCACGCGAGCAGGTGACCCTCAGAAACTTGTCTTCTAATTGGGTGGTGACTTTGGCTCTGCCAGATCTCTTCCAATCAGCTTCTTCACAGTTCCCAGTTCCCTTTGGATTGTGTAGGACACCACTGGACTCACTGACACTTTTTTTTTTGCAATTTCTCTTCTCGGGTAATCAAAAGTCAATTGTCGTTTTCTTGACATTATCACTGGAGTATTGTCCAAGTAGCACTTCAGAGGATGTAGTAACACAGTCTGCTCCAACTCTGCTTTAAGACACATGTTTTTAAGTAATGAACAGAAGTTGTGACACCCGTGCAGACGGTTTGTTTCAACTTTCAAGACTTCATTTAATTTAATCGCTGCAGAACATCTGTAGTTTGTAACCTCTTAGTTGTTCCCTAATGAAGGCCCTTCACTAATATTCTTAAATTTCCTTTTTTTTCAGTTTTTGCTAACCTAAACTTTAAATTTAAACCTCTGGCAGTTTACTGCTTACCTTTTCACCATTTTAGGTTATTCATTACATTTCATCTGATTACATTTAAAGAAAACCTGAGGAGTTCTAAAACTTTTGACCGGTAATGTATAAGAGCTAAAACAGTAGACATGTTACTCAAGATAAACTAAATTGAGGTTATGTTCATGTGATGGCTACTGGAGAGTAAATACACTCGGTAATTGGAGTTCAATAATAGACGTTTTGCTTGTAGAGGTGTGTTTGGCAAATGCAGTGATCCCTCCTCGATCGTGGGGGTTGCGTTCCAGAACCCCCACGAAAGGTGAAAGTCCGCGAAGTAAAAACCATATGTTTATATGGTTATTTTTATATTGTCACGCTTGGGTCACAGATTTGCACAGAAACACAGGGGGTTGTAGAGAGACAGGAACGTTATTCAAACACTGCAAACAAACATTTATCTCTTTTTCAAAAGTTTAAACTGTGCTCCATGACAAGACAGAGATGACAGTTCCGTCTCACAATTAAAAGAATGCAAACATATCTTCCTCTTCAAAGGAGTGCGCATCAGGAGCAGAGAATGTCAGAGAGAGAGAGAAAGAGAAAAGCAAACAATCAAAAACCGATAGGTGCTGTTTGATCTTTTAAGTATGTGAAGCACCCTGTGGGAAGCATATCGCTTGACAACGCAGCCGCAAGTAAGCCCATCAAGGAAGGGAGTAACGTGAAGGTAGTCTGTCAGCATTTTTTAGACGAGTGTCAGTATCCTCTAAGGGTGCGAACAGCCTCCCTGCTCACAATATATTTGAGGAGTTTTATTTAATATGTAATACGTGCTCTGATTGGGTAGCTTCTCAGCCATCTGCCAATAGCGTCCCTTGTATGAAATCAACTGGGCAAACCAACTGAGGAAGCATGTACCAGAAATTAAAAGACCCATTGTCCACTGAAACCCACGAACCAGCGAATATATATTTAAATATGCTTACATATAAAATCTGCGATAGAGTGAAGCTGCGAAAGTCGAAGCGCGATATAGCGAGGGATTACTGTAAATCAAATAACTGTGGAAAACAAGGCAATGCACAAACTCAACAACTGTCAACCCTCCGTGATATTTTTTCCCAGGAAAAAAAAACGTTTTTGCCCCATGGAAGAAGTCCACGACACGTCCATGGGATGTTTATTGACATGCTTAGCTCACTTGGAATTTTGCACTGTGAAACGCAACTGAGCTACCTGGAAAATGAGATAAAGTAACAAATCTGTTAATTGCAGAGCCGCACCAGTAGTCTTGCTGTCCTTAGTGTCTTCTAGACCTAGAATCGTCACCAATAGTCATCCCCTTCCCCTTTGGAGACCGATCGCTAGCAGTCATCCCTGTGGTTTGGGGATTTGGGCCTTGTAGAATCATTGCTGCAGGTCATACTGTATATTGACTGCCAGAACACAAGACAATTTGCAAGTTGTACACAACCCTTCCCCATTGAAGGCAATGGCAACTCCTCAGCATGTAGTTTAAGAAACTGTGATCAAAAGTACAGAGTCTCATTGCAAATTCCCATTGTGTAACTAACTTTAATATCTTAGTTTTCTGTTTGTAAAACTTTACATTTTTTGTCAAACTTCATTTCCCATAATCAGTTAATTATACATTCTGTCTAGGCCCAACTGTAGAGACTGTCCTCTCTTTAGGGTAGCTGATGCTCCATCTAGTTTTAATTTTTCTAAATAATTTATCTTTATTATAAAGAGAACCAGCCCCAGCTCAGACCCTTAAAGTAGCCCACTTTTGACTTCACCTAGTTTCGGAAAAAAAAGACCATTTGCCGTAGCCCATTTATGTCTGTCTGCTATTAGCTAATTAGGGAGATATCCTGGAGTTTTAATGTGAAATATTTATAGTAATTTCTTTAATTCAGTCTACACTTAAAATACACAGACAAGTAAGACATTCTAGCTGGCCCTTGAGTTATGAACAAGTTTCATTCCTGACAGCATTTATGTCCCAATGTTCTTTGTAAGTTGTGATATCCTCAGCAGAATGAATAACACTCTTTTACATATTTTACCAAAACACAGAGTTATTAATAAAATAACAGTGAAGCGATATCACTGTGCTTAAAATCACAAAGCACAAACAATTTAAACTAAAATTCTTTTTTTTTTGTAGAGCTCACTTCACAGTTTGTGGCGCTATGGTAGCACTGCTACCTCGCAGTAAGGAGACTGAGGTTCACCCTGCTTGGAGTTTGCATGTTCTTGCTGTGTCTGCGTGGGTTTCATCCTGGTGCTCTGTCCAAAGACATGCAAGTTAGGTGAATTGGTCATCCTAAATTGGCCCTAGTGTGTGATTGGTGTGTGTGTGTGTGTGTGTTCTGCTGCGATGAACTGGCGCCCTGTCCAGGGTTTGTTCCCTGCCTTGCGCCCTATGCTAGCTGGGACAGACTCCTGCAGTCCCCCATGACCACGACTAATCTGGTTAAGCTGCACTGAGTGCACGCACAGAGCACGGTGACAAGTTCACAGATAGACATAAAAAGGAACTTTACAAATTACTAATTACATAATGTGCTTACATAATAAATCACAGGTATGTACAGTATGTTGACTTTATGTTTAAACATTCTGCACTTACGATACAGTCCCTCATAGAGATGAAAAAGGCCCAGTGATGGCAAGAAAAGCCACCACTAGCTGCCGGTAGGTTGATCACTCAGCAGAGATGTGCTGTCTTTGCTGAGAGCTCACTTCGACTGACACTTTCTCTGATGGAAGCTGTGCTGTCTGAGATGGCGCGGGCTGTGAGGCATACTTAGGATGATGGCAATTATAAGCAGCAGGTTCCACCTCTCCAGCTGCCTGCCTAGCCTCACTCACCTGTGACAGAGATCAGTTACGTTTGGTGACACATGCTGTCTTTGCTGAAGGATTGCCCACCTTCCTTTCCAGCGGCTGTACACCCTCAGACAGGTATGAGTAGAATGTGTACTTAGGACTCTGGGAATTACAGACAGATACAGACGTTTGTCCCCTTGCAGGTCATTAAAATAGTGCTGAATATCCCCTGAAATGTGACGAAATGAAAGCAGTTCTTCCCTGTACTGCATACCTGCATGCTTTTGATATGTCATCAGGTAAAGCAAAGCAAGTGTGACAAGAGATTAGGTGTTGCTTATTCTACAAAGGTATTCTAAAATGACCTGGACACATTTGTTAGGACAAGTAGAACAGATCCTAAATAATTGGATTTGAGTTGAATTCATATCACAAATGTCTCCAATTGTGCAATAAGTCATTTGGCCTATTTAAATAAAGACAAGTTGTCACTCTGCTTTTCGGTTTCATTGTGTGCCCCACACTGAAAATGGACCAGAGAAAGCAAAGGAGACACTTGTCTGAGGAAATCAAAAAGAAAATGATAGACAGGCAAGTTAAAGGCAAAGGCTAGAACAGGGGTGGGCAGATTCAGTCCTGGAGGGCCGCAGTGGCTGCAGGTTTTTGCTCCAACCCAATTGCTTAATAAGAAACCCTTATTGCTCAAGTAACACTTCAGCTTCACTTTAGTTGTCTCGCTCGTTAAGATTTTGAACCCTTATTGCTTATTTTAGTCTTAAACAGCTGTATGCTTGGTTTTTAATTGCTCCTAATTAGCGATAGCATGCAAATGACAAAAGAGACCAGCATTTCTCCATTTAGCTTGTTTTCATTTACACCTGTGTGTATTTATCGTGCACTATTTGGTTTAATTAAATACTTGGAAGGAAAGTGAAGAGAAAAAAGTGAAGCACTGAGAATTACTCATCTGTTTTAGACTTCAAATCATTTGGATGATATCCTTAGAAAGGAAAATAAATCTAGGATATGAGAATGACCTGACATGGCAGAGTTAAAGCATTAGCAAGCCATGCAATTAAATAATTGACAAGGATTGGTTTTTAATTAAGCAACTGGGTTGGAACAAAAACCTGCAACCACCGCGGCCCTCCAGGACTGAATCTGCCCACCCCTGGGCTAGAAGACCATCTCCAAGCAACTTGATATTCCTGTGGCAACAGTTGCAAACATTATAAAGAAGTTTAAGGTCAATGGGACTGCAGACAAGCTCCCTGGAACGCAGCCGCAAGAGGACACTCGATCTCTGAATCGGCAGAAGGATAGTGAGAATGGTCGACAGAAAGCCAAGGACACAGACATACAAGCTGAACTCCAAGGTCAAGGAGGTCCATCAGTGTCTGATCGCACCATCCATCGCTTTTTTTTGAGTGACAATGGACTTAATACAAGAAGACCCGGGAGGATTTCACATCAAAAACCCAGAATTTGCTCAAGTGCATATTGACAAGCCACAGTGCTTCTGGGAGAATGTCCTTGGACAGATGAGACAAAACTGGAGCCTTTTGGCAAGTCACATCAGCTCAATGTCCGCAGACGAAAACTGAAGCTTTTAAAGAAAAGAACGCCAGACCTGCACACATGGAGGAGGCTCGCTTATGTTTTGTTGCAGCAGTGCAGTTACCGATTTCTTTCATTACTTCAACAACTTTTAATTTAAAACCAGCTTCATATTTTCTTCTAATCGAACGCTCCATCGTAGATAAGGGATGCTCTTACAATAAAGGTGTATGAGGGTGTGAGAAAAACACAAAACACTGCAAACGTCACTTCAGAATATTTCGGGTATTACCATCTGGTCACGTTGGCACAATAGATAGAAAAGAAAGGCTGTGTGCTCCGTGGTTACTCTGTCAGGTGGGCGTTGGCATATCATAATCTCTTGGACCAATAGCGTGCATTTTCCGCATTTGACTTATACAACCAACATTATAAAATACCGGAAATTTTACGGTAAAATCAAGCCCTGACTTATCTGGGAGAGAACTTAAACGCAAGTATATATGGTAGTTTGTGCTTTCTTCATAATAAATTAAAATGTCTTTAGATGAAAATTAATTGAAATTCAGTTGAAAAGTAAATTTGAGGGGTTTTATGTGCTCATTCGTATCTGTGCAAAAATGCTGTAATCCGAGACCCACCTGTGTACAGTGTTGCGTATAATCATATCATGTTTTATGAACATTGAAAACCAACAAGATGGTGATGTTTCTCTCCATGTATTTCTCTAGTGATATCCATCAGATGGAGAAGGAACAACAAGAAGAACAAAAGAAGATTCGTAATGCCAGGGGCACAAAGTATTTTGAACCTATTATCACTATTAGTGAGGCGCCGCCAAAGGTAATTACATGTTGGCAATGAAAGGAACTGTTGCTGTTACACATAAACATGAGTGATGGTTAAAAATGATGTTTTTATGCAATTAAAGAGGGCAATAATAATATGACTTGTTGGATGTAAAGTGCAGTGCTTATGCTAAGTTCAGTGATTTGCTTTAAGTATGGATTTGTTACTGAGGCTCTTTTCTTACTTAATTGCAGCCTTCTCGATCAAAGTCAAAGATATTCGGACAATTTTTAAATCCAGGTCTTCAGATTCAGGTATGCTTGCAATATTAAAATCCTGTTTTTATAATGTCAGGGCACGATGTTGTTAGTTTGGGGGATCAGTGATGCGTAGAATTGCTGCAGTATTGTGCTCTTCTGTTCTTTTCTGTTCTGCATTCTCATGAGCCGACATGTGCACACTTGCTTGTGCAGTGCCCTGCTGTTGCAATCTTCAGGGCAGTCAAACTTGCAGGACAAAGCCTAACCCAGCTTAAAATCACCTTTAAAAACTATGGGGAAGCCAGCTGCGGCCAGGGCAGCAACCTGCCCTGATGAGCGTCCTTGGTGTATTTGTCAGCAGTATACCATGCCGTCAAGTAAAGTAACAAGCGAGTCCAAAAGAATTGTTGGTTTGCCCCATTTAATACAAGTTGAACGAAATCAAAACAGATGCATGATGACACGGAAAGTAGAAAGTAAATGAGTTAGGATATAGCGGGTTGGATAATGGATGGATGATGGTTATCTACTTGCTGGCTCAATTGGAGTAACTCGGATGGGAAGAGCCTGAAAGTAAATGAGACGGCCATTTCCAGGGATGTCTGGGATTTCTAAGGTTCCGATCAGAAGAGGCGGAGTCAGTTACCCTCACTGAACGTCTTCTCAGCATCGTGGAGGCAGAAGGAGGTGATATTGTTGGCGACAGCACCCCCTGTTTTCCTGCAGTGGTATTACATACCTCTGAAGAGCCAGGAAGGCGATCCTCTGACATACAAGTGTTGACAATTATCAGACTGAACATGTGCTGCAAGAGAAAAATGTTTTGGTCCGTCATAGTCCTGTTGGATGCCAGATAATGTTTTTCTGTTTTTTGAATTTTAAGCAACATTCTCCAGTTATGGCACTTTATAAATAAACTATATTATTATTGCTATTATTATTATTATTATATGCTTGACAGAAGTCCCAGGATTTTAAGGCCATCATGCATAAACCACCTTTACTGGTCCCTCTCAATTCCTAGCAACAAGTACCTCATCCTGTTATGGAGTGTGAACCCATTAACGAAAGTCTCAGCCACCTGTCCCTGTAATCTCGTGCTTTTCATGTATAACCCTTATCCATAAGTATAGGTGAGGATGCAAATGGAGATTGATTGAAGTAATTCAAAAGTTGTTTGAGAATGTCGCTTCACCTTTAACACCTCTTTTCAGTGCAAAATCCAATGTAGTAAAATCATCATGGCAGTCCTTCTTTTATTTTGAAAATAGCTTCTGTCATCACTCATGAGAAAAGACCCTGACATAAACCTGATCTCCTGCACTTGTAACATCTGCTGTTTTCCAAAAAAACTACTTTTGACCATTAGTTGTCTATGAACATCATGGACAGAGAACAGGACAAGATTCCCCCTGGGCAGATGTCTTGTAGGTAGAAATTTCTTTGACCCCAGGGGGAAATTTGCCGATTACAGCATTAAATTGATTAGGCAATCGATGTACAATTTTTGCAATTTGTGTAACGACAAAGCATCATTCTACTGTTACACAGCTGAGATGGGATCCTCATTTAGTGCGTTTCCATGCGCTTTCATAACCTGATTATTGGCCGAAACCAGAATTCTAAAATGCCGGGTAAGATCTTATTCCAGTTAGAGGCCTCTGAGAAGCCTGATTAACTGAAGTAGATTTTTCCACAAATAATCCCATAATGTGGCCATGTAAACCTTCAAGGATTTTCTACTCTATGCTTGTCCTCTACACTCTGTCAGCCTGCGCATGTGTTTACTTCGCACACGCTTTCACCAGCATTTAGCAGAAGCTTCTGCAAAATAAATTTCCGGAGACAGATGTTCAGGTAATCGCATTATTCCTTCTGACTGAAATAATCTTTCTCAATATTTCAAAAATCACTAAATTTAAGCCGACAGCCGTATCGTAAAACGTTAAAAGTACTCCAATTATGTTTTAAAGTAACAAGGAACTTATCATACTTATCATATTGAAGTAAAAATACCAGTGTAATTATTATCCCAGCAGCACTGGGTGTAAGGCAAGGGGCACACGTGCCTGTATGTCGCTCCTTAGCAGGGCTCAATCACCCAGCCAAGCAGGCGATATGTGTGCAATATGGTAACAGAACCCACAAATCAAGTCTCAGTTTGTCTAAACATTTTTACAGAACACAAGAAAATCTATCGTGCTTGTTTTCAAATTTACGATGTCCGATGATGACATGTAACTCTTCTTTACACAGTTTAATGACGTCTGAGCGTTTTGCCAAAGGCCAGACGGTCAGCCGGTTTAGTTTAAGTTGTCTCTCGGGCCAGTCGTGATTCTCAAACGAGATTACATGTCTGGAGGCAACTCGTCAAAACGTGTGTAGTGAAGAGCAGCAAAATCCTGCAGTGCAAAGGCTCAACTCATAAGACTCCATCTTAAATTACTTAACCACAATTCCCCCAGTCTGTGTGTTTTAAACCACCGCCAGGATTTCAGAGAGCCAGCAGAACATACTGAACTAAAGACGACAAGAGAATATGAAAAGTTAAAATTGCGGTTACCTGTTCAAGAGCTCAGTAGCGCATGGTAACTGAAGTTTAATAATTAATTTGCACGTTATAATGTGCAGTGCAGCGACAGTCACGACAGACACACACACGTAGACCACCACAGCCACTGGGCTCCACACAGAGTTTGAGAAGTGACTCTGCCTGATCTTTCAGTCATTTTCACTATTTCATCACTATATGACATACTAACAGAATAAGCGTTGTGGTCAATGTGTTAAAACGCGGTGGCTATTTTGTCATGGTGTGTTTGCATTTCCAGTTAGACAATAATCTTAAATTTCTTTAGTTATTCGTTCAGACGTGTAGTCAGAAAGTGGATGTTGTGCAGCGTTCTCTGTGCTTTACTGGTGTTGTTAGGCAGACTTCAGGTGATTTTAGTACTGAAATCGGCGTCTCCTGTGGCTCTGTGTCATCCGACTCTCTTAACGGTGGTCCATTTGACAGACTGTGACACACTGGTTACTTCAAATGCATATTTTGCTGTTCAAAATTTTATGAATATAGCAGGCAATTCTTTCAAGCTGACATCGACTCCTACACTATTGTCGTGACACTGAACAACGGAGAGCACACACAGTACCTGTGACAACACATCGTTCACGTTTACCACTCATCCATTGATGTCTTTGAATGCCGCCATTGTATAATGTGATGTCCCGGGAAGGTTTTTCCTTTGTATCAGTCGATGCTTATTTGTAACATGTGCAATGTGCTCTCAGCACACACGACACACAATTGTACGTCCAAAGAGGTTTTTTTAGGAGACTTTTCAACTGTAGATGGACCATCGTAATCAGAAGGTTCCTCTCTGTCAGACCACAAGAGCACCTCTCATCTTTGCAGTCCAGAAGCCCCGCCCCTACTTTTAGCACCGCCTTCATGAGGCGTTGGATTGGTTTAGAAATGTGACACTCACTGAGCCGTCTAATTGTTCCCACCCACTTTTAAGCACAATTCACTTGTGGTGGTCTCCGGATGTTTATATTACATGTCTGGCTTCAGCGAGACTAAGTGTAAGTGGGTTACTTTTTGTAGCTGACGTCTTCTGCTGTAGCGCCAGAGCGTTTCAGCTTCACATTGTAACGGACGACCCAATCGTCCAGACCAGCAACTACACCGCCAAGACCTGTGGCCTGGCAACCTGAGGGGCGTCAGACTTAGACAAACTGTACTTCTTCCAATAACTTCCCCAATCGACGATCAAAAATAAGCAAAATGACAAACAGTATGTAAAGTAATTAAATGAATATATATCTCTCTATTATAATAAATAAATCTTGGGAAGAGAGAGACGAGATGTGACTTTCTCAGAGAGACACTTTCACGTCCCGCGAGATGAGACTTTGTGCCAAGAGATTTAACTACACCTGGGGATGGAAATAAAAGACAAAGAGTAGAGGACAAAGTAGAACTTCGTAAAGAATTAAAAAACGTTGGCGCAATACACATGCAGAGCAGGTTGGAGATAATGGAAATACGAAAATTTGAAAGACTCAAAAAAACGATAGTAAAGATCGCATTAGCGCAAACAAACGGAAATTATTACTTGGTGAAATAACGGAACAGTGAAAAGAGATCGAATATATGGACAGAGGTGATATGACAGAGGTATGTAGACATTGTTCGGCTTTAAACTTTAAGTCAGAGACTCATAGATCGTCTGATTTGTGTTGCCATCAGGGAAGAGTAGTGTTTCCCAATGATGAGGCGCATCTGTGAGAATTAAAAGATTTGTTGTTTGGTGAAAGTGAAATCCACAAACACGAGTGACAGAGACGCAAACTTGCTGTCGTGTAGCACAGACGGGGGGATTGGCGAGCGAAGCCCCCTAGTATTAATGAAAAAGAAGTGAAACAAAATGCCAAACAGTCTAAGTATGCCACCTTTCCCCTCCCGTAACACCCCATACCATACAAGTGAGCAGCAGAATATTATAATAAACGGTGCAGCAATAACAAATACAGTGCCGTGACCCTGCACTGAACAAGTCCAGGAAACTGTCCAGAGAATGATGAATGGAAATGACCTTGAACCGGTTAGAAACTGTCCAGCAGTAACTGCAATATGGAAGCACTTGATTGTTCACTCTTCTCCCCATATGTCCCTCGGTGTGTCCTGATACTACTGAACCCCCGGGGTGTTGTGAGAATGGCGAGATCCTTACAGGCCCGACGTTGAGTGCAGCAGGCTGTGGATAGGTATGTGACGACCCGGATCGACGTTTCTCTGTCTCTGTCGTGATGCGTTCGATGTTGTGTTCTGTTTATTTTCCTTCTCATCCTCCTTATTTCCAAGCTCTCGTTTAAATAAGAAATAATCCGGATGAACTTATGACCTTGATGGGTCGTGGTCCTGCAGCGTTCTCCTTTCCCCCTTTGTTTACACAGACGCACCATAGACTACAAAACGGGACAACATTACGAAAGAGGCAACTTGGCACAAAACACGTTAAAACGTCCCCCTCCGTGTAGCACCACTATAACGTGTTCGTGCATTGAAGTAGTGCTGCAACTTTGTGTCCATTGTGCAGAAAGACTAAAACACTCCAATACAGAGGACACGTTGGGTCAACATTTGAAAGGACCTACCTTTGGGAATGCGGATCATCTCCTGCTGTTATTAACCTACTGTGATGAACATCGTAGAATGTCGGCAGGTAATTTGGCAGGGTGCAGGTATGATTAATCAATTAAGAAATACGATTGGATTTTTTTTTTTTTTTTTTTTTAAGCGACTAGTCGAGTACTTGAAATAATCGCAGCAGCCCTACACTTTACCTGCAGCCATGTCACTATGGAGCTTGTCAGCTACTACAGTGACCTAAGCCACAGAAGCTGTCCCTCTCCTCACCTCCTGTTCTGCCTCCTCTGAGAACGACGAGTGTCAAGAATTTCCAGCATTTCAGAACAGCTTGGGTGATGTCCTGCCTACCCTCACCGAGTCTTCAAAACTCTTTTATTTCTTTCTATTCAAGCAGATGTATTAACCATCCTTAAAGCTGATGTATTGTCAGAGCTGGTAACAGCAGCCTTTTTTTTCTTGTGATCATGAGTTTTAATTTAAATTGAACTGTTTGAGTAATTTTGTAGAGTTCTCTATTTGTAAATATGTGTTCATTAGTCGCAAGAACAAGTGCCCTCTGCTGCCACACGTTGCTATGCCACTTTATGTGCTTTGCATTTTTTATGATGCTGACCCGCTTCTTTGTGTTGTATCGCTGTCTGTGCTTTTCGGCCAGCTGCCAGAGTCTCTTTGTGCCAGCTCTCCTGCCCTTGCTAGCCCATCTGACTACCAGTCGCCAGCTGACTCCACTCACGGCTTGCCCCTGCTGCGCCAGGACTTCTTCAAGCGTCGAAGCATGAGGGTAAGCCAGCTGTTTTGGTGATTAGGGCAATTGTGAAAGGGACATCTGAAGATTTGAGGTCACTTGCCTCGTGATGTATGAAGGAAGTGTAAAGTGCTTTTAGAATATTTTTGGGAGTGTTGTGACACAAAAAAATAATCAAAAGAAATGTGGGGCTTTAAAGGAATTATTTGGGCTTCTGGGGAGAGAAATTCTGACAGCAACCATATATAAGGTACTCACAGGCCATGAGAGATGTCAACAGTCACAAAAACCAACACAAAGATTCTGGTGAAGTACTCAAGAAAAGGCATTCAGGCAGATCATTTAATTATCTTAAAAGAAAACAGAAATATTCTTAAAGTGTAAGAAAGTTAACGTGTTAAACACTTGGGAGATTTAATAAGCAACACAGACCAAAAGAAAAAAAAGGAATGTGAAAATTAACTTGACAACAAATAAAGCTGCATAAACTGGAACAAGCAATCACAAATAGTAAGGGGTTTTAGTCTTACTGTATGTCATGGGTGCTGCCAGATGGATACAGAAATGTGTGTTAGAAAACCTTAGTGTGGATTTGAGTGTGAAAACATCTATCTGTCTATCTATTGTGATGGACGGCTGGACAGTACCTCCCCTGGACCTCTTGGTGGCTTCTCCACTGGATGACTGTGGTGCCTCAGATACCCGCAGGGCTCCATGGGAGATGGAGTTCTCCACAGCCCTGTAGTGATCCGGGGTGGCCACCAGGAGGCGCAGCAGGGGTTCCTGAGCCTGTCTGGGCCGTAGTTCAGCCGCAACCAGAGGTGCAATCAAAAGCAGGTGGTCAAGCACCTGAAGCACTTCTGGGTGAGCTTTGAAAGGAGCCACCAGCCACCACTTTGGGAGCCAATGTCGGGAGGAGGGAGACAAAGCTACCAAGGAGGAGTGGAGGACTTGAAGAGTTTATTTGTGCTTGTGACTTGTGTTTTTGTGGGACTGTCTTGTGGCTGAGGGACACAGGGAAGATGTGGGCCCCCAGCTGAAGAAGGAAAATAAACTCTTTTGGTTTATTTTAACATGCCTCTGTTGTTAGTCTGTGTCGGGTCAGGCGCATATATAGCACCTTTATTACACTATCTATTATATAGTGCCTTTCATTCTATCTATCTATCTATCTATCTATCTATCTATCTATCTATCTATCTATCTATCTATCTATCTATCTATCTATCTATCTATCTATCTATTATATAGCACCTTTCATCTATCTATCTATCTATCTATCTATCTATCTATCTATCTATCTATCTATCTATCTATCTATTATATAGCACCTTTCATCTATCTATCTATCTATCTATCTATCTATCTATCTATCTATCTATCTATCTATCTATCTATCTATTATATAGCACCTTTCATCTATCTATCTATCTATCTATCTATCTATCTATCTATCTATCTATCTATCTATCTATCTATCTATCTATCTATCTATCTATCTATCTATCTATCTATCTATCTATCTATCTTAGTTTATTGGATTTTACTCTCCATTCAGGGTGCTGCCTGTTTACATCCCATAAAAAACATCCTAAATGTCATCTGTTCTAAAACTCATCACAACTAGAGGTTAAGATGGTCAATCAATACACAATTGGCTCAGTGTGAAAAATGTGACCCCAGAGCACCTAAAAGGGGTGTCAGAAAAGACCCGGCAGGCGCAGCACTGAGTCAGCTTTTGACGACATTGTTATAATCAGCATTCAAATGGAGTCTCAGCTTTTATGCAGCATTGATGTTTTTCAAAGTTTACAATGACTCCTCAAGTGCATTCTCAGTAGTCTTTTAAAGTGCGTTTGACTGTACGACATGAGTGATGGTGATCTGATAGGAGGAACACAGCCGCAGCACTAATGGTTCCTGTTTGTTTCCTGCAGGGAGCAGAAGGTCAGTACGAATGCATTTTTCTCCTGTGAATCTTCCTCCAATTATACACCAGGCAATTATTATGTTGAAATGATTCCAGGCCACAAGTTTTTTGTGACTGGCTATTGATTTCTTTATTTAAAAAAATCCATAAAGTGACAGCAGTGCTTACTGACTTAATGAGTGAAAGCAGACAGCTGTCAGACTTCATCTTTCTTGAGGCATGGAGGCTTTATTCAGAATGGCACTGCTCTCTGCTCCTTGACTGTCACTTGCAGCTGAACACCAGGTTTCCACTCTGGGATAGTGAACTGTGCATTTTCATTCACTAGTGCAGCTGATTAGATCAAAGTTACAAATATGCTGACATAAAAATGTAATCTGTGTTTCAGTTCTTTGCTGTGGTGTGCGTTACGTAATAAAAGCACAATCAGTGGTATAATCAAGAAAACACCAAATAAAGACAGAATTTGTTTTTTACTTTCTACGAAGTATCTTACGGCATGCGATTGCTAGGAATACAACGGGGTCTCACCATTCCTTGCTTCACGTCCTGTCTGTGGTCCCAAGGCCTCAGAATCAGTTAAGTGGCAGCTTGTGAGGATCAGCCAAAGGGAGTTGTCTTCGTCCTTCGTGCTGACAGCCTTTGCTCCGTAGACAGCGTGTGATAATTCATGTTACGTCTGCACAACGAGCAGTTCAGCTACAAGTAGTAATGGGCCGCCCCACATTTTTAAAGTCATCCATATTGGGCCCATTTATAAAACCCATGAGGAAACTTCTGTCCATGCAAAGAATGGCAAATTATTTAGTTATTGGGCACAGGAGGTCGGTAATTTGGTCATAATATACAAAGTGAATGGAATCACAAATCAGAAATTTTCCAACATTCCTATTTTTTCTATTTTGCTTTAATTAAAAATGTGAAAATACAAATTGAAATTGAGTGAATTGAAAATATCAGAAAAAATGTTGCTTCTGAGTCTTGAGTTTTTATTTTTTAACCTGTCAAGTAACTTTATAGAACCAACGGTAGACAGAGAAGGAAAGTGCACAGCTTAGGGCATTCTCATTTATGTTGCTGTTAGGACAAAATTAATCAAACTGTTATAAAAATAATCATGTTAGCAGTAGAAAAAATAAATGCAGGGTATGTAATATACAGTCATACATTAGGATGGCACTGTGGTCCACCATCCGTGTCCTCCCTGTGTGGAGTTGGCATGTTCTCCTCTTGTCTGTGTGGGTTTCCTCCCAAAGACATGGAGGTTACGTGAATTGGTGACATAAAATTGGCCTCTGTGTGTGTGCGTGCTTTGTGTGTTTACCCAGTGATGCGCTGGTGCCCAGTCCAGGGTTTGTTCCTGCCTTGTGCCCTGTGCTAGCACCCTGCTCTGGATAAAGCAGGTTAGAGAATGGCATGATTTAACATGATGACTGCCACAGTTAAAATCTGTAAATTTGTTTTCAATGCTGTCTTTCTAGAAGCAAAAGTCAAAATAAAAAATTATTTTATAAAAATATAGTTGGCACACTGGACAGAAAATTCTTTGTGCACGCCAGCCTTGCGATAACTGGGTCTGACACACTTGACGTTACAAAGTTTGAACACAGTCTTTTAATTTTTCCTCATCACTCATCCCCTGTAGCCCCCCATAAACAGCCCAGTTGCTCATCTCTGGACCTCCTCTTGTGCTGTTTTGTCCATTTTTGTAGCCTGGACACCAAATCTGCACCCAGGACTCCAGATGAGGCCTCACCAGTGTGTTATAAAGCCTGAGCAGAACCTCCTGTGACTTGTACTTCACACATCAGGGTGCTACTGTATATATGATAGCTTAGAGTCCACTACAACTCCTAAATCCTTCTCAAAAGGTGGACTCATGATTTGTAGTCCCCCCATTGTGTATTCATACCTCACATTTTTCCTTCTTACGTGTCATTTTTTTACATTTACTGACATTAAATTTCATCTGCCCAAGCCTGTCTGCTGTCCAAGTCCCTCTGTGATAATTCACGATTATCTGAATTATGATTATCTGCCAGTCGACCCAGCTTGGTATCATGTGCAAACTGAGCCAGCTTGTTATTTAAATTCTTAATCTTTATATTATAATTTATCCTTTATATTAAATAAAAATTTGTTACTCACGTAAAAGTCTGGTCTTGAAACCCAAAAAATCAATCACAAAATCAGACCCCGACTTATACGCCATTCAAAAATGCGACACTTACATTTTTTTATTTTTATTGTTTTAACATCTTCCTGCCTCCTCCAATCTCACATCAGTTTCTCAGACGCATTGAATTTTCTTGCAGCAGCACAGTTCCCAATTCCTTTTGCTACTTCAAAGATGTTTAATTTAAAACCAGCTTCATATTTTCTTCTGATTGAACGCTCCATCGTAGATAAGGGATGCTCTTACGATGAGGGTGTGAGAAAAACACAAAACGGTGCAAACGTCACTTCAGAATAGTCAGGTATTAATTACTGTGTGGTCACGTAGACACAATAGAGAGAGAGACAGAGAGACATTAGGAGCACACGCTGTTACAGCGCATTGCAGTACCCACATAGAAAAAAAGGCCGTGTGCTCCGTGGTGACTCTCTCAGGTGGGCGTTAGTGTATCATACTCTCTTGGGCCAATAGCGTGAGTTTTCCACATTCGACTTATGTGACCGACATTATAAAATACCAGAAATTATACAATAAAATCAAGTCCCGACTTATCTGCAGGAGAACTTATCTGCGAGTATATACAGTAAATGTAACCATGCGTCTTGTAGATTAACCTTGGCTACATTCACATTACCAGCCTGAAGTGATTCAATTCTTAATTTTTGCTTTGATGTGACACAAATCTGATGTTTTCAGGGCTGTGTGGACCCTTTCATAGTTCATATGTAGTCCTTGGATCAGATGCGTGTCCGATTTGTGGACATCCAGCATGATGAAGAACAGTCAAATCAGAATTCATGTGTTTTTCTGTCAATTTCTTGGGCTGAGCTCTTTGGCAAAACAACAATGGAGGTGTGCTACAGCTTTGACAACAGTCACAGTCCCACTACTGCTGGTTGTGTTCTCTTACCCACACGTCTCTGGGGCAGCAGTGCTAACATTAGCTGCAAAAACATCAAACGCTAGCCAACTGCCATTTCTTCGCCTTCTCGACCTAATCATGTACATCTGACAGACTGTACGCCGTCCTCCAGAGCGAAATGTGATGCATAACTATCAAGAAGTGCATCCATTTTGTCATTTTTAATGCTGTGTTCCATTTGAACTGGGAAGTCTGAATTTCTGAGATCCTAGTCAGAGTTTTCAACTGGAATGCTCCCACAAGTTGGATTTCCTACTCGGAAACCCAGAGCTGGTCTGTCCAACTTCAGATTATGACATCGATCCAAAATGGCGACAACACAGCAAACTTCAGTAAAAAAAACTGCAGTATCATACTATTTATTAGCACTTCTGTCTATTTGTGTCTCATTAAAACGCTCGTACACCCGCTACTGTCCAACTTTCATCTGTGGATACATTGCTCACGTGTTTGGATACACAAAATACTACACAATGCATTGTTCAGTAGTTGTCTGCATTCCAAAAGGGAAGCAACACAAAGGTTTTCCTGGAGGCGTCCGTATTGTTTTTCCAAATGTTTTACTGGAAGACACTGAACTCGGGTGTGACGTCATTCCCAACTCCATCGGACTTGCGAGGTAAATAGAACCCAGCAGAATACCACGAGTCATCTCATAAATGTGACATTTTTTTATTGTTGGTGACGCAGATGACTCATGCACAAATGTACCAATGTGTGCCTGCATGCCGTTTCAGAGGACAGATGCACTCACATCACAGTCAGATACAGCCGGTCACTTGTACTTATCAATGTGAACCTTCAAGATCTGAGCAAAAAATCCAAATTCAACAATGGGGCCTGTAATGTGAACGTAGCGTCTGAGGCCTCGCTATCATAAAGGGAGAGAGCAAAATTTATAACAATACTCAGTCATTCAGTCGGTCTTGTTTGTGGTCAGAAATCCATACGTTTTAAAAATAATATCTTCATTTTCTACATCATACTGTTGAGAGTCCTTTACATTGGCTAATCCAGGTGTGTAAATGATATTGTGTAAGTATGAAGAGAGACATTGCTGCTCTGCACATCTGTAGTGTGCAACTCACCACCGACCGAGCATACAGTTGTGGCCAAAAGTTCGGAGAATGACCCAAGTGTTGGTTTTCACCAAGTCTGCTGCTTCAGTGTTTTTAGGTCTTTTTGTCAGATGTTTCTCTGGTGTACTGATATAGAATTACGAGCAGTTCATAAGTTTCAAAGGCTTTGATTGACAATGACATGAAGTTTATGCACAGAGTCCATATTTGCAGTGTTGGCCCTTCTTTCTTTGTCAAGACCTCTGCAAATCGCCCTGGCAGGCTGTCTGTCAATCAACTTCTTGGCCAAATCCTGACTGATGGCAGCTGCCCATTCTTGCATTATCAGAATTGGTGGGTTTTTGTTTGTCCACCCGCCTCTTGACCACAAGTTCTCAATGGGATTAAAGTCTGGGGAGTTTCCTGGCCATGCACACAAAATTTCAATGTTTTGTTCCCCGAGCCACTTAGTTCTCACTTGTTGCCTTCTGGCCCAGTGCTCCATCATGTTGGTCACCAAACTTTTCTTGGATGGTTGGTAGAAGTTGCTCTCGGTTGATGTTTTGGTCCCATTCTTCATTCCTGGCTGTGTTCTTATGCAAAATTATGAGTGAGAAGCAACCCCACGTGACATGAATGGTCTCAGGATGCTTTACTGTTGGCATGACAGAGGACTGATGATGGTAACACCACTCACCTTTTCTTTTTTCCGGATGCCCCAGACAATCAGAAAGGGGATTCATCCAAGAAAATTACTTCCCCCAGCAGTCCTCAGCAGTCCAATCCCAGAATATCAGCCTGTCCCTGATGATTTTCTTGGCTTCTTTGCTGCCCTTCTTGTCACAACAGGCCATCCTCCAAAAGTCTTCACCTCACAGGTGGCGTAGTGGTAGTGCCGCTGCTTTGCAGTAAGGAGACTCTGGAAGATTGTGGGTTCTCTTCCCGGTTCCTCCCTGTGTGGATAGCGCTTTGAGTACTGAGAAGAATGCTATATAAATGTAATGAATTATTATTACCTGCCTGCTGCCATTCCTGAGCAAGCTCTGCCCTGGTGGTGCCCGCAGCTGAATCCAGTTTAGGAGACGGTCCTGGCGCTTGCTGGACTCTCTTGGGTGCCCTGACGCCCTCTTCATCTCTCTATTATAAACTCAATCGTCCTGACAGAGTGACCTCCAGCCTCGTCCTCATCGACACTCTCACCCGTGTGAACGAGAGGATCACTGAAATGACGTCAGCAGGTCCTTTAGTGGCAGGGCTGACCTGCAGTGGTTTTTCGGGATGAAGTTCATTTTCATGGCAAAGGGGGACTTAGCAATTAACAATTCATCTGATCGCTCACTTCAGAACATGCTGGAGGCAGCAAACTTTGTGAAAATTAATATTTGTGTCATTCTCAGAACTTGGCCACGACTGTAAAGAAATGACACATGGATAGCATCAGAGTATAAAAACGTGATGTGGGGAGAGCGAATAGGAAGGGCTCTGTGATCGGCACTCAGCCATGATCAGGTGCCTTTTGTGAAGTAAGCACCTCAGAGATATTTCTAGAAACAATGGCAGAGGTTTACCTGTGGTTGCTGTGTATTTCTGTATCCCCCCAAGTGCCTTCTGTTAGGTGAATCTTGACTAAGTTACTGTATACTGACTTCCATCCTCTGTCTCAGATGGTTCTAGTATCTCTCTATAAAGACCAGAAACAGATGCTCAGTGTAAAACAAGATCTTCTGACCCTACAGGAGGCAGAGTTTGTCATTGAACCAACCAGCAAAGAAGATGCCCAGAGAATGTGGGAGATGGAGAAAGCGAGACTACAAGAGACCCTGAAACGACAGAAGGAAGAGATGATGGCCGACAATAAATGGCTACAGAAGGAAGAGAAGTTTCTGGTAAGTGCCCTAAGAAATGGATGACGTATTGCGAGTATGTAGTTGTTATTTGTTACCACAGATGCAGTTTGCCTGGTAGGCTATGGAGAAGAGCCTACCGATGTGCTTTCCTGAAATGGAGAGGATTAAACTCATAACGGTCGTTACACAGGAACACATATGCATTGCTGATTATTTTTGGACGCACAGGGGCGGTGATTGTGGCTCTTGTCATGACGCAGGTCTGTGCCCACTGTTAATATAAAATCAAGTGTTTTGTAGTCTCATTCATTTTGGTTCATTTTCTGAAAAAGACAATGCAAATACACACAAGTGTCTGTTTACTAAAATGGTAACAGCCAGACGGCACAGCAGTTAGTGCTGCTACTTGACAGTCGGAGTGCTCTTACTCATGGTGATACCTGTCTTTGAAAAGCTTCATGTTCATCTCTAGGACCAAAAAAACTTAAGAATATAATATGGCTCTACACATAACCCACCTCTTCCACTTGTTAAAGCAAGCAGTGATCAACAGACCTTCCTTTATTGGTTTAATGTTGCTTTGATCTTTGTGTTGGCAGTGAGTGGAGCTGGCTGGGTTTGATAGTTGTGAATGGAGCGTGCAGACGTTTGAACATCATTGCATTACGTTGTTTTAGAATTAATGCGTCTCTCTTTACCTTCCTTTTTTAGGATCCTTTAAAACAGGACCCTTCTGCACCTCAAGAGGTAAGAATATTAGAAGGATATTTTGAGCAGGACAGCAGTCAAATCATATACTGTACATCTATGGACAACTGTGTCTAATATGTTCCAAGAGTAAGCAACTCCAGTGACCTAATAATATTAATATTATTACCGGTACTTATTATTTGACTGATGCCTTTATCCAAGGCGACTTAGAACATCTGAGATACACTTGGTTACATTTCTTGTGTTTCTCCAACTGGAGCACAGGTAGGTGAATTGACTTGCTCAGCTCAGGGTCACACAGGGTCAATGGCAGAATATGAACCCACAAGCTCAGGATTAGCCCTTGGTTTAAAAAAATAAAAAAAACAAAAAAAAATAAAAAATATTGTATCCAGAAAAGCACTTGGGACCTCTGATACCCCTGATTTAACCCAAGGCCATCTTAAAAGCATTATAGGCCCCCGGGCAAAGCAGTGCAGTGGAGCCCCTAACTACACAACCATTGACAGGAATAAAAATGTAAATGGTCGATAAAATGAAACATCTATTTATTGTATTGGTACTTCCAACAAAATCAGTGTGTAAACATTAAAAAAACATTCTGTACGGCAAAGATTAGTCAACAAGTCACAACATACATAGATTAGCGTGGGGCCCCTGGGCAACTGCCCAGCATGCCCATGCGTTAAGACGACCCTGATTTAACCGATGGCACCATAACTGATGCCCAGTTTCATATCTCAGTGAAAATGAAGCAAACCAATCAAGAATTTCAAACGAGAATGCATCGACTGTGACATGCTGAGGCTCTTTCTTAGCCAGTCTGTAGTTCCTATGCAGACGTCTGATCTGGTCAGAAGGTTGGTCTTGAATGACAAAGAGTGGAAATGTCACATAGTTTATCAAGTGGAGGAACTGGAAGGTGCAGAGCTTCCATTGTTCTAGCAGTTTTGTGGAAGGTTCTCTTCCACTCTGAAACAAACAGAAATTGGATTATTGTCAGTGTTACATGGAAATCCTTCCATGCATTTAGACACATCCAGACACGTGAGACACACCCGAGACTCGTGTGTGTGACTATATATATATATATATTCTGTGCAGTGGACCAGCCCCCTGGCCAGGGTTTGTTGCTGCCTAGCACCCTGTGCTTGCTGGGATAGGTTCAATCGCCCCATGGCCCTGGTACGTTTATAAGACATTTAGAAATATTTCTATTTTTGCTATAGACTGAAATGCCTAACTCACTTTTGTTGATTTCATTCTGTTTTGCCCTTTCTCTGTGCAGTTTGCTCCCTTCATTGTATATTAATAATGACAATTAAAAATGAGCAGACAGACAAGCCATGCAGACAACCCCGACAGGCTGCAATTCCTGTAGCGTCAGACACACGATTTAGCAAATAATGGATTAATTAAACAATTAGAACACCTGGAAAAGTAGAGTGAACATCAAGATTAAAATATTGTTAAAAAGAAAAGAAAATACATTGTTCCCATATACAGTCACATGAAAAAGTTTGGGACCCCCTCTTAATTCTTTGGATTTTTGTTTCTCATTGGCTGAGCTTTCAAAGTAGCAACTTCCTTTTAATATCTGACATGCCTTATGGAGACAGTAGGATTTCAGCAGTGACATTAAGTTTATTGGATTAACAGAAAATATGTAATGTGCATCATAACAAAATTAGACAGGTGCATAAATGTGGGCACCTCAACAGAGATATGACATCAATACTTAGTTGAGCCTCCTTTTGTCCTCTAGACGCTGTCCTCCTATAGCCTCTGATGAGTGTCTGATTCTGGATGGAGGTATTGTTGACCATTCTTCATACAAAATCTCTCCAGTTCAGTTCAATTTGATGGACAGCCTGCTTCAAATCATCCCATAGATTTTCGATGATATTCAAGTCAGGGGACTGTGACGGCCATTCCAGAACATTGTACTTCTCCCTCTGCATGAATGCCTTTGTAGATTTTGAACTGTGTGTTGGGTCATTGTCTTTTTGGAATATCCAACCCCTGCGTAACTTCAACTTTGTGACTGATGCTTGAACTTTATCCTGAAGAATTTGTTGATAATGGGTTGAATTCATCCGACCCTCGACTTTAACAAGGGCCCCAGTCCCTGAACTAGCCACACAGCCCCACGGCATGATGGAACCTCCACCAAATGTGACAATAGGTAGCAGGTGTTTTTCTTGGAATGCGGTGTTCTTCTTCTGCCACGCAAAGACGCTTTTTGTTCTGACCAAACAACTCCATTTTTGTCTCATCAGTCCAAAGCACTTTGTTCCAAAATGAATCTGGCTTGTGTAAATGAGCATTGGCATACAACAAGCGACTCTGTTTGTGGTGTTAGTGCAGAAAAGGCTTCTATCTCATCACCCTGCCATACAGATGTTTGAATTGTAGAACAATGTACAGATACACCATCTGCAGCAAGATGTTCTTGCAGGTCTTTGGAGGTGATCTGTGGGTTGTCTGTCACCATTCTCACAATCCTGTTCATATGCCGCTCCTGTATTTTTTTTGGCCTGCCAGACCTGCTGGTTTAACAGCAACTGTGCCTGTGGCCTTCCATTTCCTGATTCCATTCCTTACAGTTGAAACTGACAGTTTAAACCTCTGAGATGGCTTTTTGTAGCCTTCCCCTAAACCAGGAGACTCAACAGTCTTTGTTTTCAGATCTTTGGAGAGTTGCTTTGAGGATCCCATGCTGTCACTCTTCAGAGGAGAGTCAAAGGGAAGGAAGCACAACTTGTAATTGACCACCTTAAATACCTTTATATCTCATGAGTGGACACACCTGTCTATGAAGGCTTAACGAGCTCATCCAACCAATCAGCATTGAGCAGTGACAGGCATTCAAATCAGCACAATGACAAGGGGACCCACATTTGTGCACAGCCAGTTTTTCACATTTGATTTAATTTCATACAACTAAATACTGCGTCACTAAAAATCTTTGTGCGGAAAACACCGCAGTACTCAGATGTTCCTAGGAAATGAAAGACAGACCACTGTTATCTTTATTGTTGAAAGGAGAGTCAATTATTATGTAAGCTGAGAGGGGTTCCCAAACTTTTTCATATGACTGTAACTGCTTAGTACATTTTAATATTTTTTTTATCAAACTTAGTTTTCTAATTTCTGTTTTGTTTCCAAAACACAGAATCTGGGCAATAACAGTGCACTTAATTAGCCCAGGAGTCCAATTAAAAACAGAAGCTGGTTGGAGCAAAAAAATAAAAAAGTGACAGAGGGTCCCTAGGACCGAGTTTGAAAACCCCTGCCCAAGAGGCCTCGATCTCCCCCTGCTCCTTCTAGTCATCTACATGGCTTGATCCATCTCCTCGGAACGGCATTCCTAGCTCACTTACTCCCACAAATGTCTACGCAACCGGTCCTCTCAGTTCAGTTTTTCCTACAGTTTCTTTCTTTCTTTCTTTCTTTCTTTCTTTCTTTCTTTCTTTCTTTCTTTCTTTTTGTTTTTTCTCCCTTTCTCTCCTTGGACTTAGATCTTTTATACGATAGTGTAGGTGCTGTGCTGCCACCACACAGAGCTGCTGATGACACAAGTCGGTGCTGATCCCTCAGACTGCACATGCATTCTTAATGCGCCTCTCCATGTTGTCCTCAAGCCCTTTCCTCACCTGTGCTACCAATGCAAGTCACCATTGCTCTGACGACAACTGCTTTTGCCATCTTTGCCATGTCTCCATAACACACTGTGCCATATTTTTGTATCCACAGTCACTCTGTACATTGACATCTGACACTTTTTCTGTTTATAAAGTTTTATTATTGTTAGGGTCATTAAACCAACAAAAAAGACAGAAATGCTTATTGATAATAGGCATGGCAGATACTGTAGAGCCAAATGAATCTCTGTATCCAATCAATTCACATATTCTTTTCTTTGAGAACATCACATATTACTACAACCAAGTAATTGTTTTATTCTCTTTTAATAATTATAGTTCCTTATATTTACAGTGGGTACAGAAAGTATTCAGACCCCCTTCAATTTTTCACTCTTTGTCATATTGCAGCCATTTGCTAAAATCATTTAAATATATTTTTTTCCTCATTAATGTACACACAGCACCCCATATTGACAGACAAAAAAAAGAATTTTTGAAATTGTTGCAGATTTATTAAAAAAGAAAAACTGAAATATCACATGGTCCTAAGTATTCAGACCCTTTGCTCAGTATTTAGTAGAAGCACCCTTTTGAGCTAATACAGCCATGAGTCTTCTTGGGAAAGATGCAACAAGTTTTTCACACCTGGATTTGGGGATCCTCTGCCATTCCTCTTTGCAGATCCTCTCCAGTTCTGTCAGGTTGGATGGTAAACGTTGGTGGACAGCCATTTTTAGGTCTCTCCAGAGATGCTCAATTGGGTTTAAGTCAGGGCTCTGGCTGGGCCATTCAAGAACAGTCACAGAGTTGTCGTGAAGCCACTCCTTCGTTATTTTAGCTGTGTACTTAGGGTCATTGTCTTGTTGGAAGGTAAACCTTCGGCCCAGTCTGAGGTCCTTAGCACTCTGGAGAAGGTTTTTGTCCAGGATATCCCTGTACTTGGCCGCATTTATCTTTCCTTCGATTGCAACCAGTTGTCCTGTCCCTGCAGCTGAAAAACACCCCCACAGCATGATGCTGCCACCGCCATGCTTCACTGTGGGAACTGTATTGGACAAGTGATGAGCAGTGCCTGGTTGTCTCCACACATACCGCTTAGAATTAAGGCCAAAAAGTTCTATCTTGGTCTCATCAGACCAGAGAATCTTATTTCTCACCATCTCAGAGTCCTTCAGGTGTCTTTTAGCAAACTCCATGCGGGCTGTCATGTGTCTTGCACTGAGGAGAGGCTTCCGACAGGCCACTCTGCCATAAAGCCCTGACAGGTGGAGGGCTGCAGTGATGGTTGACTTTCTACAACTTTCTCCCATCTCTTCACTGCATCTCTGGAGCTCAGCCAAAGTGATCTTTGGGTTCTTCTTTACCTCTCTCACCAAGGCTCTTCTCCCCCGGTAGCTCAGCTTGGCCGGACAGCCAGCTCTAGGAAGGTTTCTGGTCATCCCAAATGTCTTCCATTTAAGGATTATGGAGGCCACTGTGCTCTTGGGAACCTTAAGTGCAGCAGAAATTTTTTTGTAACCTTGGCCAGATCTGTGCCTTGCCACAATTCTGTCTCTGAGCTCTTCAGGCAGTTCCTTTGACCTCATGATTCTCATTTGCTCTGACATGCATTGTGAACTGTAAGGTCTTATATAGACAGGTGTGTGGCTTTCCTAATCAAGTCCAATCAGTATAATCAAACACAGCTGGACTCAAATGAAGGTGATCTCAAGGATGATCAGAAGAAATGGAAAGCACCGGAGTTAAATACATGAGTGTCACAGCAAAGGGTCTGAATACTTAGGACCATGTGATATTTCAGTTTTTCTTTTTTAATAAATCTGCAACAATTTCAAAAATTATTTTTTTGTCTGTCAATATGGGGTGCTGTGTGTACATTAATGAGGAAAAAAATTAATTTAAATGATTTTAGCAAATGGCTGCAATATGACAAAGAGTGAAAAATTGAAGGGGGTCTGAATACTTTCTGTACCCACTATATATAGTGCTATTCTCACTACTCAAAGTGCTTTACATAAAGAGTGGAGAGCCACTTCAACCACCACTAATGTGCAGCATTGTTACCTGGATGATGTTACGGCAGCTATTTTGCCCCTGTATGCTCACCACATGTGACATATTAGGTGGGATGAGAGACAGCTAGCCAATTAGAGACAGGGGATGATTAGGGACCAGAATGAGCAGGCCTGGTTGGACAATTAAGCCAGGACATTGGGATATACCCTCCTCATTATGAAGGATTCCTAGGGATCTTTAATGACCACAGAGAGTCAGGACCTCAGTTGTACGTCTCATCAGCAGGACGGTGCCTTTTTTACAGCACAGCGTCCCCGTCACTGCACTGAGGCATTGGGATCCACACACAGACAACAGGTTTTGCGCCCCCTGCTGTCCTCACCAACACTTTTTCCAGCAGCAACCCAAGATTTTCCTGGTCCAAGTACTGGTAGGCCCTGAACAGCTTAGCTTCAGATGGATGATCTGATCTGAAGTGCAGGTGGTATGGCTGCTGGCTTTTATTTTCAGTCTCTAATTTCATTCATCTCTTTATTGATGTTAACGTTTTTTGAGTTAAAAAGATAGCAATGAGCAGCCATTCCTAACTTTGGATGGAATGTTGCAAGGGTGCCCCCTCCAGGCTTGAACCCGATTCACCTGGGACATGCTTAAGCCTACTGCACTTGATTAAATTGTTTGACGCCTAATATTGTATGTAACATGGTTTTAAGAAATATATGATTTGTTACAAAATGTGCTGTTCCTTCTCCATCTGTGCTGCTCCTAGCGTATGATAATTCATAAGATCGTATTCAGTAGTTGAAAGGGCTCGAGCACATCATGCTAGAATGCGTTATGTACACACATGCGGCTCTCTTATGGGACATGCACAGATGGTGATCTTATCTGTTCCAGTAAATAACAGTCAAACTTCAGAACATCCATGAGACCTGGTGCAATATTTACAAAGGTTTCCATTATCAAAGGTGTAGCCTTCACCTTCTGCACTATGAGGGCTCACTGAAGCCCACTACAAAGTGATGAGGTGCACTTCTGTCTGCTGCCTCCTCCACCCTTTCCATGTGCTAAAACGCACACACCCTGATGTCTCTTTAGGACAAGGTGACAGCTGTTTACTGTCCTGATGAGGTGACAGAGAAAACTTCCCTACTGGCTCCTCTCAATATTAATATATATATATATATATATATATATATATATATATAATATTAATTATATAATATTTATATATATAATATATAATATAATATTAATTATATAATATTAATATATATATATATAATATTAATATATATATATTTATATATATATATATATATATATATATAATATTAATATATAAAATATATAATATAATATATAATATTAATTATCATTGTAGCTCTTTCTATGCTAAATGATAGCTTGGAGCTACCATCACAGTATACATGTAAAGGACATCTTCTGCGTATTAATAAAACAATTATCTCTGTGATGTACTGAAACATAATGGATATTTCTTGGAGGGACATTTGATTGTTTAGTGCTCTCTGCAGGCCATCACTGGTACAGCTCTACAATATTTGAAGGGTTTAATTTTACCTTTGAAGATTTGATGTAAAAATTGAAGCCATTGTCAGTCCTCAAGGGAATAAATTAAAATTTATTTTTCTCCTATATAATAAAATGTTAAGATCTTTTTCAGCAGTCTTTAAATATTTTCCATTATTCCTGTATTAAAGGTGATTGTATGTTTGTTTGCATGTTATACAGTATAGTAATAATCCAATAGGTGCACTGCACCCTTCATAAGTAAAGTCTGTAATTATAAGCTCCGTGTGTTTTGTTTGTTTTGCAGGTCGTTGACAAGGAGCAGGGATACGGTCAGTATTTCACAAACGTACCTCACATGTGTCATTTTATCATCGTGTGGCTCAAAGGCACTGATTTTTGTCCTTTTGTTTGATTTTTTTTTGGAAGCTGAATTTACAGGCCCTCCCGTGAAACCGCCAAGAGTGACTGCTCAGGTAAATTATATTGTATTCTCAATGGGAGATTAATGGAAGGAATTATTAAGGAAAAGATTGAGCAACACTTGGCAAGAGCAGGAGTTTAACTGAACAGTCAGCGTGGGCTCAGAAGAGGGAGGTCGTGTTTTACTAACATACTGGAATTCTATGAGGAGGCAGCAAAAGGATACGACCAGAGAGGAGCAGATGAGATTATTGATGTGGACTTTGAGAAAGCATTTGATAAGGTGCCACATGTAAAGGGTGGGCATCAAACTAAGAGGATAGATAGATAGATAGATAGATAGATAGATAGATAGATAGATAGATAGATAGATAGATAGATAGATAGATAGATAGATAGATAGATAGATAGATAGATAGATAGATAGATAGATAGATAGATAGATAGATAGATAGATAGATAGATACTTTATTAATCCCAAGGGGAAATTCACATACTCCAGCAGCAGCATACTGATAAAGAACAATATTAAATTAAAGAGTGATAAAAATGCAGGTATACATACAGACAATAATAATAATATAATATATAATAATATTAAATAATATAATAATAAAATAAATAAGTGGGAGTTCAGGGTATGGAGTGTAGGTGGGTGCAGAATTGGCTCAGACACAAGAACAGAAGGTGATGGTGCGAGGAACCTTATCAGAATTGAATGACGTTAAGAATGGTGTCCAGCAGGGGGCGGTGCTGTTGTCGACTGCTATTTTAATGTATATAATTGATTTGGATAGGAATATAAATAACAAGCTGGTTAAGTTTGCTGATGATACCAAGATAGGTGGATTGGCAGATAATCGAGAATCCATTGAATCATCACAGAGGGACTTGGATAGCAGACAGGCTTGGGCAGATTTGTGGATGGTGATATTTAATATAAGCAAATGTAAAGTATTACACATAGGTGGTCAAAATGTGAGGTATGAATACACAATGGGAGGGTCTAAAAATCGAGAGAACACCTTAGGAGAAGGATTTAGGAGCCGTAGTGGACTCTGCAGTAACAACTGCCAGACAGTGTTCAGAAGCCATTAAGAAGGCTAACAGAATGTCTGGTTATATAGCGCCTTGATGTGTAACCCTGAGGTTCTGCTTGAGTTTTATAACACACTGGTGAGGCCTCATCTGGAGGCCTTTGTGCAGTTTTCATCTCCAGGCTACAAAAAGGACATAGCAGCACTAGAAGAAGTCCAGAGAAGTGCGACTGAAATGATTCCAAGGGCTGCAGTTATGAGGAAAGATTAAAAGTGCTGAGTCTTTACAGTTTCAGCACAATGAGATGAAGAGGAGACCCAAGTGAAGTGTTTAAAATTATGAAGGGATTTAGTGCAGTGAATCAAGACTGTGACTTTAAAATGAGTTCATCAAGAACACTGGGACATAGTTGGACATTTGTTAAGGGTAAATTTCAAACAAACATTAGAAAGTTTTTCTTCACGCAGAGAACACACAGATGCATGGAATGTATGGTGGTAGACAGAAGGACTTTAGGGACTTAAGCTTGACTTGATGGACAGGATTGGCAAGCTTTATGGGGCCAGATGGCCTGTTCACCTCTAGATTGTTCTAATGTTCATGCTGCTCTTTTCAGATGCCTTGTGATGTCTGGGGGTCCGGTCTCATTGTTGGCATATACCGAGGTTATAGGCTTAAGATAACATCGTAGGGCTGATATCAGGTTCTTTGATGATTCTCACCAGAAGAGCTGTGTGATGCCCTTTTTTTGTTTATAACATTTGGTATATTTGCATTTGGTCAAATACTGCTGATCACATTTGGTCTGCATAGTATCATAATATAAATGTTTATGCAGATCCACATTTTTCCTGTTGCTAGACAGTACAAGTGTGGATCAGAGCGCAGTGCAGTAACGTGTTCTCAGTGTACGTGCTGTATCGTATCATGCCCTGTACTCTTTGGCACTTGATGCCTGCTTTTCTTCTTATAGTGGATTCAGAACGTATTCAGGCCCCTTCACTTTCTGCACACTTTGTGTTATAGATTTTATTTTCAATGGATAAATTTGCCATTTTCCCCCGTCATTCTTTACTCAATAACCCATAATGATAAAGGGGGCAACAGGTCTGCAAATTTATTAAAAATCAAAAAACTGAAATCTCTCGTTCCTAGAAGTATTCAACCCCTTTGCTGTGGCCCACCTAAATGTGGTCAGGCGCATCCTTTTTGCTTTAATTCTCATTGAGATGTTTCTAGAAATTGATTGGAGTCCACCTGTGGTAACTGAATTGACAGGACATCGTTTAGAACCTGTGTATATAAGGCTGTACAGTTCACACTGCAAATCAGGACAAAAGAAAGTCGCAGTTCTGGTCTGTGGCTTTCTGTGACCTGCAGTGATACTGATAGTTCCTTCCTCATAGTCATTTGTTTGTTTCAATTTGCTGCTGGTTTGTATTGTGGTTTATTGTATTTTATTCTATTTGTTTTATTAATGTTTATTGTATACAGTGATCCCTCGCTATATCGCGCTTCGCCTTTCGCGGCTTCACTCCATCGCAGATTTTATATGTAAGCATATTTAAATATATATCGTGGATTTTTCGCTGCTTCGCGGGTTTCTGCGGACAATAGGTCTTTTAATTTCTGGCACATGCTTCCTCAGTTGGTTTGCCCAGTTGATTTCATACAAGGGACGCTATTGGCAGGTGGCTGAGAAGCTACCCGGCTTACTTTCTCTCTCTCTCTCTCTCTCTCTCTCTCTCTCTCTCTTGCGCTGATGTAGGGGGGTGTGAGCAGGGGGACTGTGTGCAGCTGCTTCCTGAAGGACATGCTGCACAGTGCTTCGCATACTTAAAAGCTCAAAGGGCACGTATTGATTTTTTTTATCTGTCTCTCTCTCTCTCTCTTCCTGTTCCTGACAGAGGGGGTGTGAGCTGCCGCCTTCAACAGCTTTGTACCGGCGGTGCTTCGCATACTTAAAAGCCCTATTGATTTTTTTTTTGACTGCTTGCTTTGCACTCCTTTGAAAAGGAAGATATGTTTGCATTCTTTTAATTGTGAGACAGAACTGTCATCTCTGTCTTGTCATGGAGCACAGTTTAAACTTTTGAAAAAGAGACAAATGTTTGTTTGCAGTGTTTGAATAACGTTCCTGTCTCTCTACAACCTCCTGTGTTTCTGCGCAAATCTGTGACCCAAGCATGACAATGTAAAAATAACCATATAAACATATGGTTTCTACTTCGCGGATTTTCCTATTTCGCGGGTGGCTCTGGAACGCAACCCCCGCGATGGAGGAGGGATTACTGTATTTTATTGTAAAGCACTTTGACTACAACATTACTGATGTTGTTTTAAATTTGCTCTATGAATAAATAGATCGACATTGACAAAAATCAAGCCATGAACTCTCTGTAGACCCCCATGTTCAAGTTTTGGTGAGCGATAAATCAGGACAAGGGAATGAAACCACAGGAGCACAGTGGCCTCAATCAGTGTGAAATGTAAGACATTTGAAACCACCAGGACTCTTCCCAGAGTTGGCCGTCCAGCCAAAGACCGACCTTAGTCAGTGTAACAAAAGGACACAAAGAGATTAAGGATCTAAGTCCGTATATTCAAAGGGAATGCGGGTAAAGCGCTTTAAAAAGAAGAAATGTTGTAACAACACGAGCCTCCAAAGCAGACTAACTAAGATGGCGTTGCTTCCAGTAAAAAAAGGAAGAGGCGGGTCCAGACGGACGGAAACGGTCCAGAAGTGGCATCGGAAGTGTCATGGTGGTCAATCTTCTGGTCTACAGAGAGAGAGAGAAGAGGCATTAGTCCACAGCACCCTCTGGCTTTCTGGGGGAAGACTATTATAGTTAACAGAAACTAAAATCGAAACTGAAACTATTATTAAAAAAACATTTTCGTAAACTGAAATAAAATAATTAACAAAACCAAAATGAAAAACTAAAACTAAATGAAACTATTAAAGTATCTGGAAAGACTAACTTAAATAAAATAATAATTTACTAAAATAATTTTAGTTTTTGTTTTTGAATGAATATTCTTGCTATTAGTTTTAACCCTTATAACTTTTAACTCTAAAACTGAAAGTCATCCACCACGAGCCACCCGCATATATTCATCCAGTGAACAGCGGCTGGTGACGTAGGGCAAGTGTTCACACAGCATTTGCGGTGACAGAATGAGCTGAATATGGGTGTGTATAGTGTATGGAATAGAAAGCGATTTACGTGCCGCCTTTCTTTGTGCTTTTTGTATATCAAGATGTAATTCAAATGCCTGAAATCGGAATGTGCTGGTCAACAAAACCTTTACCGTATGGACATAAAAATCACGCGTGAGTAACGTTTCATTTTATTTCTCAGCTGCCTGCTTTTTGCTGACAGTAATTCACCTGCCACTTGGGACACAAAGAAGTATTGAGAAAGTATAGTAATCATGAAAAAAATTTGACCTCGAGATTTTGAATGAATATTGACGTTTTAGACCTCCCCAAGTCCAACAATACAGTTTTTTGGAGTCATGTTTGTGTTTGTGCGTAAACACGATAACTCAAAAACGCAGCTAGATAGATGGATGAAATTTGACATGTGGTCGGTTGTTACACCAAAATTGTAAATCTGTATTAACTTTTGGGTCAAATCCATCAACTGGACGTGGTACTTTACCTGAGCACATACTCGATTTTTTTTTATTCATGCAGCTGCAGAGTCCAATTTATTCAACTTTACTTTTATAATAGTTGTTCAATATATTATTAATTTGTTTTGATTTGTTGTTGATGGTTCTTTAATGTACATACTATAAAAACCATTGTCTTGTGGTATATTCCTCAAATATTCATCCCCATATCTGAGTAAAAGAGAAAGTTGAGGGGAGACCACTCCCGATTTTTGAAAATAAAGCGGCACTGATCGAGAGACTGACAAGGTCATCGTACAAGATCAGCGTATTGTTACTGACCAACCACTTTTGCTTTAAAAACGTCATTTAACAACAAAGCGATACAACCCGTGTAAAATTCTTGAGCTGGCAACGTCTCTACTGAACTACAGGTGGGTAGGCGAAGAGAGTCTGCTAAGTGGTGAAAGCTAAACATACTAATGTGTTTTTGTATTTATGCTACATTTATTAATTTATCTTTTTTAGTTCATATTCACAGCTCAAAATACCTGATACTGTGAAAATAATCCAGTAGCAGAATTATGTTTTAAAATATCTGTCCCCATTTTTTCAATGTTTCTGTCTCTCTCAAAATAGATAGTTGAAATATCATATTCTTTTTGGTCTTAACATCAGCCATATAATAAATATTGCATACCAGGGATTTTCCTGCCTTGTAAAGCCCCCTAGTATTAAAAATGATACAATTGTGTAAAATTGTTCATATTCAGTACCTAGTTTTGATTATGCTTGTTTTCATCAGACAATAACAAGACCAAATAGTAAACTGTGTCATGTAGTGTAGTACAGTAAGCTTCCACATTAAACTCATATTGTATCCAAACCCGTTAAGTGTACAGTTCTCTCTCATTGTGACGCAAAAACTAAACTCCATGTAGCTCTTTAACTGTACTATAATTACTAAAACTGAAACTAATATTTATAAAAATAAAGCAGAAATGTCTTTGTAAAATAAAAACTAAATTAAAACTAAAAATACACAATGAAGGAAAACTAAAACTAAACTGAATTTCCAAGTAAGGTCAGAAAAAATATAGAAATAAAAACTAATAGAAAAAGGCAAAACTATAATAACCTTGATCCGAGCTCTTAAACTGTCCCCTGTGCACACACGTGTGTGACATCAGGTAAGTGACCAAGAAGTCAATGTTCACTTTAGGAGAGCTTCAGTAGTCTTCCACTGGGATGGGTAAATAATGTCAGGATGACCTTCTCAGCAGCACTCCATCAATCAGATGTTTGTTGTACAATGGCTGACTCCCAATGCCAGAGAGCAGCTAAAAGACTCGGAGAGAGTGAAGAAAAAGATTCTCTACTCAGATAAGGCAAAAATGAGATGCTGTGGGCACAATTCTAATCGTTGTATCTGACAAAGACCATCCCGGCAGTGAAGCATGGTGGTGGCAGCATCACGCTGTGGGGACGCAGGGACACAGGTCAGAACTAAAGAGAAGGATGGATGCAGCCAAATACAGAGAGGCCTTTGAAGAACACCTGCTCCAGAGTGTTCAGAACTTGTAGCACTCTAGCATTTTTATCAGCAATATCTGCGGTTAATACAAGTGGAAATACAAATGTGTTTGCCCTCCACAAACAACAATCAAAAAGACAAAAGAGTCATGTCAGGTGGTGGCAGCAATCACAGAAGCCGTCATTGTCCTTATATTAAAACACTCAAGTTCTTTATAGTAGTGAGGCATGTCACCTCCTCGTCTCTTTTTCGTTTTGGGTCTTTACGAGCTGCTTGTTCCAAATCTAACTGTAGGTTAGTCGCGGTACTTTTCAGGTGAATGCAAGCCACCACTATACCTTGAATTGCTGTGCATGAGTGGAGTGGCCATGTGATCTCCATCACTGGCATGACAAGAAACTGAAGACGCATTTTCGTGCCAGATATAAATGCTATCCAGCTGAACTCAATACACATACCAAAGAGAGACTCTGAGAGAACTGACGGTCGCTGCACGCCACATACGACATATGGGACTCGCAACTTTGGCATCCCTGCTGTTGCTTGATTTTTAGTATTTTGCTGCTATTTTGTATTTATTTTCTGTCTTCTTAGAAGCTTACTAGGGTTGCCTAGTGGGTCATGTTTGAAAACCGCTGATCTAGTATACAGAGTGAGTGAGAATTATGTTAACACTAATGGTACGGCTACAGTCATATGAAAATAATCCATAATAATTGACTCTACTTTCAACAAAAAGATAACAGTGGTCTGTCTTTCATTTCCTAGGAACATTTCCGAACAAAGATTTTTAGTGACGCAGTATTTAGTTGTATGAAATGAAATCAAATGTGAAAAACTGGCTGTGCACAAATGTGGGTCCCCTTGTCATTGTGCTGATTTGAATGCCTGTCACTGCTCAATGCTGATTGGTTGATGAGTTCGTTAAGCCTTGAACTTCATAGACAGGTGTGTCCATCATGAGATATAAAGATATTTAAGGTGGTCAATTACAAGTTGTGCTTCCTTCCCTTTGACTCTCCTCTGAAGAGTGACAGCATGGGATCCTCAAAGCAACTCTCCAAAGATCTGAAAACAAAGATTGTTGAGTCTCCTGGTTTAGGGGAAGGCTACAAAAAGCCATCTCAGAGGTTTAAACTGTCAGTTTCAACTGTAAGGAATGGAATCAGGAAATGGAAGGCCACAGGCACAGTTGCTGTTAAACCCAGCAGGTCTGGCAGGCCAAGAAAAATACAGGAGCGGCATATGAGCAGGATTGTGAGAATGGTGACAGACAACCCACAGATCACCTCCAAAGACCTGCAAGAACATCTGGCTGCAGATCGTTCTACAATTCAGGGCAATTTGCACAAAGAACATCTGTATGGCAGTGTGATGAGAAAGAAGCCCTTTCCGCACTCACGCCACAAACAGAGTCGCTTGTTGTATGCCAATACTCATTTAGACAAGCCAGATTCATTCTGGAACAAAGTGCTTTGGACTGATGAGACAATTATTGAGTTATTTGGTCAGAACAAAAAGCAATTTGCATGGCAGAAGAACACCGCATTCCAAGAAAAACACCTGCTACCTACTGTCACATTTGGTGGAGGTTCCATCATGCTGTGGGGTGGGCTGTGTGGCTAGTTCAGGGGACTGGGGCCCTTGTTAAAGTCGAGGGTCAGATGAATTCAACCCAATATTAACAAATTCTTCAGGATAATGTTCAAGCATCAGTGACAAAGTTGAAGTTACTTACGCAGGGGTTGGATATTCCAACAAGACAATGACCCAAAACACAGTTCAAAATCTACAAAGGCCTTCATGCAGAGGGAGAAGTACAATGTTCTGGAATGGCCGTCACAGTCCTCTGACTTGAATATCATTGACAGTCTATGGGATGATCTGAAGCAGGCTGTCCATCAAATTGAACTGAACTGGAGAGATTTTGTATGAAGAATGGTGAACAATACCTCCATCCAGAATCAGACACTCATCAAAGGCTATAGGAGGACAGCGTCTAGAGGACAAAAGGAGGCTCAACTAAGTATTGATGTCATATCTCTGTTGGGGGGCTCACATTTATGCACCTGTCTAATTTTATTATGATGCATATTTCATATTTTCTGTTAATCCAATAAACTTAATGTCACTGCTGAAATCCTACTGTTACCATAAGGCATGTCAGATATTAAAAGGAAGTTCAGCCAATGAGAAACAAAAATCCAAAGAATTAAGAGGGGTTCCCAAACTTTTTCATATGACTGTATGTATAGACTTATATACGATTTTTGTGGACAATTTATGTGCCACATGTGGTCCATGTGTTGAAAGTGATGACGAACAGTTTGAGACATTTCTGTAAGTCATCTTGCACATATGAGGTATGTTTTGTGAATAAATTATTTCCGCCATTCAAATGTTAACATCATTTTGACTCGCCCTGTATTGTGTGCAGTTGTAGTCTTTACGTTACAAGAAAGTAATTACAGAGATGAGCAGCCAGACGTATTCCTGCACCTTCGACAGGAGACATTGACGGAGTTTTATCACTTCTGCTTAAGCAAATGAACATGAAGAGGTGACACAATAGACGAGTTTAAAACCTCGAAGAGATTTAGTATAGCGGATTACAGCAGTTACTTTAAAAGGAGCTTTGGGGACACAGATGAAGGTTTGTTACAGTACATTTCACTAATTTCAAAATTTCTGGATAGCATTAGTAGATAGCATTGAGTGCAGAAGACAGAAGTACTCTGGGGGATTTTCAAAAGAAGGGGCCTGAGTTGCCTCGAAAACTTGCATATTGTAATCTTTTTAGTTAGCCGATGAAAGGTGTCATTTTGCTTGACTTTTGTCTGAAAGCATTAATAAAGATTCTTAAATAGAGATTGACGAATTAGCTTGGACTGAGTATTCTTATCTTGTTTCTTTTTTTTTAATCATGCAGCCCACTCCCACAGCCGAGCTGGATCGCACCAATGACAAAGTATACTTCTCTGTCATGGAACTGGTGAAGGTGGTGGTCCAGCTGAAGAATGAGGTAAATGACCTCCCGCCCACACAATATGTTGAGATCATAAAGGTAAGTAACTCACACATGTCAGTATTTATGCTGGGGCGGTGGTTAGCGCTGTTGCGTTACCACCTGAGACGTGGGTTTCAATCTCAGGCCAGGCACTGTCTGTATGTACTGTAGTTTGTACTTTCTGTTTGTGGCTGCTCGAGTTTTTCAGTCGGCACTGCGTTTTTCGTCTCACATCCAGTGAGAAGCAAAATTACACCTTTTATTGGCTAACTAGAAAGATTACATGTAATTACATCTTGCCTGAAGAAGGGCCCTGAGTTATCTAAGAAGGGGTCTGAGTTGCATATGGTAATCTTTTCAGTTAGCCAATAAAAGGGGTCATTTTGCTTGACTTCTCAATACATTCACAATGGCTAACACGGTACAACACCCTAGTGCTATCGTCTTACATCCCAAAGATACAGGCAGTGACTCTAAACCGGATGAAGGCGAGTGCATTAGTGTCCCCTTTAATGGGCCCACAGTTTGTTCCTGCCTTAATGAATCTGCTGCTGGGATAGGCTGAGGCTCTTCTGACTGTAAAACATCTCAAGCAGGTTATCAGATGGATGATGTGCACCAGTGAAAGGAGGTCACTGCATACACTGAAGGAATCCAGTCTCCTAAGAAAAAACAGGGTCTCCTCTCTCCTTTTTTTGTATAGCTCCACTGTGTCGCTAGATCAGTCCAGTCTACCGCTGATGTAGACCCCTAAGTATCTGTAGCTGTACCCACTTCCATGTCCATTCCCTGAATCATGAAAGGGCGTAGAGGCTCTTTGGTGTGGAAAAAGTCATTAAGCAGTTCTTTGGTTTTGCTGATGCTACATTGCAGACACTTCTCTTTGCACCGGCTGACTTCTCTCCTCTGTCTCATCCCTTTGTCAGTACTCCCCTTTAGTGCAGAACCATCTTGAGAGTTTCTGCAAGTGACGTGACCTGCTGTTATATTTATAATCTGAGGTGTACAGACTGAAGACAAAAGAAGACCGGACTGTTGTTTGTGGTGCTCCAGTGTTACTCACTCAGTCCTTGAGCCTCACAAACTGTAGTCTACTGGTCAGATAGTCGAGGACATCATCCAGGACACCACAGGCTCATCTACTGGCATATCTCTCAGTTTTAACCTTAACAGGGATGGCTAGAGGCACTGGAGAAATAATAAAACAGAATCCTCACAGTACTGCCGGCCTTGTGGAGAAGACAGATTATAGGAGTTATTTTGAAGAATTATTTCCATGTGGTCTGACTTCCTTTGATTATATCCATCCATTATCCAACCTGCTATATCCTAACACAGGGTCACGGGGGTCTGCTGGAGCCAATACCAGCCAACACAGGGCGCAAGGCAGGAAACAGACCCTGGGCATGGCGCCAGCCCACCGCAGCCTTTAATTATATTCACTGATAAAACTTAATATACCAAGGTATGAACAGATAATAGATAGTGTGGTGGATGGTAGGGCTCATGCCCAGCCGGATCGCCCAGAGAGTGGAAGGACCGGGAGATGTGCAGTATCTCCCCAAGAACACGAGAGGGTAGCTACCATGTTGGGTGTTGGGGCCTCGGGAACAAAGCTTGGGAGCTCAAACCTATTGAGGCCCGTGGCCACTGTCAGGGGGCACCCGGAATGTCCAGAACCATGGACCAGGAAGTGCTGCAGGAAGACCATCAAGGAGCACCTGAAGGACATCCAGGTATAATATAAAAGGGGCCGCCTCACTCCATTCTGGGAGCCGGAGCCAGAGTCGGGAGATAGTGGACAGAGCTTGTGAGTGGAGGTGTGAGGGTGGCAGAAGAGAGAAAAAATAGAAAGGAAGAAAGGAATGAGCTATTTGTGGTGATTTGTGCACTGTGTGCTGTGCAGAGAAGGAAATAAAAAGCATGAGCTTTTGTAAGTGTGCCTCTTGTGTCTGTCTGTGTCGGGCTGGGTGGCTGGCACATCCTACAGAGTTGTCACGATAGATAGATAGATAGATAGATAGATAGATAGATAGATAGATAGATAGATAGATAGATAGATAGATAGATAGATAGATAGATAGATAGATATGAAATGCACTGTATAAGTAATAGGTGCTCCGGTTTCCTCCCACAGTTCAAAGACATGCAGGTTAGGTGCATTGGCAATCCTAAATTGTCCCTTGTGTGTGCTTGGTGTGTGGGTGTGCGCACCCTGCAGTGGGCTGGTGCCCTGCCCGGGGTTGTTTCCTGCCTTGTTGGCTGGGATTGGCTCCAGCAGACCCCCGTAACCCTGTGTTAGGACATAGCAGGTTGGACAATGACTGACTGACTGTATAAGTAATAGTTTGGAAAGGCACTATATAATACATAGATAACAAATAGACTTCTCAAACATACCCCCAGGGCCAGAAGGGTTTGTCCAGGACATCCCATGCCATCTGGCGACACCAGTCCAGTCTCCAAATGAAGTCACACACTAAGGTCCAGCACAGGAAAAGCCCATTTATGGTGGACGTCCAACTCTCATAAAGCCTTCAGACACAGACACCCCTTTGGTCCTAGATAGATAGATAGATGTGAAAGGCACTATATAATAGATAGATAGATAGATAGATAGATAGATAGATAGATAGATAGATAGATAGATAGATAGATAGATAGATAGATAGATAGGAAAGGCACTATATGATAGATAGATAGATAGATAGATAGATAGATAGATAGATAGATAGATAGATAGATAGATAGATAGATAGATAGATAGATAGATAGAACTTTGTCTGCAGGGGGAGATGTGTTTTTTACAGAAGCTCTTAACATAAATAAATAGATCAATAAGTACAGTATGTACACTTTACTGTAGGGGTCTCTCACAAGAGGACTCTCAAAGGTCTTCATGAAGTGGTACATAAGGGCCACTGGCCTGCAGTCATTAGGCGGCCCCTCTTTTTTGTAACTGGACTGTACAGAATGTTTTCCATAGCAGCAGGACTTTCTGGAGCCTCAGTGACGGACTCAAGAGGTAGCAGAAGACCCCTCAAAGTTGGTATCCAGTTCTGTTTCTGTTTTCCATCTTATTTCAAAAATTTGATAAGATGTCCTCCTAAGAAACAGCTGACTCGGGCAGCCCAGTGATTTCAAGTGCTCTCCTCTAATGGGCTTTTTAGACTGGCAGCCTAATTCAACTGAAGCCTTAATGCAGTAAATTATTACTTGAACCTAATGAGTAACTGCATGGAAAAAATGCAATATAATCTCGGGGAAGATCAATGAAGATTTAAGCCTCCATCTTTTGTCCTTTGCAGGCAGTTAAGGCTTTGCGCTTTCTTCATAGGGTGAGCTGTAACTCAGCTTTCTTCTTGACAGAGTGCCTGCAAAGATGCTGTAAACATGTCAGGTTTTCAATTTTTAAGATGTAATCTACAACCCTCACAGCAGATAGGACCGCTCTTAATTTATTACTGCGAGACACTTCTTCATGGGTCGATGTTGTCTATTAGAAACTGCTTGTGGGCAGCCAAAAATATTTCTCCGAATGAATGCTTTGAAATATACATCTTTTATTTATGTAGCTTCAACTGTCCAGGCCAAGTCATATCATTTCCACTATTAAAAAAAGGAGTTTATTACAAACAAGAAAAAATCATAAGCTTCATGCTGAAAATCTGTAGGAGTACAATGTGCTGCACTCTTTTGCCAGATTAATTGGTTCCTAATGAATGCACGGTGATCATCAGATGCTCAAACAGACTTGGCGATATTAAGCAGTGGGGTCAGAGCAGTCACGCTCAAATGAGCACCGCCAGAGGTTTCAATGGCCTGAACTCTAAAGGGACTTGAGCCATTCAAATGAAACAGACCATCTTATGAAAAGAGCCATGAGAAAAATTGAAATAAGCCTCACCATTCCTTGCAGTGTCATTGTTGTGCACTAAAATTGTAATTTAAGTCCTCACTGAAGACATTTCTTTTATAAGACTATAACATTAACAATAATGTCACTTAAATGCTGCATAGGATTTATAAAGATGGCTAATTAAGGCAGACTGTTTAGGCATATAATATAACAGAACCTCAGTCTATCACAGGGCCCACTCACACTTTTGTGTTCTCCCACACTGAGGTCAATTAGAATGACCAGTACACCAGACCAGGAAATCTGAGCACCCAGAGGCAACTCACACATAACTCAGGGAGAACATCACAGGGAGCTCTCAGGGCTTGAATCCCAGTCTCCTTTTTGCAAGGCAACTATTACTGTGCCACCATGCCACCCTATCTGTGAATTAGTGTTTTGTATTTACAGTTTTTCTCAATTGCTTGGGCTCCTTTCTTGAAACACTGTTATCAACGCCGTAATTCCAAATACATTTATCAAAATAGAGAATATGGTATGGCACAACAACGTCGTTCAGCTGCAAAAGCATATTTTTCACCCAAAATTCTTAGCTCAGGCTCCAAAATCAAATAATTGTGTCTATGAATAAGTCAGTGTCACCAAAATGAGAAGATTGTGTAGAACCGTGGTGATCAAAATGTTTAGATGTTTTGTCAGTATGACGATGAACTCCAGGAATCTGTTCCTTATCTTTTAATTCCAAGTGGTCTTGCTGTACATTTTACCACTCTCTATTCTAGTTATTGTGTGTCAAAGTAAATGCTTTTCACACACTAAATACAACAGTACAAAGTTCAACAACACATTAAAGGTTTGTGACTAAAGCAAAAGAATGAAGCATGCAAAGCATCCAAATAAAAAGCACGGCCTCTGCCATAGTAAGGCCACGGCCAATGACATAATCCACAAGTGTGGCCCGTACTTCATGTGGGACATCTCTGTGCCACTGCGCTGTTGTACCTCTTCTTGTATTTTTGCACTCTTGGTGCCACACCACCTCCATGCATTCTCACTCCTCTTCCTCCTCCACAAGCAGGCTGTTGCCCAAGTTCAGTGTCTGGCTGAGCAGGTCACTCCATGTTCAGTTGTGCTCAATGTCTATGGATGTGTTTGACAAACCTCGTAAGTCATGAGTCTCACCTGTGACCTCACTTGACAGCAAGTGTCATTGGTGGACCTAAGACATGAGTGCCTTCCACTTTGTCATTGTAGGTGAGATTCACCTGAGGACCAATCTTGTAACATGACTGGAAACAGGCTAACAGTTGGGGTGCCTGCTGGGTCACCTCCTTTAATTGTTACACAAGTTACAGCTGTGCGGCAGCAAAGCAAAAACAAAACTCACGGCTGTGAATAGCCTTGGTCTGTCATTAATTCTGTAGCTGAGGATTCAGATCTCTGTCGTCCTCCTCTCTCGCCAGTGAAAATCTAATGATTGGCTCCCTGGTCGTCTGGTCTTTATAGCAGTGGGTGCTGGAAGGGGCGGGGTCTTGTCAGAGCACCCAATCCTGCGGTGGAACTGCTTACCTTGCCAGACCCAGAAAGGTGGCACACTATAGGAGACATTACAATGACTCCATGTCACTGCACATACGGCTGACAAATTTTGATAACCAGATGGACTTTTGTGCATGAGATGACTTCTAAAATGTTTTGAAGTGTAAAACTATCCATCCATCCATCCATTTTCCAACCCGCTGAATCTGAACACAGGGTCACGGGGGTCTGCTGGAGCCAATCCCAGCCAACACAGGGCACAAGGCAGGAACCAATCCCAGGCAGGGTGCCAACCCACCGCAGAGTGTAAAACTATTTAACAGAAAATCGACATCATCTGTTTTGATCACAAAGTCAATTGATAATCTTTCAAATTCTGGACAATTGTGCAGGGAGATTCACTCGAAAGAAGCCCCGAATATTCTGTTGTAACTCCCGTTAGGATGAAGCAATCTGAACCAAAAAAATCTGCTGTCTACCTTGACGTCTGTGTAATCGATGGCATTACATGCAGTGCTGGAAGTGGTTTGCGTTTTCTGCCAGACACATTTAACACGGTGCTTCGTGTTCCTGAATGTATCAGCAAGCATCTCGGGGGGAAATAGCATCAATTTCACGTTGGATATTTTCCTTCAAATCTTCCACAGTGCGAAGTTTGTTCCTTTGAAGGAAGAAGTCTGGTGATGTCAGATCCGGCAACCGTGGTGGCCAAAGCCCCTTTGAAATGACCCTGTTGCCGAAGAAGGACTCAATTTCTGTCGTGGTCCTTGTTGATGTGTGACACGTTGCTCCATCTTGCTGGAAGTCACCTTCCGTAAACTCGCAATCATCCAGCTGATTCTGACATCGCTTAACTCTTTGAGGGCTGAATATTTTTTCCAAAAAACTCAATTTTATGAAAAGCACACAAAGCAATAGTTTTTTATACATAAATCAACATAAAACGTCTATTGTTATGTGCCGTGGAAACTGTTGGCGCATGTTCGGCATCTCTGACAGCAGTGGGTGTGCGGGGGCACCTCAATGGTCAGCAGGAATGCACAGTGGGTCGGCTGCCTGGCTGTCTTCACACAGCAGGTGGGTGGTGGTGGCGGTGTGACGCAATATGGTTTGTACCTCTTGTCATCATACGTGTTGGTCCTCCCAGGTGAACGCTGCTGTAGGCGCATCAGCTACATGAAAGTCTTCAGCACCACGATCAGCTGGAGACCAATCAGATGATGCTGGTACCTCACTTTCATTTTCAAACTCCATCTCCAGATCACTTGCATTAAACTCGGAGTCTGACAAGTAAGAGTCTTATTCAACGAAATTATGTAAAACGTCCATGGAGTATTCTGCTTTGCACATTCGCTTTGGTCTCTTGCCAGATGTCGATGCCATTTTAGAGGTTGTTTGCTCTTTGCTGCTCTTGCACGTGTAGGGAATTGAGGTTGAATGAACAAAGCTCTAGCAAAGAGAGTCGAACTAAAATCTAAGGGCGAGTTTTGTCGCAGTTTTCAGCCAATTGCTGTCCTCTACCCCTGAATTTTGACAAAAGTCGACATCCAGCCATGAAAGAGTTAAATGAATTGGTGACCCAGTAGGTTCGTACCATGAAGACGCGCTGCTCAATACTGTACACCACCATCCTGATGAGAAGTCAAGTGACTGAGTGAAGGGGTGCACCCAGAAGTTGCAAATGGAGGTTCAACGTCGTGACGGCTGTCCGGTGCCTACATCATCGCTCTGACACAGGGACATCCCGGCTTGGTCGAAGCTCCATATACTGAGGAGCACATTGCTCGTTGTTTCGTTCAGATTGTTTCATCCTACCAAGAGTTATTACAGAATATTCAGGGCCTCTTTTGAGTAAATCTCTCTGTGCTTGTCATTTATTCACACGTGCTAAAGCAGTTGCAAAGAGAATGGGAAATCTGGTTCAGTTGTGCACAAGGAACTCCATGTTGTGGAGCAATGCATGTGTTGGTTTGACCACTTGAAGTGTCGTCAGGGAACGGGTACAAAGCAATTGAGAACAACTGTAAATTATATAATTTGAATATTTTAGTTTACAATTCCAAATGCATAGATTGCTATAGGGCGGCACTGTGGCGCAAGTAGCACTGCTGCCTTGCAGTAAGGAGTCCTGGGTTCGCTTCCCGGGTCCTCCCTGTGTGGAGTTTGCATGTTCTCTCCGTGTCTGCGTGGGTTTTCTCCAGGTACTCTGGTTTCCTCCCACAGTCCAAAGACATGCAGGTTAGGTGCATTGGCCATCCTAAATGGTCCCTAGTGTGTGTGTGTATGCGTGCCCTGTGGTGGGCTGGCGCACCCTGCCCGGGGTTTCTTTCCTGCTTTGCGCCCTGTGTTGGCTGGGATTGGCTCCAGAAGACCCCTGTGACCCTGTAGTTAGGATATAGTGGGTTGGATAATGGATGGATGGATAGATTGCCAAATTAAGTACGGTTAGGTACAGTATGCAGTTCGGTCATATTAAGTAAGACCTTTAATGTGATTATATTTTTATACACCAGTAAAGCACATTCAGCTCTATTTAATACTCACATGCCGATAATCAGTCGTAAACGTCCTGCATTCCTCACCTTTACCCTTTTGTTGATGTAAGAACCTCAGCTTTCTTTTTTTGCAGTGGGTTATTGCAGCTCAGCCTAAGATGCATGTCATTTAGCTATACAATATATACACAATTATTATACTTTTGTATGTAATGAATGTTATGTCTATTTTTATGCTTTTTCAATATTACTTTCTTCGTGTTTATGCTGCTTCTCCTTTTTATTCTCTATTTGCAATAACTGTATAGTATACTGGGATCAAAATTGGACATATACTTAATAAGAATAAGTTGAACTTAATTAAACTGATTTTTTCTTTCCAGCCATCTTGGTTTGATTTGCCTGAATTTGATACTCATTATATTTCACTGTTCTTCTCTCTAGAATGTGGGACAGACCCTCAGGAACTTGATTAACAGCGTCGATGACGTGTTGCCTACACTCCATTCATCAGTGCGCACAGAGGTAATGCAGGCCTTCTGAATTAGGGTTACTGCTCAGTACACCAGATCCACTTTCTCATTAAGGCCCTCTGTTTCTTCCACAAGTTACTGTTTTTGACTAGTATTTTTTCTTTACTGCTACATATAAAATTTGACGTTTATTTACATTCAACGTTATTGACTGGTCTGTTATGAATCCTGTCGAAGCCATTTAGTTGCAGTAAGGGCACATCTGCTGATCCCCCCTTCATTTAGTGTCTTCTATAAATGTAATTCATTTATATGTCAATATTAATTATTTCTGTAAATTACAAGTGTGGATAAATTTGTCAGTCCCCTTACATGTCATTGAAAAAGTGCTGTATGCCTCCTGCAAAGTGAGGAAATAAAAAGCAGTTGTCGCCCTTGCACCTCCATGCTCATGACATGTCATGGAGTAAAGCCAAGCGAGGGTGACAGGAAATCAAGTGCTGCTTATTCTACAAAGATCTTCTACGATGGCCTGGACACATTTGTTGGGACTCTTAGAGAAGATCCTGAATAACTGGATTTGAGTGACTTTTCAGACTCGCTGTTGTCATGAATTCGTATCACACACGTGTCTCCAATCAGGCAACCAGTCATTCAGCTGATTTATTTATTTATTTTTTAGGGTCTTGGATGTTTTATTCTTAACTCATTAACCTTTTGAATCGAGATGACAGAATATTTAAAGCTTACAGTGTCACTTTACAGTTCAGGTTTTACAGCTAGTTTCAAGGATGATCCCAAGTTTCACATTTTGCCCCAAATTCCTCTTCATGGACTTCTATCCTATGTGTCAGAGCCTACATGTGGCATTTTCTTCATCTATCTTATCACCTCATAGGTCCATTTCTTAGGCCTCCTTGTAACGGTTGCTACATATTTTATATGCTTTGTCTGTTTCTGCCCCTTGTTCCCTTTAGATTACACAGGTGTCGAACTGCAGTCCTCGAGGGCCGCAGTGGCTGCATGTTTTCATTCTAACCATCTTCTTCATTAGTGAGCCGTTTTTACTGCTAATTAACTTCTTTTGCCTCAGTTTTAATTAACTTGACTCAGGCCCCTTAATTGTCTCTTTTTCCTTAATTAGTAGCCAAACAATAATGAGACACAAAACAAGCCACAATATGACAGAAAAAACAGAAAAATCAACAGATTTGGAAATGTCTGCTGTGGCAGAATGAGAGCAGCAACAAGCCATTGAATTAAATAACAGGCTTAATTAACAGCAAGAATCAGCTTCTCATTAAGAGACTGGTTGGAGTTTGAAATCCCAGTTTAGCTGCTCATCTGTTGGCTCATTTCACGTCTCATTTCTGTTTGGCTGCCATTTAATGAAGAAACAAATCAATTCAGAGGACTGAATCCTTAAAAACTGGGCAATTGAATAGAATAGAATGCCTTTTATTGTCACTATACACCTGTACAATGAGATTAAAAGCAGCTCCTTCAGTGCAGACATATATATGTAGAACACAACAAGTAAATAAACAAATAAACAAATGGTGCAAAAAGTTGCAAAAAAAAAAGTTCTGTGACGCTATATACAAATGGAAAGAATAATAACTAAATCGTGTTATTGCACATTATTTAAATACTGGAAAGAATAAATAACTTATTCTTGGGTTATTGCACATAATTTAAATATTGCACAATAATGCTGATCATGTGCAGTGAGTAGTGGATGCTGGACCCTGAGAGTAATGCTATTGTACAGTATACAGATATTAGTTATTATTCAGTACCATTTAGATATTGGATATTGCACAGTTGATGGACAGAAGGAAGTCCAGGGGTTGGGAGTTAGACTGTGTAGTCAGTGCACGTGTGAGTTTAGAATGGTTATGGCTTTTGGGAAAAAACTGTTCTTGAGTCTGTTTGTCCTTGTTGTGATGCACCTGTAGCGCCTCCCTGAGGGCAGCAGGTCAAACAGATCACACCCAGGGTGGCAGCTGTCCTTGATGTTTTTTGCTCTGCTGAGGCAGCGGGAGATGTAAATGTCCATCAAGGAGGGGAGAGAGCAGCCGATGATCTTCTGTGCTGCCTTTACTACTCTCTGAAGCCTCTCCCTGTCTGCCATGGTGCAGCTGCCGTACCATACTGTGATATGGTACGTCAGCAGGCTCTCGATGTACGAGTGGTAGAAGGTCAGTAGCAGGTTGGAGTCCAGGTTGTGCTTTCTGAGGACCCTCAGGAAGTGTAACCGCTGCTGAGCCTTCTTGATGACTGCTGTGATGTTGTCTGTCCAGGAGATGTCAGTGGAGATCAGGACACCAAGAAACTGGAAGGTATGGACCCTCTTCACACACTCGCCGTTGATGTAGAGGGGGGCTAGGTCAGTGTTGTGCCTCCTGAAGTCCACAATGATCTACTTGGTTTTCCTGGTGTTCAGAGCCAGATTGTTCTTTGAACACCAGGCTGCCAACTTCAGGACCTCCTCTCTGTAAGCTGCCTCGTCTCCCTTTGAGATGAGTCCAACCACTGTGGTGTCATCATCAAACTTGACGATGAGGTTGTTGTTGTGGGCCGGACTGCAGTCGTGGGTGTAGAGTACAGAAGGGGGCTCAGCACACAGCCTTGCGGGGTACCGGTGTTCAGTGTGCGAATGGAGGAGTGGTGGGGTCTGAGTCTCACAGTCTGGAGCCGGTTGGTAAAAAAGTCTTTTATCCAGACACATGTGAGAGGGGGGAGGCCAAGAGTGACCAGTTTGGTGATGAGAATGTCAGGAATGATTAAATTAAAAACTGAGCTGTAATCCACAAACAGCATCCGGACGTAGCTCTGCTGCTGCTCCAGATGGCTCAGCACAGAGTGGAGAACTACAGCAATGGCGTCTTCTGTGGATCTGTTCGTGCGATATGCGAATTGGTAGGGATCGAAGTCTTGGGGGAGATAGTCCTTGATGTGCTGGAGAACCAGTCTATCGAAGCACTTCATGATTACTGGAGTGAGGGCCACAGGGCGATAATCATTTAGGCTGGTGATGGGAGACGTCTTCGGCACTGGAATGATTGTGGCTGATTTAAGGCAGGATGGAATGAAGGGAAAAGGAGTTAATTAGCAGTGAAAACTACTCGCTGATTAGGAAAAGGGTCAGTATGAAAACCTGTAGCCACTGCGGCCCTCCAGGCCTGGAGTTCGACACCCCTACTTTAGAATATATGTCCTAGGGATTGAGTGTTTTAAGGATATCTCTTTTAAGGGGAGCAGGGGGCCAAACCATGCCTGTGGGTCCTTGCATAAATGCACTGGTGTGTGTCGTAAGAGGAGGGACCAACTTCAAAAGGACAAGGAGGCGCACATTTTGATGAAGGAGAGAAGGAGGAGCTGGGAAAGAGTATTAGAAAGGGAGCGATCCGAAACACAGGAAATGCACCGTATCCAGATTGGTTTGGTTTGGGGAGGACATTGATGTGCGCGGTGCTGCCTTGTATTTGTGACGCTTGCATCTTCCTTTGAGGGACGTTAACGCCATTACACCCGGGTGAGGCAGACATTGGTAACCAGGATAAGTCTTGTCTCCAAGCCGGTGAGAATGCTCCTTTATACTTTACGGGGCAAGTGTGACAGAGGTATATTTTACCAGTGTGCTGGATTTAACAGCAAAATACCCAGCCCGGTTGAATCCAAAGCCAAAAAAGTACAACCTAAAAGGGACTGGGGAATGCGTATGGGGGTATATGTTTGATTTATATTTGTATATATATGTATGTGCTGTGAATATCCTTGTGCTGTCTGTAGGTAGTCATATTTATTTTTTTGTTTGTCTCATTTCCTTTTCTGCTTTGACATTTTTTTGTGGTTCAGGTGTATGATCATATTAATTAATATCGGTTTCGTTGTTCAGTTTTTTGTATAGGATTTTATAAAGGGGAATATGTTTATAGCTCTGTTTAGGTTTTCATGATATATACAGTGGAACCTCAGGTCACAACCGTAATTCGTTCCAAAACTCTGGTCGCAATCCAATTTGTACGTGTTCCAAGATGTTCGTGACCGAGGTTCCACTGTACTCTGTTTGTTTAATCGACTTAATTGGTCTGGTGGTTATTTTTTTTTTGCAGTTGATAAAGGACACCTCTATCAAAGGGGATCAAATTAGGGCTAAGGTTCTGTCTGTTTCTGTACCTGATAGAATTAGTCTCTTACTAAGAGTAGGAGATTCTCGTATGTGTCAGGCTTCTCTTCTTACGTTTGGAGGAACTTGCCACATCCTGACATCCACTGGTGCATCAAAACTTCACCGAGTTGTAATCATACTTTTTCATCACATGCCCATACCACTTAGGTTCCACCTCTGCAAAACGTTAGTCAGCGTTCACTCAGTTTTGTGGATGTACATTCTTTTTTTCCACTGACACGTCTCACATGTCCATCTTAAATACATCAGAATCAGAATTCACTTTATTGGCCAGGTACAATAATGAGTACTAGGAACTTGTCTTGATAGTATTGGTGCAGCATACAGGGACAACACTCCTCGATCCCTCCGGGCGCTGCCACAGTGAGTGTTGCACAGCGTGACCTTCAAACCCCAAAAACCTCCTGCTTTGCTCAGCTCTGCAGTTTGGTGTCATCATGCTTCCCCCACTGAACCACTGGACCACAGAAAGCAAAGGAGAAGGTTGTCAGAAAGAAAATGATAGACAAGCATGTCAAAGGCAAAGACTAGAAGAGCATCATCTCCAGACAGCTTGATGTTCCTGTGACAACAGTTACAAATATAAAGAAGCTCCATGGGACTGAAGCCAACCTCCCTGGATGCCAACCCAGAATGGACAGAAGGATAGTGAGAATGGCAGACAAAAAGCCAAGGACAACTTTCAAAGAGATACACACTGAACTCTAAGATCAAGGTCTATCATTGTCTGATCACACCATCTGTCACCTTTTGAGTAACAGTGGGCTCAATAGAAGACGACCTGGCAGGACTCTGCTGTTGAAGCAAAAACATAAAAAAGCCAGATTGGAATTTGCTAATGAAGCCATAAGGCTTTGGGGTGAATGTACTTTGGACAGATGAGGCTAAACTGGAGCCTTTTGGCTTTGTGTCCACAGATGAAGAATTGAAGCTTTCACAGAAACGAACAGCAGACCTACTGTGAAACATGGAGAAGGTGTTGCTTATGTTTACGGGGCTGCTTTGCTGCATCTGGCCAGGTGTGCCTTGAATATGTGTAGGGGACAATGAAATCTCAAGACCATCGAGACATTCTGAAGCGAAATATCCTGCCCAGTGCCAGAAAGCTTTGCGTCACTCTCAGGTCAGGGGTCCTCCAACAGGATAAGGAGACAAAACACGCAGCGAAAAGCACCCAAGAATGGAGAAGAACAAATCATTGGACTATTCTGAAGTGGCCTTCTCTGAGCCCTGATTTGAATCCCAGTAAACATCTATGGAAAGAAATATAATCAGGAGAAGACCCCCTTCAGACCTGTCACTGCTGGAGCAGTTTGCTCTGGATGAGTGACCCACATGACCCGTGGACAGGAGCAGAAGTCTGATGGAGAGCTCCAGGTTGTGCAACCAAATATTAGTTTAAGGGTCCCATCATTTGTGTCCGCGTCATTTTCATTTGGGTTATTGTTTGAAATATTCTGTTGAATCCAAACTCTAAAGCAAAGTCTGATTTTTGCTAAATACCGAATATACCATGATGGGTGCCAATGACTTTTGTCATTTTCAATTTATTTCAGAGACAATTGTGGGTTCTTCATTTTTCATAGAGGGGTATCAACACATTTGCAGCAGACCCTACATTGACCCCTACAAGGTCTGCCATTCTACATTTCCAGTTCATTTGCAAATATATTCATTTAAGGTCTGTAAGCAGACGATTTAATTTCAGGCCACCTTATAAGTGTCTTCTTCACCTAAAGCTAATCATACAGGGTGAACGTTTTATATTATGTTGTCAGAATAATTGTTCAGTGAAGTCACACATTTAACTCAGTACACCAGATCCACTTTCTCATTAAGGCCCTCCATTTCTTCCACAAGTTACTGTTTTTGGCTTGTATTTTTTGTTTATTGCTACGTATAAAATTTGAAGTTTATTTACGTTTAACATTATTTACTGCAAGTTAGAATAAAGAAACATTACAGAAATATAAACTTACATTCCATATGTAATTTGAGGCAGGAACCAGCTGAGTGACTATTTCCGAGACCACATCAGACATGGTCTCCTTCCGTGTCCAGTCTCGTCTTGAAGACCCTTACTGCTGTTTAATGGACAGTGTGCTGCTACTGCAGGATTCTCACTGGAGATTCACGTACATTAGAGCGGTTCTTGGTTGCTTTCATTCCCTTTGGGGTTGAAACTCTCCGTTTTCTTTGCCTTTGTACTTTTTGACTAATCATAACTGATTTCTGCACGCGCTAAACGTCCCCTTCTGTTGAGCCTCCTGTGTATTGTGACTGTGTTTTCGAGGCCCTGGAGATTATCACGTTCATGAGCTGCCATGATCTTGTTGGCTCTTGGTCACTTTATTTTCAATTATCAGCTGTAGTTAGAAGTAAAACGTTCTTCTTTTAGTAATCTTGAGGTCTTGAGTTTGCACATGGGCTGCACCGTAGCTTTATAAAAATATGCCTCTCAAAAATGTTATTTTTTAATATGTGACTTGCCCCGTGTAGTTTGTAGTGATGGTCAGGAAAGTGTTTTAATCTGATGTTTTCATGTAGAAACAAAGTTTCTGGTATAATAGGAGTCTGTGGTGTCCAATGATGGACACCAGCAATTGATATCAAAAAGTCCATGTCACATAATCCATTTCACAGGTCATCCGGCCGTATGCACACAACGTCTCAAACATGTGTATGTATTTGTACTAAAATATTGTTATATAAACCGTTTCCAGTAAACGTTCTTGTGAATGAAAATGGGCCGCACACCCGAGCTCATGAATTGCAGACCTGCCTCCCCATCTCATTCATTGGTCAGGGGTCCAACCGAGCAGCAGCCTATTCATTGGCTAACAATGCACTTGATATGTGAAATGAACAAAAAGTGAACCCTGAGAGACGAGTAAAAATAAAGCATGAAAGCGAAAGAAAAGCGAGTGAAAGCATTCTTGAGAAGAAAACAGGCCATGTACTTGAGCACATCCGAGATGCCTCAACAAGCAGAAGGCCAGTTGGCTTGTGCAACTTTCAGAGACGGCTGCTAAAAAATCTCGAGGTACTCCATGTTGTGGCTCACCGCTATGACTATAAATGGAATGACAGGAGATGGGCCTCCTATTCAAGTGCTTGTTCATGTCTGAGTGTGTTACTTTCATTCATAAGAATGTTTTCTAGAGGTGGTCTATTTAACAATTTTTCAGTAAAAATGCTTGCGTTTTGGACGTTGTGAGCATATGACTGAAAGACTTGTGAATTAAGCACATGAGTAACGTAATTTTTCGTGGACTTTTTAATATTGTTTGCTGTTGTCCAGCATTGGTCTCCATAGACGCCTATTATATCAAAAGTTTTATTATCTTCATTCTGCACGAAAACAACATTTATTTCTAGAGCATTTTCATACAAATCATGGAGCTCAAAGTGTTTACAAGATGAAGAAAGAAAAAAATATAAAAATAAAATTGGGCAATAATAATTAACTAACACAGAAGGTCCGATGATCAGGGAGGACAGAAAAAACAAAAAAAAAAAAGTGATAACTAAATGCATATACAGAATGAAGCTATGAGAAAGCCATGTTAAAGTAACGGGGTTTTAGCAGTTTTTTAAAGTGTTCCACCATATTAGCCTGGCAAATTTCTATCGGTATGCTATTCCAGATTTTAGGTGCATAACAGCAGAAGGCCGCCCGCCTCACCACTTCTTTTAAGTTTAGCTCTTGGAATTCTAAGGAGACACTCATTGGAGGAGCTAAAGTTACAATTTGGAGTGTAAGGTGTAAGACATTCCAAAATATAAGATGGAGCAGAATATTTAAGGCTTTGTAAACCATCAGCAGTATTTTAAAGTCAATTCTAAATGGCACCGGTAACCAGTGTAGTGACGCTCAGACTGGCGTGATGTGCTCAGATTTTCTTTTCCTAGTTAAGATTCTGGCAGCTGCGGGTGCCACATGTGCTATTGTTCCATTGGCAGTTTGCTGCTCCGTAGGGTGCATTGCAGGGAAAGTGGACTCTGTAAATACACCTTTAAGGGGGGCGTCATAACACGGTCAGGACGGTTGGTGCTGAAGACTTAAGAACCGGAAAAGAAGGGGAGAAAGGGAGACTTCTTGTGGTGGAGCAAAGGGAAGCGACGAGATAGCGCCAAGAAAAATACCAGCTGGAAAAAGTTTTTTTGTTCACTCAGTGACTCAAGGGAGATGCGTCTCTGAAGATGGACTCTTTTATCTTTGGTTTCGCTGACGATTCTTTGGACCGGTAGGATTGCACTTTTTGATATCGGCTCAACGGCCAGGGTATTCCGGTAGGCTTTCTCTTTGCCATAAAACAGTAAAGACAGTTAACCTATATGGACAAACTGGTTTCTCCTAATCGTGAACATCTTGCTCCTAAACCGGGGAAGGTGGTGTTGATTGCTATGTACTTGTTTGTTTTTGGGTTTTTTTGTCTATATGTAAAATATATATGTGTAAATTTTTTTTTTGCCTCTTCTTTATTTTGTGATATGGCTTGTAGTTTGATGCTGAGCTGGGACATGTCGTGAGGGGTCAAATAAAAGGACGAGCATTGGTCACATTGCCCCGATAAGATTTTCGATATTTAACTGCCTTGCTGCAGCAATTTTATAATTGTGCGGCAATCCGGGGGTTAGTTGTTCTTCCGGGGTAGCGGTACAACTCGTTGCAATCGATTGATGTCTTTTTTGGGTGGTCCTGAGAGGAGTGCGTTACAGTAATCTAGTCGACTAAAAACAAAAGCGTAAACTAATTTTTCAACATCTTGCAAAGTAATGAGAGATCTAACTTTTGTTCTATTCCTTAAGTGAAAAAATGCTGTCCTAGTAATCTGATTAATATGTGATTTAAAATTCAGGTCAGAGTCAATAGTTACCCTTAATTCTTTACCTCTGTCTTGACTCTTAAGCCTAATGCATCAAGTTTATTTCTAATACAGTAATCCCTCGCTATATCGCGCTTCGCCTTTCGCGGCTTCACTCTATCGTGGATTTTATATGTAAGCATATTTAAATATATATCGCGGATTTTTTGCTGGTTCGCAGATTTCTGCGGACAATGGGTCTTTTAATTTCTGGTACATGCTTCCTCAGTTGGTTTGCCCAGTTGATTTCATACAAGGGACGTTATTGGCAGATGGCTAAGAAGCTACCCAACTTACTTTTCTCTCTCTCTCTCTTGCGTTGACTATCTCTGATCCTGACGTAGGGGGATTGAGCAGGGGGGCTGTTCGCACACCTAGACGATACGGACGCTCGTCTAAAAATGCTGAAAGATTATCTTCACGTTGCTATCTTTTGTGCAGCTGCTTCCTGAAACGACATGCTGCACGGTGCTTCGCATACTTAAAAGCTCGAAGGGCACGTATTGATTTTTGCTTGAAAAACAAACTCTGTCTCTCTCTCTCTCTCTCTCTCTCTCTCTCTCTCTCTCTCTCTCTCTCTCTGTCTCTCTTTCTGTGCTCCTGACGGAGGGGGTGTGAGCTGCCGCCTTCAACAGCTTTGTACCTGCGGCGCGTTCGCATACTTAAAAGGAAAACAGCCCTATTGATTTGTTTGCTTTCCTCTCTCTGACATTCTCTGCTCCTGATGCGCACTCCTTTGAAGAGGAAGATATGTTTGCATTCTTTTAATTGTGAGACGGAACTGTCATCTCTGACTTGTCATGGAGCACAGTTTAAACTTTTGAAAAAGAGACAAATGTTTGTTTGCAGTGTTTGAATAACGTTCCTGTCTCTCTACAACCTCCTGTGTTTCTGTGCAAATCTGTGACCCAAGCATGACAATGTAAAAATAACCATATAAACATATGGTTTCTACTTCACGGATTTTCTTATTTCGCGGGTGGCTCTGGAACGCAACCCCCGCGATGGAGGATTACTGTACCCTCATTATATCCATTTTTGCGAATCACTAAAATTTCCGATTTCTCCTTATTTAGTTCGAGAAAATTACTACTAAAAACAAAAGATTACATTTTTTCTCTGTCCAATACTTATAAGTACATGGGACAAGTAACATATTAAAAAAATGTCATTTTTGGGTGCACTGTTCCTTTAACGCTGCAGTCAATCCCATTTTATAATTTTATTAACTGCACATTTTTAAAACATCAAGATTTCTGAAATGCATCTATCACTACAAACTTCATTGGGGGAAGTAACTTATTAAAAATGGAATTTTTAAATAGAGTATTTCTTTATGTCACAAGGAAACTATTAATTAGTTTAAACAGCTTTTCCAGATAATGCCGCTGGTGATGTATTTGATCCAGATGGCAGGTGAACCCTAAACTGCCCTCGGACCCCTTCCTATAATATTGATAGATTAAATAATATAATTAAAAGAATATCAAAAAAACAACAAAGAGCAACAGACAAAGTGGAGATCCAAAGTATTAAGTCAATTATATAAAAACACAAATATAAATGGCACCAATCGAATCTGTAAACGCTAGACCAACGCACTCATTCACAAATAACAAGAAAGGGAAAACCAATCGAGCACAGATAACCCACGCTTTCCTGTCACTTCTTAAATAAAATTGTACCCCTTTTTTCTCTTTTTTTTGCTGAGTCTCCAAAATGCACCCTGTTGACCGTCCCATCCACTTCTTCCTAGAGCACGTTGGCCGATGAAGTCTTTCCAAATTAGAAAGGGCTTCCATCTTTCAGTGAGGCAGTCTCCTGTCTGGCCGTGGTTAGACTACGTTTGTATTCTCTACCACAAAGACTGTGCTCAGTGTCGTTCCTCCTTCTCCTGCCCTTTTCGCACTCCTTTTCAACTGTAGATTAGTATTCACTTACCATGGCAAACTCCCGGAAATTACTGCAACAGACCGTACCCCACAGAGGTCCTCCATATGGCCCTCTGCCCAGTGTGTCTATTTTTTTCCCTACACTTTACTATGCTGTAGGTGCTTGGGTGGTGACAGGTTTGACATTGAGGCCGACACAGAAAGACAAAAGACAAACCAAAAAATACATTATGTGCCAGCGCTGCAATTTAGCGGCAGGTTCATAACGTTGGTTCTTTAAAATAAAAATCTGCAGGTAATATTAGCACAATCAGTGCAGTCTTATTTATGCTGACATCATTGCTTTCCGCTTCCATTTAGTTTTTGTTCTCTACTGTAGTATTTGAGTTACCTAAAGCACCAGGAGAGGGCGCTGCTGTGTGAGCTCTTTTTGCGTGGGTGCTCCGCCTGGCACTTATCTCGCTTGCACTGGCCATCCAAGTGGTGGGCAGACAAGTAAAAAAAAAAAAGACAAATATAAAAAATATACGTGTTCAAGAAACAGCAGTTAAGGTAAAACTGAAACAGTAAACTCGTTCCTATAGTTGAAGTCGTACAGAATGTTTCTCTGTTTTTAAGATGAACAAGTTTTCAGATTTGCCAATGCTTTTCAATGGTCAGGTCAAGTTGGGGAGTCTGCACTGGTACAGCGCATTGCCGCACCCACTACACGACGAAACAACTCGGGATCCCGGTTGGCAACCCCCCAGGCAGATACTCAGTCCAGTCCTACCCTCCGGAAATGACCCTCTATCTGCCGCAGCCAGGTGTTACGTTGGCGACCCCTTGGCCTGGTCCAGCCACTCAGGTCCTCAACAATGAGGATCCTACAAGCTGGAATTGCGCCACATGGCCATAGTGCCGTAACTGACGCTCCCTCACAATGCAGGTAACATGCCTCATTCGGGACTCCATGAACAACACAAAGTCAAACCAACGGTACCCAAGGATTTTCTGGAGAGACACACAATACCAAAGGAGCCTAGTCTTCGTCTCAGGTCACTGGATAGCGTCCATGTTTCGCAACCATATAGCAAGACAGGAAGCACCAGGACTCTAAAGACTTGGACGTTCATCCTTTTACAGAGATATCAGGTGGCGCCACACACCCCTTTCCAGTGACCTCATGACCCCCCATGCTCTCCCAATCCGTCTATTTACTTCAGAGACATGAATGTCACTGCCCAGGTCAGTAAACCTCTCAATGACGAGGTCGACACTCTCTCCGCAAACAGACACACTGCTGATGGCCGTGCCTGAGAGGTCATTAAAGGCCTGGCTGCTGGTTTTTATCAGGACACTCGTAAGCCCAGACACTCAGACTCCTCACTCAGTCTCTCAAGACCCCCAATCAGTGCCTCCATTGACTCCGTGAAGATCACAGCATCGTCAGCAATGTCAAGATCCGTGAACCTCTTTTCACCAACAGATGCCCCACAGCCGCTGGACCTCACGACTCTGCCCAACACCCAGTCCATACAAGCATTGAACAGAGTAGGTAGAGAACACACCCCTGGTGAACCCCAGAATCAACTGGGAAAAACACAGAGGTCCTGCCTCCACTCTGCACGGCACTCACAGTACCAGTGTACAGGCCAGCCATGATAGCCAGCAACCTCGAGGGGATCCCACGAACCCTCAGGATGTCCCACAGCGCAGCTCGATCAACTGAGTCAAACGCTTTAAGAAAATCGACAAAGGCTGCCGATATTCGTGTTTGCGCTCCATGAGAACCCTCAGTGCCAGGATGCGGTCGCTGGTCAACTTCTTAGGCGTAAAACCAGAGAGTTCCGGTCGCTGGTAGGTGAGCAAGTGATCACGGATCCTATTGAGGACGACCCTAGCAAGGACCTTACCTGGCACAGAGAGATTATAAAACTTTGCACTGCACAATCTGTTCAAGATTTCCAATTGAAAATGAAACTGTTACAAATTTTTTGAAGAATAAGTGTGCCACATCTCAACAGTTTGTTCTCGGAGGTCGACAGACAGACAGGTGGTCTTTCTCAGTAGGTGTTTTGTGCATTATATGTGACCACACCTAATAGCTGTTGTAATCTTTTTAAGACACAGGAACATTTAAGGCCTGTTTGCCACTGAGACTGGGCGGTTGTCTAAGAGTTTCCCACTCTAACCCTAACCCTAACCTTGTTCTTCTTTTCTTTTTTTTTTTTGTTACAGATTGAAGGCACACAGAAATTGCTGAATAAGGACATGGCCGAACTCATCAACAAAATGAAAATGGCCCAGCAAAACCAAGTCACTTCACTAAAGGAAGAATGCAAGAAGCAGATGTTGGCTGCTGCTCACACTCTGGCGATGGACTCCAAGAATCTGCTTGATGCGGTAGACCAGTCACGGGTTCGAGCCAACCTAGCCAGACCAGTGTCTTAGCCATAATAAGCGGGATTCGTGGACAATGTTGAGTCAGAAATTTTATAGAGCAACAGATTTCATCTTCCAAATCTCTGAGGTTCCCATTGCAGTCTGTTGTAACGCAGTCTCAAGCAGAGGTGACGGAAGGCGTCTTACTTAAAACAGGCTGCAGTGGGTGCTGAGGTAAGCCAGTGGTGGCGCTGGGCACCAGGGATTTCTTTCCATTTAGATAAACCTTGTAGAACAATGCGCTTGGATTCACAGCATCCAGGGAAAAACGGCAAATAACTGACATGCACCCTTCTATTGATTATCCACACTGTCATTTGCCCTTGGACTGAAGCTGACTGGTGCTGTGTTGCCAGGTCCATGTGAGTTCAGGGTATACTTTAGACCACCGTAAATATCTTTTCAATTTTCTTTAATTGATGGTCTTTCTTTTCATGCACAAATCGGTTTTCCCAGCTTTCCTCCATTTACAAAATGACATTTCCTGAAGGAAGTGTTTATTGTAAAGCCCAAGAGAGAGAGATATGGGGTCTTCTCTGGCCTCTCAGGATGGCCACTTGCCTAAGAAGACCCACACAATTTAACAAGATCCTGCTAAAGCAAAATGCAGATTGCTTTTGGCCAATCAAATCGAGCAACTACTACTAAACCGCACAAGAAGCGTAAGTTAAAGTGAATGACATGTGAACTTTCCATTGTGAATATGACTGCGATGAGCTGGAGCTACGGAGGCGTTGCGCTTTAGTTGCTGTGTGCACTCGTATCCAGCAGGATGCGCTCTCTTCTGCCATGCGCTGACTGATTATCAGTGACCTGACGTTACAGCGGCCATAAGGGCCTCCTGTGGCCATCTAATGTTAATAGAAAGAGATGCTCATCTCTATTAAAATGTCTGGTAGTTGTGTGGAACTCTTTTAGATCTAGATTAGGTGACCTTCAGATCCTCCTTCCCCTGATTGCTCGACTCTCTTGTCACCCTGGAGCTGCCCGACTACATCAGCTCGTTGTTTTATGGGTTTTTTTTTGGTTTTTGTTTTCTGAAAGAAACTGTATTTAATTAGCTTTTGAATTTTGTATTTAAAAATATATGTGATATAATGTGTTTTCAAAGTCATTCTTGTTTGAATAAACCCTTTGAGTATCTCAGCAACTTATCGATTTGTCTTTCCTTTTTTTAGACTACACTGTTGATGTAAAGTAAAGCAGTAAAGTAGCAACGTGTTCTGCTCACACGGTGGCCCGAGTCTGAGAACGGAGGTCTAAATTATGTGTCATGCTCTTCCTTTTGTGGCGTTTTCTTCTTTCTTCCACCAGATCGTAGCGGCGCTACCAGGCAATGAAACTTCAATTCCCAGAAGTCCCTGCAGTGGCTCTGATTGGTCGTCTGCTGAGGGTGCATGGGCTGCTGGGGACAAGGAGGCTGGTGCGAGATTTAAAAGGAGGCCAGTTCTACAGAGGAAGGGAGTTTTTTTATTGTTTCGTGTCTGAAGTTACCGCTCTGTTTGCCTTCCCGTTTTACTACCCATGGATTCTTGTCTTGTCCTGAATCGTCTCCTGTTCGGTGTATGGACTGTCTGGTGTCTTCCTGCTGCATGAGGACTGTCTGAGGATTTGTTGTCGACCTGAGAAGAAAGAAAGGCGCGCTCCTGATCCTGTCATGTGTCATCATCTCATCAGTCAATACCGGTAGGCCTGACCTTTACATTCACATACAGCGTGCTGATCTCTGGACTGTCCGTCTCCATCATTTCATTCCATCGTTTTTCATGGACTTCATCGTGTGTGGTTTCTGTTAGTTGTTTGTTATTGTTGAATCCGTGTTTATTGTATATAGGGAAGGGAACTGGGGTGGGATTGTTTGGTTTGTGTAGTTATATTTCGTTTATTATTGTTTTAATACATTCTTCGATTTCTGTTTTATTATCAGTTGCTTTTTTGTCTCTCTGAGGGAGTGTGTGTGAGTCGGGCCAACGCTGGGTGCGTTCTTGGGATCCCCACCGAAAAAATAAAATCACCGTCAAAGGCGGTGTGAATCTTAGCTGGGTTTTGTAGTCCGCTACAAGGTTATGGTTATGGGGGTACAATACAGAGGCTGGCTGATGAAAGGCGTGATTGCGATAACAATGGACCACTCACTCGCCGTAGAGCCCTCCCTGTGCGTCAGCAACAGTGAACAATCCGCATTGTTGCAGGTATTTGGATCCTCGTTTGTTCATCCTGATAACACTCCTCATATGAACTTCACAGCACAGTAATTCAAACTCCATGTTCAGAGAACTTCCTCTGTGGAGCCCCTTAGTCAAGCCGCCATCATGCTAATCCACGAGCCAATTGCACCGTATTTTCGTACAAATTTCTCTGTCCGCCATTCAAAACTTGTGCCCACTCTGTATGAATATTCCCAGCCCCTCATCATGAATGAACAGCTAAGTCCGGTGTGCAAAATATCATTCATAGATTTTTTTCCCTGATTTGAATTTCTTAATTTTTATTCATTTTGGATTATTATTCTTATTATATTTATGCAAGTTCTAGTACCATTAAGAAGGATATCAGGAAGGCTTAAAGACAGTTGGAGAGGAATATAGCAGATAAGGCTAAGAGTAGTAAAAGAACAGTCAAGGAGGAGGTCAAGTGCATCAGAAATAGTAAAGGAGAATTAAAAGATACAGACAGTGAAATAGCGGATGAGCTAAACTTACATTTATCTGAGGTGTTCACAAGTGAGCAAGTGGATAACCTCAGAGCAGTAACAGGGACTACTAAGGAGGTACTGAGGGATTTGGAAATTGTAGAGGGAGAAGAGCTGCTGAGATTAAATAAGCTGAAATCAAACAAATCACCAGGACCAGATAATATTTACCCTCGAGTTCTTAAGGAGGCCAGCGAGTGCAGATATAAACCCTTGACACATATTTTTAGGAAGTCACTGATCACTGGAGAGATTCTGAAGGACTGGAAAATGACAAATATCATCCCATTATATAAAAAGGGTGACAGGGCAGATCCAAGCAACTATAGGCCAGTAAGCTTAACGGGCATCACAGGAAAATTAATGGAAGGAATTATTAAGGATAAGATCGAGCAACACCTGGCAAGGACAGAAGGTATTCTAAGCAGTCAGCATGGGTTCAGAAAAGGGAGGTCGTGTTTTACTAACATGCTGGAATTCTATGAGGAGGAAACAAAAGGATACGACCAGAGTGGAGCAGATGAGATTATTGATGTGGACTTTCAGAAAGCATTTGATAAGGTGCCACATGAGAGGTTGTGCATCAAACTAAAAGAAGTGGCAGTTCAGGGTGATGTTTTTAGATAGGTGCAGAATTGGCTCAGACACAGGAAGCAGAGGGTGATGGTGAGAGGAACCACATCAGAACTGGCTGATGTTAAGAGTGGTGACCAGCAGGGGACAGTGCAGGGGTCGCTGCTATTTTTATTATCTATAAATGATTTAGATAGGAATATAAAGAACAAGCTGGTTAAGTTTGCAGATGATATCAAGATAGGTGGATTAGTAGATAATTTGGAATCCGTTATATCATTACAGAAGGACTTGGATAGCATACAGGCTTGGGCAGATTTGTGGACGATGAAATTTAATGTCAGTAAATGTGAAGAATTAGACATAGGAAGTAAAAATGTGAGGTTTGAATACAAAATGGGGGGGTCTGAAAATCGAGAGTCCACCTTATGAGAAGGACTTAGGAGTCGTAGTGGACTCCCGACAGTGTTCAGAAGCCATTAAGAAGGCTAACAGAATGTCAGGTTATAGAGCGCCTTGACGTGTGGAGTACAAGTCACAGGAGGTTGTCCTCAGCTTTATAACACACTGGTGAGGCCTCATCTGGAGTCCTGTGTGCAGTTTTGGTCTCCAGGCTACAAAAAGGACATAGCAGCACAAGAGAAGGTCCAGAGAAGAGCGACTAGGCTGATTACGGGGATGAGTTATGAAGAAAGATTCAAAGAGCTGAAGAGGTGAGCTGACTGACGTGTTTAAAAGGGAATGAGTCCAGTGGATCGAGACTGTTATTTTAAAATGAGTTCATCAAGAACACGGGGACACAGCTGGAAACTTGTGAAGGAGAAATTTCACACAAACATTAGGAAGTTTTTCTTTACACAAAGAACGACAGACACCTGGAATAAGCGACCAAGTAGTGTGGTAGACAGGAGGATTTCAGGGACTTTCAAAACGCGACTTGATGTTTCTTTGTAAGAAATAAGTGGACAGGACTGGTGAGCTGTGTTGTGCTGAATGGCCTGTTCTCGTCCAGATTGTTCTGATGTTCTGTTATGTTTGTGTATAATTTTAACATTTGTATACTGTGTCTTTAAATGTGCGTCTCTTCTGTGTGTTCCATTGGTGGAAGCCCAAGAGGTCCCGCTACTGAATCAGCACCTTAACGTGACGGAGTGGTTTGTGTGCTCAGTGACCCCCTGAGCGATGCCGTTGGGAGTCATGTACCACCCATGGAGGCAAGGTCAGAGGTGAGGTCCTGATGAAGACTGACTCAGCCAATTCCACCACATCCCACCAAGGGGCCATCCAAAGCGGTACAACTTCCTACCGTCCCTTGTCATTCTGCACACAGTTTGCCTCGTGGATTCCCATCAATCAGGAAGTGAAGCGGTGTGGTTTGCAGATTGTGCCCCCTTCACTTACCCCCATTATCCTTTGCGAAGGCTTTTTCTTCCATCCATCCTTTTTTCTGTTTCAAAGTACAACCAGGAAGGTGGAGTGACAGAGAAGGACAGCATCATCATCATCGTCGGATCGACGGACAGCCATGACATCAAGAGGTGGGGCCAAGTTGATGTCACCCTTTGGCTATATGCTGAATCAGAGGGGGGATCTCAGCAGTGGATTATTGAGTTTGTGTCGAGGTCGTTGCAAGTGCTGCTTTTCTGAGGGCATTCACATATCAAACAAGAAGTGCCAACTGCAATAGTCCTGTCTGTCTGTCTGTCTGCCCCTCATGGAGCGATTTTGTTGAAATTTGGCACAATTACTCTTCAAAGACAGTTTGGTTCTCTTTGAGATATCTTGAACAGATTACGCCGTACAAAGCTGACATTTAAAAATCTCCCATTGGAAACTTATTGGTCTTGAGAGAGAAAAACATTCTGTGCGACTTCCACTGCGGGTTAGTTGACTGTTTCAGTTTACGTTGAGGGTGGTGACGTCAATTTTTTGTACTTTTTTTTCTGTTTTACTCATCTGACAGCTTCTTTGATCCCCTGTATAGTAATTATTCACATATTATTAGTGTAAGTTCCTCAAAACTCCAGGGAAGGTGCGTATGCAGAGTGAACTCAAAGGTAGTCACCCATCTGGAAATGAATGGAAGGTCAAAATAATTCTGTAAGCCGACGCTCAATAAGTGCAGACTGAACGGACATGATATCTCACGCTGCCACCTGCTGGATTCTTTCAGATTTACGTAAAGTACGCGTGCAAATATTAACAGTAAAACACTTGCGTAGCAGGAGCGTCCGCTGGAGCATGCATCACGTGAAGTGTATACCTGGCCTTATCCAGCTCCATGCGACTGTCACGTCTTTGGTCTGCTTACAGCGGCTCTACACGGTCGAAGGGTCACCTCTGATGATGAGGAAGACTTTGATTTGGCAGCAACTGAATGGCTTCTTCTCCCAAAGAATGAACGAGTCAGTGCAACGAGGATTTTGAGATTTATTCACTTTCTTTAAACACACTGCTGTTATTCTGTACATTCTATAAACGTTGCTTTTCCACATATTTCGATATTTTTCTCTTTCTCATTTATTGGGTGATTCTCTTTGTTGGGCGGTCTGGTGGCTCTGAGGCTGGAGATCCGTGCTGCCAATCAGAAAGGCTGCCGGTTCAAATCCTGTGAAGGTGACTTAACTCCATTGGAGGGCCCTTAATCTGCCATGGCTCTGTCCTGAGGATGACGTTAATCTGCGTCCAGCCCTCCAACCTGCAGGGAGAACCTGAGGGTCGGTGGCAGGATTGGCACTCCTGCCACCATTAAAAGCCTCCCACTGCTCCGTTCCATCTGAACTGGTGGGGTGCTGAGGTGTCACCCGTCGCGTGGTTGCACTCGGGTCCTCATCTGGGATCCTGAGGTTGGTTTGTCATGGGGTGGGTGACAGCGACGCGCTCGATTGGTGCTGCTCCTAACCTCTCTTTGTTCTTGATTTTTATTATACGCAGCTCGTTTTTGTTCATTTTCGTTTTTTCGACGTTCATTAACAGCTCTTGCCGCACTTTTTCTATTGCGATATGAAATTTGATGTTCTTGAGTAGATAATTTGCTTTTCTGCACTGCCATTATAGGCGACTGCATTAAAGTCATGAGGTGGGACAGAGAGAGCGTGTGCACAGTAGGAGTAACGATTGGGCGAGTGGGGTGGAGGGGCGTGGTCAAGGATGATTGATGCGGACACAACGGAAAGCTTTTTTAACATCATAATAATAATAACTCTTTACATTTATATAGCGCTTTACATAGTGAGTGGAGAGCCAGTTCAACCACCCCAATGTGCAGCACCCACCTGGACGAGGCGACGGCGGCCATTTTGTGCAGCAGTACACTCACCACACTTTAGCTATTGGGTGGTGAAGTGGTGAGAGAGAGACAACCAGTTAGAGACAGGGACTGATTAGGGGCACCAGAACAAACAGGCCCTGGTGGGCATTGTGATACACCCCACTCGTTGTGAAGGATGCCCAGGGGTCTTTAATGACCACAGAGAGTCAGGACCTCAAGACTCGATGTGCCCAGTGGTGCCGAGGCCTAGCAGCACCCTGCATTGTTAAACCGAAGGAGGAATGAATGGATCTGATTGTGAGCTCCGTCCAGCCGCCATGCCAACTGCACTTCAGAGGTGGTTCCTTGATCAGTGCTGCTCCTAACCTCTTTGTTCTTGATTTTTATTATACGCAGCTCGTTTTTGTTCATTTTCCTTTTTTTCGACATTCATTATCAGAAGAGGTCATCCACCTGAAGCTCAGCGTCTTCAGCCCGGGCCAGTACCTGGATGGGAGACCATCTTGGAAAAAGCCTGGGTTGCTACTGGAAGAGGTGATGGTGAGGCCAGCAGGGGGTGAGTAACCAGGTGGTCTGTGTGTGGATCCCAATGCCACCAGTGCAAGTGATGGGGACACTTTGCTGTCAAAATGGCACCGCCCTTTTGGGATGAGATGTTCAAACTGTGGTCCTCACTCTCTGTAGTCATTGAAGACCCCTGGGTGTTTCCTGATGTCCTGGGTAAACTGCCCACCACAGCGTGGTCATTCCCACCCCCTAATCATTCCTTGTCTGTCACTCTCACCCCTTCACCACCTAATAGCTGATGTGTGGTGAGCAGCCTGGCGCAAGATGTCTGCCGTTGCATCATCCAGGGGGATCTAACACATTAGTGGAGGTTTAAGTGGCTCCCCCCTCTCTATGTGTCTTCTTCTTCCATCATCAGCCCCTTCGAGTGGCCATGAACGTCAGAATTCAATGCACCCTTACGTCGTCGTCGCTCTTCGCTTTTGTTTTCTGAAACCTTCTGCCACTTCGTGGTATCGGTGGACTCGATGTCAGCGGTGCGACCCCAAGGGGAGTCGCGAATCGACGCCAATCAGGAATGTGACGGGCGAAGTGGCCTTCACAGTGACTCGCTTGTTCTTCTGATCCTCCGGACTACTTGAGGGACATCACTGTGGTGGTCTCTGAAGAGAGACGAGCAACCAAAGAAGAAAGAGCTTGTAATTTGTGAAAGGGCTTGAGGGGGTCATGAGTCATTGATTTAAGTGCCACCGCCTGTGTGGGTCACTTTATATGGAGTATTCAGAAAGCCATCTTTATGTTTTGGTAGGTTGCAGCCTTCTGCTAAAGTCTTTTCCTTTTTTGCTCCTCAGGCAACACTCGATGTGCCAGAATGAGAAAACGAAAACTGGATGTTAGGAATTTGTGCAAGCATCGAACCCTCCACTCACTACTTCATCAAAGCCCCTTTTGGCAGCCACTCCAGCCTGAAGTCTTCTACAAAGCTTCACACACCAGGGTTTGGGAATTTTCTACAATTCTTCTCAAGCTCTGTCCGGTCAGGTTGGCTGGAGATCATTGGTGGTCAGCTGTCATCAGGTTGGGTTCAAGTCCGGACCACCAGATCAACCTGAGGTCCAAAATGCTCTGAGCAGATCTTCATTAAGGACATCTCTGTCTGTGCTTTGCTCCATTCGGCTTTCCATCTTCCCTGACTCGTCTCCCAGCCACCATTAGAATACCATCGCCCAAGAGATTTCTACCAGATGTCTCATGATGTTTCAAACTGAGCTCAGACAGTTCAGTCTCGGTTTCTTACAGTCCAAGAGTAATAAACTCCAAGGGGGCTTCCGTGTGTCTTTTACTGTGGGCAGGCTGTCATAGACCCCAGTGTTGCAGTGATGGTTGTCCTTCAAGATGAATCCAGTTGCAAATCTCCACATCTCCACTAGACACCCAATCAGATTGCAGGTTTTTTGTCACATGGTTTACTTGACTTGACTTAGATTAGCCCCTCCCCAAAACCTTAACCATAACATAAAGCTGCAAACTCCTCAATGGAGTGTCTGGAGGTCTTTGGTGTCCTTCTGGAAGTTTCTCCCATCTCCACACAGCTTCTCTGGAGCTTGACCAGAGTGACCATCACCTCACTTACTAAGGCCCTTCTCCCCCGATTGCTCAGTTTGGCTGGACGGCCAACCTCCAGGAAGAGCTCAAGAATTTTGCAGGCCCCTGTGCTCTTGGGGACGTTCAATGCCGCAGCCTTCCCACACTTCCATCTCCAAGCTCTGCAGGAAATTCTTTTGTGGCCGTGGCCCGGTCATTGTCAGCCACCGCTTGTGTGTCTAGGAGACATTTCACTTTTTGCCTTTTTAATAAATTTAGCAAAAATATCTAAAAATGTCACGTCTTCGCTTAGTCGCTCTCTGGTGTTGAGTGTTTGATGAGGGGAGAAAAACAAGGAATTGAAACGAAGGCCTCAACGTAACAAGGAATGACAAAAGTGTCAAGTCGGAAGACTCTCTGAAGGTGCAGGGTCTCCACTGACCGCCTGGCCTGCGCTGAATGAGACCCCACACACACACACACACACAAAGTCTGCTAAAGAAGGACTCGGGTTCAAATCAAAGAAAGACAAACGATAAACTTCTAAAAGTGAACTTTGATTAGCATTCAAATGTGGAGGTGACAGATTAGGTGATATGCAGTCACAATCAAAGCCATTAGAAGGTCCCCACAGACAGACTGAAGTTCCACTCGTAGACTCACTTCACCTGATGGAAGAACGACCGTGGATTGTGGTGGGTTTTTTTGGTTTTTTTATGGACATCCATCTTTTTATTGTGGTTTTTATCATTGGATCTGGAAAAAGAGCAAAGTCTGGCCAAGTGTCCTGCGCATCGATGGCAGCGTTTTACATTCTGGTCCTTCCACTTTTGGAGGGTGACGAGCCGGAGATTTGGAGTCCACTAGATCATGCCTGCTAGCCACGGGGGCAGGAAGAGGCCAATCGTCCCCAAGAGGCACACGATGACAAACATCCAGAGGAATATCCGGTCAATCACCATGGCAACGTACTTCCAGTCCTCCTTCACCTGAAAGGAAATCACAAAAAAAAAAAAAGAGCAACTGTCAAACCGAGGGCCACCCGGTCCCCAACGCATGTCATCATGGTCGGAGGGCCGCTGTGACTGAATGACAATGACAACAACAATGGAGACAGAAATCTTTTCATGCAAATTTCATAGTTGGCAAAAAGCCAAACGTGCAGCCATACTGGGCGCTAATGGGGGGTCAGTGTGGCAGACACATGACTGGCAGAGACGAGCAACACTGGGCCTACAGTTTGGGGACAACGGGCTCTGAAATGTGTTTAGTAATTATGACACCAACGCTCACTTGAGAGAATTCATTGAGTTTACTTTTCCGTGTTTCCCAGAGTTCTTGTCCTCATCTGCGTAACGCGCACAATCCGCCATCTCAACGCGTGTGAGAACAGCTTCTTACCCACAATGCCTGCTCGTTTGATGACCTGCGTCACTAGAAGGAGACCTCGCTGTACCAACGTTTTTGTTGTTTCATTTCTTCCTAACTTGGCTTTGAATCAAACAAAACGAGGTGAAGCCTCCGGCGACAGAAACTGGATTTATCTGCCAACCCCCCCGCGTCTCTCAGGGTTACAGTTGATGTTTCCACCATTTTTAGATACCAGACTGTCTATCAGCTTTCCAGGACTTCACACCTCTGCCTATCACAAGCCCACCAAGTGACCTTCTCTACAGCCCCTGCCATCCTTGGTACACTAAAAACTCTCACGATTCCTTAGACTCGGCCACCTCTGCTGTAATGGGGTGGACATCTGTAAAGAAGCACACGTGATAAGGAGGTTCTTCATCGATAATAAAGGATACCCTCCTTATATGCTGGACAAGGCCCTCAACATCTACTCTCCATACCCCTCTGGTCCTTCATCTCCACTCCGTCTCTCGCCAAGGTCAGGTCAGGGCACACACACCACACAACAAAACAGCTCGGGATCCTGGTTGGCAAACCCCCAGGGCAGACACGAGGTCCAGTCCCACCCACTTATCTGCCACAGTCAGGTGTTACGTGGGTGTCCCCCTTGGCCTGGTCCAGTCACTCGGGTCCTCGACAATGAGAATCCTCCGAGCCGGATCACCCTTGGGTAATCACCATGCAGGTCATGTGCCTCATTCGGGACTCCATGAGCAACACAAAGTCAAACCAGCGAGACCCAAGGAGTTTCCAGAGAGACACACATGGAGGAGTCGAGTGTTCATCTCCGGTCACTGGATAACGTCCATGTCTCACAAACAGGGGGCACCAGGACTCTAAAGACTTGGACCTTCGTCCTTTTGTGTCACATAGCGACCTCATGACCCTGCCATGCTCTCCCAATCCATCTACTGACTTCATAGTCACCAGAGTCACATGAATGTCACCACCGAGGTAAGTCAACCTCTCAATGACGAGGTCAAGGCCAAAATCCCCCCTTTTGCAGACCCTCCCTTCATACCGATACTTGCCGTACTCTCCCGATATTTAGGTTTGCTAGTCCTGACTGCTTTCTCCTTCCCACGGACATCACTTCTATGTACACAGACAGTCGTTCCTCATTGCCCTCAGGCAGACCTTCATCAGGACCCTCCTAATGGCGTCTTCATCAGGCAAGTTCTTAGCCTCTCAATACCAGAATGGAGCTTAACTGTGCCAGCATCACCTGGGTGGTGCAACGTTTCTCATCTTCCTACCAAGGCTTTGTACTGGACCATGTCGGTGATTGTGTTGGCAATGCCACTTGCTCTAGACGCCAGCCATAGCAGATCATTAATGAATGTGCCAGTTTACAGCCATCTGTCAGGTTACTGGTCACCATGACCACCACAGCTGCATAGCAGAACATTTCAGGGAGCCCACTGGAGAACTCGTCCCATCTCCTGACCTCTCCGTCTGTGTTGTCTGACACGAAGCTCACTGTGGGGTCTTCATGAGCGACTCCCCCTTCATCTTCGCTTCTTCTCACCTCCTCTCCTCTCTTCGGCCCTGACTTTGTTCCCTCTTATTTCTTTTAGCTACTCTTTATTATGTCGGCTCTTTAACTGTCTTTTCTTTTCCTTTATTTTTATTTTTTAACTGACGAAGCCCTTCATCCAATTCCAGGATGTATGAGGTCCGCCCCCCGACTGTAGAATTTATTTTAATCAACTTTCAGAAAAGACAAATCCCTCGTTTTTCGACTTAATCTCCCTGCTCTTCAATACGCTTTTGTCCGTCCGTCAACGAGCTTTCGTACTCCTTCATTAAGAAATGTTTTATGCTGAGCTGCGAGCCACAACTGCACCGCTGTCTTCTCTTCATCAGGCGTGAATCTTCATCCTCATCATGGATTATTGCGTAGGCAGAGCCCTGGCTGTGGTCTGCCACATCGTCTACCGTCACTCGCCTATTCAAGACAATCGTTTCCCGTTTATGCTCAACGTTGTCATCGGTCGTGGACGGGCGTCCGGCTCCTTCTTCATGGCAGGCATTTGTGCGACCTTCCTTGAACTTCTCTATCCATTCATACACACTTCTTTGTGACAAAGCACTTTCTCCATACCGTGCACAAAGTCTTTGATAAATATCCACACTGGGCACACCCTCGGAGTATAAATCACTGCACGTTGCTCTTCGTTTGTGCAAACCACAAGAGGGGCAGCCATTGTTTCTCGCACCGCAGGTACAAGCAAGCTGACGTGTGTCACACCCGTGTCCATGGGAGGCAGCTAAAGGGCCTGAATGATGGGAGTTCCACACCAGACCAGGTCTCTCGACCCTCTGCAGACCACGCACGGGAAATCTCATCGGGCACCGGCGCCCACAATGACATCACTTCTGGTTCTGGTGCCCTCTATGACATCACCTCTGTTTCCAGAGCCCTTGATGACGTCACTTCCGGTTTCGGCACCCTCTATGATGTCACTCCCGGTCCTGATGACATTACAGATAATAATAATAATAATTCTTTGCATTTATATAGCGCTTTTCTCACTTCTCAAAGCACTCAGCAATTGCAGGTTAAGGGCCCAGCAGAGCAGAGTCCCTATTGGCATTTATGGGATTCGAACTGGCAACCTTCTGATGACCAGTGCAGATCCCTAACCTCAGAGCCACCACTCCACCTCTCGTTGCCACTCACTGTCAGTACTGATGACATCATCTCCGGTCTCTGCCTTTAAATCCACCATTTTCACAAACCTAAATCAGTTCTGTTTTGGACTCTGACCTGTGAACAGCACAGCCAGTTTTACCCGTTTGCAGCCTGGGCATAAGATACAGATGGCAGCCCCGAACATTTTTTGATGTCTACGAATCATTCTAGTGACAAGTAACACAGCGGTGACTGGGGGGACAGGAACCTCATACAGAAAGACAGTGCTGTCAACACAAGTTTTAATATAACATGACTCACCCGCAGTGCTGTGAAAAAGTATTTGCCCCTCCCTGATGTTTTTGGCTTCTTCATAACTCATAATTGTTTCAAATTTGCACTTTCTCATATAGATAGATTTTAATTTAGCGTAGTAGGCAGGATAAGATAGATAGATTTTAATTTAGTGTAGTAGGCAGGATACGATAGATTTTAATTTAGTGTAGTAGGCAGGATAAGATAGATAGATTTTAATTTAGTGTAGTAGGCAGGATAAGATAGATAGATTTTAATTTAGTGTAATAGGCAGGATAAGATAGATAGATAGATTTTAATTTAGTGTAGTAGGCAGGATACGATAGATTTTAATTTAGTGTAGTAGGCAGGATAAGATAGATAGATTTTAATTTAGAGTAGTAGGCAGGATAAGATAGATAGATTTTAATTTAGTGTAGTAGGCAGGATAAGATAGATAGATTTTAATTTAGTGTAATAGGCAGGATAAGATAGATAGATTTTAATTTAGTGTAGTAGGCAGGATAAGAAAGATTTTAATTTAGTGTAATAGGCAGGATAAGATAGATAGATTTTAATTTAGTGTAGTAGGCAGGATACAATAGATATTAGTGTAATAGGCAGGATATAGATAGATAGATTTTAATTTAGTGTAGTAGGCAGGATAAGATAGATAGATAGATTTTAATTTAGTGTAGTAGGCAGGATACGATAGATATTAGTGTAATAGGCAGGATACGATAGATAGATTTTAATTTAGTGTAGTAGGCAGGATAAGATAGATATTAGTGTAATAGGCAGGATATAGATAGATAGATTTTAATTTAGTGTAGTAGGCAGGATACGATAGATAGATTTTAATTTAGTGTAGTAGGCAGGATAAGATAGATAGATAGATAGATAGATAGATAGATAGATAGATAGATAGATAGATAGATAGATACTTTATTAATCCCAAGGGGAGATTCACATACTCCAGCAGCAGCATACTGAGAGAAAGGTAAAGTTGTACACAGAGCTGCTGGAAAGGCTGCGGCGCCTGAGTCAAGTATACAAAGTACAGGGAAAGTGTTGTAATTGTCCAAATATTCAATCTTGAGATTTTGATGAATCTCGATGTTTAAGACCTCCCGAGTCCAAAGATGCCATTTTTGGAATTATGTCTGTGTGTGTGTTTGTGTGTCTAGTGAGAGCAGCTATGTTATAAGGGTTGGAGAAGGTGGCACAGGAGACAGAGCTGGAGACGGTGGCAGAGTTAAAGATGCTAAGATCTGCATTGGGTGTGACGAGGATGGACAGGATTAGAAATGAGGACATTAGAGGGTCAGCTCAAGTTGGACGGTTGAGAGACAAAGTCAGAGAGGTGAGACTGTGTTGGTTTGGAGAGATGAGGGGTATATTGGGAGAAGGGTGCTAGAAGAGGAAGAGGAAGGTCTAAGAGAAGGTTTATGGATGTGGTAAGAGAAGACATGCAGGTGATGGGATGATGAGGACTGGACGATATGAATGAAGATGATCCGCTGAGGTGACCCCTAATGGGAGCAGCTGAAAGATGAAGTGTGTGTGTGTAAACATGATAACTTGAGGACACTTTCACTTTGGTCAACCAAATTTTGCATACAGCTATGAGGTACAAAGCGTAGACTTTTGGGGTCTTTTTCCAGTGGGGCTTTGCCTTTTATTTATGCAGCTGCAGAGTCCAATTTATTTAACTTTACTTTCATAATAATTATTCAGCATATTATTCACTTGATTGGATTTGTTGTTGAAGGTTCTTCAGTGTACATAATATAAAACTAGAATCCTTGTCTTGCGGTTTACTCCTCAGAGAGCGCTCCCTGATTTGTTATAATACCAAAGACCCCCTGAGTAAACACAATGCACAGTTTATTTTAATGATCCTTTGATTTTTTTGAAGGAAAACGGCTCACCAGCTCCAATGTCACCTGTGTGACAAAGTAACTGCCCCCTCAGTCACTCGGTCAATTAGTGAACCAAATGGAAATGCCAACATCTCAAGGGCGACTCGACACACCCGAGTTTGATTGCTGAATCTGAACGTCACTTCAGTTGAACTTTTCCAACAAGGTGAAGTTGGTTAAAAGATCTCAAGAAGCAGCACACCAGGTCTTGATCAAAAAACAGAAGACTTGAGATAGAAGGTTACTGAAATGTATCATAACATAAATATAGGGTTACGAAGCAATCTTGAAAACCCTGGAACTCCAGCAAACTCCACATGGAGAAAACTCAGAACGGTGGGAAATGACTCTGAGAGCACACAGAAAACTCATCTGTGACGTCACACAAGAACCCCGATGAACATCTAAGGACCTGCAGGCCTCTTCCAGCTCAGTTCATGTCAGTGCTGATGATTCCAACGTTAGAAGAACGCTGAGTGAAACTGGGGGAGCCGCAAGGTGGAAACCTCTGCTAAATGAGAGGGAGATAAAGGCTTGCCTAACATTAGTCAAAAACACCTTGAATACCCCAAAACCCCTGAGATAATCTCCTGTGGCCTGATGTGTCCAAACTGGAACTTTTTGGAAGACACGGATCCTGCGAACATCTGCTGTAAAGTCATCCACAGCCTGCCACAATAAGAACATCATGGCCACAGTCAAACAAGATGGTGGAAGTGTGAAGTTATGGGGACACTGCGCTTCTTCAGGGCCTGGACGACTAAGGGAAGTGAGAGTTGAGAAAGTACTGAAGACGAACGTCCGGTCATCAGTCCAGGATCTGAAGCTCGATTGCAGTTGGGTTATCCAGCAGGACAAAAAACCCAAAGCCCAAAAGCAAGTCCACCTCTAAATGGCTGAAAAATAACAAAAAGAAGGTTTTGGAAAAGGCCCAGTCAAAGTCCTGACTCGAACCCCATTGAGATGTTGAGGTGGGACCTTAAATGAGAACTTCATAGACGAAAACCTTCCAATGTGGCCGAACTAAAACAATTCTGGAGGGAACTTTGGGCCCAAAGGTCTCCACAGCCGTACCAGACATGGATCTCCTGTCACAGGAAGCTTTTGATTGCAGTTGTTAATGCTGAAGGTGGAACAACCAAGTATTAAGTTGGGGGGGGCAATTACATTTTCACATGGGTGATATAGGTATTGGTGAACTTTCTCATTCAAAATATCAAATAGTCATTTAAAAATGGTGTATTGTGTTTACTCAGGGTGTCTTTTGTATTGTTTGGAGATCAGGAAGGGGGCAAATACTTTTTCACGGCATTATGTACAGTATATTATATATATATATATATATATATATATATATATATATATCTTTTTTATTATTATTATTTATTTATTTGATTTTTACTTTTCTGGCTTGGGCTGCTGCTTGCATTTACCCCCAGTTTTCTCGTTCCTCTCCGGGGGTCTTCCCCGTTACTTCAGCGCCCGCCCACGCCCCGAGACGCGTTCGGATGGCATTTTAATTTTAGACCTGCTAAACACGAATTCTTTTAATGTCACGTGAACTTTTACTGTGGTGTTGGGTCAAACACACTTCCTCTCTCACCCCCTCGACTTACCGAAAAATCCGTGTCCTCAGCCCGGAGGTGGTCCGCAATGTAGTGGACGCCATCTAGGGCCCGGAGGATGCTGGGTGAGATGGAGCAGCCCGAGTCGGACATCAGGTTGTCGATTTTCGGCGGCCGTAGAGGACTGGGGTTGACCCTGCTGCTGACATAGCGACTTTGGCCTTCCAGGCGATGATGGAGGCTGTGCTCCAGAGGTGAGCGGCCCCCCAGCCCGAGGCAGTTTGAGGTCATCGTCAGGGAAGAGAAGGAGGGCATGCCCAGCTCCGCATCGTCGTATTTGTGGTCCACGTCCGTTTCCAGCCAGTACTTGGAGGTGCTGATGTTGCCCTCTCCGTAATGGCACTGGTGGGACGGCTGAAGGAAATGATGGTCCTTCTCATCCGGTGCGGGACGCTTCATGAAGAGCCAGCGAGGAATGAAGTCCAGGAAGACGGTGCGCACCCACCGGGGCATCTTGTGCGTGCTGGGGGAGCGGTGGTGAACGTTGAGCACAAAGACGGTGATGACGATGGACAGCGTGACGAAGATCATCGTAAAGAGCAGGTACTCGCCGATCAAGGGGATCACCAGAGATGTGGACGGGATGATCTCGGTGATGAGGAGCAGGAAGACGGTGAGGGAGAGCAGCACAGAGATACACAACGTGATCTTCTCGCCGCAGTCGGATGGCAGATAGAAGACCAGCACGGTGAGGCAGGAGATGAGCAGACAGGGGATGATGAGGTTGATGGTGTAGAAGAGGGGCAGTCGGCGGATGATGAAGAAGTAGGTGATGTCAGGGTAGATCTCGTGGCAGCAGTCATACTTCTTGGTGTTGTAGGTGCCCACTGCGTTGATTATGGCCCACTCGCCGCTCTCCCAGTAGTCTTTCAGGTCCACGTTCTTCTCGATGCGCTCCAAATCGATCTTGGCCTTGTCGTAAGTCCAGGAGCCAAACTTCATCTTGCAGTTTTGCTGGTCAAATGGAAAGAAGGTCACATCGATGCTGCAGGAGCTCTTGTAAATGGCGGGGGGCACCCACTGCACCTTACCATTGTAGAAGAGGTGGGCTTTAGTCATGTGGGTCACTGCAAACTCCCCATCGGCACTGCAAAAAAAAACACACACAGATAGGGTCACCGTCAAGCACTGGAGAGCCAACAGGCAGTAGGGGGTCTTATCGCCCCCTCATTGGTTTCATCCTTCCGTCTCCATCTCAGTTCTCGTAATCCGCCTCCCCGAGGTGGGGTCTCGTGCGTAGATGGAGCCCATCCCAGCAACTGTTGGACACAAGGCAGGAATAACACCTCATCTGAAGCTCAAAGAAGGACAAGCAGGGATTTGGAGTCCTTAGGGCATCACGCGCCATCTGAACACTAGAGGGCGGTGTATCGCTCATGAGTGCCGTGCCGGAGAGCTGAGGGAGACGCCGTTGTGAACCAACAAATGGCGCGACCCTTCATCAAACGAGGGACGGAGGCTCCTGGTGACCTGATGCTGCTTGTGACGACTAAAGAGGACGTATTGGGGACAGCAGCTCTGAAGCAGTGCCATGTGGAAGTGCGCGAGTGACGGTGCCCACCCTATTTTTAGGCTCCTGATGCTATAGCAGGATGAACTGCAGTGGTTGTGACTCCTCAGTGAGCTTTGAAATGAGTAGACGCTGAAATTCTACTTTTGACATTTGTTCAGCTGGGGGGGGGGGGGGCTGAAGGAGGCTGATGTTTGCTTTCGAGTCCTGCATTCCCCCAGTGATGCCCCTAATGTAGTTTATGGATGGGCAGACTGACAAGATGGGCACCGAGCTCAGGTTTCAGTGTCACCTATCTGGTGTCTCGGCTGTCACAACTGGACACAGCAGGACACCCCCTCCCCCCACCACCACCACCTCAGGCCAATGACACCCCCCAATTCACTTACTTGTTATACAGCACGATATCCGGCACCCAAATCATCTCAGAGGGCACCCGGATTGAGGTGACATTGTTGTAGTTGGCCGGGTTCCATCGTAGCTTGTAATCGTTCCACTCCTGGAAGACAAGAAACCGATGGAATGGAATGTTAAGGCAGCTCCAAGGACCCCCAGGGCAGTAGTGGGCAGCACCCTGAGTGTCATCACTGCCACTCCTGCCAGGTGCTGGCCCTGCTGTGTTTCTTCAAGTTACTGCAATCAGAATGTCTGGAGAATCAGATCAGAAATTGGGGCCAATTCATGCCTGGCCACTAGGTGGCAGCACTGCCAGGCAGTGACCTTACTTCAATGGTGGCCCCACAAGAGGATATAAGACCCCCCCCCCCCCAGTGTGGTGCCCTGCCATGGGGAGGCACTCACAGCCCACCGCTTGAACTTCACTGACACTGCAGTGGCTGCAGAATAGGAATGGGCACAGCCTCGGACCCCAAGTGGGCAACCTGAGGTCAGCACTTTATTCTTTTTGACCACCTTACCTGTTTGAGCCACACGTTGGTCGTCATCATTTGGTTCTTCTCATCCTGGGTGGAAAGCAGAGAGACACAGTCAGTGAATGCCACACAACATGACAGGCACAGGTGACATGCTGCTGTCACTCGAGCCACCACATAACAAGTGGCATTCATGGACACCCCAAGATAACAAACAAGCTGCCTGCTCGGTCACTGGTGACATCTGGCTGCTCCCACATCTCACGTGTGCCCCTCTGCTGATCGTAACATCAGAATGCCAGGCAGCTTCTCGTTGTTCACGTTGTGCAGGGTGCTATATACGTCAGAGCAGGACTACACCTGGGCATCATTTCTGGGGTTACAGTAAGCCCACCCTTCTGGACTCCTCTGTCTCATCCCAATCTCCTTGAGTTTGGGTCGTGGCTCACTCCAGGGTGGACAATGAAGAAGGTGGCCATTTGGAGAAGGTTGGGTGAAGCATTTTGACAAGCAGGTGTGCCCGCCAGGACTGGCATTAAGTGCCACACAGCAGAAGGACTTGGGCAGGTGTGTGGAGCAATCCAATTTTATATAGTGCCTTTCATTTCTATCTATGTAATTTATTTAGATCTTTAACTATCTATGTGTGCAGGTTTATATGGCGCCTTTCATGTCTGTCTGTCTGTCTGTCTGTGTAAATGTACAGAGTGACTTTTTATTTCTATCTGTGTAACTTTATATAGTGCCTTTCGTTTGTCTCTGCTTATCTACAGTATCGATGTAATTGTATATAGTGCCATTAATTTCTATGTACGTAATTTTATGTATATAGAACTTCTCATATCTAGATATTCATGCAGTTTAATATACTGTAGTGGCTTTTCTCAGATTATGAAATTTAATATAGCACCTTTCACATCTATCTATCTATCTATTATATAGTGCCTTCTATCTATCTATCTATCTATCTATCTATCTATCTATCTATCTATCATATAGCGCCTTTCTATCTATCTATCTATCTATCTAGCATATAGCGCCTTTCTATCTATCTATCTATCTATCTATCTATTATATAGTGCCTTCTATCTATCTATCTATCTATCTATCTATCTATCTATCTATCTATCTATCTATCTATCTATCTATCTATCTATCTATCTAATCCTGCCAGCTACGCTATCTATCTATCTATCTATCTATCTATCTATCTATCTATCTATCTATCTATTATATAGTGCCTTTTATCTATCTATCTATCTATCTATCTATCTATCTATCTATCTATCTATCTATCTATCTATCTATTATATAGTGCCTTCTATCTATCTATCTATCTATCTATCTATCTATCTATCTATCTATCTATCTATCTATCTATCTATCTATCTATCTATCTAATCCTGCCAGCTACGCTATCTATCTATCTATCTATCTATCTATCTATCTATCTATCTATCTATTATATAGTGCCTTTTATCTATCTATCTATCTATCTATCTATCTATCTATCTATCTATCTATCTATCTATCTATCTAGCTAGCTAGCTAGCTAGCTAGCTAGCTATCTAATCCTGCCAGCTACGCTATCTATCTATCTATTGTGAGATATGGTCGGCCATTTCATCCTGGCCAACACCCCCAGGCCACCAGCTGGAGCCCTCCTTGCAGCATGGAGGTGCCACGAATGCCAGCAGGGAATTATGGACATTGGACTTTCAATGCACAGACCATGGGGGCCGCCAGGAGTCGCTGCAGGGGGGCCCAGGGACTGTTATTTGACCCTGTAACCCGGAAGTGCGTCTTAGTCACAGCGACAGAGGGAATGACGTACTTCCAGGATGAAACAGAAGAGTTTTGCTCTGACCCAGAAGTGACAGAAAGTCACATGGACTGAGGGACAGAAGCACTTCCGGGTCATGGACTATAAGGATTATGGGAAACTCCAGAAGACTGAGCCGAGTTGGGAGGAAGGGTGACTGCGCTGCTGGGAGTGGAGGATTGTGATTATTGTATTTGATTATTGATTGTTTATTGAGAATTGTGGAGTGGAGGGTGCTTTGTGCAGTTATTTATATTAATAAAGTCAACATTTGGACTTGTATCTGGTGTCGGGCATCTGATCTGAGGGTTCAAGGGAGTGAGAGCGCCCCCTATCTATCTATCTATCATACAAGTGTATAGTGCCTTTCATATCTTGATATCATTTCATAGAGCACCTTTCCAGTCTATTTATTTATGTCATTTTACATTGTGCCTTCTAGATCTAACTGTATCATTTTCATTTTGCTGTATCTATATAATGTTATATAGCACCGTTCATATCTATCTTAAATATAGTGCCTGTCTGTCTGTCTATATAGTTTCATATACAGTAGTGTCTTTCACATCAGTCTGTATAACTGTATATAGTGCCTTTCACGTCCATCTCTCTCTCTCTCTCTCTCGTAGCTGCAGATTACGTACAGCAGAGCCCCTTGGTGCCATGACACAGCAGCCCCCCCCACCTCGGCGTGTTCACTTACCACATCGATGAGCTGCGCTATGGACAGGCCGAACTTGACAATCACCACGTCAGAAATGTTGGGCACGGGCCGAGACCACTTGTTGTAGCCGACGAAGATGTCCCTGAAGAGCTGCTCCTCGGCGTGTGAGTACGTCTTCTCCAGGCTGGCAGCTGCGAGGACAAAGGCATTGGCATTCAGCAGGGCGTCCCAAGAGGGGTCTGGTGAGCACATCGGACCACCTCTGAGGGCAAAGCGGCGCAACATGGCAGCTTTAAGTGTCACCCCCACATCCCAAGGGGTGGAGCTTCTACTGTACCCAGCAGTACTGCCGCCCACCAGCAGGGGGCACTGTGACAATGTCACCAATGCCACAAGTCCATCAGTTAGATTATCAACTCGAATCAGAAAAATAAAGGAAACGCAACACTGAACTGGTGGTCTCATCCATCGCATGATGCCGCTATGGACCACCTACAGCTTCATGGAAGCCAGATGAGCACCCAGCCTTGTTCTTTTCCATCTTTCTATTCTATAGCGCCTTATCCCATCTAGCCGTTGTCCCTTCTGGGGGCTTGGCAAAGGTATGTAATAGCCCACCGTTAATGGGGGGGGGGACTGGGTTTGGGGGGGCTACCGCTAACTTTGCCCTGTTGCTCTTCTTCCCTCACAGCTCCGAGAGACCACCCAATAAGGGCACCTAGCCCCGTCCCATAAAGGAGGGACGGCTTTTCTGTGGTGGGTCTGAGCGAGACCCCACTCCCGATAGGAGGAGCCCCGGACTGGGGGGGGGGGGGTTTGGGGGCGGCGCATTTGTGTGTTTCTTTGTTTCGGTTTTTTGTTGTTGTTTACTAAGCGGACGGCCCGGTCGGCGCCCCAAAATTCTGCCTGATTCCAGTTTGTCCTTCCACCGCCCACCACGCCGTCTTTGTAGCTCCTTTAACGTTTATCTGTCCGTTTGTTTGTAGCTCCTTCATGAAGTCCCCATCTCCTCCTCCTCCTCCTCCTCATTTCAGGGTTTCTGATGGCCATTAGTGACTGACATGGTCACACTGGCACATTTGCTCCTCCACTCTTTCTCTTTCTCAGCCCAGAGTCCAAGTTGGATGTCATGTTTGGGACACAAAGCCAATCCCATCCACAATTCAGAGTCCCCCCCAAGTCAGCTTTTGGTCCCTGAGCTGTGATGAGGCGTCACTACACCCTGCAGCTCGTCTGTCCCCTGCTAACATCTCATTCAGCTTCACCGTGTCTTTATATAGCGCCTTTCTCAGACTGATGAGCTCCAGTACTCGGCTCAGGTGTTCTGCTCTCCACTGCTCCAAGGATCGGCTCCACAACCCTGTCATGTAAACCCGAGACCGAGGACAAGGACGCACCACGAGTTACGGGTGGGCTGCTATGTGAAAAGCTTAGTGAGACCACGGGGGCCAAACTTGGAGAGAGGATTTCTGCTTAACAACATGAAGGAGAACTTTCCAGAGCAGCAGCAGCTGGGCTGCCCTTCCTCATCATCACTGGGATCAGTGGAAGAAATGGAGGACACAAGAGCGCCACCTACTGAGCTCCGAGAGAGCAAAGCGCCAGACCCCAGGAGTAGACAAAGCAGTCAGGACTGTTGCCCAATTCGAGTTTTGCGCAGATTTTATTCATGGCAGATGTTCAGTCATTTCAGTGTCCCATCAGTGTTCACGTCTGTCCCAACTCCCATGATGCTCCCCTGGTTTACCTCGTGAGTGCACTTCACCGTCATGTCCACTAGATGTCCCCCAATCACATGTCACTGAAAAGGGCAGTGTGCCTGTAGGGGGCGCCACATATGCCAATCCTACTGCCACTCAGAACTGAGCAGCTGAGACCCCTTCAGGACTCCCAGTTTACACCAAAACACAGACCCCCCCAAAAAAATGAGACGGGTGCTGAAATTCAAATTGCGTGGATCTCAGATGTTCGCAGTGTGACCTCCACTCTGGTGACGCGACTTCATTTGCTTTGAAATAAGAAGAATGAGGTCCATGGTGGGGTGCAGAGCTGGCAGAAGGGCACCATATGAGGTAAAGAGCAGTGCCCACCATTCAGTCCATTCTTTAAAATGCATTGTGTGAATGCCTAGCTATTTCTACATCCCCCCCTTTGCACTTTTCAGAAAGGCGCTATATATCATTCAGTTTAACGGACTCTGATTCGATTTCCGCCACTGCCTTGCAAGTCTCTTCACTCGCCATTCATTGTACTGCGGGAATCTGGAAAAGACTGAAGCATCAGCACTTGAACTGGAAAGGCACTATATAATGTAACGTCACTCGCCCGTCGTCCAGCTCTGAGCCGCTCTGGCAGTTTTACTGTACCTGTGAAATGCCTTGAGATGGTGTTCAGCATGAAAGGCGCTATATAATGTACAATTTAGTGCTTACTGTCCTGAGTGAGCCATTTCACTCGCTTTCACAGACACAGCAGAAATATGAACAGAGCTTGATGTCCTCGACGCCTCACAGCAGGGCCCACCATATAAAGGCACTATATAATAATCTTTAAAGGGTCCTTGTTTTTCTGCCACCACTGACCCACAGTGTGACCCCAAGTTATTCACTTCACCTGCCACCTCATCATACTGTGATGAAACATAGAAACAAGAGAGTGTGTCTTCAGGTGATCTACGATATGGAAAGGCGCCATATAATGTGACGTCACTCGCCCGTCGTTCAGCTCTGACCCGCTCTGAGAGTTTTATTGCACCTGTGAAAGGCCTTGTTCAGCATGAAAGGCGCTATATGCTGCTCGGGTCGAAGGTCTCTGGCTCGGACTGAATTGCTTCACCACTGCGCACATGGCAGGAATGTAATGTGGTTTGACTTCTAAAACGTCTTGGCATTGTGTTCAAGCACGGAAAGGCGCTATATAAGGTGCAGTTTAAGTATCAATGGTTCAGTTTCCACCATGGACCTGCAAGTCGCTTCACTTGTCATTTGTCACACGGAGGGACTGTGGGAATGACTGAACTTCACCCATTAAACGCTTTGGCGTGGTGTGCAGTACAGGAAAGGCGCTATATATGCTGTTCATTGTATCTGATAAATCAATTCGCTGGGTCGCTGCTCTCACTGTAGAAATGGCTTGGGTTGGTGTTCGGCATGCACAGGCACTATATAAACCTCAAAGGTCTCTCTTTTAATTTGCACCACAATGACAGTGTGGCCCCGAGTGTGCCACTTCACCTGCCACGTCTCCAGCAGAGCTGACAGAAAGGCGCTATATGAAGTAAGACGTATCTGCTGGTAAGACTAATGCCTGCCATTCAGTCCTTAATTTATAGCGCTTTGTGCAGATTTCTATTATTTCTCAATTGTGCCTTTTTTGGGAAGGCGCTATATATTTCTCAATTTAAGGGTCTCTCTACCTCAGTTTTTTTCCCTGAGTGGTTTCACCTCACACTACAGAAACACAGTGCAATGTTACTTGATGTTCAGCATGCAAAGGCACTATATAAACTCCCATGGTCTCCTTTTAACTTGCACCACTGGCTCAGAGTGTGTCCCTGAGTGAATCACTTCACCTGCCATGTCTCCAGCAGAGCTGACAGAAAGGCGCTATATGAAGTAAGGCCAATGCCTTTTATTAAAAGTGAGCACATCGTGTGGATTTACTGCGTTACTCGCCGGACAGGCTGACTCTGCTGCAGTACCGAAGTCAGCCACAAGAGGGAGACAAAGCCACACGTCACTGCTCTCTGTGACTCTCAACCTCAGGCTTTGGCCTTTTGCCTTCTGGGTGTCCCTGGAGAGCCCGCAACGTCACGTCACCGGTCACTTGTACAAAAGGTCACCGGGCTGATGGTCAGGGTCGATAGGTCACGCGGCACTTTGGGAATTCAAATTGGATTAGCAGTGAAGCTCCAGGTCGATGGTGAGCTGGCATGGTGATCAGTTCAATAAATCAGAAGGAACCACTTAGCCAAGTCTCCCGAGAGAGAGAGAGGTCACCATTACAAAGGGCACCAGGGCTCATTTAGGGGGTCCAGTCTCAAATGGAATGGGGAGGAGAGAGCAGATTGATGGGATCAGGGATTATCACTGCAGCAATGCGCACAAAGCAGGTGCCAACCACTGGTGGGATGCCAGTCCATCAAAGGGCACACTCAAACACAACACAGAGCGACCACCTGGCAGTCTTCAGTGGAGACCTCCTTGAACTTGAGTCCGAGTGATGGGAGGAGGTGCCACTGTATCCCACTGGCATGGCAAAATCACAGACTGGCACATCTAAATTATAAACTTACAATGGATTTTCACACAAAGCCAAACCCACCTTAGTACCCCAAAGCCAGACAGGGGCTAAGAAAACATAATGCGTGCATGTGACCCCAGCAATGAAAGGCACTATACACAGAGGTCAGTTACTTTTAAAGGGCTCTACAGTAGACGCCCACCACATTACGTGTTAAATAACATTTTATAAAGCGCCTCCCTCACCATTTAACCTGCTCAGACTGGCTTTTCTGAAGTAGCGCCCCCTATCTGTGGCTCTCTGCCTAGGCTCTGATTAGCAGGTTTTCATTGGCTCGGTTTGTCCCACATGACCCTTCTTCATTTTTTTTTTTTAAGGATACATTCAGCTCTCTGGCGCCCTCTGCCTGTAGCTGCCTCTCTAGGCCTATCAATCATTATGATGACGCTGAACCGGAGTCTCCGCCCACTTTTATTTATCCTGACAGCTCCGCCCTTTTCTGGTGACCAGACAGAAGGAGCGAATATGACAGCGTGGCCCCCTAGTGGCTCATGGACAGCACTCCTCACTACTGACCCCTGTGACGCTGGGCCAGTCACTGCATCTACAGTACTACTAATTAAACGGCGCCTCTGGATTGTTCATCAGGAAAAGGCGCTATATAATGTGTATTTGAAGAGCCTGTGCTGTAACTTCCATCATTTCACCTGCCGAGTACATTCTTACTCCTAAAATGTCCGACCATAAATGTCATTGCTTCATTTTCCATCACTGACCTGGACGCAGGATGGGAGTTGATTTACACCTGCAAAAGCTGGACTTTACAATGGAAAGGTGCTATATCATGGAAAAGTTAAAGATGCCGGGTTCAAGTTCCACCCTGGGGTATCACTTCACCGTCCATTGCTTGCACTGTAGAAACATGAAAGCACTTGTATTGTACCCCTAAAATGCCTTGGGATCACTGAGGTAAGGCGCTATATAACAAACACTTTTAAGGTCTGTCCTTCACGTTACTTCTCAGTTCACCCGCCACAGCTCCCACCAGACAAAATGAGTATGAAGTTATATTGGGCCTGCAAATTGCCTTGGAAAATACCCATGGAAAGGCGCTATATAATGTAAAGGTGTCCTGTTTAATTTACACCAACGACTCACAGGTGACCCTGACTGAGCCACGTCACCTGTCACCGCCTCACACTGTAGGACTGCAGAAATGACAGATCTGCACCTTTAAAGAGCCTTGGAATGACACTCAGTAAGAAATAATGATCGCACACCGAAACAAGTAAATGTCTTCTGCAGGCTGTTCACAATGGAAAGGCGCTATATGCTGCTCCATGTCAAGGTCTCTGTTCCAGTTTCCACCTTGAGTAAAGCATTTTATCTGCCATTGCCCACAATTTAAAAATGTGAATGTTGCTGCATTGTAAATTTAAAAGATCCTGAGGTTACATGCACACCTGAAAGACGCTTTATAATAATAATAAATTGTATTTATATAGTGCCTTTCCCGTGCTCGTGTAACATGAGAAGGTCTGTGCATGGCTCTGCCTCCACCACCGGCTCTCAGACACTTCTGTGCTTCTTACACTAATGCATGCGCTGTAACGGTCTTCACCACTGAAAGGTGCTATATAGTGTCTACGTCACCTATGACCTCCTACTGTACTTGTCACACTTACAGTTGCACTGAAAGGCGCAATATAAAGCACCACCGACGACCGCTGACCCAAATTCGCGGCGAGCCGAACGTCTGGTGAGTTTCTCCGTGGTGTGCGTTCCCGGAGAGATCGGTGGCGCACATCGACATGATTTGTCCCGTCATCGGCATGACAGCCCCTTGGTGGGCGTCACTCCACTGAACACTGCAGCTGGCACACACACTTTGCTTAATGCGGACCCCCCGAGGAGAGCCACGACCCGCCAGCTCTCATTACGTGCAGACAAGTGAGTCCGTCAACCTTAAGATGGACTGGCACCCCCTATAGGGTGAACCCTAGCATGGGCACTGTGCTTCACTGCTCCAGATTGAATTGACATATTTTAACACTTTAATGTACCCTGTGATGGGCTGGCACTGCTTTATGGCACCTATGCCACGTTTTCAATGCCAGGCTAGCTTGAGTGGGCCATATGGCAGATTGTCACCTTCTCTTCAGGTGACCATCACTGCCAGGTTGGATTAACCTCCTCAACAGACCATATGATGGACTGGCACATTGTGTTAAGTTGGCCATCACTGGCAGATTGGCTTGACCTCCTGAGTGAACTACATCATTGATTGGCACCTCTTGTTAAGGTGGTTATCTCTGTCAGGTTGGCTTGACCTCCTGACTGGACCCAATGGTGGATTAGCACATCCTGTGCAGGTGGTCATCTCTGTCAGGCAGGGTTTAACTTTTGTGTCCACCACTGTGAGCCAGTGCCCTGGCCAGGCAGATCCCACCCTTTGACACTGGCTCACTGGGCAGGTCCTAAAGTGACATTGTGAGGCACCTCCTGCTGTCTGAATCCTCACTGGTGGCCCTTGCTGCCAGCACTAAGGTGGATGTGATGATTTACATCTAACTGTACATCAGACTGGCACCCCTATTGGGCTTCTCTTACTCTGTGGCCAGCTGGCATGATAGGCTTTACCTCTGTGACCCTGAAATTGACCGAGTGAGTCTGCGATTGTGCTTTGATGTGATCAGCTGACCCGTTGCCACCTAAAAGTTGATAAGACTCCTACTGAATTATGCCCGGACGCACCTCTTCCAAGTGGGCCAGGGCACAGGATGGTTGGGCCAGCCCGGAGCAATCACACTTGCCAAACGAACTGGGGGGGGGGGGGGGGGGGGGGGGGGGGGGGGGGGGGGGGGGGGGGGGGGGGGGTTACATGTGGACAAATGATCTCGGAAAAAATGATCGGCTGAGCAGCACCATTGCAGCAGCAGCAACCACTCAGCTTGCCAGTCAATGTGCCCCCACTGGTCACGAGGGCCATGTGGCAGAAAAAAGACGCCAGACACGGAGTTGGCTCACCGCGTGCTGGGCACAGAATTTTTGTTTTGACTAAACCAGTGATGGCGAACCTTTTGGGCTCAACAATTCTGGAAATGCCAGACTTGACTCTGCTGGCATACTGCCCACCTCACCCCCCCCAAAAAAACGATTTTCTAAAAAGTAAGGTGGGGGGGTTGTGACGAGTGACACTCTTTATGATATTTTATGTTATTTCCTTACAAAATGTCTCATTTGCATAAGGCTAGCTTATTTGCATGAAGGGGCCGTCCTTTCTGTGAAGATACTGCAAAGAGAGTTTTGTGCGAATCTTCATCCATTTGTAGGTTGGCAGAGAAGCCCAAGGTCTGACGATGTCATTGTAACTGCCAAAGATTTGTGTGGTTATGAATGACGGTGGCTTTGGGCTCGTGTGTCTTTAATTATCTGCTAAATAACACTGATGTTTACATTGATCTGCTTGGTGACGCTTTTATCCAAAGTGACTTACAAAAGAGGTTATCGTAAATATTATATATTTATTCATTTGGCAGACACCTTTATGCACAGTGACTTAAATGATTTCTGATACAGTTGGTTACACTTCTTTTGTTTTTCCAGTTGGAGCACAGACAGGTGAAGTGACTCGTTCAGGGGCACACAGTGGTGTCAGTAGTGGGATTTGAGCCCACAACCTCAGTGATTGAAGTCTTACTATCTCTCTCTCTCTCATATGCTGTATAGTGCCTTTCATATCTATTAAAATCTTTTAACAGTACCCTTCATATCCAGCTATTTTATAGAGTGACAATTAACTAACACATTCATATAATCCTCTTTATATTTACCTATTTATGATTTATATAGTGCCTTTCTGTCTATCTATCTATATACTGTGTCTTTCATATTTATATATCTATTTATGATATAGCACCTTTCATATCTAGCTACAGTGCACTTCATATTGTCATAGATTCCCAGGGACATGTCCCCACCGGGACGCCAGAAGAAGCAGGGGACCAGAAATGGGACAATATTCTCCCTGCAATGCATGGGGGTCACGGAGCTGCAAAGCTCAAACCTATGCGACGACTGAGTCACCGCCAGGGGGCGCCTGGACATGGTTGGAACCCTGGATGGCAACACTTCCGCCACATCAGGAAGTGACGTCACCACGAGCACCTGGAGCCCATCCGGGTCATCATAAAAGGGGCCGCATCCCTACAGAAAGGGAGCCAGAGTTGGGAGGAAGGAGACGAAGCTTGTGAGGAGGGGAGAGGACATCATTGAGAAAAGAGAAGTAAAAGAGACTGAGACTGTTGGCATTTTGGGATTGGGTTTAATAAATGTGTGCATTTCGGACATTCTGGTGTCTGTCTGTCTGTGTCCAGTGGCCTGCTTTTCACAATATTTATATATTTCTTTATTATATAGTGCCTTTTGTGCAAAATCTTTATAAAGCTTTGCTCCTGGCCCTTTTTATTTCTAGTCGGAGTATTTTGACTGTCAAACCCCCCCACTGCACCGTAGTGGGCAACCTTGGAATTATTTTTGGTACCTGAGCTTTCAGGACTTCCAGATGACGACAATGGGATAATTAAGGCGCTTAGCTGTCTGGTGTGGCTGCACTGCTCTGTCCTCCCTACCGGCACTCGCACCAGCAGGTTCAGGTTCAGGCTCAGGTTCAGGCTCAGCTCCCTCAAGTTGTAACAGCGAGGCATGAGGACGCATATTGTAAGAAATGTCTGCTCAGCTGAGATTGGATTACAGTCAACATTTAGCGGAGATACCGGGGAGTGAAAACTTCAACTCCCAGCAGTCCCTGCAGTGGCCCTGATTGGCTGTCTACTGAGGGTGCAGGGGCTGCTGGGGACAAGCAGGCCAGTGATACAGAGGACCAGCTGGTGTTGTGTCTGTTTCGTCTTCCCGTTCACGTCACATGGATTATTGTGCTTGTCCTGGAGTGTCCCCTGTGTGTGTGTATGGACTGTCTGGCGTCCGCCTGCTGTGTGAGGACTGATTTGGATTCTTTGTCGACCTTCAGAAGAGGAAGCACTCCTGATCCCTTCACTCTTCATCACGGGATACTCCGGTAGGACTGCTCTTTACAAATATTGACAGCACGCTGATCTCTGGACTTTTCAAATCCCTTCATTTCATTACATCAGTTGCTGCTGTTTTTTACGGACTTTGTCACGTGTGGTTTCTTTGTTGCATTCGTGTTTATTGTATAATCGCCGTAAAAGGAACTGGGGTGGGATTGTTGTAGTTTGTGTCATTAGATGTCATTTATTATGGTTTGATTTCTGTTTGCTTTTTGTCTCTGTGAGGGAGTGTGTGTGAGTCGGGCCAGTCAGGATGTCCACTAAAAAATAAAGGAATCACCTCCTAAGATGGTGTGAGTCTTAGCTGGGCTCTGAGGACCCTGTGGTCTTCACCGGGCTGTGACCTCAGACACACACACGATAGGGAAGTGGTCAGGATGAGGATCAGCACCTCCAAGACTGACATCATGGTGCTCAGCACCCTCTCCTGCTACCTCAAGTGAAGTGGAAAAAGGGAGCGAGAGGCTGACAGGCAGATTACAGCAGTTCAGTGCGTCTTGGAAGTGACCGTCATGGCGAGGACAGCTGAAGCAAAGGTCAGTTTACCAGCCAATGTGTGTTCATACCCTCTGCTATGGTCACTCTCTTCAGATGGCAACCCAAAGAACGACACCAGGAATACGAGCAGCGCAAACGAGCCTCCTTCACAGGGTCTCCGGGCTCAACCTTCAAGACAGAGTGAGGGGCTAAAAGTAGAGGAGCCATTTGAGGCAGTTCAGGACTCTGATTAGGTGGTCACTCTGTGGAGATGTCCTGGGAATGTCCAGCCAGGAGGAGGCCTTGGGGCCAACTCAGGACACGCTGGGTCCAGAAAAGATGGTGGAGGTCCCAGGGAGAAAGAAAGTCTGGTGGGCATCTCTACTTAGACTGCTGCTCCCCACGACCAGGACCCGAATATGCGGCAGAAAATGTATGGAGGCTCTGAGAAGACATTCAAGTAAGAATTTCAATGCACGGCGGCAATAAACATGAACTTAAACTTGAACGTCTTGCTCTTTTGAGTTGTGTTCTTTATTGCCGTGTGCTCATCTCCAGCCTGCCAGTCTACACGCCGCTTATTGAACACCTGCGGGATTTTGAGACGCTCAACATGCCCATCTGTTGTTGTTGATTCTGCTACCTGAAGTCCAGGAATTGAAGGTGCAATGAGGCTGTCAACAGAAATGGGAATGAAGCTCGATGGGTTAGGAGTGAATTGAAGGAATTATCTCTGCTTGGTCTGACTTGTTTTAATTATAGTCAGTGATATAACTTAACATGGTGAAGGATAGATAGATAGAAAGATATATAGATAGATAGATAGATAGATAGATAGATAGATAGATAGATAGATAGATAGATAGATAGATAGATAGATAGATAGATAGATAGATAGAGTGAAAGGCACTATATAATAGATAGATAGATAGATAGATAGATAGATAGATAGATAGATAGATAGATAGATAGATAGATAGATAGATAGAAAGGCACTATAAGATAGATAGATAGATAGATAGATAGATAGATAGATAGATAGATAGATAGATAGATAGATAGATAGATAGATAGAGTGAAAGGCACTATATAATAGATAGATAGATAGATAGATAGATAGATAGATAGATAGATAGATAGATAGATAGATAGATAGGAAAGGCACTATATAATAGATAGATAGATAGATAGATAGATAGATAGATAGATAGATAGATAGATAGATAGATAGATAGATAGATAGATAGAGTGAAAGGCACTATATAATAGATAGATAGATAGATAGATAGATAGATAGATAGATAGATAGATAGATAGATAGATAGATAGATAGATAGATAGATAGGAAAGGCACTATATAATAGATAGATAGATAGATAGATAGATAGATAGATAGATAGATAGATAGATAGATAGATAGATAGATAGAGTGAAAGGCACTATATAATAGATAGATAGATAGATAGATAGATAGATAGATAGATAGATAGATAGATAGGAAAGGCACTATATAATAGATAGATAGATAGATAGATAGATAGATAGATAGATAGATAGATAGATAGATAGATAGGAAAGGCACTATATAATAGATAGATAGATAGATAGATAGATAGATAGATAGATAGATAGATAGATAGATAGATAGATAGATAGAGTGAAAGGCACTATATAATAGATAGATAGATAGATAGATAGATAGATAGATAGATAGATAGATAGATAGATAGGAAAGGCACTATATGATAGATAGATAGATAGATAGATAGATAGATAGATAGATAGATAGTGAAAGGCACTATATGATAGATAGATAGATAGATAGATAGATAGATAGATAGATAGATAGATAGATAGATAGGAAAGGCACTATATGATAGATAGATAGATAGATAGATAGATAGATAGATAGATAGATAGATAGATAGATAGTGAAAGGCACTATATGATAGATAGATAGATAGATAGATAGATAGATAGATAGATAGATAGATAGTGAAAGGCACTATATGATAGATAGATAGATAGATAGATAGATAGATAGATAGATAGATAGATAGATAGATAGATAGATAGATAGGAAAGGCACTATATAATAGATAGATAGATAGATAGATAGATAGATAGATAGATAGATAGATAGATAGATAGGAAAGGCACTATATGATAGATAGATAGATAGATAGATAGATAGATAGATAGATAGATAGATAGATAGATAGATAGAGAAAGGCACTATACAATAGATAGATAGATAGATAGATATGAAAGGTACTATATTATAGATAGACAGACAGACACATACTTTATTGATTTTCTTTGATAGTGATGATGAAAGTGATTGGGGACATGAAATGGGAAAAGAAGATGTTCTGTGATTTGTGTATTGCACTGTTAATTTATTTTTTAAGAAGAAAGAGCAAAACGCAACAATTGCAGCCTCTAAAGCCGCTCCTGTAGTGTGTTACTGTACGTTATTAGTCGTTAACGGCGCCTTCTGCACTCGCGGTTGGTGTGCTGCTCTGTCACGTTGCTATCTCAGTCACTTTGACAGTCCCGGCTTGCACATCCGATAACTTAATTGAATTAGAAAGCCCTACACAGTCCCTCTGATCGTGTTTTATTAACGATGTGCGAACAGACCCACGCTTACATCAGTTGTGTCCGCTTCAAGTCCTCGCCTCCTTGTCATGCTTAACTCTTTTCAGAGTCTTTTAGTTTTTTGGGATTGATATGCCGAGTAACGTCTCTGTGTCCTGCGTGGAAAACAGAACATCTGCTTCCACATGTCTGACAATTTAGCTTGTTGTTGTCGATACAAAACACATCTTTAATCAGAAATTTCAATTCTCTCAGTGAAGTTCTTCGTTAAACTGACATAAACGCGCCGTCATATTTACGTGGCTGAAGCGAGCCGCCTCAAAGCTAAGCGACTTGATGTCGCGCTTGCGCAACTTCACAGCATAAATACAGAAGATTTGATTGGTCGGATGGTGCCTGTTTTGAATAAGACTGATCTGATTGGTGATTTTTGACCCGTTCTGTTGCTCCAAGGAGTCTCTTTTTTTTAAAACGGCTTCATATGTCAATGAACTGCGAAATGAGTCCTGTTTACAAATGAGGAGTTAAAAAATAATAATCGGTAAAGAAATACGTGACTGTGCCGGGAATTAAGAGTCGCCCGGTAACCCTCGGGTAGATTTAATTAAGCCTGCAGTATGGAGAGTCCTCGAGTGTTTAGTTTCCAGTTAACCTAAAATATTAAAATGAATAGGAGTGAAATTTTGCTTTATTGAAGCTGAGCATTTCATTTTATTGTAATAATCTTAATCAAATAATTTATTTCACTTGAATAAACTCAGTCAAATTAGCTGTTGGCAAATAAAGCGTATTCTATAGGCTAAACTGACTACGCGTTTTTTACAGTGGGCTTCTACACTGAAAGAAAATGCATGTTGCATTTAATACACAAACACACACATTATATATATATTATATGTGTGTATTTGTATATTTATATTATACAGTATATATATAATGTATATATGGAGGGTGGCATGGTGGCGCAGTGGGTGGCGCTGCTGCCTCACAGTTGGGAGACCTGGGGACCTGCGTTTGCTTCCCGGGTCCTCCCTGCGTGGAGTCTACATGTTCTCCCCGTGTCTGCGTGGGTTTCCTCCCACAATCCAAAGACATGCAGGTTAGGTGGATTGGTGATTCTAAATTGGCCCTAGTGTGTGCTTGGTGTGTGTGTGTGTGTTTGTGTGTGTCCTGTGGTGGGTTGGCACCCTGCTCGGGATTGTTTCCTGCCTTGTGCCCTGTGTTGGCTGGGATTGGCTCCAGCAGACCCCCGTGACCCTGTGTTCGGATTCAGCGGGTTGGAAAATGGATGGATGGATGGATGTATATATATATATTATATATATATTGAACATCTCTTTTCAGTTAATTACATGAACTGATTAGTGAACACAAACGAATCGATTCAGTGGCTCAATGCGAGCACGCGAGTGACGTCGGCGTCTGAAGCGCATGCGCATTAACTGCCTAATTGATTCGTGAACTTGTCAGTGTGATGATTCCCGTTCATTTCATTCGTGAACGAAAAATTATGAGCTGCACACTTTTCATTCGCTTGTGATTCTGTAGCGAAATGTCTTATTTTAATTATGCATTTTAAATGTGTTATCATACTTTGTGTATGGAAACAGGAGAAAGGCATATGAACTAAAATATATAATTATGTAGTTAATTGGTTATATAAAAACTAGGGGGCTCCGCCCCCTGCTCGCTTCGCTCGCCAACCCCTGGTGTTGGGAATGACAAAGAGCGTGATGTATGAATGAGATATAGAATAGTGTGACGGTGTAGATGATGCAAATAGAAAGCAAACAATAAAGTGTGTGGCACAGTGTAAAGGTTTATTGGAAAATTTCTTTATACACGCCGTTTAAGTGTAAAAGGTAATTCCAGCTCAGAACTTGTAAGGTCATTTAAGATGGTCATTATCGTGATCAGAGTCAACTTTGTCAGAGCTTAGAAAGAGTTGTGTCTCTCCAGGAAGTAATGGAATGACTTGGGTATTTATGTTTTCCACATTAATATTTTTTGGACATAATATAGTGCGTTGTGTTAAAAGGGGCATTTGGTCTAATGAGATTGCTGTTCCAAATCTCTCTGTAACTAAGTCGTCGCAGATAAAGGCTTGAGGAATTGTAATAATATGTGGCTGAAGTCCATCTGTATTGGTGAGTGTACCATCTCTCAGTTGTAATAAGCAATTGTTATGATCTGGTTCTGGACATCGTATCTTTTTTACTAACTGTATCTTTTGAAAGTAATGCCAATTGTCTGCGTATTTTAAGGTGCACTGAACAATAGCTGAGTGCATGGCATCTGGAAGAATAGCTAATCACTCTAAAATCTCCTCCTCATAAAAGTACCTTTCCTTCAAATCGAATATTATTATTCATAAACGTTTGTAGAAGTTTATGAATGGTGTTGAGTAAGTGACTTCATGCCATTGAACATTCATCAATAAACAACATTTTTTCAAGACGGATGTCACGTGCAGTGCCACCGTTAATGTTCATAGTGAATACCGATTTGTAGGATCTAATGCAGTTGATAAAGATTTAACTTTCAGGTACATCGTCAGTTATAAGCTTCTGTAGATATTCAGTATATGAATGTAAAGAAGGCAGTCTAATTTGACCCTTTTGACAACAACGTGTAAATGTATAACTTGTATTGCCAGTTGTTTCTTCAGGGAAGTGAACTGAATGACAATGATTGCAAATGACATTCATTAATCCGAATGAATTTTCCTGGTGTATGTTTTGCTTGTGCCGTTTGAGAGGCGCGTTGTTGCATGTGTAGTATTTGGGACGTGTTGTTTTGGAGCTGTAATCGATTTGCCTGTGCTGTGTGAGAAGCCCGTTGTAGCCTTCGCTGCCATTAACGTATGTCTGAGACGGGAGGTGTTTCGTTTTGAATCCGTGCCTGTTGCGATGCAGCACTTTGATTGATAGTTTGCGTCATGTGGATCTAGGATGTAGATTTGTGCATATTTGCGTTGTTGATTTGTTTCAGGGTGCACTGTTCCAATGCGATGCAGTATTTGTGCACATATGCGAAAGTAGTATGGGCCATTGCCTTTTGGTGGCCTGATATTTACTAAAAGCAAATGAACTATTGTAGGATCTAATGCAGTTCATAAAGTTTTTACTTTTAGGTACATCATTAGTTAGAAGCTTTAGTTGAGCTTTGCGTTTTTGGAGTCGAGACATTTTTTCTTTTATAAATATGGATAAGTAATAAGGAGTATTGCACTCACTGTTAATATGGAGCCTTTTCTGCGGTTGAACGGTTAATAGTGCCTTATTGTAATGAGATCCACCTATGCTGCATAGCCGTCTATTTTGTTGTTTCTTTCGTGTTCGTGTGTTTGTTCCTGTTATCCTTTCCTTTTCGTTTTGTACCCGTGACCGTGTATTCATGACTTGTTTCTTTCTAAGGAGGATCGCAGTCACTGTTAATATGTTTCTTTTTCTGCAGTTGAACGGTTAATAGTGCCTTATTGTAATGAGATCCACCTATGCTGACACCTATGCTGTCTAGTGTGAAGGTGCTGACGTTCACTTTAGAATATGTGGCTTTGGGTGTGACTTCTTATGGATGTGTGTGTGTGTGGGGGGGGGGGGATTGTTGAGGATTGTTGTCGCGCGAGCGTCTTCTTTCTTTTTGTGTTCCTGTGTCTTGTTGAATCCCCCTCTTGGTGTGTGTCCCGTCCGGTGCCTGTAGGGGGGGGGTGCCTTGCTGTTGTGCGCGAGCCTCTTTTTTTTTTTTTTTTTTTTTCGGGTCTAGTTTCGTGTGCAATGTGTTTCGTGCTTTTCCTGCGTTTGACTTTGCGCCTCATTTCTCCTTTTTGTATGTGCTCACTCCTTTTTTCCGTGGTCTTGTCCGCCTCTCTCGCCCTCTTTTGTCCGCCTTTCTCGGCTCCTCAGCCGACTCTCGCGGACTCTTTTTGCGCCTGCGCAGTACGTCTTTTTGCAGCTACGGCCCATGGCCGGATGTGCCTGCGTCCATCATCCGGTTTAGCATTCTCGGTTAGTAATATGGATAATAATTACATGTAATCCGTTATTATTAAATTAATAAAGAATATTATTTATATACTGTAAACCAAAATAATATGTCATACTGTCAAATAGTCAAATGAATCACTTAAACAGATATTTGGAAAAAATTGAATCAGTTAAGTGATTCAAAACGCCCCTCACTACCTCACTGACTCGTTTTACTTGCTTCATCATAATTTTTATGATCTTTTAACAGTTAATAAAAATAATTTGCATATGTAGGTATATTGGATATAGCTAGCATTCAAATAACATTTTATTCATTAGAGTACTGATCTACTATCAATTGATCAACACAAGTAGTTAAGAATATTAGAAGACTTTTTAAAAATTATTTTAAGCAATTGGATATTCAGTGTGTTCTTAATATTAATTATTTACTTGTATAGCAGACAAAGAAAAAGCTGCTTTTCTGATGCAGGGTGTGCCACGGATCTGCCGTCAGTGTCTCAACAAACATGAATCCTAAATCCTCTCCGACAGCCACACAAAACCCACAGCATTCGGAAGAAACGAATGTACTAAAAGTCTCGAACTTCCTTTGCCGCCCTACAAAAGTGTGGAGATCCTTTGGACCACAATGCAACAAAAGGGGCGGAGCTTTATGCAAATATAAACTAGTCACGTGTTTACGTTAACTCCGCGTATTTCAGCTGTTTGATTCAACAGAATTTCATTCTGCTAATGTGACATCTACGTGAATCATGTTGAGGTAATTAGAAAAAGCTACGTAATGTCATCAGATGGGATTATTTTAAGGTGCATTGACTTCAATTAGAGAAATAAAGTGAACATGTTGTTCAATTCCCACAGGCACAAGGCAGGAAGACCCCTGGGCAGGTCGCCATCCCGTCGCAGACGACAATCAGTTAGCGTTCAGAAGGACTGAAATACTCAAAGTCAGTCCACTGTGTACTCACAGAGTGAAGTCGCCCATGTGAAGGTGACACGTCTAAAGATATTTGAAAGGAAATGTCCCCGTGTAGGTGCTTTTCAGGAGTACTATGAGATTTTGCCGTGTATTATTATCGATAAGCTGTTCATCTATAAGAATCCCTTACGATGCTTAAAGCTCATCTTTTTACGTATGGTTTTCCCTTTAAGTTTACTAAACTACTAAAAACGTCCATTGCTGGCTTCCTTTATCAATAGTAAGGTGAGCTGCACAACATTGGTATCATGTTTTGCTCATCTCATTTGCCCACCCAGATGTTTCTGAAGCCCACCTTCTCCCATACAAGTTGAACACCTGGCACTAGATAAGCCTCAGTCTTGACAGCCCCAGGAAGCCCCTCAGAATTCAATGGAGCCTCCAGAAATGTCAGCCGATGAAGAAATGAGCCCCGCGATCGGAGGTGTCCGTGGTGCACAGGTGGAGCAAATCACTCCAATGAAGGTGGGCAAAGTCCGACAGTTAGGAGAGTCTGACGGTCACATGACCCTGCACTAGTGGGCCATTAAATCTCAACACTCATGACGCTCCCATTAAGTCACAACATGCCCACCGTGTCACACGCCACATGCTTATTACATGATAACATGGCCGCTGTGCCTCTCTTGACATACACATTACATTTGGAGACACTCATGTTACTCATAATATGCCCATTAAATCACAACACTCCCACCATGTCGCTCATGGCACACTAATTACTGTACATTCTGACGCACCCACCAACCAACCACATCACCCATGACACGCCCATTTAATCACAACACGCCCATCGTCACGCACATCATGCCTATTACATGATAACACACCCACAACATCACACATGACACGCCCATTACTTCATGACACGCCCACAACATCACACATGACACGCCTATTACTTTATGATACGCCCACAACATCACACATGACACGCCCATTTCCTCCTTGCCCACCCGTTTCTGTTGGGAACCCCAGAATGTGAATAAGTGTCAATGGACTGGGGGGTCTTGTCAATTTCCCTTACTGACATCCTGAAACACAGAAGGCTGATTCCCATCACATCGTTTGCCATCAGATGTAAGCTTCAGCCTTCACTTCAGATTCGCTGTTTTAAGAGTGAGAAGCCAAATGTTCTGCTTTCCCACGTGAGTCTCGTCTGGTGGTGTTAACAGTTCAAGTTTAAGAAGAAGTCAATTCGAAACACAAAATTCAAAAGGGGGCTTCCACCTCATTCATTTACATTTTTAATAATGACACGATATTAACCACTGAGATCCAGAGATGGCCACAGTGATGATGATGATGATGATGATGGGTATGTTGTCACAAATATTTTGGGTGGGCCGTGATGCCTATGGGCGTTACATGAGCGATGTCTTAGGTATTGTGGGCTGCAGTTTAGCCCTTCTGGAAACGTGAGGGACTGGGATACAAAAGAGGCCAGCGGGCAACCGTGAAGCTCTGGTGTTTCAAAAAAAGGCACCTAAGGGACCCTCAGAGTGTGAGAAACAAGATTCTCTGCTCTGATAAAACCAAGATGGGCATCATGTCTGGAAGAGACCAGGCCTCACTCGTCACCTGTGCAATGCCAGTCCAATGGTGAAGCGTGGAGGTGGCAGTGACTGGGAGACCAGTGACGGTTCAGGGAAAGCTGAATGGAGCAAAGCACAGACATCTCCTTCTTGTGGGCTGAAGGTTTACCTTCCAACAGGACAAAGTAAGGACAACACAGGAGCAGCTTGTGAGCAACTCTGTGAATGTCCTTGAGTTGTCCAGACAGAGACCAGAGTCCAGACTTGAACCCAATTAAACATCTCTGGAGCGACCTGAGAATAGCTGTCCATGGTGGTCTCCATCCAACCTGAGTGAGCTGAGAAGAATGGCTGAAAAATCCTCAAATCCAGGCATGTGGAGCTTCTCATGTCAAACCCAAGAATTAAGACTCCAGCCTGGAATGGCCACCTAAGAGGCTTCCGCTACACTACTGAGTAAAGGGTCTCAATACGTGTGCCAATGGAATATTTCAGTGTTTTATTTATAATATATTTGTGAAAATGTATTTAATCCAGTTTTCACTTTCTATTTCTGGGGTACTGAATGTTAGTGGGAGGCACGGTGGCGCAGTGTTTGCGATGCTGCCTCACAGTAAGGAGACCCGTCTGGTTTCGCTTCCTGGGTCCTCCCTGTGTGGAGTTTGCATGTTCTTCCCGTGTCTGTCCACAGTCCAAAGACATGCAGGTTAGGTGGATTGGCGATCCTAAATTGTCCCTGGTGTGTGCTTGGTGTGTGTGTGTGTGTGCCCTGCAGTGGGCTGGCGCCCTGCCTGGAGTTTGTTTCCTTGCCTTGCACCCTGTGTTGGCTGGGATTGGCTCCAGCAGACCCCCGTGACCCTGTAGTTAGGATATAGCGGGTTGGATAATGGATGGATGGGTTCATTGTGCACTAGTCTGACGCCATCCATGTCTGCTTAGGTGACGCTGGCCTTTCCAATGTGCGTTGATGTCGCTGCTGATTTTTGAACTCCACGACTTGACAGAACGAGGATGTTTAAACCCGACCGTTTCGATTATGAACTTATTGGTGTCTTTTCTTTTCACAATCAGTCTTTGTTTCCGTAATAAATGAATAATCCATAATGAATGAAGATATGATGTACAGAGTATAATGCGCTTTAATGATTATTCTACTGTACAGTGGTCGCGTTTGTTACCCAGGACCCTCTGCTCTGTGAACGTTTTGGCCCCGCCCTGCTATTTATTTATTACGGTTTTTTTTTTCTTATGCTAAAATCCTGTAGAAAACAATAAGAATGAACGACTGAACACAATTTCACGCAAATACACCATGCACCTTACACACATTGTAACTTTGTAATTGGAAAGCACACTCAACATTGAAGGCCCCCTCCCACCAGCACACGCACAGTCCCTAAAATTCACCCTTCTTACCAGACGGGCTCCCAATCCGTCCAGCACGCGTGTTCACACTCACTCCCTTTTACACGCACACTTCCTCTGTTTCTCCCGCACGGTGTTCGCTACGCGACTAGCGAGCGCAGATCGCGTGTATGTGATGTGAGCTCAGGGGGCTCTTAACTCTTTGAGGGTTGAATATTTTTTCCAAAAAACTCAGTTTTCTGTAAAGCACACAAAGCAATGGTTTCACACATAAATCAACCTAAAACGTCTGTTTCTACATGCTGTGGCAGCTGTTGGCGCATGTTTGGCATCTCTGTGGCTATGCGGGGGCACCTCGATGGCCAGCAGGAATGCACGGGGCAGCGGTGGCAGTCACTGTGTGACGCAATATGGTTTGTACCTATTGTCATCATCATAAGTGATGGTCCTCCAAGGCGAACGCTGCCGTAGGCGCATCGGCTACCCAAATGTGTTCAACGCCACGAGATCAGCTGGGGACTGATCGGCTAATGCTGGTACCTCACTTTCATTTTCGATATCCATCTTCTGATCACTTGCATCAACTTTCAAGTCCGACAAGTCAGAGTCCGATTCAGCGATAATACGTAACACACATGGACTATTTTAATTTGCACATCCGCTTTAGTCTCTCGCCAGATGTCGATACCATTTTAGAAATTGTTTGCTGTGCGCTACTCATGCAGGGAATCAAGGTCAAAACAACACAGCTACTTAACTTTCCTTCTGGCAAAGAGAGTCGAACTAAAACGTAAGGGCGAGTTTTGACGTGGTCTACAGACGATTACCGTCCTCTATCCCTGAATTTCTACAAAAGTCAACATCAGCCCTGAAAGAGTTAACACGTTCTTAGCGATGTGACCGCCAGCCCCTGCTGAGACCGACGCTCGGCGGCGACAGAAAGGATCTGTGAAAAGTGTGGGTGTCACTTACCTGACTTGCACAAGATGAAACAACAGAATACTGCGTTCTTGAAGGAAAAGCGTCTTGCGAAAAATCCGTCCATTTCTGTTAGGACAAATGAAAACAGCGCGTCTGTTCTCTAATGGGGACTTCGTTGGATTGTTGTCTAAGACGATCACGGGTGCATTGTTCATTTCCTTGGGTTGAAAACAAGTCTTTTTTTTTTTTTTACCGAATCACGTTCTCTACAAAGCCCGAAAAAGTAAAAAAAAAATCCCTCTCAGATCCTTTCCAGCCTGAGGTTTGAGTAGTTAAAGCGTCTTGGGAGTGCAGCAAATACGGCGGTGCGTGGCAGGGGCGAGGCGGCGGCCGTCCTGTCAATCCGAGGCGTGGAGCTGTCCGTCTTAGGGTGCTGAAATCGGCCGCTCCGTCCGTCGAACGCTCTCCGGCAGCTGTAAAGTGCACTTTACAGTCATCCTCAGTAAGCGTAATGAATTCTTCTCACAGCTCTAAAAAGTCACGGGCATTAAGTTCTAGAAAGGGAGTAATATACAGCACCTCAGCGTAGCGCAATCCACCTTAATCAGCCGATGGGACAGTTTAACTGCCTGCCATTTCTCCGAGGTTGAAGCTCTCATCAATCACTCCAGCGATCCTGTAAGAAAGCAAAAGGCGTCTTTTAGAACAGGAGTTGGCCCGCTAAGACGGCAATACACCGTTCAACTAAACGGCGAGAGGAGCGACGAATAACGGAACTCTCATTTAATTGAATGCTTGAAACGTGGATTTTATTTGATGGCTACAGGGCTTCTGCTACTGCTGTGGGCGTTCATGAGTTCATCCATTTACTTTTACAATGGTTTGCTTATCCAAAGAGATGTCAACATAATCAAGTCAACATCAGCCTGGGGGACTGTGTTACAGGACAAGGGTACAAAATTGATCACCACAAGCGAAGAGTTCACAGTAAAATGCCAGCTACTCTCTTGAGCAGGGACACGTGAAGGTTCCAGAAAGACGTTTTATTTATTTAGATCCTTAACAACAACAACATTTATTTATATAGCACATTTTCATACAAAAAGTAGCTCAAAGTGCTTTACATAATGAAGAAAAGAAAAATAAAAGACAAAATAAGAAATTAAAATAAGACAACATTAGTTAACATAGAAAAGGAATAAGGTCCGATGGCCAGGGTGGACAGAAAAAAAAAAAAAAAAAAACTCCAGATAAATAACCATGAACAGATAACAGATTTGTGAAATGTCAATGGGTTCCTGATTTTAAAAGGACTCTTGCTGCACACACTCTTAAAAATAAGGCTGCCCGAGTGGTTCTTCAGAGTGCTGCCATAGAAGAACCGTTTGGTTCCCAAAAGACCCATCCACATGAAGGTTGCAGGAAGAACCTCTGTTTAGAAATTTTAAACAGTTCTATACAGAAAATAACCATGAATAATAGTAAGAGACTGCGGTGGGTTGGCACCCTGCCCGGGATTGGTTCCTGCCTTCTGCCCTGTGTTGGCTGAGATTGGCTCCAGCAGACCCCTGTGACCCTGTGTTCAGATTCAGCAGGTTGGAAAATGGATGGATAATAGTAAGAGATTTGTGAAAATGACATTTTTCTTTTTTTCCTATATATTAGGAAGTTTTTCAAGGCACATGGAACCAACTTTATATATGGAAAGAAGCCTCAGAAGAATGAAATGGTGCTTGTTGAAGCAACAGTTTCATATGTGGGACCACATGACCCAGTAAAAAGCATCACATGCCATTAAAGAACCAGGATTTTTAAGAGTGTAGGTACAAATTCCAGATTACAAGAACCCAAGTTATAAACTTCACCAAACAAGAAAGTCTTGAGATGCTTCATAATCACATCGTCAGAATTTCGAATGGAGGAGAGGAGCTCGTTCCACCAGCAGCTATGGGAATTACAAATGAGAAGAACCTGGACTGAGATTTGCTCCTAGTTTTGTCGATGTCTGTCTGTAGTTTCGACGTCCTCTCTTTTTCATCCTTAGTGCTCTCTGCGTGGATTTAGATTAAGCGGTTACTCTCTACAGGTCCTGTGTGGGTGATATCATCTTCTAAACTGTTCAATCCAGACCAGGGTCTCGGATGGGATGGAAGGGGGTGGTATTGGGGATGCTGGAGCCTATCTCAGCTAGCATAGGGCGCTAGGCAGGAATAAAACTTCCAATATAACTCGGAGTCGTGCCACATGCAAAAGTTTGCTGACGACACTGCTATCGTGGGCTGCATCAGGAGTGGGCAGGAGGAGGAGTATAGGAACCTAATCAAGGATTTTGTTAAATGGTGCGACTTAAACCACCTACACCTGAACGCCAGCAAAACCAAAGAGCTGGTGGTGGATTTTAGGAGACCCAGGCCCCTCATGGACCCCGTGATCATCATTGGTGACTGTGTGCAGAGGGTGAAGACCTAGGGATAAATTGGACTGGACTGCCAATACTGATTCTCTGTGCAAGAAAGGACAGAGCCGACTATACTTCATTAGAAGACTGGCATCCTTCAACATCTGCAGTAAGATGCTGCAGATGTTCTATCAGATGGTTGTGGCGAGTGCCCTCTTCTACGCAGTGGTGTTCTGGGGAGGCAGCATTAAGAAGAAGGATGCCTCACTCCTGGACAAACTGGTGAGGAAGGCAGGCTCTATTGTTGGCATAGAGCTGGACGGTTTGACATCCGTAGCAGAGCAACGGGCACTCAGCAGGCTCCTATCAATTATGGAGAATCCACTACATCCATTAAACAGTGTCATCTCCAGACAGAGGAGCAGTTTCAGCGACAGACTGCTGTCACCGTCCTGCTCCACTGACAGACTGAGAAGATCATTCCTCCCCCAAACTATGCGACTCTTCAATTCCACCAGAGGGGGTAAACGTTGAACATTATTCAAGTTATTGTCTGTTTTTTTTTTTGTTTTTTTTTTTTACCTGCATTTTTTATTACTCTTTAATTTAATATTTTTTTTGCTGCTGGAACATGTGAATTTCCCCCTGGGATTAATAAAGTATCTATCTATCTATCTATCTAAATCCTAGTCGGCCCTGCAGTCCATAGGCCCGGCATGGGTGCCGTCATTGATCTGACGGCCTCTCAGGCTCCGTCACCGGCAAAACTGAACTCCGGTTGTGAATAACTGACTGGAAACGAATTGTCACAATTCATTCGTTCGTCTAATTATTGGACCCTCTTATTCATACTTCACAACGAGGCAAGCAGCATCTACCGTGGCGAACGATTAATGAGTTCACTTTGAACGGAGAGTGATGTTAACTGTCAAACACGAAGGAGTTGTTTGCGTTTTGTTTTTCTCCTCAACGTGCATTTTATGGCTAATTGTAATGGAAACCGAAGTTTTCCGCAGTAGAAAACCGGTTCTTGTCACTGATCGAGAACATCTGGGAAACGACCAACACGATTGTTCCCTTCAATTAATTCCTTGATACATTTCCAGTCTTACAAGGTGTGTTCAACTGTCCAGAAGTTTTGCGATCGCCCGAATGGCTCCTGTCTCGAGTTCGAGGGGCGTCTGACTATCTCGGGTTCCCCAAACCGCGATCCCGCCAGGCTAATAAAAGGACGCTGACTGCGGGTCGGCTCGTTTATTAAAAAAAACGAATAAAACTTTGCTTCGTTAGAAATGCACACACGTACACCTAAATGCCGCTCCACGCCCATGACAGTGGTCGATTTTTGAACGCTTATTCGGCCATTCTAGCAAATGGAAGATTGTACTCATAAAGACTTTTCTCACCTTGAAGAGCTGCGCTGTTGATTCGCTATTTTTTTCCAAAAGCGTCTTTCCTTTCGAGCTCTTGCGCATCCCGTCTAAGTTCCAGCCGAGCGACCCCCTAGTCGCACTTCATTATCAGTCGTGCGACTAGCAAACGAGCCCGAAGGAAACAGAAAAGAGCAAACCCAAACGGACAGAAACTTTCAGGTGCGGCGGTCCTGCCAGAGGCTGCGAGTTCCCTGCAGGTCGAGAGCTCCGGGGTCGCCCTCCGTTTAGAGCTTCTCTTCACGTCCTTACGTTAAGTGGGCATCTGAAGGCATCCCTCAGCAAACAGAGTGTGTCATTCAGGCGGGGGAGGGCGAGGCAGCACTCGTGTGACGTCGGGGAGGGGGCGTGGCCAGTCGGAGAAATCCCCAGTTAACTCCCCCAGTGCAGCAGAGGCATTGCAGAAAGGGGAGGCTGCGAAGTGGAGGGTTTAGCGAGGGCTGCGGGGTCTGAATGCTGATGTGCAGCAGTTTGGAGAAGAAAAGGGCACACATTTCGAGAAACGTCCATCAGTCTTCCAAAATGAGCAGGGTCGGGGAGAAGGTGAGGCCTATCCCAGCAAACAGGACGCAAAGCAGGAGCGACACCTGAACAGGACGCCAGTTCATCGCAGGGAGAACACACACACACATCAGGGGCCAATTTAGTATTAGCGCCCAATGTGCCTGTCCTCGGACAGAAGGAGGCACACAAAGGGAGAGCATGCAAACTCCACACAGGGAGGATGGTGGACTCTTATCTATTCACAAATTTTTCATCTCACTTCTTTGTGTTAAGGGGAACCGGAACCTCTTTTAAAGAAACACAGTGTAAAGGTCGAGATTTCTGTAGATCTAGTTCTCCTAGATTTACTCTAAAAATGCCAAAATCGACGCCTATTGCTCAGTAGGGGAACTTCCATCCATCCATTTTCCAAGCCCACTTATCCTGGTTGCAGGGAAGCTGTAGCCTGGCCGAGCAAGCATGGAACGTAAAGCCGGAACAAGGGCGGCAGGGTGCGCGCGCGGGCACACGCTCACACAAACACACTCACGTGCGCGCACGTTTGGAGTTTAGCCACGCCCATTCGCATAGCCACAAAAATCAATGACGCATTCAAAAGCACAAGTTAATAACAAATCAGCCACAATGCCAAACGAATAACGTTAACGAACGTCGTTTCCTACACCAGTCCCATTAGTATTTACACTTCTCCATTTTCCATCACTGTTTTCTCTACTTGTCTCACAGCTGGCTTCCCACTTAAAGTTAACCACATTGTCACCTGTGGTCAGCCTTTAGAAACATAAGACATTGCACAAGTGAGAGGAGACCATTCATTCCTTCAAGCCCGCCTGTTAAGCTAATAGCTAAGCTGTCCCAACATCTCCTCCAGATCCGTCGTTAAAGGTCGTCAAGGTTTCTGCTTCACCTCCATGTGCCGATGGTTTATTGCAGAGCCCACCAACTCTTTGCGTAAAGAAGGGCTTCAGTCTAAATAATCCCGTGCTTAAAAATCACATTGCTTACCGTCGCGCCTATTTAAATTTATTATCGTGCTTAGACAAAAGACCACCCGTGAGAGGTACGACCCATTCAGCATGTCCGGATAATAATGTAGAATTAACCGGGATGTTTCGGTTTCGTCTTGTGCTTAACGTAATATGCGATCTCAGAGTCAGCTGGTGCTCGTCATTTTGTCACTGGAGGGCAGCAGCGTTCAGTGTTAGCGTTTTAAACAAGTTTGCCAATGTCGGCGTGGCGTAGCGTTCTGATGCCTTCGTCGGTAAGTTAAATGATTTGAAAGATGCATTTCACATTTTTTATTTATATCATCCAAAAGTAACTTATTAAATGTTTGTTTATTAAATAGTTGTGTAACAATGAGTCATATTCCAAAGTAATGGCGATATCAGAGTGCAAATTCCATGCAGACTTCATTAGATAGATAGATAGATAGATAGATAGATACTTTATTAATCCCAATGGGAAATGGTAAATGTTAACATTCAACATTATACACAGTTATTGTCTGTTTTTCTGTTTTTCACCTGCATTGTTATCATTCTTTAATTTAATATTATTTATTGTATCAGTATGCTGCTGCTGAAGAATGTGAATTAACAGCACTTTACAATGGAGTTCACAAAGAGGCTTGTGGGGGCTCACGGGCTTTCATACACAGCTGACCGCAATTCACGGGATGTGAGAATGGCATCGATTGATGTGTGTTAGAGGCGGAGCTTCTACGACTAATTATACATTTTATTAAATGTAACACTTTTGAAAATATACCCAAATAATTAGCAATCGAAAAATATCAATTAATACAAAATGACCAATACTGCCATAAAATCAGTATCAATGTTATACTATGAAAGGGTAAAAAGGAACCAAAAGAATTTCCCCATCTAAGGTATTATTAGGGTTAAATTATTAGTTAAAACACTGTAATTCGGTCTGAGAACTTGCGAAGGAACTGATTTATCGTTTCACGGGAATGCGAATGATACACAATGGGCAAGAACATCAGGAGCTTAAGCTACTGAAGCCTCCCACCTTCCGACGCCACAGTTCGTTTCTAAATCCGTCCTGTGTTTGTCTCAGTGAGGGCAGCTGCGCCTCTCTCGTGTTATTAATGAGTTCAAACACCGGAAAGCTGCAGGCTGATAACGTCCGTTCTATACAATAATAATCTGCAGATTATGTTCAATCCATTCGGTCTTTTATGTGCTTACATAATTGCTTCCATCCATCCATCCATTTTGTCCGCTATTAGTTAACTTATCTAAATGACCAGGAGAGGGCGCTGCTGTGTGAGCTGTTTGTGCCCCGCGTTTGATTGACTTGCATTGGACCTCCGAGCGCCAGTCAGACGAGTAAAAGAGGAACATCTACCAAGTCTACAAGTTCAAGCACCCGCTCTCAAGGCAAAACTGAAACAGTAAATGTATTTGTACAGTTGAAGACAGAAAGAACGTTTCCTCGTTTTAAGGTAGATTGACAGCCCCCCAGCCTTGACTCTCTAAGAAGACAAGAAAAAACTCCCAAAAAAACCTTGTAGGGAAAAAATGGAAGAAACCTCAGGAAAGGCAGTTCAAAGAGAGACCCCTTTCCAGGTAGGTTGGGCGTGCAGTGGGTGTCAAAAAGAAAGGGGGGTCAATACAATACACAGAACAGAACAAATCCTCAATACTGTATAAAAATAAAAATTTTAGAACAGAATTTAATAGTAGATGATATCCCATAATATGATTTGGATTTGTTTAGAGTCCTGGAGACCTCATTCATCAAGCTGCCTCCCCCATTTGGCTAGCGCTGGGCCAGCCAATCCGATGAAAGGACTCCTCTTTCCCATGATTCCTGTAATCCTCCATCAGAGATGACTTTACCTTAGGCAGGCAAAACAACTTGGCAGGTGGGCCGTGGCACCAAGTGCCACATTTGAGTACCGAGAAGAGAAACAGAATAGGTGAGGGTTAGTAACAAATTAGAACTCTCATGTTACTTATGCTGCGGTGGGCTGGTACCCTGCCCAGGGTTTGTTTCCTGCCTTGCGCCCTGTGTTGGCTGGGATTGGCTCCAGCAGACCCCCGTGACCCTGTAGTTAGGATATAGCGGGTTGGATGGATGGATGTTACTTATGTTTTAGTGCTAATGACTGACAACAGAGATGCAGTCTGTACAGGTAATCAGCAGCTCTAGTCAGGGTGTGCTAAACGGAAGTTGTGAGTCTTCAGCCTGAGAGTGAAGGGGCATCTCTTATAGTAGCAGGCAGACCATCCCACAGTTTAGGGGCCCTGTAAATAAAAGCTCAACCTCCCACCATTATTTTATTAATTCTTGGAATCATAACCAGACCCACCGCACAACAAAACAGCTGAGGATCCTGGTGGGCAACCCCCCAGGCAGTCCCACCCTCCGGAAACGACCCTCTGTCTGCTGCAGCCAGGTGTTATGTAGATGTCCCCTTGGCCTGGTCCAGCCACTCAGGTCCTTAACAATGGAGAATGGCGGTCACCCTCTGGGAATTGTGCCACATGGATGTAGTGCCGTAACTGATGCTCCCTCACAATGAGGGTCATGCGCCTCATCTGGGACTCCATGATCAACACAAAGTCAGACTAGCGGTACTCAAGGATTCCCCAAAGAGACACACATGAAGGAGTGCAGTCTTCATCTCAGGTCACTGTATACCGTCCATGTCTCACAAACAGGGATCACCAGGACTCTAAAGATTTGGCCCTTCGTTCAGAATAGGTGAGGGTTAGTATCCAATTATAAATATCATGTTTAAGTGCTAATGACCAACAACAGAGATGCAGTCTGTACAATTAATCAGCAGCTCTAGTCAGGGTGTGCTAAACTGAAGTAGTGAGTCTTCAGCCGGGATTTAAAAGCTGAGATCCAAGGAGCATCTCTTATAGTAGCAGGCAGACCACCCCACAGTTTAGGGGTACTGTAACTGAATGTTTAATGAGCATAGGGGCCCCATGCCAATCTATGTGACTTGCTGAGTGGTTGTGTAGGTAGGGGCACCAGTGCACTGCTTTGCCCAGGGGGCCTATAATGCTGTTAAGATGGCCCTGGATATTTGAATAAAAAATCAGCAAAGTTCACTGAGGAATAAATCAGCCATATCCCAACAAAATTATTCTTTTTGGGGATGGGCAGGTTGTTTCATGCGGACAGGCAGGCAGACTTTGGCTTTAGGTGTGTCGTTATAAGCCGCCAAAAGTTGTGCCCGTGACACAAATGTTGTGTTTTACAAAATTTGCGGCTACAGTTTTTGTGGTGGCAGTTCCCATTGTTCTTCGATTATTGTGCCAAGAGATCACATTCATGTTAATTCATTGTCATGTGCTTTATTAGCATAAAAAGTTCACTTCATCACAAAAACCCATTTTCACTTCTTTTGGCCTTGGCACAAAACAATCAGCTAAAAGTGTGCAGCAAGCACCAGGACTGAGGAGTCTGCTACAGAATCATTGAGTTGCCACCCGTGCAGAGCTGGCACAGTATTGGCAGCAGGTGGCTGTGAGGGAGGTGAGGACTTTTGGACAACGGCCTTGTGCCAAGAAGGGCAGCAAAGAAGCCCCTTCTTTCTAAGAAAAGCATCAAGGACAGACTGAAGTTCTGCAGGACGAACAAGGACTGGACAGTAGAAGACTGCAGGGGCAAAGTTATTTTTTCAGATGAATCCTCCTTCCGACTATCAAAACAGGGACCCCCAGCGCACTGCTTTGCCCAGTGGCCTATGACGCTGGTAAGATGGCCCTGATTAAGGGTATCTGTTTTCTTTGCACTGTTTAGCGTCCATCAGCTCTGACTTGTCACCCAGTGTCTGTCTCTGAAAATCCACCCCATGGCCTGAAGCTGCCCCCACCGTGCGTCACCGTTGGAAATGTACTGCACAGTTGATGGTCGGTGCCTTGTTTCCTCCAGACATGACGCTTAGAACTGCGGCCAAACTGTTCAATCCTGGTCTCCTTAGACCAGAGAATCCTGTTTCTCACAGTCAGAGAGTCCTTTAGATGTCTCTTTGGCATCATCGGCCAATCGAACATAAAGCTCATATCGGTGGAGTTCTGCAGTGATGGCTGCCCTTCTAGAACGTTCTCCCCTTTCCATACAGGTTCTCCAGAGCTTCTCCAGGGTGACTTTTGGCTTCCTGATCACCTCTCTCCCCAAGGCCCCTCATCCTCCTGATTGCTCATTTTGGCCAGATAACTCGCTCAAGCAAGAACCATGGTTGGTCCAAATCCATTTCAGTATTATGGCAGCCCTTGGGAACCTTCAATGCTTCACCCTTCTTCTCCAGATCTGCGCCATGACAGAGCCCTGTCTCTAAACTCTGCAGGCCACCCCATCGACCTCAGGACTTGACTTTTACTCACCTGGTAGACCTTCACTAATGCAGATTTACTATTCAGGTCCAGTCAATTAAGTCGACCAAAGGTTAGGGTTACCAGACGTCCAGCAAAAGGAGGACATGGCATTGTGTTCTGCATCTGGCACCCCTAAAAAGGAGAAAATGTCCGGCTTTCAATAATCACTGACTTGACCGGGATATTTGCTGAAATTGCATGCTATCATCTCTATGTTTAACATTAATTATCTATGTGTTATCGAAAAACAAAACACGGCCACGCGCCTATGTCCTCTTCACCATTTTGTGTTGTCCATACTTGTTATACGGATATGCAGTAGTCTTTTATCTAAAAATGTCGTCTAGCAGTAACACTAACAAGAGGAAATGCTAATTCTCAGACCCCATTAAAAAGAAGCATCCGCACTTTGGTGAAGGATGCACTGAAAATGAACTAAAGTGTTTGGTTTGTGATTCTTACGTGTCCGTTGCAAACAAGGTCAGGTCAGGTTGGGGGGCACACACTGGTACAGCACGTTACAACAACAATTAATTTTTTTGTGTAGCCCAAAATCACACAAGAAGTGCTGCAATGGGCTTTAACAGGCCCTGTCTCTTGACAGCCCCCCAGACTTGACTCTCTAAGAAGACAAAGAAAAACTCCCAAAAAAAACTACTAGGGAAAAAATGGAAGAAACCTCAGGAAAGGCAGTTCAAAAAGAGACCCCCTTCCAGGTAGGGTGGGCATGCAGTGGGTGTCAAAAAGAAGGAGGTCAATACAATACAATAGACAGAACAGAACAAATCCTCAATACAGTATAAAAATAAAAATTTTAGAAGTACGGAGTAGAATTTAACAGTAGATGATATCACATAATAAGATTTGGACTTGTTTAGAGTCCTGGAGACCTCATTCATCAAGCTGCGATTCCTGCGATCCTCCATCAGGGATGACTTTTCCTTAGGCAGGCAAAACAACTTGACAGGTGGGCCGTGGGCACCAAGTGCCACATTTGAGTACTGAGAAGAGAAACAGAATAGGTGAGGGTTAGTATCCAATTCTAACTATCATGTTACTTATGCTGCGGTGGGCTGGCACCCTGCCCAGGGTTTGTTTCCTGCCTTGTACCCTGTGTTGGCTGGGATTGGCTCCAGCAGACCCCCGTGACCCTGTAGTTAGGATATAGCGGGTTGGATAATGGATGGATGGATGTTACTGATGTTTTAGTGCTAATGACTGACAACAGAGATGCAGTCTGTACAGTTAATCAGCAGCTCTAGTCAGGGTGTGCTAAACTGAAGTTGTGAGTCTTCAGCTGGGATTTGAAAGCTGAGACTGAAGAAGAGTCTCTTATAGTAGCAGGCAGACCATTCCACAGTTTAGGGGCCCAGTAACTAAAAGCTTGACCTCCCACCATTATTTTATTAATTCTTGGAATCATAAGCAGACCCACCGCACGACAAAACAGCTGAAGATCCTGGTTGGCAACCCCGCAGGCAGTCCCACCCTCCGGAAATGACCCTCTATCTGCCACAGCCAGGTGTTACGTGGGTGTCCCCTTGGCCTGGTCCAGCCACTCGGGTCCTTAACAGTGGAGAATGGCGATCACCCTCTGGGAATCATGCCACATGGATGTAGTGCCGTAACTGACGCTCCCTCACAATGAGGGTCATGTGCCTCATCTGGGACTCCATGATCAACACAAAGTCAGACTAGCGGTACCCAAGGATTCCCCAAAGAGACACACATGATAGTGTCCATGTCTCACAAACAGGGATCACCAGGACTCTAAAGACTTGGACCTTCGTCCTTTTTCAGAGATATCGGGAGCGCCACACACCCGTTTCCATGGTCTCCCAATCCATCTTCTGACATCATAAGAAGAGTCACCAGAGACATGAATGTCACTGCCCAGGTCAGTAAACCTCTCAATGACGAGGTCGACACTCTCTCCGCAAACAGACACACTGCTGATGGCCGTGCCCAGGAGGTCATTAAAGGCCTGGATGTTGGTTTTTATCAGGACACTCTCAAGCCCAGACACTCAGACTCCTCATTCAGTCTCACGAGACCCCCGATCAGAGACTCTATTGATTTTGTGAAGATCAAGATCAGTGAATCTTTCTTCACCGACAGATTCCCCCCAGCTGCTGGACCCCACAATTCTGCCCACCACCCAGTCCATACAAGCACTGAACAGAGTAGGAGCAGAACAGAGGTTCTGCCTCCGCTCTGCACAGCACACACGGTGCCAGTGTTTATGCCAGCCATGATATATAGCAACTCTGGGGGGATCCTCAGGATGTCCCACAGGGCAGTTTGATCAACTGAGTCAAATGCTTCACGAAAATCGACAAAAGGCTGCTGTGAAATAACCAGCAGGATGCACAACGAAGGTTTGGTGCAGCCACCCATATAGTTTCCCTGGTTGTAAAAGTCTTTAGTTTGCGTTCAATGTGTAAAGGTTGGAGTCCAAAACAGAACTGATCAAGGGGTTCAATGAGGGTTTTTTTTTAGGCAGTTCACAGGAAGTGATGTCATCGGGGTCAGGACAGGAAGTGCTCTTCAGGGCGTAATCGGATACAGGCAGGATTTCTCATATTTGGTCTGTGGAGAGACAAGAGGGAAGTTCAGCACAACGTGCTGCCCACTGGCCTGGCATAGAAATGGTGTTTTCTGGTCTGTTTGGCCGACTCCCAAGTGCACGTGTGTGACACTGCAAAGAAACAAACAAGGGTACCAGTGATTTCGAATGACTTGTTACCAGCAAAAAACACAGAAACATGGCATAGTTTCAAAGTTGTGCAAATGAAGCCTGTTATTCAGAGCTTCATCTTTGCTGAGTTCACTTTGGTACTCGCGTCTGATGAAGACATCTCTGCCATTGTCGTATGACTTTTTATTAATTTTGCAAACCTTCAATTACATGGCGTCACCAGGGTGGTGGCCCAACTCTTTATCTTTGCCAGTCTCATCTTTTACAATGGCAATAATGTGAGATAAAAAGGGAGAAATGGTGGCACCGTCGTTTACAGGTCCACAGGGTTCTTAATGTGCCCATTTGCAGAGCATTATAATCGTACTTGCACATGCTAGTCAATGTGCACCATGTCGCCAGTCCAGGTCAGGGGTCTAAAAAGGGTATGAGTGTTATTGACTTCACAGCACAAGAAGAACCAAACGTATTTGTTAAACACAAGAAAATGATCAGATGTGCCTATGTCTCTGGTCAGTTTCATGAAGATTTGTATTGTTGTGGAATTCTGCCTCCGTAGAGGTGCTTTATAGCGCCCCACGTGTACAACCTTACCTGCACAAGGACACCTGCTTCACCCAGAGAGACTTACTAGCTCAGCAGAAGCAGACCAAAGTGGTGCCAATCACCAAAGAAGGTGCCCACTCACCAAGCTGCTGTCTATTGAGGACGTCTCTTCTCAGCTGCTAACCCCTATGGTATTATGGCAGACACCCACCCCTGTGCTCTTATCACTATACCTTGACTGTATTATCATGGAGGTGGCTATGATTATTATTTTGGTTCCCCTACTCTATAGCTATTGTTAACTGTATTGTTTATATGAGTGTTAGCTCTATCTGCTTTATAGCGCCTCACATGGACAGCTGTGTCAAGAAAGAGACTAACCAGCTCAGCACAAACAGACCAGACAGTGAAGCTACGCCTGTGCCAATCACCAAAGCAGATGCCCATCTCACCAGGCTGCTGTCTATTGAGGAGGTCTCTTCACAGCTGCTAACCCCTGTAGGAGTATAACAGTCACCCACACCAGGTGCTCTTAACAACATACCACGGCCCAATCAAACTTAATATAAATCAAAAGTAAAACTGATGGTAGCATTAGTAAGAAATATATCTGAAAAGAGTCTCATTAATAGACTTCAGTAGAAAGAAAAGGTGATGGAAGTGATGAGTCTTCTCACGTCTGGCTGCAGGGCTGCTTCTGATTTCTCCTCAGAGGTCCTGCCAGTTCCTTTGGGTTCTTCTTTCTTTTGTTGTTTCCCTTCTTAGCTTTTCTTCTTGTTTTCTGTTCAGCATTCATCCCATACTTTAAGGTCGCAATTCACGTCAACTTAAGAACGATTAGAAGAAGAATTGATTAAGTGTTTGCCTGTCTCAGGCCGTTTGTCGCTTCAGATCCTAATTGCACTCGGGTCTAATAAATTACAAAAAAAAGTTTTGGTAACAATCTGTTTAAGATTCTACAAGAAGGGGCTAAAGTCAGTAAAGGTATAGAATTTGAAATCAGTCTTTAGCAGTCATTTAAAAGGACACTCAAGAGGATGTTTAAAATGGGATTTAGAGTCCAGAGTTTAAATGTTTAAGGAGACTCTCATTAAATCAAATCAAAGGCGCAGGTCTCCTAATGGCTGGCTGTTCACTCAGGTGTCCTTACTGCTGGCATGTTAATCGATGTTACTTTCGTGATACTCCATCTCAGCTAAACAGTCGGTTTTGACCTGTAAACTGCGGAGCTTATTCTCGTGTGTCCAAACATTCAGATCTTCACAGGGCTTAATTTTGATGTCATACATGGGCTAGGAGTTAACTAGATGTGCTACCTGTTGAAATCTAAGTAAGTAATGTAGACCTTAAAATTAATTTTTCCAGTGGACCATCTATTAGAATGTAGTTTATAATAAATATGTAGTAAATATAAACAAAATAATAATAATACAAATAAATATATATTGTAGATGCCACGTGGACTGGACGGGCATCCCTGCCAGAAGAAAACCCAGAAGGAAGGACCAGAAAGGGCGGACAGACAGTCCGTTAAAAAGAGAAGATATCGCTGGTGTTTATTTACTCCCCCAGCAAGCTAGATGGCAGCAGCCCTGGTTATCGACAGGGCATGCCGGGCAATGTAGTCTGGCAGGGCAGCCCTACTGGGGTGATGGGGTGCCGCACAAGGGTGCTGAAGGAATCAAGCTCCCTACTGTGATGATGGACTGCAGTGTGACCTGGAAGTTCTTTGATCAGGCAAACACCCTGGCACCGGAAGTACTCCCAGGTCTGTAATAAAAGGGACTGCACTCCCTTATCCAGGTGAATTGGAGCTGGGTAGTAGAGAGGTAACACTTGCCTGGAGGAGGGCAGTGTGGTGGTGAGAGAGTTATTAGAGAGGAGAGGAAAACTTTTAGGTTGTGCTTTTTGTACCATATTTGAACGGAATTTGATTAATAAACAACCTTTATTTGAACCTGGGACTATGATTCTGTGTTTGTGTTAGTCATGGCGGTCCATCACAATATGTAGTAATAAAATGCATTATATTTGTCATTCCAAAAGATGGCGCATCACAAACATTTGTTGTAACAAGATGGATTACTATAAATGTTTGTGATGAGCCATCTGTTGGAATGCCAACTACAATGCATTTGTCTCCATTATATCCCATTTGTTGTGGGATTTGAAAAAGTGGTATGGTTGTGATGCACCATCTGTTGGAATGACAAATGCAATGCATATGTCTCTGTTATATCCCATTGGGTGTGGGATTTGTAAAAAAAAAAAAGTGTTGTTTGTGGTGCACCATCTGTTGGAGTGACAAATGCAATGCATTTTATTATTACAAATGTCTGTGATGCCCTATCTGTTGGAATGACAGAGACAGAGCAATCGGATGGGCACACAGACACTTATCCTTTCATTAAGGTGAATAACAATTGCTGCTTTTCATACAAAAGAAGAAAAAGGAATGCAGAGTAACATATTGTTTTTGGAATACATTTTATAATAAGTAACTATATGACAGGGCGGCACGGTGGCGCAGTGGGTAGCGCTGCTGCCTCGCAGTTGGGAGATCTGGGGACCTGGGTTCGATTCCCGGGTCCTCCCTGCGTGGAGTTTGCATGTTCTCCCCGTGTCTGCGTGGGTTTCCTCCGGGCGCTCCGGTTTCCTCCCACATTCCAAAGACATGCAGGTTAGGTGGATTGGCGATTCTAAATTGGCCCTAGTGTGTGCTTGGTGTGTGGGTGTGTTTGTGTGTGTCCTGCGGTGGGTTGGCACCCTGCCCAGGATTGTTTCCTGCCTTGTGCCCTGTGTTGGCTGGGATTGGCTCCAGCAGACCCTCGTGACCCTGTGTTCGGATTCAGCGGGTTGGAAAATGGATGGATGGACTATATGACATATACTGTATATATTTTTGTAAGTAATGAGTAATCTAACTAAGATACTTTTAAAAGTAATGCTTCCCACAGTTCTTGGGAGACACAGACTTGAAGTTTGTTTTTGGGTCCATGGCAGCTGATGAAGACGTTTAACTCTTTTTTTGTGCAATTTAATGATGTTGGGGCGTTTTTCCAAAAGAGAACTCCATAGCTGGACGTTTAACTAACCAGTTTTCTGTCTTATGCGGGTTACTCACTTTATCCCATTTTTATGTGTGCACGTAAATACACTGACTGTGGACTCATCAATATCTACATCCAGTCAGTGGAGAGAAGCCATTAAGAAGGCCAATAGGATGTTAGGTTATATAGCGCCCTGATGTTTGGAGTACAAGTGCAGGTCAAGCTCTCCATGTGGGGTCCTCCATAATACCAAAAAAGACAAAAGAGCCCTGGAGAAAGTCCAGAGAAGAGCAACTGGGCTGATTAGAGGACAAAGAGGTCATAAACAAGGGTTCAAGTAGCCAAGATTACACATTTAGATAGAAGAAAGGCATTATATAGGATAGATAGATAGATAGATTAGATAGATAGAGTTAAAGGCGCTATATGATAGATAGATAGATAGATAGAGTTAAAGGCGCTATATGATAGATAGATAGATAGATAGATAGATAGATAGATAGATAGATAGATAGATAGAGTTAAAGGCGCTATATGATAGATAGATAGATAGATAGATAGATAGATAGATAGATAGATAGATAGAGTTAAAGGCGCTATATGATAGATAGATAGATAGATAGATAGATAGATAGATAGATAGATAGATAGATAGATAGATAGATAGATAGATAGATAGATAGATACTTTGGACTTCAAACCCTGGGTTTGTGGGTTCAGATCCCATTACTCCCATGGTGTGACACTGACCAAGTCACTTCACCTGCTTGTGCTCCAAATGGAAAAAAAAGTACGGTAACCCCTTGTGTCTCAAAAATGTTGTAAGTCGCCACGGATAAAGGTTTCTACCAAATAATAAGTAAACAATAATAACGAGACTTCTTGTGAGAAAAAGAGAGCAGGGCTACAGCCATCGGTGCCAGAGACCCCTCTTCCACGTGCTAATTGTCACTTTGCAGCACGTCTCGTGTCTCCCCACTCCTTCACTAACTCCGCTGCCCTCCAATTCTGTTAGGGTGATTTATACAAACATTACGCTCAGCCGCTGTGCCTCAATGATTTGCCTTTTTGTCTTCTCGCTCTTGAATAGCTGGATGTTTGCACATCTCAGTGTTTAGTGCTGTGCCCCTGGCACTTGTCCTTGTCATTGTCATTCTTGTGTCCGCACAGCTCAGACCATTTAGGCCAGCCCAGATATCTGTAAGATGTGTGATATGGTAACAGTCGTCACAATTCGTCACATGTACAGTAAAGAGAAATTCTTTGTGTTCAATTAGGAAGCATATTGCTACTCTCTGGTGCCATGACAGGTGAGAATGGATTAAAATACAGAACTTCATTTTATTTAATAGGTGGCTCAATTTAGCCTAAGCTAATGACACATTTCATGACTTGTAGCTGGAGGGGATGCCAAACTTAACGACTGCCTTGATGTTCGCGGCCCTCGACGACGTCAGATTACAGGACTAGGTGACCAGTTAGAGGACTCCGTGATGACCTTCTAGCACATATCATATATGCGAAGTATCTCAAGTTCGCCCCTTTTTCTGACAGCCAGTAACCTGCTGCCCGGCTGAGCCCCTAGCTGTACAGAGGCTTTACAGGAACATTACATTTATTTGCTTAGCAGATATTTTTATTCAAAGTGACTTACAAAAAGGGTCAACATAAGTATGGGGGATGTGATACAGGGCAAGGTGACAAAAGTGATCATGACAAATGAAGAGCTCAGAACAAAATACGAGACAATTTACAATCCATAGAGTATAAAAACCTAACACCAGTGAGACAGAAATTCAGCCAACAAGAAAGTCGTCAAATGCTTCTTAAACGCATTGAGGTGGGTGGAGGTGGGCAGCTCGGAGCTACACATGACGGGTCTGAATTGAGAGTTGATGCCACACTGAAGTGGCAAAACCAGATACCATTCGTCAGCAGACCTGAGTGGGCAAGAAGGAGTGGAGGTCCTCCTCAGGGTCTCCATAGGTGTGGACCCGTTCACCACTCTGTAGGCAAACATCAAAGATGGGCAGTTAATGTGCGCCGCTACCGGGAGTCAATGATGTCACCTGAAGAGAGGAGGGACACGTGTGTGATTAAGTGACAGGACATTAACTGTGGCCTAAAAATACTCTATATCTGAGTCTTACTCTCTTAACGTTGTTCATTCATTAGGCCCCCCAAGCCACCCCTTATACTCTGCCCATGACTGATGGCTGGTGTATCCATTTTCAGATTCAATCTGCAACACAATAAAGTTGACAGAAAGTGAAGAGGTCCGAGGACTTTATGAATCCGTTCTCATACATAAACTCAATGCAAAGATTCAATTAGCTACAATCCCCCCAAGCCCCCCAAATCTCATCAAAAACAGTTCTACATCTTCCCAGCCCTGTGTTTCATTTTTGGAAATGGGTAATGCGCGCAAGAAAGGTGTCTGGGGATATGGAACAGAAAAGAAATTAAAGGTAATGGAAAGCCCCCAGCAGTGCCACAATGAACTGCCACACCAAAAGCCCAGTGCCCCCCCGTTCACATGAGTACATTTTAAATTGAGTGTTCCTCTCCATTTTCGTCTTTTCTTGCCGCTTTTCTTAAGTGCAACTAAAACCCTCAATGACTCCGAGATCAGCGTGTCCCACCAGGCGTCCCCCGCCCCTGTCACAAATGTACACTGGAGTTCATAAAATATCCTTGGCGGTCTCTGAAAGCGACATTCCTGTCCTGATCTAATTACAGACCTCCAGAGATCGGCAGGTAATTAATCACTCGCCTCGCTGCGTGCGTCACGGCTCTCTAGCAAAGGAAGGACTCCTGGCGCTCCACATCCGACAAAACAGAAGTGTCGTCCTCCCGGTGCGGCATCTGCTGCCTCGGTCAGGTGGGCTCAGACACATCCCCTCCAGGAGCAAAGGGAGGAAGAGGAGGAGGAGGGGGAGGGGGGGACTCGCTCTCTGTGGCTGTGGTCAGGCTGGAATTTGGTCAGCTGGGAGTAAAGCTCTCGAGACCCCCGCTCGAGGCGGTCGGCGATGTCCGCTGTGGAGCACAGCAGGTCTGCCGTGAGACTCGCCTCTTCTTGGACTCTGTGAAGAAACCAAATGAGAAGATTATAAAGTACATTACTGGCAGTAAATTACTGTAAATATTGAAGTAAGGAAGTCAGTTAGTCAGTCAGTCAGTGTCCAACCCGCTATATCCTAAACACAGGGTCATGGGGCGCATGGCAGGAACATACCCCAGGCAGGGTGCCAGCCCACCACAGGGCACACACACACACCAAGCACACACTATCCTCACAGGTGGCACAGTGGTAGTGCTGCTGCTGCTTTGCAGTAAGGAGATTGTGGGTTCGCTTTCCCGGTCCTCCCTATGTGGAGAGCGCTTTGAGTAGTGAGAAAAGCGCTATATAAATGTAAAGAATTATTAGGGACAATTTAGGATCACCAATCCACCTCACCTGCATGTCTTTGGACTGTGGGAGGAAACCCACGCCGACACGGGGAGAACACGCAAAGTCCATGCAGGGAGGACCTGGGAAGCGAACCCAGGCCTCTTTACTGCGAGGCAGCAGCGCTACCCACTGCACCATCATGCCGCCCTGCAGTTTATTATATTTGATTATTAGCAGGCGCAGATGTTGCAGACCCAAACTGGACCAAACCAGTGATAAACAAAGATGGTGGCAGCAAACGGGTATGGTGAGGCAATGAGCATCTGCTCTCGTGGGCAATTCCTGTTTTTACAACAGTTAAAAAGGCAGAACTTTTACTGTGTAAAATACACACAAATTACTGTTTCATTTATTTATTTATTTACAGTGCAGGGTCAATCTGGGGTCCTGAGGAGGAACGGCTTATGGCTACAGGCTGTGGAGATCAGGCTTCTAGCATTATGCTGGTAGGGCTGGCGAGCTAAGGCTCAGCGCTCTCTTGTAATTAGTCTTAAGAGTTGTTATCAATAGGAAGAAGAATTACACGTAACAACTGGGGGGCACGAGAGACGAAGGAAAGGAATTAGACTCTGAACGCTGAGTGCTGGTGAGTGGCCCTAAAAAGTACCCCTGGCATCTTCAGTGCCGCTTTAATTTCTGTCTGTCCAATGAAAGAAGTCCACGGTGTGCCCACGTGGTGTTTATCAGTGTGTTTAGTTCACTTGACAGTCTGCAGTGTGAAACACAACTCAACTAACCGGTGTCGTCGACTGATAATAAATCAAGAGCTTAAACAAAATGTCGGGGTGCTAGTCAGGCCACCCTGTTCACTTGTGGACAATTCAAGTTCAAGCAATTTATTGTCATTGTGTAACACAACGAAATGACTTTTTGTGACAGCCCCAATGTGCATTTAAAGAAAAGTCAAATAATTCCAAATATGTCGTATACAGTGTTAAGTGATCATGAGCAAATTATTATTGCTCAAAGTACAGCAGCATAAATTGTTATTGCACTTGTTAATGACTAGTACATTCCATACTCTATATTGTAATACATTAGTATATTGCACATTACCAATATAGCTTATTGCACATGTTCAGTTAAAAATGATCTCAGACTGAGGAGATTCAGAGTTCAGAAAGTTTATGGCAGATGGGAAAAAGTTATTTTTTAGTCTGTTTGTGCATACACGGATGGCGCTATAATCGACAAAAAGCGTAAGTAGCCGTCGGCTAAGGTAAGAAAGAATTTGATAAGGTGCCACCTGAGAGGTCGGGTATCAAACTAACGGAAGTGGAAGTTCAGGGTTTGGTGGGCAGACGGGTGCAGAATTGGCTAAAACACAGGAAGCAGAGGCTGATGGTGTGAGAACTTTATCAGAACGGACTGAAGTTAAGAGTGGCGTCCAGCAGGGGTCAGTGCTGGGGCCGCTGCTATTTTTAATATCTACTCTCTCTATTATACAGTTCATCCGGAAAGTATTCACAGCGCATCACTTTTTCCACATTTTGTTATGTTACGGCCTTATTATAAAATGGATTCAATTTATTTTTTTCCTCAGAATTCTACACACAACACCCCATAATGACAACGTGAAAAAAGTTTACTTGAGATTTTTGCAAATTTATTAAAAATAAAAAAACTGAGAAATCCCATGTCCATAAGTATTCACAGCCTTTGCTCAATACTTTGTCGATGCCCCTTTGGCAGCAATTCCAGCCTCAAGTCTTGTTGAATATGATGCCACAAGCTTGGCACACCTATCCTTTGACAGTTTGGCCCATTCCTCTTTGCAGCACCTCTCAAGTTCCATCAAGTTGGATGGGAAGCGTCGGTGCACAGCCATTTTAAGATCTCTCCAGAGATGTTCAATCGGATTCAAGTCTGGGCTCTGGCTGGGCCACTCAAGGACATTCACAGGGTTGTCCTGAAGCCACTCCTTTGATATCTTGGCTGTGTGCTTAGGGTCGTTGTCCTGCTGAAAGATGAACTGTCGCCCCAGTCTGAGGTCAAGAGCGCTCTGGAGCAGGTTTTCATCCAGGATGTCTCTGTACATTGCTGCAGTCATCTTTCCCTTTATCCTGAGCAGTCTCCCAGTCCCTGCAGCTGTAAAACATCCCCACAGCATGATGCTGCCACCACCATGCTTCACTGTAGGGATGGTATTGGCCTGGTGATGAGCTGTGCCTGGTTTCCTCCAAACATGATGCCTGGCATTCACACCAAAGAGTTCAATCTTTATCTCATCAGACCACAGAATTTTCTTTCTCATGGTCTGAGAGTCCTTCAGGTGCCTTTTGGCAAACTCCAGGCGGGCTGCCATGTGCCTTTTACTAAGGAGTGGCTTCCGTCTGGCCACTCTACCATACAGACCTGATTGGTGGATTGCTGCAGAGATGGTTGTCCTTCTGGAAGGTTCTCCTCTCTCCACAAAGGACCTCTGGAGCTCTGACAGAGTGACCATCGGGTTCTTGATCACCTCCCTGACTAAGGCCCTTCTCCCCTGATTGCTCAGTTTAGATGGCCGGCCAGCTCTAGGAAGAATTCTGGTGGTTTTGAACTTCTTCCACTTACAGATGATGGAGGCCACTGTGCTCATAGGGACCTTCAAAGCAGCAGAAATTTTTCTGTAACCTTCCCCAGATTTGTGCCTCGAGACAATCCTGTCTCGGAGGTCTACAGACAATTCCTTTGACTTCATGCTTGGTTTGTGCTCTGACATGAACTGTCAACTGTGGGACCTTCTATAGACAGGTGTGTGCCTTTCCAAATCAGGTCCAACCAACTGAATTGACCACAGGTGGACTCCAATGAAGCTGCAGAAACATCTCAAGGATGATCAGGGGAAACAGGATGGACCTGAGCTCAATTTGGAGCTTCATGGCAAAGGCTGTGAATACTTATGGACATGGGATTTCTCAGTTTTTTTATTTTTAATAAATTTGCAAAAACCTCAAGTAAACTTTTTTCATGTTGTTATTATGGGGTGTTGTGTGTAGAATTCTGAGGAAAAAAATGAATTGAATCCATTTTGGAATAAGGCTGTAACATAACGAAATGTGGAAAAAGTGATGAAGCGCTGGGAATACTTTCTGGATGCACTATTAAAATCCTAAGCCTAAAAGTGCAACAATTTCATGTCATGTTTTTTAAATTGGGCTTATTTTATAACCTACATATATATATTTGGTATCATTCTTTTCAGAATTTATCAAACTTTAATGTGATGTTGTTAGATTTTCAGATTCTTCTTCCGTTTTTAAATTATAAACTAAAATATCAAGAACTCGTGTTCCACGAGACGAGACTCTGTACCAACAGATTTAACCACGCCCGGGGCTGGAAATAAAAGACAGAGAGTAGATGATGGCTGCTGTACAGGGTTTTAAATATTTGAAAAAAAACAACAACTGTATGTGTGTCCCATTGTATCAACGTTTAAGAGGGGGTTTCAGAGGAGCGACCGCGTCTCCTTAGGATGCGTTCAGCCCCCCTCTCAACAACGTGAGCAGCAAAGTGAGCAAAGCGAGCAGGGTGTAAGCCCCCTATAGTATGCAAATAATTTGGATAAGAATATAAATAACAAGCTGGTTAAGTATGCAGATGATACCAAGATAGGAGGATGGCCAGATCAGAGAATCTACTGAATCATCAGAGAGGGATGTGGACAGCAGACAGGCTTGGGCTGATCTGCGACAAATGAAGTTTAACACCAGTAAATGTAAAGTATTACACGTAGGAAATCAAAATGTGAGGTTTGAATACGCAGGAGGTCTGAAAATGGAAAGTACATTTTATGAAAAAGATTTAACAGTCGTAGAAAAGACTCATCACACCTGTTAACAAAATCAAACTACCACTGGATCGGGGGCTCATTTATAAAGCTTGTGTATGCGCAAAAAGAGGTTCAAATTGTGCATTTACAATTTCCCATGCAAACGTCAGCATTTATAAAAGAAAATTTGACTGACGGGGAAACGTGCCTATAATTACAGCAGCTCTGATCAATGCGTACACAACATTTTAAGAAAAACTGGGAAATGGCAAGTTGTAGTGGACTCCTCACTATCAACTACCAGACAGTGTGAAGTCATTAAGAAGGCTAAGAGAATGTCAGGTGTGGCAGCAGGCTGGGGGCCAGACCCAGCCGGGACACCTGGAAGGACCAGAAGGAGATCTATACGTCCACTGGAGCAACCACCCTGGATAGCAAGGTGACCACGGGGAAGTAGCAGGGAAGCTCAAACCCATGGGGGCCTGTGGCTACCCCCAGGGGACACCCCAAGCCTCATAAGATCTACACTTCCACCACACCTGGGAAGGTGGAGGAAGGACCTTCCAGCATCGCCCGGAGTGCTTCTGCCACACCAGGAAGGGCCGCCGGAAGAACGTCAGCGAGCACCTGGAGCACATCTGGGTGACTATAAAGGGGGCCGCCTTCCTACAGTCGTGGAGCTGGAGTCGGGTGCTGGAGTAGGACGACGCTCCAGCGGACAGAAGAGAGGAGGCCCACTGACATTGAAAGGCCCTAGTAAGGGTGTTTGGTGCTGGAAACACTGTGTGTGTGTGGGACTTGGGACCTTTGTTTAATTAAACGTGTGTGTTTTAGAACTGCCGGTGTCAGCCTGTTTGTGTCTGGGCTGAAGGTCTCACACAGGTTATATAGCACCTTGATGCATGGAGTACAAGTCACAGGAGGTTCTGCTCAAGTCTTTATAATACACTGGTGAGTCCTCATCTGGAGTCCTGTGTGCAGTTTTGGTCTCCAGACTACAAAAAGGACATAGCAGCACAAGAAAAGGTCCAGAGAAGAGCAACTAACTGGGCTACAGGGGATGAGTTAGGAGGAAAGATTAAAAGAGCTGAGCCTTTACAGTTTAAACGAAAGAAGATTAAAAGGTGATAAAAAAAAGCATTGTCTGGTCTGATGAGTCTCGATTTCTGCTGTGACATTCAGATGGTAAGGTCAAAATTTGGCATCAACAACATAAAAGCAGGGATCCATCCTGCCTTGTATCAATGGTTCATACTGCTGCTGGTGGGGGTGGTGGTGGTGTAATTGTGTGGGGAATATTTTCTTGGGCCCCTTAGAACCAACTGAGCACTGTTTAAATTCCACAGAGTATTGCTACTGACCATGTCCATCCCTTTATGACCTCCCATCCTGTGATGGATCCATGTCACTAAGCTCAAATCATCTCAAACAGAATGTCAGGTTATATAGCGCCTTGATGTGTGGAGTACAAGTCACAGGAGGTTCTGCTCAAGCTTTATAACACACTGGTGAGGCCTCATCTGGAGTCCTGGGTGCAGTTTTCGTCTCCGGACTACAAAAAGGACATAGCAGCACAAGAAAAGGTCCAGAGAAGAGCGACTAGGCTGATTATGGGGGCTACAGGGGATGAGTTAGGAGGAAAGATTAAAAGAGCTGAGCCTTTATAGACATAAAGAGGACACATGATTGAAGTGTTAAAAAGCATGAAGAGAATTACTCCATTGTTTTAAAACAAGTTCATCAAGAATATGGGGACACAGATGGGGACTTGTGAAGGGTGAATTTCTCACAAACATTAGGAAGTTATTCTGTACACAGAGAACCACAAACACATGGAATAAGTGACCAAGTAGTGTGGTGGACAGGAGGACTTTAAGGACCTTCAAAACTTGATGTGATGTTATTTTGGAAGAATTAAGTGGAAAGGACTGAGAAGCTTTGTTGGGTTTGAATGGCCTGATCTCCTCCAGATTGTTTTAATGTTCTAAAGGGTGTTGTAAATAGCGGTCAGGTTTCAGGGTCGGAGCTCTGTCTTGCTCATCTTCTAAATGAGATACCTTCTTCTGGGAGCGCCCTACTTTTATAAATTTTTGGGTGGAAGGGGCAGGCTCAATTGCCCTCACTGGGCATCTTCTCAGATCTGTGGGTGGAAAAGGAGACAAGACAGTTGGTGAACGTGCCCTCTGGTGTCCCGGGGTGTTAGGGCTTAACTCTGACAAGCCAAGAAGTTGATATGCATGTGTGACACTAGAAACTGAAAATTTAACAAATCACTCCCTGATTTAGAACACAGAAACAAACTGGAATATAAAAACGCAATCAGGGATGGGTGGGTACAAAGAAAACAGACCGGTGTACAGTGGAAAAAATAGGATGTGCCGTAAATAGCTCATTTTACACTACCCCAAAATCATCCTGGCCTATTCCACCCACTAGCACTAACTATGCATGAAAAGGCAGCGTCCCTGCAGACCCCTCGTTTTCATTTCAATGAGGCTCCATCATGGGTCATTTTCTGCTTCTAAATGGACTCCTGCCGTGGTCATCCCTCGTCTTGTCCAACCATCCAAACACACAGCAGTCGGTTAATGTGCCACATCAGTACAAATGATGCCAGTCGTCAGGGTAGCCAAGTGGCGGCACACAGCTTTATTGCAGCCATTCTTAAAGGAATACACCACCCGAAAAGGACTTTGTTTTACACAGTGAGGGAAATAAGCCTTCGATCCTCTGCTGAATTTGTAAGTTTGCTCACTTAGAAAGAAATGAAGAGTCTCTAATGTTTATGGTAGTTTCATTTTAATGGAGAGAGACAGACTATCAACCAAAAATCCAAAAAAACACATGACGTAAAAGTTATAAACTGATTTGCATGTTATCGAGAGAAATAAGGATTTGATCAACTACAACCCAGCCAGAATCCTGGTTCCCACACATTGGTCGTGTGCCCAAGTGGCACACACAGATTACAATCAATCAATCACAGATACTCCTGATGTCAACTAGTTATGTGTATAAAGCACAACTGTCCAGCAGAGTCAGCTTCTTCTGTTCCAACCTCTCCACCACCATGGGCAACACCAAAAAGTTGTCATAGGACTTTGAAATCTTGCAGTGCCTGCAATGTCCCCCAGCTCAAGAAGGCACATGTACATGCTGGGGGACCTTGTGGGCGCTGCAAGATGCATGGTGACTGTGGTGGTCCCAACTGCCTTCAGATCATTAACAAGCTCCTCCCGTGTAGTTGTAGGCTGATCCTTCACCTTTCTCATCATCATCCTCACCCCATGAGGCAAGACCTTGCATGGAGCTCCAGACCGAGGGGCAATTGATGGTCATTTTCTATTTCTGAATTATCACACCAACAGTTGTCACCTTCTCACCAAGCTTCTTGCTGGTGGTCTTGTAGCCCACTCTAGCCTTGTCCCTGACATCCTTTGACAGCTCACAGTGGTGGAGAGGTTGGAATGGAAGAAATTGATTCTGTGGACAGATTTGCTTTATGTACATCATAAGTTGAGGTCAGGAGTATCTGTGATTGATTGATTCTAATCTGTGTGTGCCACGTGGGCACACGGTCAATCTGTGGCAGCCGGAATTCTGGCTGGATTGTAAGGGATCAAATCTTTATTTCTCTCAATGACATGTAAATCAATTTATAACTTTTATGTGTGTAAATGAGAGGGAGGTCAGTGGAATAAACAAATATTTACATTGAACCCTCTCTTGCCCCTAAACAATAAATAAAAACACGTAACACAAATACAAACAGATTATTTAAACACAGGAAGGCGGGAGTGGCAGAGAAGTATGTAAGAGTCGTACAGGATATGTACGAGGGAAGTGTGACCATGGTGAGGTCTGCGGTAGGAGTGATGGAGGTGGGATTACATCAGGGATCGGCTCTGAGCCCTTTCTTATTTGCAATGGTGATGGACAGGTTGACAGACGAGATTAGACAGGAGTCTCCGTGGACTGTGATGTTTGCTGATGACATTGTGATCTGTAGTGAGAGTAGGGAGCAGGTTGAGAAGACCCTGGAGAGGTGGAGATATGAGAGGAGAGGAATGAAGGTCAGTAGGAACAAGAGAGCATACATGTGTGTGAATGAGAGGGAGGTCAGTGGAATGGTGAGGATGAGGGGAGTAGAGTTGGCGAAGGTAGATGAGTTTAAATACTTGGGATCAACAGTACAGAGTAATGGGGATTGTGGAAGAGAAGTGAAGAAGAGAGTGCAGGCAGGGTGGAGTGGGTGGAGAAGAGTGTCAGGAGTGATTGGTGACAGACGGGTATCAGCAAGAGTGAAAGGGAAGGTCTACAGGACGGTAGTGAGACCAGCTATGTTATATGAGTTGGAGATGGAGGCACAGGAGACAGAGCTGGAGGTGGCAGAGTTAAAGATGCTAAGATTTGCATTGGGTGTGATGAGGATGGACAGGATTAGAAATGAGGACATTAGAGGGTCAGCTCAAGTTGAACAGTTTGGAGACAAAGTCAGAGAGGTGAGATTGTGTTGGTTTGCACATGTGCAGAGGAGACATGCTGGGTATATTGGGAAAATCAGTGCTAAGTATAGAGCTGCCAGGGAAGAGGAGAAGAGGAAGGCCTAAGAGAAGGTTTATGGATGTGGTGAGAGAGGACATGCAGGTGATGGGGGTAACAGAACAAGATGACGAGGACAAGAAGATATGGAAGAAGATGATCCACTGTGGTGACACCTAACGAGAGCAGCTGAAAGAAGAAGAGGAAGAACAAGATGTAGTTTCAGCAAATGTCGCATTACAAACAGTCCAGAATGCAAGATTCAAGCAGAATCTTCTATGCCCATCTCTTACAAAATTTTGACCAAGAAGAGAAAAGTCCTTCACTTGTGCTCGGTCAAACAGAGCTGCCAGGTAAGAACAAAAGAGGAAGGCCTAAGAGAAGGTTTATGGATATGATGAGAGTGGACATGCAGGTGATGAGTGTGACAGAGCAAGATGACGAGGACAGGAAGATATGGAAAACGATGATCCGCTGTGGCAGGCCCTAACAGGAGCAGACGACAGAAGAAGATGTCATGTGTTTTTTTCTGGATTTTTGGTTGATATTCTGTCTCTCTCCATTAAAATGAAACTACCATGTAGGCCTGGGGATGTAGGGGAGCAATCGCGCTTGAGCATGGCACAGAACATACAGTACATGCCCGGTGTGAATACACCCAGAGTTTTATGTTGTGTTTTAAAGCCCCGAGCCTGAACCGAGTTCAATTTATGACACTTACTTTTCAAAATCAAAGAGGGATCCAACAAAGTCACCCACTCGTTGAGTTTCAAACTCCGCCATCATTTTCTTCATCATCTCCTCAAAACTGATATTGTCCTCTTTGATTCCCAGTAGCACACCTGTGATGATGTCTCTGTATGGCTCCTCTCCGATATCCTTAGTGATGGTGGAGAAAAGGCTCTTAATGGTGGCCTCATTCTTGTGGACAAGTCTCTTAATGTGGTCGAGTTCCTCCTGCCAGTTGGGAGTGTTGAGCTTGTGGGAAGTGCAGCCTGTGGAGACACCAGAAGGCCTGCCGATGTGGAAGGTGATAGAACACTGACCTGAAGGGGATCCTGGCTTGGCTGCCACCGTCTTTCTTGGAATTCTCCTAGCTTCTCCATCACTGCTGATGTTATGAAGTACCACATGATCCCCGGAGCCAATTTCATTTTCACCATCTGCACTTTGTGAAAACCTGCCAGGTACCAGGTTGGCTCCAAGTGCTATCAACAGCAGCCAGCACTGCAGTGTCATGGTCTAAACAGAGACAAATGGTTCTCATTAGCATGCAGATGTGCAAGGACCAACCTCACTGGAAGAGACTCTTGCTGTTTGCTTGGTGAAAGGAGTTTGTTCACCTTGGTTAGTTAAGTGTTGTGTACACAGGACTTTCCACAAACACTATTACATACCTGGGGTCTTTAGAGACCTGGCATATGTATTTATATATAAATCGAACCACAAATAACCATAACTAACTTTCCAAACTTTTATTGAAACCTCTTCCTGGAATACTTTACTTCTTTTAATTGTTAATATTAATTACTTCTACATTTTAATATTTATATACAGTATAATTACACAATCATTGTCTGCCACTCGGCACAACAGCGGCAGATCATTTACCTTTTTTATGATCAATGCAATGTAACATCTTCTGTGTTTTTTGTCCCCTTTTGCTACTGTAAGAAGCTGTTTCAGGTGATGTGGCTAGTGCTGTTTCACTCTATGCAGCCACTACAGTCGCCTGTCACCTTCACTTTCAACCTTCATGCTCTTCGTCAAAGCTCTGGTCCTCTAAAATTCCATGCCCAGAACATTCAAGATCAAAAGGCATCACACGTATTTGTATTGTCTCCCTGCAGTGCGTTTCTGTGTCTCTCTTTGTCTTGTCATCTGCCATCACTGACAGGGAATTTTTCAAGGGCTTCCTATGCTGATCAGTGACACCTCTGTTCTTCCCTCTTAACTCTCTAAACTCATAAATACCCAAAAATAAGCAATACGATAGAAACAAAGTGGTCATGAACACACAGAGATAAAATGAAATCCTCAACAAAGCAGGCTTTGTTGGATTGCTGTTTACATGTAGCGGAGCTACATAATAATAGTATGTTCTATGTTTGTGCTGAGTGCGTTTCGTTTCATCGTCCCGTTTACTGTCCGTCATATGTGCGTCAGTGAATGTTGTCCCCGAAAATGAAAAGGGGAAGGATGATGGAGAGAGACCGCAGCCCCAAGACGGAGATTGCCTGTTAAACTCACCTGATACATCCGGGACATTGCGTATTTAAAAAAAGAGGAGTGAATGGCAAAAGAGGACAGAGAGAGAGAGAGAGAGAGAGAAAGAAAGAAAGAAAAGAAAGAAAGAAAGAAAGAAAGAAAGAAAGAAAGAAAGAAAGAAAGAAAGAAAGAAAGAAAGAAAGGACAATTTAACCATCCATTTATCAGCTCATCACTGCCGATCATTGCTTTAGTCCACTGCTTGTTTTTTTAACATCTGATTCAACATCACGACAGCCAGAGCCGAGAAAACCCGGGGTTCGGATTCATACCCGCCATTGCCAGGACTTTTCACTGTGAGGTCGTTTTGTTTTCGAGAAGGAGCACAATACACTACAGCCAGTATTAATACTGCTGCACTTTATTTTGGACTAATTTATCACCACATTTCAATTCTTCTTCTTCTTTTGGCTGCTCCCATTACGGGTTGCTACAGCAGATCATCTTCTTCCATATCTTCCTCTCCTCGTCATCTTGTTCTGTCACACCCATCACCTGCATGTCCTCTCTCACCACATCCATAAACCTTCTCTTAGGCCTTCCTCTTTTCCTCTTGCCTGGCAGCTCTATCCTTATCATCCTTCTCTCATTATACCCAGCATCTCTCCTCTGCACATGTCCAAACCAACGCAATCTCGCCTCTCTGACTTTGTCTCCTAACCGTCCAACCTGAGCTGACCCTCTAATGTCCTCATTTCTAATCCTGTCCATCCTCGTCACACCCAATGCAAATCTTAGCATCTTTAACTCTGTCACCTCCAGCTCTGTCTCCAGTGCCACCGTCTCCAGCCCATATAACATCCCCATCTAGGATGGGATGAAAAAGAAATGATTAATGCAGACCTCCGTGCTAACGTTTGCCTTGGACCATGCAAGGCATGTCTTTCTTATATGCCATTTGGTATGGGATTTGTAAAAGCAATGTTAATGTTTGTGATGTGCCATCTGTTGGAATGCCAAATACAATGCATATGTCTCTCTTATATGCCATTTGGTATGGGATTCATAAAAGCAGTGTTAGGTTTTGTGATGTGCCAAGGTTTTATTCTCCACAAAAAGGTACTATGTAATACGATGAAGCTCCACAGTGCCCAACAGCAATATGTAGTGGCCTAAAAACACAAGGCAATCGGAATAAATAAAATCCAAAAACGAGTCTCAAGGTGAAGTTAAATGACAGAGCAGAAGGTCAAAAAATCCAAATAAATCACAATAAGCCCAAGACATGGCAAAAACAGAGAACTCAACAAGACTGCCTAGCAAAATCAAAATGAACCCCCAGCAACAGTGGGAGACCCTCCAGATTTATGGGGAGGGGGGGCAGTCCCTGGCAGTGATTGGCAGGTGACCCCACCTATTGAGGAACCACCCACAAGACACATCGAACATAACATAACCCACGCAGTGTATCATACATAACCAAAATCAAAAACAAAGAATGACGTAGATAATCAAGTCACATTAACGATTATAAAAGAGTCAAAAATAAACAAAACAGACCCAAAACATGAAGTTGAACCTCAGCCGCCGTGTTGGGGGGGCATCTGAACTGAAACACAAAAGTCACATGACTGAATATTAAGCACACGCTCCATCACTTGACGAGCGGCACACGCGTATGCACTGCACTGTGACACCCGCAGAAACAGGCAACAGCGCTATCAAACAATGCAATACTTTTTCAGAATGATACAAAAATTATTGAGAAATAATACAATAATAATAATAATTAGTATGCTAATAAAAAGGTCCCATCAAATATTTTTGGTTTTCTTTATAGATCTGAGGGTGCTGAATCCAAATATGGCAATACAATCACTCTATCACATCCCCTTTTTGAAAAATGAGGTTTAAAACAAAAAATAAAACACTATTTTACAGAAAGAAACATATTATTAATATTAATTACTCTTGAAAGATTTTAAATTACACATAAAATTGTTTTAAATATATCTAAGGTTGAAATATAAATAATCAGCATTAATGTTTGCAGCGCACCATCTGTCGGAATGTGTTTGGCAATGCGTGTTGTAATAAAATGCATTGCATTTGTCATACAAGCAGATGGCGCCTTAAATCATTTGTAGTAATAAAATGTATTATTACAAATGTTTGTGATGTGCCATCTGTTGGAATGACAGACACAGCAACTGGACAGACACACAGATGTTTGTCCTTTAATTAAGCTGATTTCTGTCTGTCTGGCAGTTACTCTGTTTGAAGCTATTCAGCGTTAGCGTTGACAGTGCAGTGTGACTTGTCCTGTTGCTGTCATAGTCTCAGTTATACGCCATTTTTGAATGGGAGTCATAAAACTTGTGTTATTGTTTGTAATGCACCATCTGTTGGAATGACTATTGCAATACATCCATTTCTATTACAGGTAAATGCCATTTGGTACAAGATTCGTCAAAACAATGCTAATGTTTGTGATGCACCATCTGTTGGATAACAGAGATAAAACAACCGGAGGGACATACAAACATGTCCTTTTATTAAAGTGGATTATTACTTACAAAAAGTAGTCAATTGGTAGTTTTATTTTGCCCCTCTAATTATCTTCTGAAGGTGTTTCATGGGGTCTGCTAACATAGACCTCCCTCCACATTCCACTACAACGTCTCTCCATTCGTGCGATGTCCTGGTGGACCCTCTCTTATGTTCATCAGAGGCCGTTCCCATGTTTTCAGGTAAAAAAATACCCAAACGACATTGTAGGAAATAATAGATTAAAAATGCCAGTAAATTTAATGATAAAATTACTGTAAATGTTAAAAGTAAAAGACCTTTTCTGAAAAAAAGGAAAGTTGCCTTATGTTCTACTGAAAATTACCTGTATATCTTAAACAATACATTTCATTATTTTTTACAGCCAAGGCCTGTAATATCAATATTTTTTAAAATATGCTATATACTGTTTACTGATTCATTATAATTTCACTGAAAAAAATCTGTTAATTTTACAGTGTAAAACTGTTAAATAGCGAAGGTAAACAACCGTAAAATGTAAAACGGTAAAGCGCTGCTTCAGTAACGCCGCTTTTAATAATAATAAATTACATTTATATAGCGCTATTCTTAGTACTCAAAGCGCTATCCACACAGGGAAGAACTGGGAAGCGAACCCACAATCTTCCAAAGTCTCCTTACTGCAAAGCAGCAGCACTACCACTGCGCCACCTGTGAGGACATAAGGACACGCCCACTTTTACCATATTGTTCCTGGTGAACCGCATAACTTGTGAAAAAAAACTTAAAGTATCCATCCATCCATCATCCAACCCGCTATATCCTAACTACAGGGTCACGGGGGTCTGCTGGGACCAATCCCAGCCAACACAGGGCGCAAGGCAGAAACAAATCCCAGGCAGGGCGCCAGCCCACCAAACTGCGCGCACACACTCCATGCAGTGTCTTGTGCATGGGAAAGGCGCTATATAAATAAAATGTATTATTATTATTATTAAGCACACACTAGGGACAATTTAATATCGCCATTCCACCTAACCTGCATGTTTTTGGACTGAGAGAGGAAACCCACGCAGACACGGGGAGAACATGCAAACTCCACGCAGGGAGGACCCGGGAAGCGAACCCAGACGGGTCTCCTAACTTCGAGGCAGCAGTGCTACCCACTGCGCCACCATGCTGCCCTTACCAAAATCCTTAATCCACTATTCCTTTTATTATATAGTGCCTTTCACTAATAGTAGAAATTAGCCAACAAAAGTGCCAAACAGTATATATTTTATATAGCACCTTTCATCATTAGTAAGTAATAGTCCACCGTTAGCACCACTGGACCAGACGCCTATGTGTTATATAGTGCCTTTCACAGACAGCCTCATTAATTCCACTTTTAAGGAAAAGCAGTCTTCCTCACCTAATAGTTTAAAGTGTAAAGATATGCAGCATATCAGTCTGTCCCATTTAACTTAAACTAAGTTAACTAAGTTAACAAACTTATTTTTCCCTGCATACTGAAGGTTTTTTTTGTGGTTACACAAGCTGATGTATGGTGGGTTGTATTGGATAAGATGGCACACCTGTAGGACACCATACACCACAAAAGGAAACTTTACTTCACCACCTGACAATGCGCCATAACTTCCTTAAACATTGAATTGTTTTCAATGTGTATAATTAAATGGTGTTGGCTGGGATTGGCTCCAGCAGACCCCCGTGACCCTGTGTTCGGATTCAGCGGGTTGGAAAATGGATGGATGGATGGATAATTAAATGGTACATGTTTGCTATTGGTTGTTACTTTACTGATGCAAGCTGTGTACTGGTGTTTGACCCTGGCAATACTTTCTAATGGTTTATTAATTAGCATATTTATTACACGGTATGAATTTCTGTTATGGTTAAACATTCCCTTCTGTTGGAATGTGTTGTAAAGAAAAAACAGTTATTTACTACAAAGTTACTGTAGACCTAAAAATATTGTCACCTTATTTATTATAGTAAAATTTTGGCAACCCAGCTGCCAGTTTTGTATCGTAAAAATAACATTTTATAGACCTAAAAATACTGTCACTTGTTTTTTACGGTACAATTCTGGCAACCCAGCTGCCAGTACTTTACCGTAACATTTTTTTTTTATTACAGTGTAGGTTGCTCTGCACCAGGACGGTTGGACAGCTTTCGCACTGATTAGGGGCTTAGCCTCTCCCACCAGGTATTTCCTTTATATTTTACATATATGTTAGTTTGAATAGCATTGGACCCTCTTGGAGTTTTCACGCAATCAGGCGGCACGGAATGAAGTGGCGGTGGGCTCTCGAAGCCCCGGAAGCAGCCCCCCTAACGACGCCTCTGTGTTGCACCCCAGCGCTAAGAAGAAGAGAGAAGCTCCTCAACGCGTTCATCGTGGATTTACACCTTTGTTTTCCCAAGAAAATGGTGACACCTTCTTTTATTTCGGCGACCCGTGCCTTGTTTGTTACCAGTTACCTGCCCGAGACAATGCATGGACCGACCTGACTGCATATTTCTGTACAATTTCTCTCTACTGTACAATAAAAGGACATTTTTCCAACCTTTTAAGTATAAACTCCTGGCTATTTTTGAATGAATGATGAATGAGAGATAGAGCGTACTGAGAGCAGGGTGGCGCAGTAGTTAGCAATGACGAAGGAGTTCAGACTCCAGAAGTCTGCACGTTCTCGCTGTGTCCTCCTGCCTCTCCTCGGTTTCTTCACACAGTCCAGAGACATGCAGCTCATGTGGACTGCCGATGCAGACTGGCCCGTGTGTGTGTTTGTGTTGTTACGATTCAATAGGCTGGCGCCCCGAGAAGTTTGCCCCATATGCTTTCTGGGATAAGTTCCAGCTTCCTCACGACCTTGCTCCAGGATAAAGCAGGTTTAAAAGATTAAAAAAACAAAAGCGTTGCAATACATGATTTTGGGTTAGGGTTCCACTGCCACTAACGTTAATAATGAGGAAGCCATTTTTCAGCTCAAAATATACTTCAGATAATATTCTGAGCATGAAAATATATTATAAAGTAAACGTAACTTCTCGAAGAAAAGAAAAATCAACTTTTTATCAAAAATGCGTTCTCTCTCAATCCGATGTCTCGCAGAAACGGTTTGTAGTAGAGAAACTGTAATTTCCGAAATGGATTCAGCACATAAGCACACGTAAATGTATAAAGTACATCGATTTCTTTGCGCGACAGAATTTTGGCATGGGGGGGGGGTCTCACTGCAGATTAACGAAATGCTTTTGAACGTATAGGAAATTCAATTTCCGTAATCCGGAGCCCATCCGGATACCAATTGTGGATTTGATCCAACACGGTAGTTCAGGGAGCTAACCGCTGCGTCACCGGGTCGCCGCTTGTATTCCTCAATTCGTACTTTTAGGTCACAATTTCACTTTTCTACTCACTCTGTTAGGAGAGCCACAGGCTGTTTGCATCGCCATCCCAACGTTTTCGCGACCTCTTCTTTCTGTCTGCTTCAGCCAGCTGGCCTAATTCGGTGGTTCATTGTCTCAAGTCCGACAGCATCAAACAGCAGCACTCGCAGCAGAGCCAAGACCCCCGTAAGCCGGTCGAAGACCAAGAACGCTTTCTGTAGCTGAACGACGAGGCCGCCCGCCTATAATCTATTTAACATATGGGGCCCGATAATGACTGTCAGATGTGTCCGTGTCCGTGTGTGTGTGTGTGTTTAGATTGGGATGAGGGGAATTTTAAGTGAAGAAACATCTTAGCATCAGCCTAAAGAAACAAAGCTGGCACTGGGGCACCTAATCACGGATGACTGCGAGCCATGAGGCGCCTTGACGTTGTCTGAACTGCAGGAGAAGCCGTGCTGCTTAGTGCCCGCATTTCAGAAAGCGACGAGAGAAAGAAGGACCTGTGCCAATGCTGAACTCAAATCCACCAGTTTAGTATGAATAGCACAGACCCGGCATTTAAGATAATAAATGTTCAAGCCTTCATAGAGTCATATAAATAACTTTTATTACAGACAAAAAAATACGACTCGTCTAGGCTTCCATTAGAACATGAATACAAATGGACTCCATAGTGTGCAATAAAACCCCACAAACCTCCTAAGATCTTGTGAAATGACAAACACAATCTACAAACAAACAGTGCAACAATAACGCTGGTAAATCAATCTAACAATATCGTGAAAAGAGTAAAGGAAAACGTGACAAGCGCCATTGTATCTACACAATAAAACATACAATTAATTTAAACACCTTGACTCTTACATATAATGGCTCCGCCCCCTGCTCGCTTCGCTCACCCACCCCCGGGTTTGGTTAACATACAATTTTAAAAGATTGTTATTTTCATGGGAATTGTTACATATGCATTATTTTCTTTAGTAAACTTTAGTTAAAAGAATATTTGGAATTAACTTTTCAATATCGCATTGAATTTTGATTCTGTATTTGTACTTACATCGTGACAACGCAGCGTTACTGCCTGTGAGTGAATATCATTTCTTTCTCTCTTAATAAATAAAACGACTTTTTCGAATGTTTGTCGATGCTCTTTTTTCTTCGCTTAGTCGTCGACGTATCTTCTAGAACGTATAAAATTATTGTCCTGATCAAATTTATATGAGCTGCGAGCGCAGGAAGCGTGTCTGACAAAAGCATTCACAGGACTGAGGTTAGTGTGTTTGCGCTAATGCAGTCTTTATTATCCTTTTTTTGAGACTTTCGTATTATTGCACATCCATTATCTCTAACTTGCTCTGCATGTGTACAGCGCCTATGTTTTTGAATTCTTTACGACGTTCTACTCTGTCATCTACTCTTTGTCCTTTATTTCGTGGACTCGTCTCGCGGGACGTATAATGTGTCCGAGAAAATCACGTGTCGTCTCCTTCCAATATTTTTTTTAATAGAGAGACGTATTTATTTAAAAAAATATTTTAAAAATAAAACTTATCATTTGAGGCACGGATTTCGCTTCCTTACTCCGACACCCAGGTAGCCGTTGCTCTCCTCACACACCTTGAGATCGTTTACAAGCCAATTTATCCAAATGGGTGAATTAGTCTCTGAAAGAGAAAACGCCCACCTTATTCAAAAACCACATGTACTATTTGGACCATCCATCCATATTTATCAGTCCTACAAATTCTATCCGAGCGTGCGTTGCTTCTTTTACATTTCCTTCTGTCGCTCCCAACGATAGTCAGGCGGTGACCGTCGCGTACGTAATGGTGCGTAGCGATGTCACACCTGATACTAAGCCATTCACCTTGGCGAATTTGACTAGACGTGCTTCATAACATATGAATGGACGGGATGTTTTCTTAAGATGCCAGGTGATCAACAGGAACATTTATTATTCTTTAATTTAATATTGTTTTTGTATCGGTATGCTGCTGCTGGAGTATGTGAATTTCCCCTTGGGATTAATAAAGTATCTATCAATTTAATGGTGACATCAAGCACCTATTACCCAGACCGAAGCAAGCCCCTCTGTTATAAAGCATCCATCCATCCATTATCCAACCCGCTATATCCTAACTACAGGGTCACAGCCAACACAGGGCGCAAGGCAGGAAGCAAACCCCCAGCCCAACGCAGGGCGCACACACACCCACACACCAAGCACACACTAGGGACAATTTAGGATCGCCAATGCACCTAACCTGCATGTCTTTGGACTGTGGGAGAAAACCCACGCAGACACGGGGAGAACATGCAAACTCCACGCAGTGAGGACCTGGAAAGCGAACCCAAGTATCCTAACTGCGAGGCAGCAGCGCAACCCACTGCGCCACCGTGCCACCCATTGTTATGAAGCAGTATTAGAACAATCTGGACGAGAGCACACCATTCAGCCTAAGAAAACTCAGTGTTCTCCATTTAATTATTTAAAATAACATCAACTCAAGTTTTCAAGGTCCCTGAAATACCCCCCACGACTTGATCTTTTATTCCACGTGTCACTTATTCAGTTCCACTTATTCCATATTCTTTGTGTACAGATAAAAAAAAAAACGGTTTGTGCGAAATGTACCCTTCACAAGGTTCCAGCTGTGCCCCCCGTGTTCTTCATGAACTCATTTTAAAATAACAGTCTCGACCCACTGGACTAATTCCCTTCATAATGTTAAACACTTCAGTCAGGTCTCCTCTATCATCTCTGTAAAGGCTCAGCTCTTTTAATCTGCCCTCATAACTCACCACCTGCAGCCTTGGAATCAGCCTCGTCGCTCTTTTTGTAGCCTAGAGACCCAAACTGCACCCAGGACTCCAGACGAGGCCTCACCAGTGTGTTGTAAAGCTTGAGCAGAACCTCCTGTGACTTGAACTTCACACATCAAGGCGCTATATAACCTGACATTCTGTTAGCCTTCTTAATGGCTTCTGGACGCTGTCTGAACATCATACGCTGAGCTTCCCAATTCCCACATTGTTTCGTTCGAAATGGGGTCTGCCAGTTAGCCGCACCTGGAAGCTTTTATTACTTTTTCTTTTAGCTCTTTCTTCTATCAATTCGCTGGTTTCTTAAGTCTTTTTAAAACGCTTAGGTTGCCATCGCCAGTCTAAGCCCTGAGTTTGTGGGGATAGACGCGCCCCTCTTTTGCTGCCCTAACGGCGCCACTCCGTTTTGACAACTTGGACGCGGTGGGATTGGTACAGGTCCGTTGTGCCCCCCGTCTTATGAAAATGTCGGTGTTTTTCAGCGTGTTTTCATTATTGTTGGACTTTGCAGACGGGTGGGGAATTGTACCCTGGTGTTTTTTCTGGGTGGCCGGGGTACCCCCTCGGTATCCGAAGTCCGCCGTTTGACCTGCAAAACTGACGAGCCTCGGTTTCTATAGCGCACCTTCAGTATTAGACTTCGAGGGTCGCGGATGTATATGTATGTTTTGGTGGGTGATGAATGCGGTGTCCCCTCAGTGTCCGTAGCTCACCCGTTGACTTGCCAAAAACGGCACTCTGGGTGGTTAGGGGTGGTGTCCCCTTGGTGTCCTTCGACGCGGGCACACCCTGACTTACTAAAAACGGCTCCCTTTGGTGTCTGTAGCGCTTTCAGTATTATTTGGGGGGGGGGCACGGTGGTGGTGGTGGGGTCTTGAACGGTGGTGGCAGTGGTTGGAGGGGGACGGTAGATTACTTGGTGTACATATAGCGCGGATGAAACGGAAAGTTTCGCCTGAGTTGCATAAACGTTGCCCCTCAGTGTGCTCACCGAGCTGTCAATATTATTAGATTTCTAAGGGGGGGGGGGTGATTGGGTTGGGGGGCATACCCCATTGGAGTCTATAGTGCGCGCGCCCCTTAACAGCGCGTCTCGCTTTCCACAACGCAGATGTAACTGAAAGAGCGCGCGCCGCTTCAATTGCTTTATACCTCGAGCGCGCGACCCTTAACGCATATAAACGGCGCCCCTAGTGTGCCAGCGGTCACCTATGTCGCCTAATGGATGGATCAGCTCTAAAGGCTGCACCTACATCGCCACCACATTACGGGACAGAATGACTTTTTATACAAATGAATACTATAACAGGTTTTGTTACAAAGCACCACCAGGACAACATGCGTACTCCACACAGAAGCCACTCAGCTCGAGGCCCCATTTGCTGGTGATGTAATTGCATCGCTGCAGAAATTCACCTGCCATAGACATCGAAAGGATCATCCGCAGTACAGTGCAGGATTTACGTATAAGCTACACAAGCTATAGCTTAGGGCCCCCCCGCCTTCCTTGGGGGCCCCCAAAACAAATTGTCCGAGTGAGCAATTGTCATATATACTTAAATATACTACAGCGTTATTTGTCCCAATCAGGCCCGGCCTTAGGCATAGGCGAAGTAGGCGACCGCCTAGGGCCCCGGCGTCCGGGACGCCCCGGATCGACTCCTTGGTCTAATTTTCACGCATTTCACAGAGCTTCCAGTGGGGCTCCGCCCCCCTCAGGGGTCCCTGGACCCCCCTTTCGCCTAGGGCCCCATAATACCTAAGACCGGGCCTGTAGCAGTAAGCTGCGCTTGGATCTTTGAATATCGTGCCTCCCGGCCATGCGCACTTCATGGGCAGATCTCCAAACTCGCAGCTTTACATCCAAAGGGATCGGACTACATTTGTACAATTTACATGGCTGGCTTACAATAAAGACATTAATTTGTCTGTGTGCCCCCGACCCCCCTTTGATGCATTACAGCTGCCTGGCATGTTAAATGGAAACCTGCATCTGCTTAGCATCTGCTCCCAGCACGCGCTTCTCATCCGCCTTCCGATCTTCACTCCTGTCGTTCCACCTGCTTTATTTCATAGCGAGCTTAATGGCCACCTTTCAGGGGCTTGCCAACTTAATAACAGTATCTGTATCCGGGGATCGATAAATGCAACATCCTATCTCCTGTTCCTGTAGGTCATAAGAGTTGTCAACGTTTTCCGATGAGTTTCCGTAAAATTACTGAAACGTGAGGAACGTGAAAAGGGGGCGGGTATGGGAGATATTGGCGCTGCGGAGTTCATTCTGCGACGGGTTACCGGCCCGTCCAGGGACTGGTCCTGCCTTGCGCCTCCAGTTCTTGCTGGGATTGGTTCCCGCTGCCCCGCGACCCTAGGGGTTTAGAAGATGGACGAAAGAAGCAAAGTAAGAGATCTGGAGAGGCAGACGGCTTAAGGCGCCGTGAGTAAGCTGGTAGGAAAGTCGAGGCGATGTTTTAAGGAAGGGGGCGCTGTGGACTTCAAGTGATGTCATTATATGTCGTTATAGGTGGCACGTGTGTGTCCAGAAATGCGCCTCTGTATCGTTTATTTGATTATTGCGAGCACATGAATCGTGTGTGTGGAATTAGAGTGGCACTTTATATACACACTTGTCACAGAAAAAAAATCACTAAAAAGTGCAGCACTAATAGAAGGTCATGTGAAAAAGTGACGTTCATATTTAAAACAAAATCAGGATACAAAATCTCTTTTCTTACTTTAGTCCAGATATTCTTTTACATATCTGTTATCCATAGAAGAATATTTATGGAAACCTGGTAGTTGTGAAGCCCAGGGGCACTCCAGCCACCCCAACCGGGACACAGACAGGCGGAGACACAAATGTTGCACAGCACACCTTTATTTACAGCCAGGGAAGCGCTTTCTTCGCTCCCCACAAGAACACAATGTCCACAACACCAAGCACACTCCTCCTCACTGGCTTTGTCCTTCTTCCTCTCGACTCTGGCCTTTGAGTAGTGGCGACTGGCCCTTTCATAAGATACCAGGGAGGTCTGCAAGTGCCTAACGACCTTCTTCCGGCAGCACTTCTGCCACACTAGGACTCAGTACACGTCTGGGCGCCCCCTGGAGGTGGCTACGGGCCCCAGCAGGGTTGATCTTCCATGATCCAAACCCGTGACCCCACTGCAAGCCAAGGGGGCTGCCCTTATTGGTCCAGAGGAGACAGTATCCGGAATAAGCCCTCTCCCCTGTTTATCTATTGTTTATCTATTATCTATTTATATATTGTGAACTTCCCCTTGGGATTAATAAAGTATCTATCTATCTATCTATCTATCTATCTATCTATCTATCTATCTATCTATCTATCTATCTATCTATCTATTATATAGTGCCTTTCACTCTATCTATCTATCTATCTATCTATCTATCTATCTATCTATCTATCTATCTATCTATCTATCTATCTATCTATCTATCTATTATATAGTGCCTTTCACTCTATCTATCTATCTATCTATCTATCTATCTATCTATCTATCTATCTATCTATCTATCTATCTATTATATAGCACCTTTCACTCTATCTATCTATCTATCTATCTATCTATCTATCTATCTATCTATCTATCTATCTATCTATCTATTATATAGCGCCTTTCACTCTATCTATCTATCTATCTATCTATCTATCTATCTATCTATCTATCTATTATATAGCACCTTTCACTCTATCTATCTATCTATCTATCTATCTATCTATCTATCTATCTATCTATCTATCTATCTATCTATCTATCTATCTATCTATCTATCTATTATATAGCACCTTTCACTCTATCTATCTATCTATCTATCTACTCTATCTATCTATCTATCTATCTATCTATTATATAGTGCCTTTCACTCTATCTATCTATCTATCTATCTATCTATCTATCTATCTATCTATCTATCTATCTATCTATCTATTATATAGTGCCTTTCACTCTATCTATCTATCTATCTATCTATCTATCTATCTATCTATCTATCTATCTATCTATCTATCTATCTATCTATCTATTATATAGCACCTTTCACTCTATCTATCTATCTATCTATCTATCTATCTATCTATCTATCTATCTATCTATCTATCTATCTATCTATCTATCTATCTATTATATAGCGCCTTTCACTCTATCTATCTATCTATCTATCTATCTATCTATCTATCTATCTATCTATCTATCTATCTATCTATCTATCTATCTATCTATCTATTATATAGCGCCTTTCACTCTATCTATCTATCTATCTATCTATCTATCTATCTATCTATCTATCTATCTATCTATCTATCTATCTATCTATCTATCTATCTATCTATCTATCTATCTATCTATCTAAGGAAATCCTGGAATGGAAAGCAAATGCAAGGCTACGATACGTGATAATCTTGAAAGACATTTAAAAGACCCGCGAGGCCAAGGAGACTTGCCACGGTGCGTCTCGCGGAGACCGTAAACATGAGACTTGGTGCCAGAAGATTGTCCCAGGGCTGTAGCAAAAAGGACAGTGGCTGTACAGGCTTTAAAAAGATCGAAGGGTAGCACGACGGCAGCTACCACAACCGAACACGAGCTGCGTTATACATCCTGCAAGAAAGAATTCAAACACGCCCGGGGCCAGAAATAAAAGACATGTATTGCTTTTACAAAGTCACGCGAGACCAGGCAGTGAGCCATCATTTCAAACAAGTCAACAGACCTCAAATCTAGCTGTTGTTGGATTGCTTTTGGCAGGCAAGCATCATGTGCTCGAAGCTCTTAAAACAATGACATGTGACAGCAGCTAGCAGCTAGCAAGCAGCAAAAAGACAGCAGATGATCCAAAGGCATATCCTTAGCGTATGTTCAGCCGCAACACCCTTCACAACACGAGCAGTATTATACGTCTGGGAAGAAAGAGGTGTAAACACGCGCGGGGCAGGAAATAAAGAAACAAGTATTGTTTTTACAAAAGTTTTTAAAGTAAAAGTGAAAATAATGCATATGTAACAATTCACAAGAAAATAACAATCTCTCTAAATTGTGGATTGCCTGCCTAAGGTAATGTCATTCCTAATGAATGGAGACGTGGGAATGAGGGCTCCTTTCATCGGATTAGCGCTATTTCAGATGTGGAATGGCAAAATGGGGGAGGCAGCTTGATGAATGAGGTCTCCAGGACTTAAAACAAATCCAAATCATATTATGTGATATCATTTAATGTGAAATTCTACTCCGTACTTCTAGAATTTTTATTTTTATACTGCATTGAGGATTTATTCTGTTCAATGTATTGTACTGTACGGCTCAGAATTAAAAGACTGAGTAAAATGGCAAACTAGAGCTTCGTAAAGACGTTTACAAATGTTGACGCTAAACACATGCAGAGCAGGTTAGAGACGATGAAACCGGTGAAATTAGTAAGGAAAAAAAAAAAAAAAAAAAAACCTTGGCGCTATACACATGTGGAGAAAGTTAAAGGATATGAAAGTAGGAAAATTAGAAAATATAAAAAAGTAAAGATTGCAGGAGTGCAAACAAACAAACTGCCTCATTTAACTATGCACCAGTCTAACTTTGGTTTTGCACAATAATTACTACACTATTGCACCTTAACACTTAATTCTACTTTATTCACACAATTTTACTTATTTATTATGTTCTACTATACTGTTATCTTTCAATCTATAATTTTTTTGTTAATCTAACTGATATTCTTCTAACTTTGCACAGTTTTTGATAAGCAGATCAGGATGCATTTCACTGCGTGTTGTCCTGTATAACTACGCATGTGACAAATAAAGAATCTTGAGGATTTCAAAAATGGAGTTTACCGCACATGCATTTATTGGTTACTTTGTTAGTGTATATATATTTATCTGCCAAGCTACATTAAGGTTCTTCCATCTTAATATGACTTGTTTTGTGGTCCTTTTCTGACCAGCCCCTATAGCATTCACATTCTTGGTGATGTCCTCCCAAATGTTCTGTTTGCATTTCTTGGTCACTTCTCTCCTTTAATGAACTGAAGTGTCCTACTATGGAGGAATAATGGCACCTAACACCCTCCAACAGTTCTTGGTTTTCTGCCACTGTGAAATTAGGCCCTTTTGAGTCCATGGTTCCATGTCTTTTGTGTAGCTAACACTGATTTTATAGGCCCTGTGCTTGATTGGGGTAATTCAACACATGACAAACCAGTTAGCTCGTTGTTGCTTAATTGGTGTGTGACCAAATAAAAACACCAATTTCTTACACACCTCGGTCATAGGTTTACAGAGGCATTGGCATGGCAGGTGTTGTTCATCGCTACCACAGGTTGGGAAGGAGAAAATACCGTGAAAGAATGTATGCTGAGCGTGCCAAACCACTTGTGCAATACACTACAGTGGAACTGTATGCCTGTTTTCGCTTTGGGAGGGATGATATCAAGTACATTGCAGACCTTGTCAGGCCAAAGTTACAGCACAAAACCAAGAGGAGTCCTGCTCTGTCTGTGGAGGAACACGGCCTAATGGCACTGAGCTTTTAGGCCTCTGGGACTTTCTACCAGGTTGTTGGTGACAATATGGGAGTGGACAAATCAACTGTTAGTAATGTGGTGAAAGCTGTCTCAGTTGAATTGGCCAGTCTGGTCAATGAATTTGTTTCATTTCCCAAGGATGACCAGATGGCGCAAACTAAGTGAAGTTTCTTTCTTTTGGGGAACATGCCTAATACTATTGGCATTATTGATTGTACTCATGTGCACATTCAAGCGCCTCATGAAAGGGAGTGGCAGTATGTGAACCGAAAAGGGAGGCACAGCATCAATGTCCAACTTGTGGCCAAAGCTGACCTCATCAAGTGGCCAGGGTCTGTCCATGATGCACGTATCCTGAGGGAGAGCGCACTATACAGAAAGCTCCAGTCCAATAATATTGGGAGACAGTCCTTATCCACTCCTACCATGGCTGATGACCTCTCTTCCAGTTGCAAACACACCTGAGCAGGTAGGCTTCAACTCTGCACATTGCAAAACAAGATGTGCAATTGAGCGCTTAAATGGAGTCCTGAAGAGGCGCTTTGCATACCTTGGAACCCAAGGTGGCATGCAATATAATACTAGCTTGTATTGTCTTGCATAACATTGCCACCAGGCGTAATGTTCCTCTTGATGACATATATGATGGACCTGACCCTGATGAAGTGCAACCAGAGCAACCTCCAATGTTCGCTCCAAATGAGGGCCAGACTGGACGTGTGATCAGGGATGTAATTGTAAGATATTACTTCTGACTGATGACTTGAGTAACAGTAATTGTCATTTTCATTAAAATACAATGGACAGTAGAGCTTGTTGTTGGTTTGAGTTCTGATATTTCACAGGGATTTTTTTCCTTTGACTATACCAAAAGGCTTCATGTCTTATTCCCTACTTTATTTACATTGTCACTGTCCTAGTTCAACAATTGTACAAAATATAAATGGATGTATACATCACCTGCAAACATAGCTTTTTTGATCAATTTTCAAGTTTTATTTTATTGTGAATCCACGTCTGTGTTGGGATCAGGATTATCCTGATTTTTGGGATCAAATGTGTCCCAATTCATACACAAACGTTTGAACAACACAAAAGACTGTTTGATCCTGATTAAAACTGAGATTGGCTTAGGTGATCTGATCTGATTCCAGAATCCCTCTTTTCCCTTTGATCAACCCATTTTCAAGATTCAGTCCAATCTGTTATCCCAAATCCCATTGGATTTCTTTTGAACAGCTGGGCCCATGACTCTACTGGTCCTTGAGTTCCTGTTTCTTGCCCCACCAATTTTCGCTGAAGATCACGTGAACAACCAATATACTGTAGTTCACACGCAAAACCGATATAGTTCTTTCACAGAGTTGCGATAGGGTGCGAACGCATAACCAATATGTTTCAAGCGCGAAACCGACATAGTGCACACATACAACAAATAGAGTTCAAGCGCAAAATCGACAGGTTACCCACATGAAACCAGTATAAGACGTGCATGAAACCAATATAGTACATACGCAAATCCATTGTTAGACCGACACAGAACGCCAGCCAATATAGTTCATACGCAAACCGAAAACATACAACCGAAAACCAATGCAGTTCACTCACACACCAATAACAAATGTACTGGAACCAGTGATATACACACGCAAATCAATATAGTTCATGTGCAAACCAGTGGTATGTAGGTACAAATGGATATACTGTAGTTCACGCATAAACTGATAATATACGGACACGAACCAATATAGTTCATATGAATGAAACCAGTATTGTACGCACACAAACCAATTAAGTATACACGCAAACCGATAGTAAATATTCATAAACCAATAGTGTTCACACGTAAACCAATAGATTACACACAGAACTATATGATTTATGGCCTGTTTGGCCCCTCATAGTGTCTGGCTACATAAATAAATGCATGGATGATGTCCGCGTCACCAAAAACATAATTGTCAGGGCAAACGATAAACCGTGGTTGACTGCTGAGGTGCGAGTTTTGTTGAAAGTGAGAAACTCTGCTTTTAAATCTGGAGATATAGCTGCCCTTAGAACAGCAAGAGCCAACCTAAATAAAGCTATCAGAAGAGCTAAAAGGGCTCATGGAAAGAAAATAGAGAGTCATTTTCAAGATCACAGGAACAGCAGAAGATTGTGGCAGGGGATTAAATCTGTGACAGATTACAAAACAGTTTCTTACCCCTGTGATGATAGCTTCAACTTCCTGAATGACCTAAATAAGTACATTGGATGGTTTGAAGCATTGAATGATACATCACCAGTGAAGGCCACCCCTCATCCTAACGAGAAGGCACTGTGTCTGGAACCGGATGATGTTCTACGGACTTTGAGGAGAATTAATCCAAGGAAAGCTGCGGGACCAGACCAGACACCAGGTTGCGTTCTCAAAGGATGTGCGGAGCATCTGACACATGTCCTTACAGATATATTTAACATCTCTCTGTGTCAGGCTGTTGTGCCATCTTGCTTTAAAACCTCAGAAATCATCCCGGTTCCGAAAAAACCCATAGTCACAACCATGAATGACTATCGCCCTGTAGCCTTAACACCAATAGTGATGAAATGTTTCGAGAGGCTGATCAAGGACCACATTACTTCTGTCCTACCTTCCTCATTTGACCCACTCCAATTCGCCTACCGCTCCAACCGTGCCACAGAGGACGCCATATCTATTGCACTCCATTTTTCGTTGGAACATCTGGAGAACAGAGACGCTATGGTCCGCATGCTGTTTGTTGATTTTAGCTTCGGCTTTTAATACCGTCATCCCTCAGAATCTGATCAGCAAACTGGGCCCATTGGGACTTAGCATACCTCTGCAAAACTGGATATTGGACTTTCTAACGGATAGGCCTCAGAATAAATCAGATACCATTTCCTTGAGCACAGGTTCTCCACAGGGGTGCGTTCTAAGTCCCCTCCTCTTCACACTCATGACCCACGATTGTTGTGCCAAGTTCAGCACAAACCAAATTATTAAGTATGCGGACGACACAACAGTGGTGGGTCTCATTCGAGGTGATGGGGACGGGGATTACAGAGAGGAGGTGAAGTCATTTGTGGAATGGTGTGATAAAAACAATCTGATACTGAATGTTGAAAAAACAAAAGAACTGGTGATCGACTTCAGGAAGAAACAGCTGATACACTTCCCAGTCTACATTAAGAACACTGCTGTGGAAATTGTACAGTCAACCAAGTTCCTGGGAGTCAATGTGATGAATAACCTCGCCTGGTCCCTGCACACGTCCTCTGTCATCAAGAAAGTTCACCAGCGCTTGATCTTTCTGCGGAGGCTAAAGGGGGCCCATCTCAGTAAGTCAGTCCTCACCACTTTCTACAGAAGGACCACAGGAGAGCTGCAGCACTTTGGACTGGAAAGCACTGAGGAAAGTGGTGAGGGCTGCGGAGAGGATCATTGGTGCCCCGTTGCCAAATGTACAAGACTTGGCAAAACAACGCTGTCTGGCCAGAGCTGTGCAGATTTCTAGAGACCCCACTTATCCTGCCTCTGAACTCTTTTCCCTCATGCCCTCAAGCAGAAGGTACCGCAGCCTGGAATGTAGAACTACCAGGTTTAATAATAGTTTTTTTCCTACTGCTGTTCATCTTTTAAATGAAGCATTTTAGTATTTTATTGTAGGCATTTTTAATTCAGAATTTTATGTATTTTCAATTTAGACTTTTATGCACTTTTAATTAGAAATTTTTATGCACCTCTAATCAGAATTTTTGTGCATCTTTAATCAGAATCTTTCTGCACTTTTAATTAGAATGTAATTGATTTTAACTATGTGTTTTTATTAATGTCTTGTGCATTGTATTTTCATTCTGCAGCACATCTTGGATGTTCTGCTGAATGACAAATAAAATTGAATTGAATTGAATTTAAAGTGATTGGGTGCAATTCACTTGTTTTATACTGAAATGAATCTATTTTTTAAGTTGTTACAATTTAAAATGGTTTATTGGTTGTAACCTGTTTTTATGCTATTAGAAATAATATGAACATAACATATTCCAATGCTATACTTTTTACATTTATTTAAAAATCTAGTGCAAATACACAAGCATTTTACAGTGTAAATCTGAAATATACAACAAAAAATTATTAAACGTTTCTACAGCTTTCTTGAAAGTATGTTTTATTACGAGTTCTTATACTTAAAATTAACAGTTGAGAAACAGGGTTACTTACCAGAAATCCTCCATTATAAAAGTCTGCTGCTGAAAATGACCAGACCTGTCCACTCCACTTGGGAAAGTGTCCTTCTTTTTTGGCAGTTGGAAAGTTCGACCTGAAGAATATACAAACGGCCCCTCGCACACAGCACACGAACAACCTACAATATTAGGTTAACTGAAGTAGGATTTTTATGTTTATTCCCTCCACCATAACTTACATTGGGTGGTGCAGTGGGTAGCGCTGCTGCCTCACAGTTAGGAGACCAGGATTCACTTCCCGGGTCCTCCCTGCATTGAGTTTGCATGTTCTCCCCGTATCTGCATGGGTTTCCTCCCACAGTCTGAAGACATGCAGGTTAGGTGGATTGGCGATTCTAAATTGTCCTGTGTGTGTGTGTGTGTGCGCCCTGTGGTGGGCTGGCACCCTGCCCGGGGTTTTTTTCCTGCCTTGTGCCCTGTGTTGGCTCCAGCAGACCCCCGTGACCCTGTAGTTAGGATACAGCGGGTTGGATAATGGATGGATGGATAACTTACTTTGGTACAAACAAATTTGTTTTACTTTGATTGAGATCTGAAACCAAATATTTCAAGCTACAGCACTAAATGACTAATCTTAAGTTGCTTGAAAGAGAAAATTTATGTTGAATGAACAACATCAATGTTCTACTTTTTTCAGTGCAGATAAACACACAAGCGCAGGTTTTGGACACACAATGGTGGATCCATCAGGCGACAAAACCGAGCTCAATGGACTGAACGGTCTCCTCTCATTTGTTAAATTTATCATCTTCTGATGTATGTTCATATTAAGTGTGCTGTACTTTGCACAACAACAAATATAAAAAAATAAAAAGGATTCTGCACAGCGCTAGAAAAATAGAACATCACTGACTGGCGTCCTGTGCAGGTGTTGTTCCTGCCTGGCACCCAACGGTTATCTGCAACCCATCCCTGGATAAGTGAGACAATAAGAAGATGGAAGAAATGATGGAGAAGAAACTTGAAGAGCACATTCCAGGCTGCTGCCCATTTGTGCAACAGACAGAACTTCATTTGACTTATTACAGCAGCTGTTTAAATCAATAAACACATGAATAGACAGAGAGATAAATCTAAATACACACACACACACACACACACAAGAATGACTAAAAAAGGAAGAAAGTTTAAAAAGAAAGAAAACTTTGTGGAAGCGTAAAATACGGCAAAGATTCTCAGCTTGAAAGAAGGCTCTAGGAGTCAGAGGATAGGCAAACAGAATAATTATCTTTATTGCAATAAACAATAACACGGACTCAACCCTGTTAAGTCAAACCAAGTTGAGCCCCGAGCGTCCAGAGAGCCTCGAATATATTACAATTCTTATCTCAAAATGCACCCCTTCCAGACTAGTTCCCCATCATCTACTGTATAGAGGTTCCCAGGATGTCTTCCCCAATCAGCACCTCCACACATAACAGTCACCAGGGGCCTCATGTATAAATGGTGCATACGCACAGAAATGTTGCGTACAAACGTTTCCACGCTCAAATCGCGATGTATAAAACCTAAACTTGGCGTAAAGCCACGCACATTTCCACGGTACCTCATACCCTGGCGTACGCAATTTCTCCGCTCAGTTTTGCAGACTGGTGGCACCCAGCGTCAAAGCAGTGCTACTGTTCCTGTGTGGTCACCCTTTCTTTCTTAGCTCCACATTCCTGATGCGGCTTTATGAATACACTGAAATTAACTGCATATTGTTTATTAGTATAATGCATCTGATTGTAATTAACCTGTAGCAATATAATGGTCCAGGGAATAGCCATAGTATTCCAAATACCATAACTGCTTTAGCGTTGTTACTCTCATTGCATCTTCTTCTTTCAGCTGATCCCGTTAAGGGTTGCCACAGCAGATCATCTTTTTCCATATTACTCTCACTCGGAGTATTTATATCACTGTATCTGAGTGTGAATCACAGCAGCAGCTGATCGGAAAAATGATCGGTATACAGCATGAAGCAGACGCTGCCTCAGCCACGGCAAAACGCGTAAAAGCCTTTCCTGTACAGACCTCGCGTTTCAGAAACAGTTTCATCCCAAGAACTCTAAATGCACTCAATCAGTCCATCAAGTGCTCCTTGTAGAAATGTTTGCACTTATAAGTACAATCACCCCACTGTAAACTTGCACTACAGTTATAATATTGTACAACCTGCGTCACTTTATAAAGCGCGTATGATGACGGTATCATTTTTAAGATGAAATGCAACAAAATATGTTGCTTATAGTATATAGATAAAACTTTAACTTCATTTAAATAATCTGTATTTTTAATAATTAAACATGTGAGGACACGGTGCCACAGCGCTAGCTAGTTCACGGATAGCTCCTGCCTTGCACTGTATTATTGCTGGTGCTGACACGACACTGGAAGGATAGACGGATAGAATAATTAAACATATACTACGAAGATATTTCAATGTTCCTTAAAAGTTTTGAAGAATCGGCGTTCTAAGCTTACAGATGGCTTAACGTCTATTACAGAGCTGATTGTGTGGTGATTGGAGAAAGAAAAGTAAGGACAGGAATTGGAGGTTAGTACGTTTGAAAGAGACAGCACTTCTGTAATAAATTATTTCATTGAAAGTCGTGCATAGTGCAGCAAGCCTCTTGCGTGAGACATGAACAAGCACTGCGCCACCGTGTTCCCATGTTTAATAACATGCTTTCATTCCTATCATCATGAAAAAGATATCACATATATATCTCAGTATTTTAATTATTCAGAGAGTTGTAATATCACGAATGTAATCGAGTATGTGTCCTGTCGGAGTAAGAGAAAAAACGGAAGCACATAGTGATTCACACACATGGAAGATCAAACTCAGAACAAAGCATTTAACCTGCTACTTTAGTTACGATGGGATTTGAGAAACTAGTAAATTAAACGATTTTAAGATGAAGTTTATGATGTTCTACTTTAATGACAAAATACGTGATTAAAGTGGAAATTTCGAGATTAAAGTTGACATTTTGTGCTTTTTTCCCACTGTGTGCTTTTTTTTTTGTCTGTACTCTAATAAGCTTTCATATGACACTCAGACGGTCCGCTATGAGTCGCCTTTTTACGCCGACTTTGATATGTGATTTCTTTTTTATTTCGGGCACTGTGCGACTTTGTGAACTTGAGCTTTCGAGTTTCTCCGACACTAAGTCACTCGATCAGCTTTCTTTTGTTGATTATCCCACTGTTTAAACCAACAAATAGTACGTTTTGCCTTTGCCTCCATTTGGTATTCGCTGAAATTCTTATATTTTCCCCCGTGCTTATCCCATTGTCTTTTCACAGAAGGCTATTTATATTGATTTGCATATTCAAAGAGGCGTAATTCTGGGAGGAGTTGGGGCGGGACAGAAGGTGCGCAGGCGTTACTTTTCACGCTGATCGGGATTTATGTAGTGGAAGAACGTGAAAGTTTGCGTACGCACAGATTCCTGCATCTGGATTTTTCTGTGCGTACGCACATTCCCGCTTTTGTGCTTATGTCATTTTATAGTGCGAATTCTACGCACGGCATTATGCATGAGGCCCCTGATGTTCCAGACCTTCTCATAACAGTGTTCTTGTTGGCAGGGCATCTTTGCCATCTGGCGACAAGCATCACCTGATTACCCCTCCCTTCATTCTTACAGCCTAATTAAGTTGAGACCAGAAGGGTCCATGTATGAAAACTGGACTGCCTAATTATAATTCAATAAATTGCTCCGGCATTTCTCCAAACAGGGTTTGTCCGCTTGCTCCCTTGGAGGGCATGATGACTTTGTCTCAAAGCTCGACCCACAAACTCAAAACAAGGCAAGAGGCCTCTCTAACAAAATAAACGGTCAGCTTCCAACTTGCAGGTGGCCCCCTTGCTCTGATCGCCGGCTGTCCCTATCTATCCTTCTTCCCCTTTTCCTAGCAATTACATGTGCCTTTATTTAACTATTTACTTGGCATACCTAATTTGTGCTACTACTTACACTAAATTTAATACTTATAAGTTTTCATATTTATTTATGCTAATACACGAATATAATAACTTTTTATTTTCCATAACTTCTGACTTGACAGTCCCAGTCAGCGCAAGGTGCATTTGCTGTTGGTACAATGGAGCCCCCCATAGTGTTTCTTAACCCACTTCTGCTAAACAGTTTGTTGGCTGAAAGTCCTCAGTGTTGGTGTGTCAGAGTGAGGACATGCAGCGTTGTTCATAATGGCATTCAGTTTTGCTTTCATCCTCTCCTTTGCTACAACCTCCAGGGGGTCCAGAATGTGTCCCACAACTGAGCCCATCCTTTCCATTAGCTTGTTAATCCAGTGGTCCTCTCATGAAGTGATGTCACCAGATGAGCACACCACACCGGCCATCACAGAGTTATAGAAGATGTGGAGGATGTCACTTCCGCCATTATCCTTAGGAGACATTCCTTTAAAGAGTCTGCTCTGCCTTTCCTTTCTTCTGAGATCAGTCCAACCTGTCATTCATGTGGACCCCCAAGTACTTAAAGGAGTGGACCACCTCTACATCCACTCCTTGAATAGTGTCATAGATATACAGTAGAGTCTCTAAGCAGTTCCTTGGTTATGCTGATGTTGAGCTGCAGATAGTTCTCAAAGTTCTCCCCATGACTCTCCCCTCCTTTGACTCATCCCACCCCATAAGTTCAGAATCATCTGAGAGTAGAGAGTGAAGAGGAGTCAGAACTGTTCCTCGTGGTGCTCCAGTGTTGCTCACACACTCCTTGATCCTCACAGAGAGTCCATCATCAGGACACCACAGGCTCACCAGCTGCCCAATATCTCTGAGTTGACCCCTTAATGAGGATGGCTGGATGGCACTGAAGGCACTGGAGAAATTAAAGAACATAATCCTCACAGAGCTGCTGGCTTTGTCCAGGTGAGAACAAGCCTGAGGGATAAGAGGGAAAAATGAAGAGAAACACAATAATAAAGGGTAATAAAACAACAAAACAAAACCAAAATGAACAACTAGAACAAAAACACAAACCTAACTTTCAAAAAAATATTTATGTGACCACAAAAACATTAAATAAAAAGACAGCAAACTGGAGCCAAGGATAAAGCCCTGGCTGCCCCACAGCAGATACCTGCCTGTTTAATCTCAGCAGTTCATCCAAATCTCTCAGCACCTCCTTGGCCATTTCTGCTACTTTTGGAACTTCTTCACACTTGTAAACTTCACAGAAATGCGAGTTCAGAGCATTTCCGATTTCAATGTGTGAATAGTTTAGTTTGCTCTTGATGTTCCTGGCACACTTCACCAGTTCATTGACTGCTCATCTACTAAAATTACACAGAAAAGGTGCTGCCCGCTCAAACTGGGAAGCCCATCTAGCACTGCGACCCATCTGAGGCCCATCATTTGCTGAAGACATCTCCTTATCGTCTCCTTTCCTATCAGTCACACCACATTTGCTTTCTTTCTGCACCCCTGACTGCCTCCTGTTCGATGCCCACCATTCTCCTGCCGTGAAGTCCAGAGGAGCCCCCAGCTGTGACTGCTCTGCACCAGTTTTCAGCTTCAAGACCCTTGAAGCTCACTGACAAAGGAGCAGCTCCAGACTGATGCATCCTCAATGTGTTTCCACTTTGCCTTTTTGTGTGGGAACGCTTTCTGGAATCGGAATGTATGGCTGTTGTGAAGAGAAGAACAAGGGAAGCATTCAAACATCCTGGAAATGTTCCAGAAGCCCCTCGGGAATGCGATCTGTGGAGAAGAGCTCACCATTCAAACGCGGCTCTGCTCGTAATCACTGCCATCAGCTCCCTGACGAAAATCCTCAAAGACACCGAGCATCTTTTCTAAATCTCACTGGAAGGCAAACAAGAAAGACATCCGGAGAGTCGGGGGTGAGGCGACAGCTTTTGCGAATGACGTCCGCATGTGTTGTCTTCTAAAGTTCCTTTATCAAGTCAGTGGTTGTGAAGGGCGCCATATTGGGTTCACGACGTACTCGGACCCTGTCACTTTTTACACATTGTGTTATGCTGCAGCCCATCCATCCATCCATTTTCCAACCCGCTGTATCCGAACACAGGGTCACGGGGGTCTGCCGGAGCAATCCCAGCCAACACAGGGCACAAGGCAGGAACCCATCCTGGGCAGGGTGCCAACCCACCGCAGGTCACACACAAACACATCCACCCACACACTAGGGCCAATTTAGAATCGCCAATTCACCTAACCAGCATGTCTTTGGACTGTGGGAGGAAACCAACGCAGACACGGGGAGAACATGCAAACTCCACGCAGGGAGGAACTGGGAAGCGAACCCAGGTCCCCAGGTCTCCCAACTGCGAGGCAGCAGCGCTACCCACTGCGCCACCGTGCTGCCTATGCTGCAGCCTCATGTTGAAATTGTTTATTTTTTCCCTCATCAAGCCACACTCAAGACCCCCGAGTGACAAAGTGGAAAGAGCATTGTAGGCATTCCTGCCAATTTATTAAAACTAAGAAGCTTGACACAAGTATTCAGACCCTCTACTCAGCACTTGGATGAAGCCCCCTTGGCAGCGATTCCATCCAGGAGACGTCTTGGTTCTGACACCCCAGACTTCACATGCCAGTGTCACAAGCCGTCTACTAAAGTGGAGGGCCTGGTAGTACAATACAATACAATACAATACAATTTATTTTTGTTTAGCCCAAAATCACACAAGAAGTGCCGCAATGGGCTTTAACAGGCCCTGCCTCTTGACAGCCCCCCAGCCTTGACTCTCTAAGAAGACAAAAAAAAGACCCTTGTAAGGGAAAAAATGGAAGAAACCTCAGGAAGGGCAGTTCAAAAAGACACCCCTGTCCAGGCAGGTTGGGCATGCAGTGGGTGTCAAAAAGAAAAGGGGGGGGGTCAATACAATACAATAGACAGAACAGAACAAATGCTCAATACAGTATAAAAATTAAAATTTTAGAAATACGGAGCAGAATTTAACAGTAGCTGAGGGGGTAATAAGAGAGGCACATGTTCAAAAAAACAAAAAAAAGGTAATTTTATTATTCTCCGAAAAAGAAAAAAAAAACAATTGCTGATGTAAATGGTTGCACAAAAAAAAAACAAAATATACAGTGGTAGCTCTGGTCACGACTATAATTCATTCCAAAACTCTGGACGTGACCCGAATGTAATTTCCCCATAAGACTGTATGTAAATATGATTAATCCATTCCAGACCGTACAAACTGTATGTAAATATTTTCTTTTTAAGATTTTTAAGCACAAAAAATAGTTAATTATACCACAGAATGCACAGTGTAATAGTAAACTAAATGTAAAAACATTGACTAACAACAGAGAAAACTAACATTGCAAGAGCTCTACTAGACCAGGGGTCCCCAACTCCGGTCCTGGTGGGCCGCAGTGCCTGAAGGTTTTCATTCTAACCATCTTTTTAGTTAGTGAGCTGTTTTTGCTGTTGATTAACTTGTTTGGCCTAACTTTAATTGACATGACTCAGACCCCTTTGTTATTTCTTTTACTTTAATGAGGAGCCAAACAATGATGAGACACAAAACAAGCTGCCACACGACCAGCTCACCTGAAAATAAAGAAAGGTGAAGGTGTCGGTCATGTGAGTCATGCTCCATACTTCTAAAATTTTTATTTTTATACTGTATTAAAGATTTGTTCTGTTCTGTGTATTGTATTGTACTGACCCCATTCTTTGTGACACCCACTGCATGCCCAACCTACCTGGAAAGGGGTCTCTCTTTGAACTGCCTTTCCTGAGGTTTCTTCCATACAAGGGTCTTTTCTTGTCTTCTTAGAGAGTCAAGGCCGGGGGGCTGTCAAGAGACAGGGCCTGTTAAAGCCCATTGCGGCACTTCTTGTGTGATTTTGGGCTATACAAAAAATAAATTGTATTGTATGTAAGTCCACTCAGGTCACTAAAACATCTTGATGGTGGTCTTTGAAAAAAACAGAAAATCAAAAGTCTGCTGTGGCAGAATGAGAGCAGCAACGAGTCATGATATTCAATCTTCTTCTTCTTTCGGCTGCTCCCGTTAGGGGTCGCCTACCAAAGTTCAACTTAACAATTTTAGTGTTTGCATCTGCACTCTTACAAAATACTGAGAGTTGTATTACATTATGGTCACGTGGCCCTAGTGGTCCAATCACATTGAGACCCTCAATTCTATCCTGATTATTACAAAATACTAAATCCAGAGAGGCTTCACCCCGTGTTGGTGCTTTAACATGCTGTGTTAGAAAACAGTCACTGATTACTTCTAAAGACTCCTGCTTTTGTGCTCCTCCATCTGCAAGGTTATCCCAGTTAATATTTGGATAATTAAAGTCCCCCATGACTATAATATCTCCCTGTAAACTTGCCTTTTTGATATTACTAAAAAGATGTGTGTTGAAATTACTGTCTGAATAACACACTCCTAAAATAAGACCTCTTTCCCTACTGCTTTCCAGGTGAAGCCAGATGTCCTCACTAAGATGGGGCTCATCGTCCAACTGAAGAGGACTTACATTTAAATTCTGTTTGGTATAAACAGCAACCCCACCTCTCTCTTGTAAACGTTCAGCAAAACAAGCTTATTCAGTTTGTTTGGGTTGAAATAAGCGATGAGAAAAAACGTTTGAAAACATGAGTAGCTCTTGGCCATTTTCATTTTGTGAAAGTAGCTTTCAGGGGAAAAAAAGGCTGGAGACCCCTGTTCTAAACCCTTCTTACTCAAATCTCTCAGAACGATCGTCCCCTCCCTCTTGCGGCCACAACTGTACTTATAAAGGCTCCTCAATTCCCCTGGTCAGCTTGCCTAAACGTAGGAAGATACCATTTTGGGCCTGCCGGAGAAATCTACTTTGAGCAAAAATCAAAGTATCCAACAGCCAAATACACATAATTAAACACTAAATAACAAAAGAAAAAAACATTTATACCTAATCACGAGGTTACTAAGATACAAACAGGAACGTTACAGTACCCTTACACTGATAATCCAAAATGGACTCCCCTATAGCTGTCTTTCGACTTTCCCAAGCACCCGTGACTGCTTTTAGCTTCGGCGCCACCTTTAAAATGTGGAATTTCACGCGTGAGGATTGTACCCGAAACAAATGGGGGAACGTCTGAGTTAAAAAAAAAAAAAAAAAAACCCACTGGTAAGTCCAAGAACCTTGTTAAGTATTTTTGATTTATTTATTTATTTTTATTTTTCTCTTTGTGAACTGGCTGACATATTGCTCATTGCGGTCCATGCATAATGCTTATTGAGAATCTTGCTGTCCAGTATCTGTCTGTACTACACTGTGTTAGCGTCCCAGTAAGGCTATAGCGTCACAACCAGGATTTGAGGATTTGCTGCCATGCTGTCAGGTTGGATGGAGACCATCAGTGGACGGCTATTTTCAGGTCTCTGCAGCAGGGGTCCCGGAGGGCCGCAATGGCTGCAGATGTTTCCTTCCAGCCAGTTTCCTAATTAGAAGACGGTCCTTGCTGATAATGAAACTTGATATTTAACTATTTGGCTCATTAGTGCGTTCATTCATCCAAGGGAAATTTGAATTGCACTGTTGAGTTTCTCTCTCTGAGAACATTATCAGTGTGTTTTGTGGACCAGAATACATTTAAACTTAACGGTCCTTCCAATTCCCTTCTCATTTATTTCTAAAGATTTTTAACACAGATACTTCATTGTGCACATGCACAGGTTTAAATGGAAGCCCTTTATCTGGAGACCTGCTGGTTTATTGGTCATCTGCATTTCATTATTAAGTAATGTCTGGGTGGCACAGTGGTAGCGCTGCTGCCTCGCAGTTAGGAGACCCAGGTTCGCTTCCCGGGTCCACCCTGCGTGGAGTTTGCATGTTCTCCCCGTGTCTGTGTGGGTTTCCTCCCACAGTCCAAAGACATGCAGGTTAGGTGGATTGGTGATTCTAAATTGGCCCTAGTGTGTGCTTGGTGTGTGGGTGTGTTTGTGTGTGTCCTGCGGTGGGTTGGCACCCTGCCCGGGATTGGTTCCTGCCTTGTGCCCTGTGTTGGCTGGGATTGGCTCCAGCAGACCCCCGTGACCCTGTGTTCAGATTCAGCGGGTTGGAAAATGGATGGATGGATGGATGGATGGATGGATGGATGGATGGATGGATGGTTAATTAAACAGGCAACATTTAAAACTTAAATGCAACTGCTAAAAACTAAAACAGGCAATTAAGGCTTCTGAATTGTAACAGGCCAGATAGCAAAAATCCCAAGAATTGTATTGCTTTAGTAGTTGTGGGGAACAGCCCGGACACAGACAGGCAGACATCGTTGTAAGTCACCACACATGCTTTATTTACAATAATATGCCACACACAACCCAGTGCCCCCTCACCAATCACCCACAAAGTCCAGGCCTCTTCACAATGCCTCTCTCTCTCGTCCGGTCTGCCTCCACTCCTCTCCTCCGAGCTCCGTCCTCTTCCACCCGACTCCAGCCATCGAATGGAGGGAGGCGGCCCCTCTTATACCCACCCGGATGTGCTGCAGATTCCTCCCAATGAGCGCCAGCTGTGCACCCGGAAGCACTCTGGGTGTCCCTGGTCTTCTTCCCGCCAGCACTTCCGGGTGTGGTGGAAGTGCTGAGGGCCAGGGCTCCACAGGGGTGACCACGGGCCCCTACAGGGTTGAGCTTCCAAGCTCTGTTCCCGTGGTCCCCATACCGTCCAGGGTGGCAGTCCTCTCGTGGTCAGGAGGAGGCGTAGTCCCTCTTCCAGTCCTTCTGGGCATTCTGGCTAGGTACCACCCCCAGCCGCTCACCACATAGTAAATAAATGAGTTCTAATTGAGAAAATGGTTGAAGTGAAAAACCTGCAGCCAATGCGGACCTCCAGAACTGTAATTGAGGACCTCAGATCAACAACGCAACTAAAATTTGTCTTTGATGAATAAAAGCGCTAACAAGGCATAGAGTTAAATAGCAAGTTTTGAGTTCTAATTGGGGAAATTGGCTGGAATGAAAACCTGCAACCACCAGGACTGTGACTGAGGACCACTGCTCTACAGAGATGCTGGGCTCTGGGTGGGCTACTCAAGGACATTCCCAGAGTTGCCACTAAGCCAGTTCTTGGGTGCAGTTGTTGCATCCTTGTAAGCCCTTTGATGGTCAGAGAAAGCCGGTCTTATGTGACATCAGCCAGCTGCTTTCATACACCGTCATCCTGAGTTGTATCATGGAGATGAATGCTTAAAGGAAACCTCCTCATTTATTAAAGAAGCTGTTTTATTGATGAGTTATAGTAGTCAACAAGACTAGCTACTGCAAGCAGAATAGGGAAAGATGGAAAAAGACCAGAAATGGATCCAGCAAGGGTAAAGGGACAGATATTCTTAAGGTGTCTGAACAAAAATTGATGTTTACAGGTAAGAGGAGGGAGAGGATATGAGGCAGTGAAGAGTAAGGCTTTATGGTCAGAGAGGTCCACATTACTGCTAGGAGTGTTGCTGACAGATAAGCCAGATGTGCAGATCAGGTCTCACGCGTTACCACCAGAGTGGGTAGAAAAACCAACATGTTGCACCAAATCAAAAAAACAGTCCAGCAAGGACAGGAATTCATTCCTCAGTTTCCATGTCAGAGTGTCAACATGGATATTGAAGTCACTGAGAAAGAATGACTGTCTGGGAAAGAGTTAGCAGATCAGGTAGATCAGATAAGAATGACCCGTTGTATTTTGGGAGATGATAGAGAAGAACAAGGAAGACAGGACCAGATTGCGTTATGAATTCAAGAGCCAGACCCTCGAAAGACAATGGGTATTCAATTGGGATACTTTTGATGTTTAGCTCCGATCTAACAACCACTGCGACACCTCCGCCTTTGTCTTGAGCTACGAGCTTCTGTGCAGTAAACGTATCTGGATGGATACTTTACGTTTCCTTCCACTTTCTTCTTTACCTTCCTTTAAAATCAGCTGAGAAGGCTTCTCTAATCTCCCTTTTGCAATGCCTTGCTGATCTTAAATGTTGGACAGCAGCAAATACTCTCCACGTTAAATGAATCCAAGACAGAAATTATTCTGTTCAGTGTTTCTACTTTTTAGGCGTAGTGGTGGCTCTGAGGCTTGGGATTTGGCAGTTGCCGGTTTGAATCCCGTAGAACAGCAGAAGAGACTTTACTCCATTGGGCCCTTGAGCACAGCCCTAAACCTGCAATCGAGCCGTCCTGGGTATGACGTTGGCTCAAAATCTTTTCCGAAAAGCACACAAAGAAATGATTTCACACAGAAATCGACATAAAACGTGTGTCGCTGCATGCTGTGGCCACCAGTTCACCAGGATTGGGTGCCAGGCTGTCTTTGCGTGACGGAGGTTGGGGGGCAGCAGCAGCAGTCGCAGTGCATCACAGTCTGGTTTGTACCTCTTGTCTTTGTAAGTGGTGGTCCTCCTAGACGAACGATGCCATGGGCACGTTAGCTCTCACATTTTTTGTTTTGGATGAATTATATCAAAATCGGAGTCTGACATGTCTGAGTCCAATTCAGAGATAATACGCAAAACGTCATCCACGGAGTATTTTGCTTTATGCAATCGCTTCGATCTCTCGCTAGATGTTGATGCCATTTCTGTCATTGTTTGCTCCTTGCTACTGTAAAAACATAAAATGATGTAATTGAACAAAATGTATGTGTGTAAGTACAGAAAATAGGACAGAATGATCAAACTTGTTTGTGTTTTGCGTACGTGACAAAAAGCATATATACTTTCTGGAAGTTTTCTTTCAATGATGTGTGTGACAAGAAAATATACCTTTAGGGTAAAGACTTTACCAATTGGAATAATACAAAATGAGTCAGGACGCTATTTTTATTGCTTACATGGTCAACGATCAGGAGACTAGAAAGCTATAAAAGAACAAGGATATCTGCGCTCGAGGCAGATGAAGTGCGGTGTCCTAGGACTGTATTTCTCTGTCATTTTACCCTTGTCTGGTATGTATCAATAAAAGGTTTTTACTAATTTTAATTTTCTGCTCCGGCAAAAGTTAGGACTGCCCTGTCCTGAAAGAGTTCTTGCGTGAGGAGCCCCTGGTCTCCTCTTTGCTACATCCACGGTGACTGAACGGATTTCCAGACAGAGCTTGCACACTTCCAGGCTGGGGTAAGCACCGGGGAATTTCCGAACATTTTTTTATTTTCTAAATTACGGGAGGGCGAGTTTGCTGTTGACCGTCTAGTCATATTCATATCTCAATGGGTTGCTTAAGGTGATGGAGACTTGACCCAAGCAGTTTGACGCATACGAAAGGTCTGACGAAAGGATACTGGCCTCACCCATATCCTAGACTCGGCTGGACGTATTGATGTAGTATTCTGCTGAACCGAATCGGACACGAAGTCACCTGAGCTGGAATCCGGGGATGTGAGCGGACAGGCTAACGGGACGAGTAACGGGGTGGTATATATATATATGGAAACATAAACAGAAAAAGAGCACAGATTGCAGGTTTGCTGTTAGGACGAAATAAATAAATCTACATACTAATAGGAATACCGTGTTCTCCTGGGAACTGGGACAGGACCGATAGTTGGGTGTCTCCCCTTGGGACTAAAGAAGGGAACAGTAAGGGAATAGTGAGTGGCACACTTAATACCTCGCTGATTCATACGTACAAGGGATTAGACAAATCAGTATATAGTTGGAAAATTAAATACAGAAACCCGGGAAGAGCAAGGGGACATAATGGGAACTTATAACAGTAAGCCTGTTAATCGCCGTACAGGGGGATCAAAATCATTAATGCTGGAAGAATTATTTTCGGAGGATCAACAGACGCCCCGTAAAAATGGGTCTCCTAGGAAATTTATAGAAAAGAAGACAGGTTTAGATTTCAAGAAGGCATGTAGGAAATGGAATAGACAGAGTGGTGGGCGTTGGCCGATAGAGGGGACAGGAGATGTAAGTGAAATACAGGAAGCTAGGAAGATCCTGTGTAGGAATAAGCAGGGTTGTTATAATAGTGGACCGTATCGAATGGATATGTTCGATAGATGGGAATTAGTAATAAAAGACAGAAATTTAGAAGCAGTACAGAAACAGAATGAATTGTTGCGGGCAAATGAGGGAAAGGCTAAAAAGGAGAAAGAGGAATTACTAATTACATTACAGAAAGTTCAGACAGGCACTGAACCACAGGCAGACGGGAGGAAAAGGAAGAATAATCCAAATAAAGACCCCCTTTATCCTATTATTTGTTCCTCTCCTCAGTACCAACCTCAGGCACCTCCATTATCCCCTCCTCTATCCCCCATTCCGACTGCCCCCCCCCTACACTACAACTGGCTGAAGTTTCCCCCGATGATCCCCCAGGCACAGATCACTATGACCCACCCCGTACTAGACAAACCCCCGTCTCCAAATGCACTCGAAGTCAAACCTCCACTCACAAACCAGCTCCAACTTTTTTCTCTCCAACCTCTTCTGATCCTTCACCTTTACTTACTTGCCCTTTAATAGAAGTTCCCAATCCCCATTATAACCCTGCCCATCCAGCCGGACCCCAAAATCCCACAACAGTTATGATAAATCGGAACTGGGACATCCAAGAACTAAAAGATGTCGTGAATGCACTTCCAGATCCAAAAGAAGTAGGAGGACTAAAATTTGTTGAACAACTTGATCAGTTAGATAGCATGTATAAGCCTAATGCTGCTGAATGGACACAGGTACTTCGTCGAAAGCTTGGGACCACATGGGCCACTGTTTGCAGGGGTGTCCGCAATGACGTTCCATGGGTATGGAACCCAGCTTTAACTCGAGGACAGGGGATTGGTGGAGAAGGCGAATTTAACCCACAATGGGAGGCGTTGAGACAAAATATTGCAGAAAAATATAAAAAAGGAACGGACTGGTCCCTTATTTCTGCTGCAAAACAAAAGAGAGACGAGACGGTTGATGAATGGGCACATAGGATTCAAGACCTTATGGCTAATCACTCGGGCTTGGAAAATGTCGATGACAGCACCCGAGCTGCAGTTCCACCTTTTGTTTCCGGTTTGCGCCTTGATATACAAAACAAGGTCCGCACTTCCTGTATTGAGTGGGAAAGTGCCACGTTTGATGAAGTCAAACGACATGCTGAACATGCCGAAAAACAAACTAAGCAGAAGGAATCGGACTCTCATGCCAAATTATTGGCAGCACAGATGAACTATTATACCAGGAATACTCCTGACCGAGGCCGAGGATATGGCCTTAGAGGAAGGGGACGAGGACGAGGAAGAGGACGAGGTGGTTTTAGAGCTCCTCCTGCTGACCACAATAAGAATCCTTTTATTCCCTCTCCCTTTAATCCCAATGTTAATTCCTACTCTTGCTACGCCTGTGGTGAAACTGGACATTTTCGTCGGGAGTGCCCTCACAGACAGCAACAGCCCCCGCCTCCCCCTATTCCACCTGTTTTTTCTGACACCCCTGACCAACAATACTGGCCATAGGAAAACGCAGGGACCTCCAGCCACTCTTTTCAACTACCTTTGCTCACCCATAATTCAGAGACTGATCCTTTACTGACATTGTTCGTTGATGGCACTGAGACTATTTTCTTAATCGACACTGGTGCCACTCGATCTACCCTCTCGCTGGCAAAGGTCCCTGCCTCGAACGAGACTGTTACTGTGCTTACTGCTTCTGGACAACCTCACCTTCTTCAAGTATCAAAACCTCTTCAAGTCCAGTCACGTCCTGGCGGACATACCTTACTGCATCGTTTTCTTTTAAATCAGCTCTGTCCAGTTAACCTTTAGGAAGAGATCTCATGACAAAACTTTCTCTTTCTATTTCTATGACTGACAAAGGTTTTTTCTGTTCTACCCCCAAGTTGTTGTGTCAAATTGCCCCTTACCCCAAACCCTCTTTTTGCAGCTTGGACTTTAGATATTTCCCCACACACCATTCTCCTCAAAGCCCTACACTTTTTTTCCCCTTGTCTCTTTCCCAATTTACAGGCCTCTGACATTTTACACTGTACTGACCAATACTTCCCTATAGAAGTAGACACCCCCTGGCTAGAATCTTTCCTTACTTCTGGTACTCGCCCCGAAACCTTTCACATCTCCTGTGTTTTTATTTCATCCACAAAGGCAGCTGCTTCTGTTCATCTTACATGCTCACAGCATATATTTTATCTTGGCGGCTCAGTGCCTCCTATTTCCTTAGCTAAATCACGCACTGTTAAATGGGGGGAAATAGGACCATGGGTAGAAAAATGCCTTGAAAGAACAGACTGGTTACAAGTTACTCCAGGTATTTTTGATACTCCTGACCGTTTAATAACTAAAGTGGTGTTTCAAACTGATTTTTTAGTACATCGCGCTTTGTGCCGTCCTTCCTCTTTTGCTTGTTTATTGCAAACCACTTTCCCTTCTTGGCTCTCTATGCTCCCTGATTCACTATGGTCCCAGGGAAAGAATGATTATGGAAGGATAGCCCATTGTGAGCCTCTGGTGATCCACCCGAAATCCTCCTTCCGCCCGCACCGTGCCCAATATCCTCTGTCTCCCGAAGCAGAGGCTGGCATCTCCGCCGTACATTCCGATCTCGTCAAACGCGGTGCCATTATTCCAATTGAATACTCTCCAGTCAATTCCCCCATTCTACCTGTAAAAAAGGCTGACGGTTCATGGCGTTTCGTACAAGACTTGCGACAAGTAAATTCTGCCATCTTCCCTAGGGCCCCTATCGTCCCTAATCCTTCCACTATCCTCTCTACTATCCCTCCTTCCGCTCGGTACTTCTCCATTATTGACCTAGCTAATGCTTTCTTTTCTATCCCTGTACACCCTGATTCTCAATTTTGGTTTGCTTTTACTTTCCAAAACCGCCGTTGGACATGGACCGTCATGCCTCAGGGATACACTGAAGCCCCTTGTGTATATGGACAAGCTCTTGCCCAAAATTTAGAAGGCTTTTGGCCGGACAGAGGTAGTACATTGATACAGTATGTAGATGACATAATGATATGTAGCGCTACGGAAGATGATTGTACAAAAGATACCCAGAAATTGTTGCTGTTTTTGGGGGACAATGGCCATAAAGTTTCTAAAGTTAAGCTGCAGCTAATCAAAACAACTGTAAAATATCTAGGTCATGACATTACGTATGGAACAAGAGCTCTCTCTAGCGATCGCATTACAGCCATCCAAAATCTTCCTAGACCGGTCACAAAACAACAGGTTATGTCTGTTTTAGGTATTCTGGGCTACTGCAGACAGTGGGTTCTAAATTTTACTGAAAGAGCACAGCCGTTGCAACAATTGGCTAATACTCCTGGCATCCCCCTTTCTGGCCAGGTCCAATGGAATGAACAGGCTGAGAAGGCTCTCTGTGACCTCAAAACTGCTCTTCTATCTGCGCCCGCGCTAGGTTTGCCTGATCATTCTCGTCCATTCACTTTGTTCGTGGACGAAAAGCAGGGATTTATGAATGCAGTACTGACGCAACAACATGGAGATAAACAAAGACCGGTGGCTTATTTTTCTAAAAAACTGGATCCAGTGGCCGCAGCACTTCCTCCGTGTCTTCGTGCTGTGGCTGCAACAACAGAAGCTGTATTAGCAAGCATGGATGTAGTTCTCATGAGCCCCCTAACAGTTAAAGTGCCTCACGCTGTACATTCTATCCTAGTACAAGCCAAAACTTCACATCTCACTACTGCTAGGGCAATACACTATCAGAATGTACTCTGTACTTTGTCAAATGTTACAATTGAAAGATGCTCCACTTTAAATCCAGCCACTCTTCTCCCAACTAACAACGAAGGAGAACCACATAATTGCCATGACGAAATAGCAAAGGTTGTAAAACCTAGAGTAGATCTACAGGAAACACCTTTAGAAACTGGAGAAATGATTTTTGTGGATGGATGTTCCTTGCGATTGAAAAATGGAGCACCCTCGACCAGTTACGCAGTGGTCCAAGGGGACCGCCTGCTGGAAGCAAATCGAATTTCATCAAGCTTGAGTGCACAGGCAGCTGAACTCGTAGCACTCACTCGAGCATGTCAGCTGTCCGAAGGGAAGATCGTAACAATTTATACGGATTCCAGGTATGCTTTTGGAGTCTGCCATGATCATGGAGCACTATGGAAACTAAGGGGATTTAAGACCAGTACTGGCAAACCCATCCAACATCAGAAATTGATCGAATCCCTTTTAGAAGCTATAACCAAACCATCGAAGCTAGCGATTGTTAAATGTCAAGCTCACACAGGAAAACAGGATCCTGTTAGCAAAGGAAATGAATTAGCTGACCACTTTGCTAAAGAGGCTGCATATAATAACACACCAATTTCTTTATTCCAACAGAGAAATGACCAGGACCCTGATAATCAAATTATTTCTTTAAAGAGTGCAGCCACGGATATCGAAAGGAGAAAATGGTCCAAAGAACGGTCCCTCTCTGATGGAGTCTGGACTCATAAACACACTAACAAACCTTTTCTCCCAAAAGCCTCTTTCCCAGGAATGGCAAAAATCGCCCATGGCCTCGATCACGCAGGTAGAGATGCCATGGTTCGAGATGTTGAAAAACATTGGGAAGCTGTAGGTTTCTCTACATATGCAGAGCAATTTTGCAGACGCTGTGCAATATGTCAAAAGTTTAATGTGGGAAAAGGTACCCAGGTAAGTCCCGCCGTTACCCCTAATCCAATGGGTCCGTTTGAACACCTCCAAATGGATTTCATTGAACTAACCCCGTCTAAAGGGTACCGATATTGTCTTGTGATTGTCGATGTGTTCTCCCGATGGGTAGAGGCTTTCCCTTCAAAACACAACGATGCCAAAACAGTAGCTAAAGCACTAATTAAAGAGATTATTCCAAGATGGGGTATCCCTCAAAAGTTACAAACAGATAATGGCACTCATTTTGTGAACTCCGTTATAAATGAATTAACCACCTGGCTCCAAATTAATGTGCACCATTATTGTAAATACCATCCCCAAAGCGGAGGCATCGTAGAACGATGCAATGGCACTTTAAAAGCTAAACTCGCAAAAATTTGTGAACAAACTAATTTATCATGGCCGGATGCACTACCCTTAGCTTTAATGGGACTAAGGGGACGGACACACCGACAACTGGGACTATCGCCGTTTGAGATTCTGACCGGACGTCCCATGCCCATTGGCATGGTTGTAGGAAATGTGAATTTGCATACTGTGGACAATGATCTTCTCTCTAGTCTTGCAGGTCTCCGAACCTCGTTGAAGGAAGTCCACCAGCAGGTTAATCAAGCCTGGAGGACCAGCCCACCTTCTAAGGATTTACCAATTCCCTTGGGCACCTGGATCCTGGTTCGAGATACTCGGAGGAAACACTGGCATCAGCCTAGGTGGAGAGGACCATTCCAAATTCTTCTATCCACACCACATGCCGTGAAAGTTGAAGGACTGCCTGCCTGGATCCACGCATTGCATTGCAAGAAATGGCTATCTTAAAAATACTTTTTCTGTTGACTGTTACCCGCACCCTCTCAGGCTACCCAAGGATGGGTGGTGATCTCTATCTAAGTACTTTACCGCCTCTATGGAAAGGGCATCTATGCTACATGAGGAGCACATGTCTCGTATAGCTTCTTCCATTTTCTCCTCCCCATCCCCTTCCCCCCCCCCCCCCTTCCCCTTCATCAACCATTTCAATTTAATTCTACTGCCCACATCATTTTGTTCAAAAAGGGAGGAGTGTAAAAACATAAAATGATGTAATTGAACAAAATGTATGTGTGTAAGTACAGAAAATAGGACAGAATGATCAAACTTGTTTGTGTTTTGCGTACGTGACAAAAAGCATATATACTTTCTGGAAGTTTTCTTTCAATGATGTGTGTGACAAGAAAATATACCTTTAGGGTAAGGACTTTACAAATTGGAATAATACAAAATGAGTCAGGACGCTATTTTTATTGCTTACATGGTCAACGATCAGGAGACTAGAAAGCTATAAAAGAACAAGGATATCTGCGCTCGAGGCAGATGAAGTGCGGTGTCCTAGGACTGTATTTCTCTGTCATTTTACCCTTGTCTGGTATGTATCAATAAAAGGTTTTTACTAATTTTAATTTTCTTCTCTGTCTTCAGTCACAAAAAGTGTCCACACTACTCAGCACCGGGAATCTCGGTCAAACCAAAGAAGCTAATTTTCCTTCTAGCAGATGGTTTTGTCACCGTTTAGAGCTGATTACCACCGTCAACCCCTCCTTTTGACAAAAGTTGACACCCACCCTGAAAGAGTTAATCTGCATCCAGCCCTGTAAACAGGTCCTCCAACTTGTAGGGAAAACCTGGGGGTTGGTGGCAGGATTGGCACTCCAGCTACCGTAAAATAACCTCACACTGTTCAGTGTGGTGTTCAGTGTGGTGCTGAGGTGTCACCCTGTCATCTCAATCCGGGTGGTCCATCGTGTGGTGGGTGTGACAATGTGCTGTAACAGTACGTGCTCCCAAACTCTTTCTACTTTGACTAATATTGCAAATAATCTTGGACCACTGGCTCCATATATTAGGCCCCATGCAAGAAATAAACGTATAAACAACCAAGTACTCTGGTAAAGAGCTGCTTCTTTCAGCATAGGCCTATTACTAAAGTCAAGCCATTTTTGTCATATAATGACCTGCAGAAGTTCATTCTGGTGTCTGTCTATCATCTGTGTCCCGCCTCCAGCTGGTTCTGAATGTGGCACCATTCAGGGTGTCAACTGGCACCAACAAATTTAAAAAATAAAGAACACATCACACCAGCCTTGGCTTCCCTGCACTGGCTTCCAGTGGAGTATTGGCTGAATTTTAAAAAGTGTATTATTGATGCAGGATTAGAAATGAGGACATTAGAGGGTCAGCTCAAGTTGGACAGTTGGGAGACAAAGTCAGAGAGGCGAGATTGTGTTGGTTTGGACTTGTGCAGAGGAGAGATGCTGGGTATATCGGGAGAAGGATGCTAAGGATAGAGCTGCCAGGGAAGAGGAAAAGAGGAAGGCCTAATAGAAGGTTTATGGATGTGGTGAGAGAGGACATGCAGGTGATGGGGGTAACAGAACAAGATGGAGAGGACAGGAAGATATAGAAGAAGATGATCTGGAGTGGCAACCCCTAACGGGAGCAGCCGAAAGAAGAAGAAGATTATTGATGCTTAAGGCACTGCTTGGGTCTGCTCCTTCATACACCGTTGAGCTCCTTTCTGCACATTCACCATCCAGGGCTCTCAGGTCTTCAGATCAGTTCTGATTTTGTATCCCGCAGACACGCCGGTAGCTTTTACAGCTGTGGCCCAGAAGCTTTGGAATGCTCTGCCTTATGAGATGTGAGTTGAAGCTTTGATTAATAGTCTTAAATCACAATTAAAAACACATTTTTATTTACTGCCATTTGCCTCATTGTATAGGGCGTATTCTTTAAATATGTTTAATTTGTTATTATTGCATACAGCTTTTTAGTTATTAATTGTTTTAGATTCTGGGAGCTGTGTTTTTACTGGGTATTGGGATTTTACTGTAAAGCACTTTGGCTGTGCCAGTCAAAGCCAATTTGGATCCCTAGGTGTGGTTGATGGATGTTGCCCCTTGTTGCAGGTAGTCTGTATTGTCAGACTTCGATAACCTGTGGCAGGGGGGTAGACCTGATCCCCCCTCTGTATCCAAAGCATGTGCCTGTTCAACAGCACAAATGGCACCCCCTTGTGCATATACTTCAGAATTTAAGGAGCATGGTGTACTTTCATAAATGGCACCCAGCCCATCATGGCACCCACTCAGTATCATTAGAGTTTAATGACTAGGTGGCCTGATCCCCCTTGGTTTTATGGAGCACATGTGCCTTCAAAACCATAAATGAGACCTCTTTGTGTACATACCGCGGACATTATTATCATACTGCTATAACATGGGGGGGTGGGACCCCCTTGTTGTCTAGAGCACACACCCCTTAACTTTCATAAGTGATGCCCCTTGGATGGTGGCATACACTATATAGTCCTAATGGACTGAGCGGCTCTGCACTTTGGTCAACTTGTGTTTGTTAAATGTGCTCCATAAATGAAGTGGACGTCTTGGGCATCTCAACCTGTGTTCTGCTCTTGATCGCATTCCCATAAAGACTGCTTCTCAGGCTCTGTCACGTCATGGACCCCCACTATCCTCTATGAAAACCTCATTCCTATGCTTGCGGACCCTTACCATGTCTGAAGGCGACTCTCACCATTCCTTCTACACCCTTCCTTGGTGTCCTTGTCTGTATCAATCTCCTTTGCCCAGCGTGTCCGTTCTCGATTGCATTTGACTGAGCAACTACAGCGAAACTGACCAATCAGACGACAGCTAAACTGACCAATCAGACACATACACCAACATTAGTGTTTTATTAAATAGATACAATGCATCAAAAGGCATTCATTTCAGAATTATTGTTATGTGTATGAAGCACAGTGATATTCTTATGTGGGTAATTTACCACAACAACATTGCTGCTCGACATTATTATATCTCAGCCAGGTTCATCCCCTGGTTTGGGTTCAAAGTCTTCTTTTATGTCTTTCTGTGTTTAATTTTGAGTCACTGAGGTATGTTAATGTTACTTTTGTTTTATAGTCTGCTTTGTTTTATATGACTGTGGCATGTCCACCAAGAGGCGGGGCCACCTGCCAATCACCGCCAGGCACCGCCCTCTGCCATATAAAGCTGGCAGGTCCACATGGTTCATTTCAGATGTATTAGCGAGTGTTGAGTTTTCTTCTGTTTTTTTTGTTTTTTTGTTTCTTCTGTTTTCAACTCCTTTATGCCTTTTGTATACTTTGGAGCTTTACAGTGTGGCAGAGCATTTTTGTGATAATGAAGCTTTTATGTTACATGGATTCTACATGGCCTTTTTTGTATCTAGCCAGGGTTTTTTCATTCGGGATTTCCCCCTCTAATAGTCATTTTTTTGTCGCTCTCAGTCATAATAGACGTGAATCTCACTCTGTAGGGTATGTAAAATGATAACACAGTGCAATGATCAAGAAGTGGACACCAATTTGAGCTCACATCTATCTAGTGTTACAGGCCATGGTGGAACAAAATCACTGAAGAAACGGACGCCAACACAGAATAACAAAGAGAGCGGAGCTGGCTGTACCTGCACACAGCGTGCCCAATCTGAACCAACAAGCATGCAGGAAACGTATCCGTACCTCGAGAACAAAATACCAGGAATCTTTGATAAGATGTATGATTTAGAGTTCACTTTTTTGGCATAAGAAACACAGAATGAAAGTTCAGTTCTCTTGCATCAAAACCTTTGCTACTTCAATATGGACGTATTCGGTAAATCTTAAGGTTTTGTTTCAAAATGGGATCCTGGTACCCTTTAGCTCCATTATAAAACACAAAGGCATGCTGGTTAATTTTTAAAACTGACAAAATATGCTTCACTCTGGAACACATTTTTGTAGGCGGCAAATTTGTTTATAGCACATTGGTGAAGAAATGACTTAGACGTGAAAGATACCGAACTTATCCTATAAGAGATTAAGTGAAATCACATATATATATATATCAATAGATTACGCACAGAAATTTGATTTATGGCCTGATTGGCCCCTCATATTATAGAGCCTGAGTAAAATAAACCAAATAACCATCCTGGTGTTTGTGAGTATTGGACTGGATTTTCATTTTATTGTGGAATTATTTTTGTCTTTATTTTACATATTTGAATTTGTCTACCTTGGCTTGCCTGTTTAGGAGTACTCTTCTTGCTCATTCTTGGTCTTTGAATTTTTTTGATTATTTATCAAAGGAATCTTTATTTATAAAAATTCTTTGTTGACCTCTGTCATTTCTAGCCAGTGGTTTATGGTCATCCATGTGTAGATTTTGAAGTCTGCATTTTGAGTTTGGGCCAGGCTGCCTGGAGTGAGGCCTGTTTCTGGACAGTGAGGACCTGTCCCTGCTTTTGGATCATTTTTGGGGCCTATCACCTTTATGGTCTTTTTGCATTGTTCGATACCCAGCACACTCTTGGTGTTAATACAAACTAACATCAAATATTTCTTATAAACTGTGTGGAATATGGCCGGCCGTTCATCCCGGCCAATACCCCCAAGCCGCCAGGTGGAGCCCTGCCTGCAACATAGAGGTGCCCCGAGTTCCAGCAGGGCATCATGGACAGTGGAGTTTTTCATCACAGCCCTGCAGGATACCATGGGAACCTCCAGGGGACGCTGCAGGAAGGCCCAGAGACTTTTGTTTCACCTATAACCCGGAAGTGCGTCTTAGTCATGGCGACCGAGCGAATGACATACTTCCGGGTTGAAGAAAAGGAGCTTTTATCTGACCTGGAAGTGTTCACGGTCACATGGACAGAGAGAGAGAAATGCTTCCAGGTCACGGACTATATAAAGAGACTGTGAGAAACCAGAGCGTGGAGCTGAGCTGGGTGGAAGGGTGACAACACGTCTGGGAGTGGAGGATTGTATTGATTGTTTATTTGAGATTATTGATTTGTTGGAGTATAGTGGAGTAGAGGGTGCTTTGTGCACTTATTTATAATAATAAAGTCAATTCTTGGACTTTTATCTGGTGTCTGACGTCTGGTCTGAGGGTTCAAGGGGTCACGGGGACCCAGAAACTGTCGCAACTGAAAATAAAAAACCCTAGAAAGTATACAAGCAATCAAAGCCTCTAACCTGCTTGTTGGAATAATGTAACCTCCAAAAGGTGAAACAACTAATTTGGGGTCACACCCGGAGTTAGCAGTTGTGTTTAAAGTAAGAATGTGGCATTTTATATAGCCCCTTTCAGTACTGAACCCTTCAAAGTGTGCACTTTACATAATCTCACGGTTAATAAGCTTTAGACTGAGTGGCAACAGACAAGATAAAGAACCCAAGAACAGAGGGATGAAAATGTGGGCAAGATAGCCATTGGCACTTATGTGTGGCATTGGGACCACCCAGCTGGCTCAGGTAAGCCCATCAACTCTACTCCAAAGCAACAGCTCCAGGGAGGCCACGCCCCACCCCGCCCCCTGGATGCCTTCCAAACCCCGCCCCTTCCCGCCTCCGACCTATTCAGCCAGGCGGCCAACAGAGGGAGGTCTTCACTCAGAAACGGAGCTCTCAATGGCGAGTTTTCCAGTAAACAGGTGCCTTGTTGTTGTTATTCCTGTTGTTGAGCCCTGTGGGATATTTTCGATTATTAAATGGGGGCTCTCCGGCCACATATGGAGTTTTACAAAATTTAAGCATTTGGTCGACTAGCCACCCCTGGGCATTGAAATAATGTGAAGTCACTTTAAAGCACAGTAACTTTACAATGTGTGACAAGTGGCTGGGGGTGGTGCCCAGTTGGAACGCCCAGGAGGACCGGAGGAGAGCTTACGCTTCCTCCAGACCATGAGGGGGCAACCGCCCTGGTGGCTTTGGGGACCACGGGAACAGGGCTTAGAAGCTCAACCCTATAGGGGCCCATGGTCTCCGCCAGGGGGCGCCCCAATGCCTGCGGAGCCCGGAAATGCCAGGGGGAAGAAGACCAGGGACACCCGGAGTGCTTGCAGGTGTGCAGCTGGTACTTCCACTACACCAGGAAGGGCCGGAGGGATCTAATCGGGAGGCACCTGGAGCACATCTGGGTGAGCTTAAAAGGGGGCTGATGGCTGGAGTCGGGAGCGTAGCTAGACACGAACTCGGAGGAGAGGAGTGGAGGTGGACCTGAGGAAAAGGCATTGAGGAAAGAGGCCTGGACTTTGGGGTGAAGTGGGTTGTGTGTGACATTGTGGGTTCGCTTCCCGGTTCCTCCCTGTGTGGATAGCGCTTTGAGTACTGAGAAAAGCGCTATATAAATGTAATGAGTTATTATTATTATTATTATCTTTGTACTGTATGTAGTAGTTGTAAATAAACGTGTGTGGTGCTTAAAACAATGTCTACCTGTCTGTGTCCGGGATGTTTCTCACAAATGGAAAGGAAAATTTTCAAGGAGAAAACAAGGAGGTAAAAGTGAGAGAATCAGTCATTTTAAAAAGGTGAATGACATGAACTGAAGCACTGCATTATATCTGCTCGTATAGTGCCTTTCAGTGAGAAGACCACTGCTGCTGACGTAGCGAGATGGTCTCTAATTTATAGCGCCTTTCAAGCACCGCCTTGAACGAGCCCGTCTTTGGTGTTTCTGTCGAAGGTTAGTCGGACTGCAGCAGACGCGCCACAAAGAAAGACGCGGAGACAGAAGCGCAGTACACGGCGGCCATCAGTCACAGCCCAGGCTGCTCACCTCAGCACACACATTTTAATCCGTTTGCCTCATTCTGGACAGTTATCAGTACAAAGTACCTGAATAAGTACAATCCTTCCATTTTAATTAAAGCTTTCTGCCTTGTAGTTAAAGTGAAAAGCCATTAAGGTCAGAGGAATTTAAACTGAAAATTACTTTTCTGGCAGGGAGCTCAGATGCGTAAATGAGGAGGCGATTGAAGGTATCGACCCAGTGAAGCCGTCCTCTGCGCTCGAGCTTGGCTAGCAAAGAAACCGGGACTGGGGGCTTTTTTTTTTTTATATTAATTACTTTCTAGCATGTGGAGAAGATTGGCAGTTTTTAGTACTTTAGGTGATGAGAATGCAAATATCCTCCTGAAATAATGAAGTGAGTCCCATATGGCCTCCGAAAATAGGAACAACTGTGTCATGGTGTTACACAAAAAAAAAAAAAAAATTAAAATTAAAAAGAGACATCTGTGCGCGGAAGAAAGACATTTCTGGTCCCAAAGCGAATTAAGAAGATACTGAGGAAAATTGTGTGCAGATACACCCTCATGTCCTGTGGGTCACAACACTCAATGGGTGAAGCCTGACAGTTAAAAAAACAAATGAATAAAACAGCAATAACAATAATAATAATAATAATAATAATAATATAATATAATCTTCAGCCTGCTTAATTTAATTCAAGGTGTCAAGGGGTCAGAATTGGTCCAAGCTGCAATGTGCCAATGGCAAGAATCTTCACAGGACAGGACATCAATCCATTGCAGATAAAAATTACTATTATTATACGCTTTATATGATATAGAGTGGTAGGGTGGCACAGTGGCAGCATTGGAGACCAGGGTTCACCTCCCACTTCCTCACTTTGCATGTTCCCCCAATGTCTACATGGATTTCTTCCCGCAGTCCAAAGACTTGCAGGTCAGGTGAACTGGCCCCAGTGTGTGGCTGGTGTGTGTGTGTGTTCACCCTTCAATGGACTGGCAGACGTCCAGGGTTTGTTCCTGCCTTGTAGGATAGACACCTGGGGGACTGTTTCTGAACCGTGAGGTCCATGCAGGAAAGGCTCTGAAGCATTTGCCGTATGGGAGCAGTTCAAATAGGCAGTGTGGCTGAGGCAGCGTGTGCTTGATGCTGTATATATATATATATATATATATATATATATATATATATATATATAATGGTGGACAGCCGGGACCCATGCCCCTTTGACACTGGATACGGGGGAGCAGTTATGGGATGCACACTACGTCCCCCAGAACACTTGGTGGTTGTTAAGAGCACCTGGTGTGAGTGACTGTCATACTCTCATAGGGGTTAGCAGCTGAGAAGAGACGTCCTCAATAGACAGCAGCCTGGTGAGCAGGCACCTGTTCTGTCTGTGGGTAAGGGAAAATTAAACTTTATTTTTATTAGTGTACCTCCTGTGTGTGTCTGTCTGAGTCAGGTCCAGTGCCAATATAGCGCCTTGTCAAAATATATATATATATATATGTATATATATATATATATATATATATATATATATATATATATATATATATATATATATATATATATATATATATATATATATATATATATATATATCCTCTTTAATAAAATCCCTGTGTGCGTCCATGTGTCCGTGTGTGTGTGTGTCTTCTGGTGGAGTGCTCATGTGCGGGGCATGGTGCAACGCTTCAAAGCAAATGCTTCAAAGGCCGCCTGACGCATCACACAAGACAGAGAGGGTGGGACCTGTAAAATTTCGCACGGACAATCCAATCGGATTTCGGTAAATGAGGTAAGTCCTAAAACATAACGCACGAAAAATCCAATTGGGTACTGAGACGCGGAGACCAACTTCCCCAAAGAGGTGGGATTAGTGTTTGTGGTTGTGCAAGTGTTCACTCTGAGGATGTCAGATTTGTGGTTAAGAAGCCTGGCCCAGTAAAGTGTAAAGTGTCAGTCATCGAAGGGGTTTTCCTAAATATACGAATAATCATGATATTACAATAGGATGACTTTTAAAAGTAGATTTATTTTCGTGCACATAAAATTCGTTGCTGGGGAGACGCCACACATAAAATAATCAGCTGCACGCCAGCACGGATTAAAATACTTGCTGGGGAACTGCACAGTACCTACTGGAGAGACGCCACAAGCACGACAAGCCAGTATTACTGTAACAGAAAATAGATGGCCCCTTGCCATTTAATACAGACTGTTCCTATTAATGTTTATGCACTAGTGTTCTAGCGCCTGTTATTGTAACGGGCATAATGTCTAGTATAGTAATAAAAAACAAGTCAGCAGACAAGAAAAAGGTTTGGGGATGGCCACCCTGTATACTGAAAAAATCAGCAAAATAAAAGAAGCACAACTGAACTAAACTAACAGGGTGAGTCTGTTCTATAAGTATGGTGGATAGGAGGAAGAGGCGGAGTCAGGGCTGGTGGAACAGGAACTGATGTGGCAGGAAGGTGACTTCTGGGTGCTGGAAGTGATGTCATCTGGATGGACCAGTGGTGATGTCACTGAGAGACAGGGCCTTTGGCTGAACTGCAGAGGAACAAGAGCAGAAAGTATCAGGTGAGAGCGCCAACCCCTGGTCTGTCTGATGAATAACACTATTTGAGCCTGTAAACTGTCCTCCAAGTGCACGTGTGACTATATATATATATATATATATATATATATATATATATATATATATATATATATATATATATATATATATATATATATATTGTATCTACTCTCTATCTATAAAATCCTAAGCCTAAAAGTGCAACACTTTTATGTGACATTTTTATGTCACTTTTTTGTCACACTTTAAATAGGGCTTATTTTAAAACCTACATATATATGTTTGGTATCATTTTGGTGTTTGGTGACATAGCATGTTGGAGAAACTCGAAAGCTCAAGTTCACAAAGTCGCACAGTGCCCAAAATAAAAAAGAAGTTGTCAGATATCAAAGTCACCGTGAAAAGGGGGGTCGTAGCCCACCGTCTTGAGTGTCATATGAAAGCTTATTAGGATAGGAAAAAGAGAAATAGGCACACAGTGGGGAAAAAAGCAAGAAATGTCAACTTTAATCTCTAAATTTCCACTTTAATCATGTAGTTTATTTTGTCATTAAAGTAGAACATCATAAACTTCACCTCAAAATCATTTAATTTACTAGTTTCTCAAATCCAATAACTAAAGTAGCACGTTAAATGCTTTGTTGTGTATTTGATCTTCTGTGTGCTCTATGTGTGTGAATCACTATGTGCTTCTTAAATGGGCTTTCTCTTCCTCCGACAGGACACACAATCCATTACATTCGTGATATTACAGCTCTCTGAATAATTAAAATACTGAGATGTATACTTGATATCATTTTCATTATGATAGGAGTTAAAGCATGTTATTAAACATGGGAACACGGTGTCACAGTGCTTGTTCCTTCCTCGGGCAAGATGCTTGCTGTGCCATGCGCGACCTTCGATTAAATAATTTATCACAGCTGTACTGTCTCTTTCAAACGTACTAACCCTCCAATTCCTGTCCTTCCTTTTCTTTCTCCAAATACCCAATCGCCACACAATCAGCTCTGTAATAGACGTTAAGCCATCTGTAAGCTTAGAACGCCGATTCTTCAAAACTTTTAAGGAACATTGAAATATCGTCGTAGTACGTGTTCAATTATTCTATCCATCTATCCTTCCAGTGTCGCGTCAGCCCCAGCAAGAATACAGCCTGAGGCAGGAACAATCCGTGAACGGAGCGCCAGCTCCTCGCTAGTGCTACAGCACCGTGTCCTCACATGTTTATTTATTAACAATATAGATTATTTAAGTGAAGCTTTATCTGTATAATATAATAAACATATTTTGCTGCATTCATCTTAAAAATGATATCGTCATCATATGTAAATACGCTCTTTATAAAGTCGCTCAGGTTGTGCAATATTATAACTGTAGTGCAAGTTTACAGTGAGGTAACTGTACTTATAAGTACAAACAGTTCTACCAGGAGCACTTGATGGACTGATTGAGTGCGTGTTTATAGTTCTTGGGATCAAACTGTTTCTGAACCGTGAGGTCCATGCAGGAAAGGCTCTGAAGCATTTGCCGTATGGGAGCAGTTCAAATAGGCAGTGTGGCTGAGGCAGCGTGTGCTTGATGCTGTATACCGATAATTCTCTTTCCATTCAGCTGCTGTAGATCAGTGATTCACACTCAGATACAGTGATATAAACACTCCGAGTGGTGCAGTGAGAGTAATATGGAAAAAGATGATCTGCTGTGGCAATCCCTAACGAGAGCAGCTGAAAGAAGAGAAAGGTGCAGTGAGAGGAACAACGCTAAAACAGCTATGGTATTTAGAATAGTTTGGCCATTCTGTCGACCATTATATTGTTAAAGGTTAATTACAATCAGATGCCTTAAACTAATAAACAATATGCGGTTAATTTCAGTGTATTTATAAAGTCACGTCAGGGATGTGGATCTAAAAAAGAAAGGGACTGGAACAGTAACACTGCTTTGATGCTGGGTGCCACCAGTCTGCAAAACCGAGCGCAGAACTTGCGTAGACCAGGGTATGAGCTACCGTAGAAATGTGTGTGGCTTTATGCCAAGTTTAGGTTTTATACATCGCGATTTGAGCGTGGAAACGTTCGTACGCAACATTTTTGTGCGTACGCACCGTTTATACATGAGGCCCCAGATCCTTATTGTTTAATTACAAGATCTTATTTTGTAGTTGCGAGACCCTTAACTCATAACTAAGAGATACACAGTCCTAATTACGACATCCATGTCCGCCATTGTTTGTTTCTTTTTTTTTGTTTGGTGAATGTTGTACGCTTCCATAATGCTAGATATATATTTTGAAAAACTTTTTTGTAACTGTTACTTTATGTTCAGTCATTTTGATGACAGTGTCAACTCAAAAAATGACAACTACTCCTACTGTGAATTTATGAATTTCCCCTTGGGATTAATAAAGTATCTATCTATCTATCTATCTATCTATCTATCTATCTATCTATCTATCTATCTATCTATCTATCTATCTATCTATCTATCTATCTATCTATCTATCTATCTATCTATCTATCTATCTATCTATCTATCTATCTATCTATCTAGTACATTTATATTAAGTAGAATGTCCAGTGGAGGCAGCCCAGTGTTTTGTCCCCCCTTGAACCCTCACAGATTTTCTTTCCCTGGCCTCCCTGCCATCTGACCTGATCATCGGACTCACCCGTAGAGACTTAATGTGATATTGTATATAAGGAGGCTACTCTTCTACTAATTGTATATCTATGCTTTAAAAGTTTGTATTTATTTACTATCTTAGTTATCTTTGGGGTAGGCTGCTGGCTCTGACGTTAGGGATCTGCACTGGCATTCGGAAGATTGTTGGTTCAAATCCCATACAATCCAGAAGTGACTCTAATCCTTTGGGGTCCCCAAACAAGGCCCTTAACGTGCAATTGCTCCGTCCTTTGTATGACCCACAAGTAGGCCCTCCAACCTGCAGGAAAGACTTGGGGGTTGGTGGCAGGATTGGCACTCCAGCCGCCATTAGAAAACCTTAAACTGGTTCCATTCCATCTGAACTAGTGTGGTGCTGTGGTGTCACCCGTCACGTGGCTGGGATCCTGAGGTGGTACGTCGTGTGCTCCTAACCTCTCTCTCTCACTCTCTCTGTCTTTGTTATTTATTCATTATTATTCTCACCTTTTCTTACTTGACATCTCTGAATTTAATTCTATGTAGAAAAATGCCAGCCAGTCATTTTCTAATTTTCTTAGTCCTGAACAGGGTCTGCTGGAGCCCATCGCAGCTAGCACAGAGCGCAAAGCAGGAAGAAACCCTGGCCAGGGTGCCAATCCATCGCAGGACAAACACAAACACACACCAAACACACACACACACACCGCAAACTGGGCCCACTTCAGCATTGCCAATCCACCTAAGCAGCATGCCTTTGGACTGTGGGAGGAAACTGAGGCACCTGAAGGAAATCCACTCTGACACGGGGAGAACAATGCACTTTATAAACAAATGAAGTTGTTGTTGTAAGCAGGTCCTCATAAGGCTTTATAAGTTAAAAGGTGAATTTTGCAATCAGCCCTCAGCATAACTGGAAGCCAGTGTAGTGACTTGAGGACAGGAGTTATGTGTTCATACTGTTCAGTTCTTGTAATTCTTATATTTTAGACACAGTTTCTTCCCTGACTGGGGTTCAGATCTTTGCTTTTCTTTGTTTCTTTTGTTAATATTAATTTTATTTATGTTTATTAGTATTTTTTTTTTCTATGCATCAATGCCATTGTTATGTGCCTTGTGTTTTGCGTGTCTTTCCCTGCCTGCCCATCACCACCAGGGACTGCCCTCAGCCTCATAAGGGTGCCAGTATCCCACAATTCCTGGCAGTTTGTCTCGAATGTGCTAGCGTGTGCTGAGTGTTCTTTTGTTCTCCTGTTTTTGGATTCTTGACTCTTTTTCGCTCTGTTTTCTGACTATTTTTTGGATTCTGTATTGGGTCTTGTTTGTTTTTTGGAATTGCCTTTTGCAGTCATTGGTAGCCTTTTGTGCTCTTTGGAGCTTCTTTGATAACAGAACTTTTTGTGAAATAAATCTTATATTTTATAAGGATTCTTTGTGGATCGCTGTGTTACTAGCCGGGTTTTTTTTTTGATAGGATTTCCCCCTCTAGTGGGTATTTTTGGAACTGTTTGAGATTTACGTGCTAAATTGCGGCCTAACAAGAGAATTAACATAAAGACAAAATGAAATACAAAGAAAAATGCAAATAAATGAATGTCTCAAAAATGAACAGAGAAGACATAAAACAAAGATCGGAATAGTAATAATTCTTGCAGCAGCATTTTTAATTAACTGAAAGCTGCTTAAAGAACGGTTTGGACAGCCAGTGAATAACACACTGCAGTAGTCGATCTGCCCAGAAATCAATGGAGGATTCAGTTTCTCAGTATCTTGCATATTTGGAAAACGTTTTAATTTTCAAACATTTTTAAGACCTTATGAACAGTTTGCTTTAAATATCACAGATACTGTTAACGCATAAGTTGTGTGCTGACTCAGGAAAACTAACGGCCACTCCAACTGAGTTAAAAAGTGAAGGAATGCTGCTGTGGTCTCGCCGTTGCCCCCAATAAACTGCGTTTCTGTCTTTTCCGTATTCGGAGGCGAGTCATTCTCGTCCATCGTCTTTCACTCCTAGACATGAGTCATTAAGGCACAGCACCTCACTTACATCCTGAAGGGCTGCAGCGGCTGCAGGTTTTGACTTTCATCGATGTCTTAATAAGAACTTGCATATTTACTACTAAAGCAATATTTTTTTTTAAATTAATTTTAGTACGGATTGAGCCAGGATAAAAACTACAATTCAGTGCATATACAGAATATCAGAGTCACACTAAAATGAAGCTACGAGAAAGCCATGTTAAAATAATGAGTTTATAGAAGTTTTTAAATACAGGTTGATATGGTGGAGCACTTTAAAACACGGCTGAAAGCACATTACTTTAACATGGTAGCTTCACTTTAGTTTAATCCTGATGCTCTGTACATTTAATTAATTATCATTATTATTCATGATGGCCCTAAAATCCGTACTAAGCCCTACTCTCTCTGCTGTTCCTTTTCCGGTTTTCTGTGGTGGTGACCTGCACCACCACCACCTGATCAAAGCACCGTGATGTCCTTACATTAATGGATTACACGGCCAGAAGTCCACATGACCGTCATCATCAAGTCCTTCCATGAGAACCCTGAATACCATGAGGGCTGACTGAGGTCATTGATGTTAGGTAGAATGCCTAGAGGGGTCTCGTGGCCTCGGACCCCCTGCAGATTTTGTTTTGGTTTTTTTTGTTTTTTTCTGTCCTCCCCGGCCATCGGACCTTACTTTTATTCTTTGTTAATTAGTGTTTCCTAATTTTATTTTGTTTTTTTTTCTCTTTCTTCATCATGTAAACCAGCGTTTCTCAACCTTTAAGTATTTGCGACCCGAGTTTTCATAACAATTTTAATCGCCCCCCCCCCCCCCAACGTTTTTTTGAAACCCTAATAAAATGTATTCCTATATTTTTTGCTGCCGATACACCGCTACAAGTTTAACATTTCCCTACGAATAGAGAAATTACACCACATATGGTAACATTTGCGCCCCTTTTTTTGTTACTTCAGGCGCCCCACAGTTTGAGAACCGCTGATGTGAAGCTCTTTGTGCTCCATTGTTTGTATGAAAATGTGCCCTAGAAATACATGTTGTTGTTGTTGTTTATTTTCTGAGGGGTATCCTAAATTCTGGTAATATTTCAGATATTTTGTGTCACTATTTGAAATCGTTTGCTTTGACCATAATTCGGAGTCATGTGTGTTTAGCGTTGTTGGTGCATGTGTACTTCTCGTGCAGGCCCGGTCTTAGGTATTATGGGGCCCTAGGCGAAAGGGGGGTCCAGGGGCCCCCCTGGAAGCTCTGTGAAATGCGTGAAAATTAGACCAAGGAGTCGATCCGGGGCCCCCCAGACGCCGGGGCCCTAGGTGGTCGCCTACTTCGCCTATGCCTAAGGCCGGGCCTGATTGGGACAAATAATGCTGTAGTATATTTAAGTATATATGACAATTGCTCACTTGGACAATTTGCTTTGGGGGCCCCCAAGAAGGCGGGGGCCCTAAGCTATAGCTTGTGTAGCTTATACGTAAATCCTGCACTGTTCTCGTGGGCGTGGTTTTGAGGGTCATGACCCTGACTTCGCCATCACGACATAAAAGATCTTCTGGGGTGATCCTTCCCTGTCCGAGCTGAGGATAAAACCAATAAGAGTCTACTTGCGGACCTCCAGCTCTCTGCTCCATTGAGTAGGTGGCCACGTTACACTATACGTCAGTCATGTTATGGGATACGCCTGCTTACACTGAGGTTAAGATTAGGGTTGGGCAAGGAGTTATCTGAGCCAAGTCAAGTAAACCAAGAGTCCAATTGGCTGCCCAGCACATCTGCTGAATCGCGGAGCTCAAATGGTGCTACCTCAAGTCCAAGATGGGTCCAGCTGCAACTCCACGACTCTGCTGGACATCCAATTTGATCGCTGGTTTTTTTCACTTGGTCTGCTTGGCTTGAGTCAGATAACTTCTCCCCCGGCCCTAATCCTAACCATACTGTAAGCTGGTCTTATCACTGACACGTGTGATGTAAAGCGACAGCCTCCTCGATGGAGTGAGCTCTGGAGGTCCGCAGCTAAAGTCTGTTGAGCCCCGTAAAGCTTTAGAAGGTTCTTCCTCATTGTGCCGGAAAAAGATCCGAAACTTTGGAAATAGCGACATCTGATGGTGGACAGAAATCATGGCAGCCACGAGTTCCGCATAGTCCAAGAACTCCTCTCTCTCTCTCGCGATAATCGCTTAACATCTGGCAGGTGCAACAACCCAAGAACACACTGCGCGTTCATTTTGATCTTATGATAATCACGTTATCATTAGTAATAGAGATATCACATTAGGAACATGGGCGGCACGGTGGCGCAGTGGGTAGCGCTGCTGCCTCGCAGTTGGGAGATCTGGGGACCTGGGTTCGATTCCCGGGTCCTCCCTGCGTGGAGTTTGCATGTTCTCCCCGTGTCTGCGTGGGTTTCCTCCGGGCGCTCCGGTTTTCCTCCCACTGTCCAAAGACATGCAGGTTAGGTGGATTGGCCCTAGTGTGTGCTTGGTGTGTGGGTGTGTTTGTGTGTGTCCTGCGGTGGGTTGGCACCCTGCCCGGGATTGTTTCCTGCCTTGTGCCCTGTGTTGGCTGGGATTGGCTCCAGCAGACCCCCGTGACCCTGTGTTCGGATTCAGCGGGTTGGAAAATGGATGGATGGATGGACATTAGGAACATTGTACTTGTAGCACCGCACCAGTGCCTACCTGCACCAAGTGCCAACGGCGTCTTCCCTCTTCAAATGGCTCTGTTTAGGTAACTCAGTCTACTTAGAAGGGCCACTTGCTGCTGCCGCAATCATTTTGAGACGTTGGCAGGTTTGCCGTTTTTATCGGCTCCCCTTCCGCGGGCACTGAACTGCTCATTTGTATGACGGAATGCCAACTAACACTGCTAGCTGGAGATCCGTGCCCAGGATGATGCGGCTTGACAGCGCCGTAACTGAAGCGACGTGAACAACAGAAAGGTATCAGCGCACTGAGCCGGCAAGACGCTCCCATACATTCATTATAAGAAGCCACTGATTCATAATTATGTGACAACTTTATCAACTTACTTTTATTTACAGTGTTGCAATAAGAAAGACTAATATTTTTCTATTACTGCTTGTGGAATAATTGCCCTAAGGAGCACAAAGAATCATACGGGGTTTAAGGAATGTGCCTGTTGGACCGAGTACACAAGAGAACGTTTCAAAGATGTGCCTGCAGTAGGTTTGAGCATTAACGACACGTTAGAAGTTCCAGTACAGAAGAATAGTATAGAGCGGGATGTACTTTATTATCAGATGACAGGTCTCACATTTCACGACTCCAGATTTGGTTCAATATCTTCTGTATAGAACATGCGAGCGGCATCCCCAGCATGTGCGACTGCGCAAAGCTTCACTTGCCGAGTGCAGAGCGCCGTGTGCTTCAGTGACGCTTGAAGAGTCGGACGTCATCGGTCACGTGGTTGTAAAGCCTCGCTACTGAGCTTCGTCATTAGACCGACACAAGCTTCGGAAACTCGGCGCCAAACACCCCATCCCCACCAAAGTTAAATCGCTGACCCTTAAAAATCGGCAGCGGGACTGCTGGTATCCGACACAAACCAAATAATTCCCGCAAATTCTAACTTTTAATTTGTGAATTTGAAACACCGATTTATTTGGTATGCAACATTTGTTGGTTACGAATATGTCAGTCAGTCAGTCATCGGGGGTGTGCCGGAGCCAATCCCAGCCAACACAGGAAGCAAGGTAGGAAACAGACCCCGGGCAGGGCACCAGCCCACCGCAGGGCACACATACACACACACTAAGCACAATTTAGAATCGCCAATCCACCTAACCTGCATGTCTATGGACTGCGGGAGGAAACCGGAGCACCCGGAGGAAACCCACGCAGATACGGGGAGAACATGTAAACTCCACGCAGGAAGGGTATTCAATATCTTTTAAAAATCACAATTGTGCCTAATGTGTTACCTATGAATTGACATCTCTTTTCAGTGTACGTTTTGCTAAGCTCCCGAATTCGGCTGTTTGGTGAGACTTATTTGTTAAACTGAAGGCTAAAAATAGGCTGGAGAATAATTCTTGTTTAAAAATAAATAAATAAATACATCCATCCATCCATTATCCAACCCGCTCTATCCTAGCTACAGGGTCACGGGGGTGTGCTGGAGCCAATCCCAGCCAACACAGGGCGCAAGGCAGGAACAAACTCTGGGCTGGGTGCCAGCCCACCGCAGGGCACACACACCAAGCACACACTGGAGACAATTTAGATTCGTCAATGCACCTGATCTGCATGTCTTTGGACTGTGGGAGGAAACAGGAGCACCCGGAGGAAACCCACGCAGACACGGGGAGAACATGCAAACTCCACGCAGGGAGGACCCGGGAAGCGAACCTAACTGCGAGGCAACAGCGCTACCCACTGCGCCACCATGTCACCCAAACAAACAAACAAACAAACAAACAAACAAATAAATTAATTAATTAATTAAAATTCGAGAAATTATTTAGTGAATTCATATTCAGTATCGATCCTTTTTTTTTTTTGATGAGCCGACTGCCGGCAGTTGGTGGCTTCATTGAGACGCGTGATTGTCATTTCTTTAAAATATTTATGGTGGACTAATTGCCTTTAAAATCCGAATCTGAAAGGTGCATTCAAACACATAAGAAAGAAAAAGAAAAAATGTTTAAGGGTAACTTTCTAGAGAATAGGCGGTAGATATCCACGATCTGCTCCCTCTTCTCCTAAACTCTTTCACACTTGTTGCTGGTATTTCATTCGGTCCCGTTGCCTTTCCATTTTCCAATCTTTTCAGCCTCCTTTGCTTCCTCCCTCCTTATTCCTGGTACTCGCCCTTCATTCGAGACTCCATCCCCAGATACTGTCCTTGGCTTTTCTTCCTTCAGCGGCTCTTCATTTCTCTCCAATCCTGTCCTGCTCACTCAGGACCGCACCTTGCTCGTTATTTGACGGATGCCTTTATCCGAGGAGACTGACAACATTTCAGCTGTTGGTTGCATTTGTTTTTATTTTTATCCTTATTAGAGCGCAGGCAGGTGAAGTGACTCTCTCAGGGTCACACAGGGTAAGCTGCAGGATTTGAAGTCCAAGGCTTTAACTCTTTTATTACCTCTCTGTCTGTCCAGATGCTCAGGATGATTGTGTGTGTGTTATTATCGCAAATTATATGATTTGTTCATGCATTTCTTTCAGTATTGAATTTACTATTATACTCTGGTTTATTTTTTCTTTTATTCTGTTTAATGCGTTCTATATCTTGCATTGATTTTAAGATTCTGCTTAGACCCTTCATCATCTGGCACCTCCTTATCATTCTGATCTTCTTCCTCCGCTCTCAGTTTTATTATCCCTCCTGCTCGCTTGACTGCCATGGGGTTTAGAGCTTTCAGTTGAGTAGCCTCTCGCTTCTGGAACTCTCTTCGCTCAAAGCACTAGTAATAGTGACTCTCTTCCTACCTTTAAATCTCATTTTAAAACATATCTTTATAATCTGGCTTATTCTATCCAATAATTTTAGCTGATAAATTACAATTCAATTTTAATATTGTATGTATGTATTGTACTGTAATATTTTATTTTATGTTGTGACTGTGGGCGGCACGGTGGCGCAGTGGGTAGCGCTGCTGCCTCGCAGTTAGGAGACCTGGGTTCGCTTCCCGGGTCCTCCCTGCGTGGAGTTTGCATGTTCTCCCCGTGTCTGCGTGGGTTTCCTCCGGGCACTCCGGTTTCTTCCCACAGTCCAAAGACATGCAGGTTAGGTGGATTGGTGATTCTAAATTGGCCCTAGTGTGTGCTTGGTGTGTGAGTGTGTTTGTGTGTGTCCTGCGGTGGGTTGGCACCCTGCCCAGGATTGGTTCCTGCCTTGTGCCCTGTGTTGGCTAGGATTGGCTCCAGCAGACCCCCGTGACCCTGTGTTCGGATTCAGCGGGTTGGAAAATGGATGGATGGATGTTGTGACTGTTGCTCTTAATGTGTTTTATAAGGTGTCCTTGTGTGTCTTGAAAGGCACCTATAAATAAAATAAATTATTATTATTATCTATTTAGTGTTCTATTGAGAAATTATTTGTATCCGGTGTTTATATACTTTGCTGTTCTTTCTGAGATTCTGTGAAGCACCTTAAATATGGGAAAGGTGCTATATAAATAAAATGTGTTATTATTAGTAGTAGAAATATTAGACATTTGTAAATAAACAAAAAACCTACAACTATTGCATACAAAGTGAATTACATATTGCATCAAATAGACCCGATAGGTCATAGCACTATGCCCGTTGTCCTGTGAAATCCCTCGGTAACGTCGGGTCACACAGCTAATTAAACTATAAAAACAAATACCTGCCTTATAATTATGACGGCTTTAACAGCATACGCTAAACAGTCAACGTGCCCTGGCTTAACAAATCTGTATAAGTCTGATACACAAAAGAATGAAGAAGTGGGGTAATTACAGTATGTATTATGGTGCAGTAGGTGGCGCTATCTGCTTTCCTGTAGGAGTAATTTGGGGCCATAAAGTTTAACAAGGAGACTGGCGTAGCACCAGACTGCCAGGCAGACGTAGGACGGGCAGTGCTTTGTGGCACAGCCTTTAACTTAGCATGAATGTGCAGAATCATCCGATCCACCACCCTGTCATTCTTTGCTGTAAGACAGGATGAAATCTAAATAACCAACGCAGACCTCAACATTAACGTTTGAAGTGTCTCAGTCATATGCTGTTTGGTTTGGGACCCATAAAAGCTGTGTTAATATTTGTGATGTGCCATCTGTTGGAATGATAGACATGTAGTAACCAGACAGAAACACTGAAATGTATCCTTTTACTATAGCTGTGCTGATGGATTGAAATCACAAATAGACATAGACCTCAGTGTTAACATTTGCTGTGCACCATTCATTGGAGCAGCGTTTCTCAACCTTTAAGTATTTGAGACCCGAGTTTTCATAACAGTTTTAATCGCGCCCCCTAACTTTTTTTTTAAAGGAGTCCACTAATACCAATTTGTTCTTTTTTAATTAATGATATATCAAAGATCCTGCGGTGGGTTGGCACCCTGCCCAGGATTGGTTCCTGCCTTGTGCCCTGTGTTGGCTGGGATTGGCTCCAGCAGACCCCCGTGACCCTGTGTTCGGATTCAGCGGGTAGGAAAATGGATGGATGAATATATCAAAGATGCATATTTTATTATACCTACTTAACTTTTATCGACATTTACCTAACTCTATATTTATTTTTCTAGTATCAGAATGTAGTTTAAGTTAATTTGTTTTGACTTCAATATATGTATTTTTCATATTTTCGATTCTTGTTTTTTTTTTTTCCACATCTTTGCACCCCCTTTTTTGTTACTTCGGGGCACGCCCCACAGTTTGAGAATCGCTGCATTGGAATATATTTTGTATTGCGCACATCACAAGCATTTGTAAAATGCATCACTACAAATATGTTGGAATGACAAATGCAATGCATATGTCCCTGTCATATGCTATTTGATTTGGGATTCACAAAAGGAATGTTAAGGTTTGTGATGTGCGACTCTTCAATTCCAACCGGGGGGTAAACGTTAACATTACACAAAGTTATTGTCTGTTATACCTGCATTTTTATCACTCTTTAATTTATTGTTTTTTATCAGTATGCTGCTGGAGTATGTGAATTTCCCCTTGGGATTAATAAAGTATCTATCTATCTATCTATCTATCTATCTATCTATCTATCTATCTATCTATCTATCTATCTATCTATCTATTTGTTGAAATGACAACCGCAATGCATATGTCCCTGTTATATCCCATTTGGTATGGGATTTGTAAAAACAGTGTTAATGTTTGTGATGTCTCATCTGTTGAAATGACAAGTGCATTGAATTTTATTGTTGCAAATGTTTGTGATGTGCCATCTTTTGGAATGACAGAGGCATAGCAGCTGGACATAGACACATTCACTTGTCCTTTTGTTAAGGTAGACATCATAAAATTATTTAAAACTTATATTAATTTTGAGTGTTGGGATGAGTTGCTTTAGCTTGCATGTGAACACTCCAACACTCTGACTGTGGCCCTCCTCCGAGGGAGTCCTTATCGCTAGTTTGCTTCTTGTAGAAATGACGTAATTTTTTCACTCCCCTAGTTTGTCAGCCTAGGCCTCCCTAGCCCCCCTTCTCTTTAAGACATTTAGAAAATTTTCCCGTCTGGCCTCTCATCTGTATCTTAGGATTGGCTGTTTTTGAGTCGCTTTTACACTTTAGGTTAAGATAGCGGGTGGGATCCTAGCGGCGAATAGGCTCATAGGATTGGAGAGGCGCGCTGTGGGTGCAATGAGAGTCGCTCGGTCACGAACATGCACGCGAGCACGCGCTCCGTTTCATAGTTTGTGGGCCGACAGCACGACTGAGAGAATGAGAAAGAGAGAGAGAGACGGTATTAGAAGGGGCGGGGCCAGAGAGCCAGAGACAAAGAGAGATCTCCTGCACGCGAGCCGTCCTGGTTAATGGCCAGACCACCCCCGATTCATCCCAAAAGTGACACGTCGACGCCACGTTAGCGCTCATCTGTCCAATTCATCTAAACGCGCAGCTGGAGTAAAAACTCAGTCTTTGTAGTTTTCGAGTAATCTTCTGCGGTTATCGCTCAAAGATCGTGTATAAATTATGGGAGAATATTATTATATTAGAATATTATGGTCATTACGGGCAATTTTACTCGTTTAATTCGAGACCGTGTTGTCTGTTAAGGAAACGGGGACTGAGATTCCTGATGACAAAATAAAGTTGCACTCATTGCGCGACTCTTTGCATTAAGGTGTCTGCACTATGTGTCTGTTAAGTTAGCTACGTGATGGAAGAAGTAAAAAAGACGGCTGCGTTATTTTTTAACAGTTATTAATATGTTAATGAGGTACAAATTAATTTGAAAAAAAAGTTTTTTAATTATCAAATGCTCCTATAAAGGGGCGGCACGGTGGCGTAGCGACTTCCTCATGCTGGATGAGTAAATATGGATATGGAATAGCAGCACGTGGTTTACGAACGATTGGAAAAATCCAATCGGGTACTGAGACGCGGAGGACAGCTTCCCCATTGTTGTGCAAGTGTTTACTCTGAGGATGTCAGATTTGCGATTAAGAAAGTTTGGCCCGGTAAAGTGTAAAGTAAAAGTAGATTTATTTTCGCGCACATTACATCAGTTGCTGGGGAAAATCTGCTGATTGCCCACCGTTGTGACAGAAAATTAAACGCATATTACGGACAGCAAAGCCAGTATTACTGTCAGAGAAGATTACAGACATTTTACAGAAAAAATTTAATGAGGTAAAAGGTCCCTTGCCATTTAATATAGACTGTTCCTACTAATGTTTATGGACTACTGTTCTAGCGCCCGTTATTGTAACGGGCTTAATGTCTAGTACTATAATAATACTACTAATAATAATTCTGTACATTTATATAGCACTTTTCCAGGTACTCAAAGCGCTTTACACACTGAGTGGGCAGCCATTTCAACCACCAGTAATGTGCAGCACCCACCTGGATGATGTGGTGGCAGCCATTTTGCGCCAGTATGCCCCCCACACATTCGCTGTTAGGTGGTGAAGGGGTGAGGGACAGACAGCCAATCAGAGACAGGGCATGATTAGGGGGGGCAGAATGACCAGCCCGTGGTGGGCAATTAAGTCAGGACATCAGGATACCCCCTACATGATGGTGTTAAAAACGGAGCACAGAGGGGCTTGTGGTGTCTCAATGTGGCTTTCATACACCGCAGACTACAATCCAAGTAATGTGACAATGACATTGACAGATGTGTGTTGGTGCTGTGACTAATTTCTGTTCAATTCTCTTATACGTGACATTTCTTGAAAGTAGAGCAGTAACCTAGGAATTGAAAAATATGAATTAATACAAAATGACCGATACTAAAATCAGTATCACCTATGAAAGGGGAAAAAGATCTTAAGCAAGTTCCTCGTCTACGTATTATTATTAGCTGAAACACAGTAATTCTTTAAAAGTATATAAATAAGTAAGATCTTGGAAAGCAACTTGTATACAACAGGAATGCAAACGAGGCTGAAGAATAAGCAGAGAATCAGTCGCCGAGTGCAGCGTCGTGGAATTGTAAAGGTTTCAATTCCAGTCTGAAGATACTCGGCGGTACACGCGGCTCTGCGGCTCTTCAGGTTTGGACAACTCGTAACGTGCGCTCAGTCCTCTGTGTCACCCCACCAAGGAAGCAGCACGGCGCAAACTGCAGTCCCGCTCCGTCCTCGCTATTAGTCACCAGCGGGGTCCGATCTTCTGCTCACCGTTCAAATGGGGCGTCTGTACAGGGTGGTTCGGATCTAATTATGCAACTGTTCGACTGGCAACCGTCTGCCCGCCATTTTGGAATGCAGGGCAGGTGCTGCCATCTATCGGCAACAAAAAGAATTTCAAGTGAAATCTCTATGTGCAGGGCAGGTGCTGTGAATTCGTAATAAACTTAATAAGTTATAGCGTAATGAAAATTGCATAATTAGATCTGGGCCACCCTATACAATTTGAGGCGATCAGCGTCTTATTCACTTCTGTGATTGTCACACGGTGTTGTCCGTTTATTTGCCCACCTTGGGGTTTCACACAAGCCATCATGAGTGTGTATCTCTCTATATATACAGTGTGGAGATTATTCTTGTAGAAAAAAAAATACTTCACAATAAACAATAAAGTTTAGGGGACCGTCCCCATATATTGTCGACAAGACAACAAAGAAATAAACAGATTCAAAGTCTTTTCAGCACAATGAACGTTTTACTGATGATAACATGGCGTTTTTATAGCAAAGGATTATGGGGACAGGAAATGGTTGGCATGGTGTGACGTTAGGATGAGACGGAAGTGAGGTGAGCTTGAGAGAGCCGGAAGTGACGTCATCACGGCCATTTTGGTGCCCGGAAGTGGAGGTAATTATTTTTCTTCTGTTTTTCTGTTGACAAAAGAGATTCAGGTAAGTACCACGTGATGACTCTTTATCTCGCAGTAGTTCACTCACGTTTAGGCTCTTCGACTGCCACCTAATCGCACGATATATATATATAGTCCAACATCTGTCTGTCCGTCTACTTTTCATGATTGAACTTAACAGATTTAGATCGTTTTTTTTTTTCTATATTTTCCTTGACGATTCTGGTTGATTTTGCGACTTCTCTCATTGCGCTAAGAATCACAGTTCACTTGCAGAGGGGATGTATTCGTGTGAATCTGAGAAAGAGAGAGAGAGACAGGCTGCGAGCCACGGGGAGGAGGAGTCGGGCGGGGTCCTCCTCACTCACGCGCCAGCCTCCATTCGAGTAGCTCTACCTCGCGCCACGTGTTGGAGTGCATCTTTCCTCCGCTTAGCTACTGATAGCTGTTTGTTCAGCAGACATTATCACCTAGAGATTGTCAAGGAGTAACGTTTGACGTTTTTGAGAGAGAGAGATTTTAAGCTACTTGTGTCTTAGAGGGTAGCTGCTCATTGGCCATGTGCTCTTCTCCCCACGTGGGGGACGCTCTCCCGTCACACCTGAACATGATCAGATGCAGTGCCAGTGTTTGATGTTAGAGTGTACCTACCTTCCACTTGGCTAGAGATATCATGCCAACTTTTTACATTTTTGCCAAAGAGATCACAGCTACATTTTCGCCTCTGATAGCAAACCAAAAATATTGTATATCAAGAGGCCCTCAGATACGAAAGCTATCAATATGAATTCTCAATACAAATTATCCATCCATTTTCCAACCCGCTGAACCCTAACTACAGGGTCACGGGGGTCTGCTGGAGCCAATCCCAGCCAACACAGGGCAGCAACCAATCCCGGGCAGGGTGCCAACCCACCGCAGGACACACACAAACACACACACACACACCAAGCACACACTCGGGCCAATTTAGAATCGCCAATCCACCTAACCTGCATGTCTTTGGACTGTGGGAGGAAACCGACGCAGACATGGGGAGAACATGCAAACTCCACGCAGGGAGGACCCGGGAAGCAAACCTCAGGTCCCCAGATCACCCAACTGCGAGGCAGCAGCACTACCCACTGCGCCACCGTGCTGCCAATACAAATTATTACATTTTTAATTTTTTTTAAGTTGTTTTTCAAGGTTTGTCCTGTTTTACTATAGTAGTAGTATACTACATAGTATACTGTATTACATCTTAAATTAAATGTTTACCATTGATTAGGGGCAATTTTGAATACAAGGGGCATGAAGATCAGGGACTGGCCATGATTGTCCATATATATCTGTGGCTGGGCGCCAGATGCCACCCTCCATTTCTACAACCCGTCCTGTGTTTGTAACAGTCAGGGCAGCAGCATCTTTACTGCGAGTTCAAATGCTGTTTAGTTGCAGGTTGATAATGTCGGTCGTTTACAATAATAATCTGCAGATAATGTTGTCCAGTCAATGCAGTCTTATTTATTTTTACATATTTACATTCACCTTTCATTTATTTCCAGAGAAGTGACTTTTTTGTTCTTGGTCAGCTAACTTATCTAAGCGCCAGCAGAGGGCGCTGCTCAGTGAGCTGTTTGTGCCAAGCGCTCTGCCCAACATTAACCTAACTTGCATTGGACGTCCAAGCGGCTGTCAGACGAATCAAAGAGAAACATCTACAACTTCTACCGGTTCAAGCAACCAGGGCCGTCTTAGCAGCATCAAAGGAGTGCGCTGGGGGCCCTGTTTTGAGAGCAACACAGAAACATACTTAGGCATTAGAAACATAGTGGGCCCCAATTCTCCTGGGGCCCCTGGCCAGTGCCCATTGTGCCCATACGTTAAGATGGCCCTACAACCAACTGCTCTAATGGCAAAACTGAAACAGTTCCTAGTTGAAGTCACACTGAACATTTTTTGGATTTAAGATGGACAAGTTGGCAAGTTTGCCAATGCTCCCCAATGGGAGATTCTGAAATTTTAAAACCACAGTGCACAGGGCCACCTGTTTGCGATATCTCAACACAAATGTAACTGTCTTGATGCCTTTCCTTAAAGAATAAGCGAGACACATTTCAACACTTTAATGAAGAATGAACTGTGTAGTCGCAGAAGGCTAAGCCACCCTCTGTTTCAAGACAGCAACCTCCTGTACAAATGTGCCTAGCCTGCTCCGCATTGCATTGTGGGACTTTTGTCAGTTGGTGTGTTTTCCCAGTGTTGTCACATCTACGTGTGGTAAGGTGACAGTTTAAAGTGACACCCTGGCTACAGGGACAATACAATTTATTTTTGTATAGCCGAAAATCACAGAAGGAGTGCCACAATGTGCTTTAACAGGCCCTGCCTCTTGACCTTGTAGGGAAAAAATGGAAGAAACCTCAGGAAAGGCAACTCAAAGAGAGACCCCTTTCCGGGTAGGTTGGGCGTGCAGTGGGTGTCAAAAAGAAAGGGGGGTCAATACAACACAATAGACAAAACAGAACACAAGTCACCCTCAATACAATATAATAGTGCAATAGAAATATTACAAGTATGGAGCAGAATTCAACAGTAGATGATATTACATGATACGATTTGGATTTGTTCAGAGTCCTGGAGACCTCGGCCATCAAGCTGCCTCTCCCTATTGGCCATTCTACAGCTTAGTCAGCCAATCTGATGAAAGGACCCCTCTACCCGACGATTCCTGCGATCCTCCATCAGGGATGACTTTACCTTAGGCAGGCAAAGCAACTTGGCAAGGGGCCGTGGCACCAAGTACCACATTAGAGTACAGAGAAGAGAAACACAATAGGTGAGGGTTAGTAACAAATTATAACTGTCATGTTATTTATATTTTAGTGCTAATGACTAACAACAGAGACGCAGTCTGTACAGTTAATCAGCAGCTCTAGTCAGGGTGTGCTAACCTGAAGTAGTGAGTCTTCAGCCTGAGAGTGAAGGGGCATCTCATATAGTAGCAGGCAGACCAGTCCACAGTTTAGGGGGGCCCTGTAACTAAAAGCTCGACCTCCCACCGTTATTTTATTAATCCTTGGAATCAGCAGACCGGCATTTTGAGATCTTAATGTGCGCTCAGGTTTGTAAGTCATGATAAATTCAGATAAGTAAGCAGGACCTCGGCCATTTAATGCTTTATATGTTAAAAGGAGGATTTTGAAATCTGCCCTAAACTTAACCGGGAGCCAGTGTAAGGATTTGAGGACTGGGGTTATGTGTTTGTATTTTCTTGTAATAATTCTTGCAGCAGCATTTTGGATTAACTGGAAGCTGAATAAAGAACAATTTGAATATCCAGTGAACACCTCTCTGATGGAGACTTGCTTGATAACATACAGATCTACACTGAGAACCACAGACACAAGGAACGAGTGACCAAATGGTGAAGTAGACATGAGGACGACATGGAGGGACCATCAAAACTTGACTTGATGCAAATTTTGGGAAAAACAGGTGAATATGTACATCAAGTGTTTCTGTTTTGTCCACATACACTGCTATGGTGGGCTGCATCAGGAGTGGGCAGGAGGAGGAGTATAGGAACCTAATCAAGGACTTTGTTAGATGGTGCGACTCAAACCACCTACACCTGAACACCAGCAAAACCAAGGAGCTGGTGGTGGATTTTAGGAGGACCAGGCTCCTCATGGACCTCTGTGATCATCAGAGGTGACTGTGTGCAGATGGTTCAGACCTATAAATACCTGGGAGTGCAGCTGGATGATAAATTAGACTGGACTGCCAATACCGATGCTCTGTGCAAGAAAGACCAGAGCCGGCTATACTTCCTTAGAAGGCTGGCATCCTTCAACATCTGCAATAAGATGCTGCAGATGTTCTATCAGACGGTTGTGGTGAGCACCCTCTTCTATGTGGTGGTGTGCTGGGGAGGCAGCATAAAGAAGAAAGACGCCTCATGCCTGGACAAACTGATGAGGAAGGCAGGTTCTATTGTAGACACGGAGCTGGACAGTTTGACATCTGTGGCAGAGCAACGGGCGCTGAGCAGACTCCTGTCAATCATGGAGAATCCACTGCATCCACTGAACGGGATTATCTCCAGACAGAGGAGCAGCTTCAGTGACCGTCCTGCTCCACTGACAGACTGAGGAGATCGTTCCTCCATCACACTATGTGACTGTTCATTTCCACCCGGGGGGGGGGGGTAGACGTTAACATTATACAAAGTTATTGTCTGTTATACCTGCATTGTTATCACTCTTTAATTTAATATCTATCTATCTATCTATCTATCTATCTATCTATCTATCTATCTATCTATCTATCTATCTATCTATCTATCTATCTATCTATCTATCTATCTATCTATCTATCTATCTATCTATCTATCTATCCTACTTTTAAAGCCCAAAGACCTAAATGCACATGCAAGGGAACCCTTCCCAGATGAACTGTAAATGGCTCTTTGTCAAGCAGCAGCTTTATGAGAGTCCACTGCATCCAGCAGGGGGCACTCTTAATCCCCTGGGATGTGCTTCTTGATGCAGGACACACTAGAGCCAATACCATCCCCTTTTGTGCCCATGGCAGAAAATAATTACTAGAGACAGAAATATGGTACAAAAAGAGATACATGTATTGAACTTGCTTTAAAAGATTACATTCATTCCCAGATTACAATGCATAATCCTGTGTGCATACATATTCAGGCCAGAGAGAAGCAAAGGGACATCACAGCCAAGTGGGAGAAGGCTGACAATCCGATATCCCATCTAGCACGCAATGTCGGTGGCATAGTGAGACGCTTCTGATGTTGTGCTGAATTGTCATCATTATAAACACACACAGAATTACGTATTTATAGAATTAATTTCAGATCTAATAGAGAACTAATAGAAGAACTGGCTGGTTATTTATACCTTCACCTGTTCTCATCATTTATCACAGACTCTGTTTTTTTAACCATATTAGTCAAGCAGACAGCAGCACTTTTTAAAATAAACTGCTTGTGTGTCCATCACGTGATTTTTCTTCTGTTCATCTCTCTCTAACCTGACCTAACAGCCTTCATTTGTCCATCTCCCTGGCAGTCTGTCTCTCCGCTGAATTGCATGGCTTTGTGAAATAACTGTCACAAATTACATTGGCACAAATAACCTTCTTGCTGTAACCACACAACCCAGTAAAATGCCAGAGGTGCAGCAACAGAACAGATGCAAGCAAGGCTAGAGATCCGCACTGGTAATCGGAAGGTTGCCAGTTCGAATCCCATAAATGCCAATAGGGACTCTGCTGTGTTGGGCCCTTAACCTGCAATTGCTGAGTGCTTTGAGTAGTGAGAAAAGCGCTATATAAATGCAAAGAATTATTATTATAACAGGACAGTCGAGGTAGGCTGTTGCCTGGGGTCCCTGAACCGGGAGGGGACCCTCAGTGGCATCTGCTTACTTAGGTACGTGTCACAACCACAAATCTTCGGGAATTCCCTTTGGTGCGTAGCGTCGACACACTACAGCCGGTGTTGTGCAAGTTCACACCTGACAAGAACTCGCTCAAAGTTCAGTTCGCACAGATTCAGATGACGACATTCACATTCACAATTTTGAACTCATTCATGTTTAGGTCATTTTGTATTTTTTAAGGAGTGACAATAAATGACCCATGAAGAACACTGTAATAGCCTAATTATAAGGCATGCAAAACGCTTCTTAATGCTAGGAAGAAGAAGAGTTTACTTTTTTCAATTTTGCATGCCTTATAATTAGGCTATTACAGTGTTCTTGAATTAAATAAAATAATTATGAAGACTTTTTTATTTAAATACAGTCTATCGAGTTATACCCAGCAACAAACAGGTAGAACCATACAGTATATGCTAATACCCTCCCGGTCAAAAAAGAAATAAAACAGATGCATATAAATAAACATATAAATGACCGCTCTGTTTCCAACCGTGTGACACAAATGGTGTCTGTGGAGCCAGCGAGTAGGTGAACTAACTTATTATACTGCCAGTCAAAATTTCCGTCACATATTGCGTGTCCAATGGGGAAAAATATAAAGTGGCTTCGCGGCATACAACGTTTTCCTAAAAGGCAAAAGCAGAGATTCACCTTGTACTCGTGTCAGCGGGGGTGCAGCTTAAGCACGAGCAGGCAGACACCGACAGCGGCAATTTGATTTGACGTTAGACCTCACTGTACCCAACCACGGGGTAGAGTGGGCAATGCAGGGGTCATTTAAAATGGAGTCTCTCAGCAGTCCTGACTGTTCCTAGGGTGAACTTATTGAAGTCAATTTGCTGTTATGTGATATTGTGATCCAACAGTTAAAATTACAAAAGATATCATAACTGCTGCGGTGGGTTGTCACCCTGCCCGGGATTGGTTCCTGCCTTGTGCCCTGTGTTGGCTGGGATTGGCTCCAGCAGACCCCCATGACCCTGTGTTCAGATTCAGCGGGTTGGAAAATGGATGGATGGATATCATAACTGACAGATGAGCTTCTCAAACGTGGCAAGCCCAGTAGCTGTGGTGGTCTACGTGTGTGTGTGTGTCTGTCTTCACTAACATTACAACATGCAGATTATTTATTAAGCTTCAGTTACCTTGTGTTATTGAGGTCCTGAATAGTTAACAGCCATTTTAGCTTTCTGTTTCCTCTCAGCGTCGTCTTTCATTCAGTACCCCGGCGGTGGTTTAAAATGCATGGACCGGAGAAATTGGCTGGTGGGTGTTTTAGGAAGAAGCCCTGTCGGCGGAGCATTCACAGCTCAAGGTGTCGTTGCTGTCCATTACACACATTTTTTAACGGGTTGTTCCTGGACTTGTATTCTCGCTTGACAATGACGTCCGGCCCCCCAAGACCACTCTAACCATCTCAAAGCCGAGGGGAGTTCAAGTAGTCCACGGCATCTGGGGTTTAAGACGGGATGTTTCATTAAAATGGACTTTCCTCATAGTGCAGGCCGGACAGTGTGGACTTCCGAAAGAAAATTGTAACTACTCGGAGATGGAGGGTGTCATTTACAAAATCGGGGTCTTCAAAGAAATGGACCTCAGGGAAAGCATAGAGAGACTGGAAAGTGGTCTGGTTAGGCAGCTCATTAAGTTTTTAGGATCAGTGGTAGCCCAAGATGGAGAATGAGATGAAGGATAACCGCCCGAAGAGTGCAGTGTGGATGGAACGTCAGGAAGAAACGCTCAGGAGTGTTGTGTGATGTAAGAATTAAGATGGGGAGGTGGGGAGGACACGGTTTCTAGGGGGGAACTGAAAAGAACTAAAGGCGACCACACTGTGTGACCTAAAGTGGACACTCAGCTAGGTGTAATGGAGACAGCAGACTTATAGGTCAGTTCACCAAGTCTAGGGTTCGAGCAGACAGACAGTAGACGCTTCAGCAAGTGTAATCTGAGTATTCTTTGCACATTCTCATTTCTTATTTGTCTGATGGCTGAGTGAGAGAAGACCACCAGGGGTCACGTCGAGATTAAGAATCTGAGTTACCAGCTGGTGTGATCTGAAGTCACCTTACTTAACGTGATGATATATTTCTTCCTTCACCCTTCCTCTTCTGTCACAATGTTATATAAAGGGACATTAAAATGCACTTCCTCAGTGGCCCCCTAGCCTGGCAAAACAATAAGCAGCCTTGGGCTGGACGCCGGACCCTTCCTGGACGCACTTCCACTCCCTCCTTCCCTCACACACACAGGCCCATTTAAAGTTGGACATCAGCCTAACATGGACACATGTAATAATAATAACTATAACAACAATTTGTTACATTTATATTGAGTTTTTCTCACTACTCAAAGAACTTCACATAGTGAGTGTGGAGCCACTTCAGCCACCACTAATGTGCAGCATCCACCATTTTTGTGCCAGTATGCCACCCACACACCCACGCTTAGGTTAGGTGGTGAAGTGAGGAGAGTGTGACGGGCGACTTCAGCCATTACCCAGTCAGGACACCACCTGGGATGTAAGGACACAGTGAGAGTGTGCCGGTGAGGTAATACCTTCCCTGGGACTCTGGAGGGCAGTCCCCTTGGCTGCACCACGGACTCCCACAGGACATGCTGGGAGCTGGAGTTTGGCGCAGCCCTGTTGGGTTCTGTGGAGGCCACCAGGGGGAGCTGCAGAGCCCTATAGTGGACGTCCAGCACACCTGGGAGTGATTCCAGGTAAGACTGATGAGGAATAAGAGGAGCCGCCTCACTCCATTTGAGGAGCCAGAGTCGGGAGGAGGAAAAGAGAAAGAAGAAGAGTTGTGCTTTTGGGATCGTGTCTTACTTGTGGGGAACGGGGAAGGCGTTTCCCACAAAAGAAATAAGAAAATAAAAGTCCTTTATGTTTGTTCTTGTGCCTCCTGTGTCTGTCTGTGTCTGGCTTGACGTCACAAGAGATAGTTATCTAAGTAGAGACCAGGGGTGTTTAGGGGGCCAGAATGACTAGGCTGAGGTAGGCAATTTAGCCAGGACATTGGGACACCCCCTACTCTTTATGGAGGATGCCCAGAGATCTTTAATGACCACAGAGAGTCAGGACTTCGGTTTTACGTCTCATCTGAAGGACAGCAATATTTTTACAACGCAGTGTCCCTGTCACTGCACTGGGGCATTGGGGTCCACACACAGCCCAGAGGGTACACGGCCCCTACTGGCATCACCAACACCTCTTCTAACAGCAACCCAAGCTTTTCCTAGATGGTCTCCCATCCAAATACTGGCCGGGCTCAGACACCCTTAGCATCAGGTGGGTGACTTGTTCTCAAGTACTGGTGGTCTGAATGAAAATTAGAGGGTCTGGACACAAAACACACAAGGAGAACCAGCAACCTCCAAAATGTGAACTCCGCAGGCTGAATTTTCATTGGAGTACTCGGGAATGTCATTACTGAAAGAGCAGTGGGGTGGCGCAGCTGTTAGCGCAGCTCATTCAAACCTCCAGAGGGCATCATACTTTCCACAGAGGTGAAAATCTGAAATTTCATGAAGATGACCATGAGAGCTCCTCGAGGTGTGCAAGCATCCTACCCAGAACTGCCGACTCCTTAGAAGTGCTGCTTGGCTGTGGATTGCTGGAGAGCCCCTAAGCAGTGATTCTTAACCTTTTTGGAGAATTTAAAGAATCTGACGAAAGCTATGGACCCCCTTGCCCAGAAATATCCGCATAAACACCACTTTGAATGCAATGAACATAATGTACTGTGTTTATCGAGATTTGATTATCTGACCCCCCTCAACCGTTGAACAAACCTTCGTAGACAGACAGACAAGCAGATCCACACAGAGTCTGATTGGTTTTTCACACACACTTGCATGCACATTTCTCCGTACTGCACTCTCATGCACACACCTTGAAAGAAATCGTGTTCAATTAATCCTCGCCAGTATATCAGAAGATAATCAAACCGTGATAAACCGTGGAAAATGAGAATCAGCACTTGGTCTTATGGGGGGGGGGCACAAGATGGCGGTCATGCAGAGAATGATGACACACGTCTAAATGGCAAACGTGGGCCGACAGCAAGTCAAGAGACGCCAGGTGGTGGGGGCTGTCAGCAGTGGCGGGGGGTGCATTTTCTTTCATTTATTTTAATGGGAAAACAATGATTGGGACCACAGGGAGGGCTGTATGGTGACCACTATTTTTCTTGTTGTTATTTTTCTTGCACCTTATTTATCTTGTGATAAAAAGAAGAAAAATAACAGCGAGAGACATAACACATGAGAAAAATCAACAGCTGGAGAGTGAATATAAATGTTCATTTGTATCTGACCCTCATGGACCCCCCACTGGGCCAGAATATGCTGCCACTTCCACATTCCTTCCCTCCCTCTGGTCCACTTCTGATGACGTCATGACTCCCTTCCATCACCACGGTTCCTTCCCAGCATTCCATCTGCCTATTTCTGGTCCCACCACATTAATTGTCCCCATACGCCATTCATTCTGTCTGCTGTTGTACTTGGAAAGTGAACTTGACCTTCAAACTTGCAGTATATGGGGCCGGAAAAACCCCAAAACATTATGCTTGTTTTGTGTTTCTTTTACAATATATATATATATATACACATATATAATCGTAAGGTGAGATCAAGCACGGGTAAAATGCGTGCCGAAAGAAATCTCTCAGTCCAAAAGTTCATTTTAAAATATTCAGTGAAAGTTAAAAGCAAATAATCTACACAAGAATAAAAGAAAAAATAATTACACACGTAGAATAAAAGGCAAAAAAAAAAAGGAAAAATGTATCTTCTCTAAACTTAGCTATTCTTGAGAAACTTTAGTTATTTCTATATTTAAAAGTTCTTTACTTCTTCTTCTATTCAATAAGGGCGCGCACAAAAAAGCGAGCTTCAAAAGGGCGACCTCAATTGGGCGCGGCGAATAAAGGCAAATGCAACAAAATTATTACAGAAAGTTTATTAGATAAAGGCAATGATTGAATGTATAAAAAGGCGAAAGCAAGAATATTAAAACATTCGCTCAATTGAGGTCGCCATTTGAAACTCGCCTTTTTGTGCGCGCCCTTAATGAAGGATACCCTTCTTCTGTACGCTTTAAACGTGTGGCACAGCACATACATTAAGTGCTGTTTTCTTACATATTTACTTCACACACTCAAAAGGCCCGTAGGCTGGTAGGCACAGTTTAAAACCTTATGCCTTCCACACCTTACTCATGGCAAGGCTGTCACTAACTGAAGAATAATGTTTACTCAAAGCTGTTAGAAATGGCAAGAATACACCAATATAATTCTACTCCCATAGATTATGCATTGTCATCTAGCAAAATACTGTGGTGGGCTGGCGCCCTGCCTGGGGTCTGTTTCCTGCCTTGCGCCCTGTTGGCTGGGATTGGCTCCCGCAGACCCCCGTGACCCTGCAGTTAGGATATAGTGGGTTGGATAATGGATGGATGGATGTAGTAAAATATTCATGAATCTTACAGAACTAGGAAAATGGCTCTTACATCCATCCATCCATCCATTTTCCAACCCGCTGAATCTGAACACAGGGTCACGGGGGTCTGCTGGAGCCAATCCCAGCCAACACAGGGCACAAGGCAGGAACCAATCCCGGGCTGGGTGCCAACCCACCGCAGTGGCTCTTACATATATATATATATATATATATATATATATATATATATACAGTATATATATAATATACAGTATATATATATATATATATATATATATATATATATATATATATATAAGTATATATACTGCTGTGGGTTGGCGCTCTGCCCAGGATTGGTTATAATAATAATAATAATAATAATAATAATAAATTATTTTTACAGCTCCTTTCCCATGGTCAAAGTTTTTATAAAAACATGATTCTAAATTGGCCCTAGTGTGTGCTTGGTGTGTTTGTGTGTGTCCTGTGGTGGGTTGGCACCCTGCCCAGGATTGGTTCCTGCCTTGTGCCCTGTGTTGGCTGGGATTGGCTCCAGCAGACCCCCGTGACCCTGTGTTCGGATTCGGTGGGTTGGAAAATGGATGGATGGATGGATGAAATACCTGTGGGTTCCTGATTTTGAAAAGACTCCTGTGCCCCACAATCACGCAGGCCAAGTTCAGGCTTTCTTCATCTGTTAGTGCCACTCTTAGGTAGCCCACCATCATCTCTTGCTAAACGAATCTTAGCCTGGAGGGGTCTATTAGTTTTTTACATCTATGATGTCTGACGTAAAGGTTTTCCACTGCTGTTTCTGTCCTGGCGTGTCCATATAAGCACAGGGAATTCCACCTTCTGTATTACTTCTTGCCTGAAGAAGGGGCCTGAGTTGCCTCGAAAGCTTGCATATTGTACTCTGTTCAGTTTGCCAATTAAAGGGGTCATTTTGCTTAACTTCTCAACACATTCATTAGGAGCTGAAAAGTCACACTAGGCGTACAAAATATGGGAAACTCTTAGCATCAAATAACGCCACCATTCAAATGTAAATTCGGTACGCTAATAATACATTGTACTTATATAGCGCCTTTCCGCTGCTCAGATCGCTGGTCTTATGGGGTTGAAACGGCTTGCACTCTTCGGAATGTCCGCTCTTTTTAAACTTCATTTCCATTTCCTTTTCGCGCTGCTGTCCTGTCGCTCCGCTCCTCGCTCATTCGGCTCCGCTGTCCCATCGTGCGCCTCCCAGTCGCTCAGTGGGCTCTCAGAGGACTTTGCAGCGGACCACCTGACTCTGCCAGACAAACCAGGGGAGCGCTGGACTTTCCGCACACTTGAGCTTGAAGCAGCAGCTGCAGCAGAGTTTAGACATGTCGAGCAAAAGCGTGGTGGTATTTGATCTCGGGGGCGTTTTGTTGTGCCCGGCTCCGCAGCAGAAGTTCCACGAATATGAAGAAAGACTGAATCTTCCCGGGTAAGCGGCGTGAAACCGCGAATGAAAACGGGGTTGGGTGGAGAGGACGCGGTTTCTGTGGAGTTTTCTGGGGGGAAGTTGTGGCCACACTGCGTGAGCTGAAGTGAAGAATCAGCTCCGAGTGACGGAGGCTAACGGGTCACTTCACCAAGTGCAGACGTCGAGCAGACAGACACGAGATGGCTCAGCCGCACACGCTCCGGGAGACACACCGGGACTAACAGTCACAGTCTCCAGGTCGTGCGATCGATCGCCTTAAAGCGGCTGCTTTTTCTTTCTCCATCCATCCTCTTCTGTTACGACGTTATTTAAAGCGTTTTTAAAACGAGCTTGAATACGATCCCATATTTAGGCAAAGTAATAAGCAGGCTTCCTTCCTGGACGCGTTCCCACTTCCTCACACACACACACATTTAGAGCTGGCAATCAGCCTGACTCAGACGTATATTGGATGTTAGATGAAAGTCAGAGGATCTGCAGGAAAAACAGACGAGGGGAACACGCAGACTTCAAAATGTGAACTCCTCTGGCTCGGTACCTGGGGGATGTCGTTATTGAAAGAGCGGCGGGGTGGCGCAGCTCTTAGCGCAGCTCACTCAAACTTCCAGAGGACATCACACTTTCCGAAGGGGTGAACTTTAGGTGGGCTGGGAAAAATCCTAAATGTCAGGAATATAACCAAGAGAGCCCCTCCAGATGTGCAAGCGTCTTATAGGGCTGCCCCCTCTCTTAATAATAATAATTCATTACATTTATATAGCGCTTTTCTCAGTACTCAAAGCGCTATCCACACAGGGAGGAACCAGGAAGTGAACCCACAATCTTCCACAGTCTCTTACTGCAAAGCAGCAGCACTACCACTGCGCCACCTGTGAAGAAGTGCTGCATGACTTTGCCCTACTGGAGACCCCCTAATGAAATGTGTAGGTTTAGAAAATGGATGGGGCCTGCAGCCCAGGGATTAGGGCTTTGGTATGGGAACCTCATGGGCCCTCACCTTGCCTCCAGGGCCATCTTAACGCACTGGGCACGCTGGGCAGTTGCCTGGGGGCTCCACGCAAATCTATGAATGTTGTGACTTGCTGAGTGGTTGTGTAATTAGGGGTGTCCCAGTGCACTGCTTTGCCTGGTAACCCATAATGCTGTTAAGATGGCCCTGCTTGTTGCTATAATTGTGAAGTGTGCCCTGTCATCATGGCCGGATTAAGGTGGGTGCTATTGATGCTGCAGCATTAGGCCCATTCCTGAAATAGGCCCAGATAAAAACATGAATTTTCCAGAAGCTGAACAGTTTTCCTTTGCTATATTAATCTCAAAATAATTCTTAGAATTAAATTTTGGAGTCTGAGTTTTGGACACCTAGACACAGCGTTACTTATTATACAGTTACTACTGTTGTTGGCGCTGTGACGTGACTGTAATGTCGTTGTGTTTATTGTTAACCGAAGATTTCAAGTTAATGCTATCAGTTTTACGTTAAACAGTTTACTTAGTAATTTAGCTGCGTTTTTTTGCAATATCTTGGGGATTCTTGCCACTTTATTATTGTTCGGTAAGTGCCACGTAGTAAATTTTTCACCTTGAAAGTTAGTTGTACAGTAAAACTCGATGGCTATTTAAATGGTTATCTGTAAAAGTAAAACTAAAAGCCAACCCGTGGGCCCAGCATGGATGTTTAGAATTTTTAAAATCCTCGACAGGATTCTGGTCTATTATGAAATTTAAATTGTGGACAAATTTTTACCCTCAAGAGCCTGAACGGAGTCACTTTGACCCAATGTCTCTGCAAATCCATTTTTTCTTACTCTGTTTCGTAAGAGAATATGCGAGATTTTGTGTATTTCATTGTTAGGTTTTCTGCATTAAGTGCACTTTTCAGACAATTGCTATTGAATGTTGATGTTACATAGTTTGATGTTAATCTCGAGTTGTTACCATACTACGTCGTTATTATTATTACTCTATATTACTAAACCACAGCTTTAATTTATGCACGGACGCACCGAAACGCATGCGCACTGCGCTCCAACGCAGCGGCTTCCCACAGTCAGTATGTGGCGCCCGCTTCAGACACACCAGAAGCTAACACGTCACGGCTCCCCAATGAAGGAGCTCAACTAACGGAAATACAAAACGAGCCCGTATGGATAGACACAATGAATGAACGCAACAACAATGAACGAAGGCGCCCACACAACGAATCTGCTATAGTACAAATGCGCCGCGGCGCCCCAGAGTAAAACGCAGCGGCTTCCCAGAGTCAGTAGGTGGCGCCCACGTCACGACCTGTGAACTAAACATGAGGTAAAGCGTGCACGCCAGGTTCTACAGCCGCACGGACGCGACACCTAAACTTGCTGTGCTCCACTCTGCCGGCAGTCGGTGTCAGCAAAGGCAACGGAATCACGTCTCCACAAAACGAAACCACCTTAGTACAGATATGCTTATTTAATTAAATGACATTTCCCCAGACACACCTACCCTCCATGATATGTCATGCATCCAAATATCGGACGGAACAGAAACTGATTGCCATTCTTGGATTTACAATTCTCTAGAGAATCGCGGGTTTACTTGTGTTCAAATAAAGGCTGGCTGGTTGAGTCGCAAGCAATTAAGGCTCCTTTGGTCGGTCTGAGTGCGCATGTGCGGTGAGTGTCTTTTTTTGCGCTGCAGCATCAGGCCCAATTTCATCTTAATCCGGCCCTGTCTGTCATGGCTATGGTCTCTCCTGTTATACTGCTTTTGTTTTGTGATTCATTTGGTGCAAATGTGTTTCAATGAAATTGAGAATTACAGCTCAGCAACTGTCAAATACAAGTTAAGGTACCAGGGCCTACTTATCGCATGGGCACGCTGGGCAGTTGGTCCCACAAGCATAAGAGCCCCAAGCTAATCTATGAATGTTGTGACTTGCTGAATGGTTGTGTAGGTATAGGAGCCCCAGTGCACTATAATGCTGTTAAGATGGCCCTGACCAGCACTGTTGCCTCACAACAAGAAGAACTGGGATGAAGTCCTGGGTGATCTCTGTGTGGAGTTTGCATGTTCTCCACATGTTCCTCTGGGTGCTTTGGCTTCCTCCCACAGTCCAAAGACCTGCAAGTCACACGGATTAGCGATGCCAGATTGGCCCCTGATGTGTGTGTTCACCCTGTGATGGACTGGCGCCCCGGCCATGGATTGTGCCCGATGTTTTGTCAGAACGGCCCTGCTTTCTGTCTCTCTATAAGATGATAAGTGCACCACAGACCCCCTTTTTGCACCCCATTTCCAAATACATAAACACACACACATATATACTGTATACAGTATACTGTATATTGTAAGTTGGCTGCTGGAGACAACCAAGAAAGGTTGTGGTACCAGCCTGGTATAAAACCCTTTAATGATGAGATCTGAAAAGACAGCCATTAAAATGGGTCAAAAAAATTTTTTTAAAAATCAGCGTTCTCTTTGTCTTTCTAAGGAGACAGCAAAATAAACAGGGCAGCTGGACATCTGACAACAACAACAACAACATTTATTTCTATAGCACATTTTCATACAAATAATGGAGCTCAAAGTGCTTTACATCAGGCATGTCAAACACGCATGCGGCCCGCAACAGAAATCTGTGACAGATCCTAGTTAGCACTGAACTTGTACAAAATGGTTACTATCGTTTGTGATTGAATCTTCGGTGTTACTTATTGACTTTTCTTACTTCTGCCTTCTGACAAAAGCGTGTTTTCCCATGGCATTACGGTACCGGAAACATCATCTGCTAGTATAGCCACGAGCCTTGACCAAAGTTAATGAGCCGCGACATCGCAACTGAAGTGCTAGGCTGCAGCAGGGGTGGCCTTAGGCTTGTGCAAACTGTGCACCCCCACAGAGCCGCCACGCCAATATATATTGAATATAAAACAGAAAGAGAAAATAACGACACAGCTGATGGCAATGTGGCCGAAAAACATTGTGTTTCTTGTTAATTAGTGCGCTGTATTTACAAATGTCGCTAGAGTCGAAGCAGTAAGCTATATGTAGTATTATAACGTTCTGCCGTAATGAGAATATCATGGGCCGCCACTTGGTTTTCAAGTTACGGACACGTGTATATAGAAGTGTGTCACGAGCACAAGGCAGCTATGCAGTGTCCGCAACGGATGTGGGCATCCGCCGTGCATAAGATACCATATTGACATTGCCAGGCGAAGGGGCCACCGATTCTTTCTCTGCCCAGGGCCGCCACGAGCCTAGAGCCGCCCCTGTTAAGACTACACTACTGGCTGGGCTGCTGAGACTGGCCACTGGGCAGAACTGACCATCACGTGTAGTAATAGCCCGCATATTTTCACGTTTTCTTGCTCTAGTTTCATGTCATTTTGTGCTAGTATTGTAAACGAGCAGTTAGTGCAGACTACAGCTGAAGATCTGAAGTGGACGTGAGAAGTTAGTGAGTTGTTTATTAACATATTTTTGCGATTTTGAGTTTGTAAAATTAGGGTAGGTCAGGGGGCTTTTTGCATGTCGGCTTATTTTACAATATAAACTTTGAAGTAAACTTAATAAAGTAAAATTTAATTTTTGGAGGATTTGTTTTCCAACTTGAATTACTGAGCAATGAATTCAGTGAGCGTTTTCGTGATTTCAGTTCACACAAACAGGGCATTGCGCTGTTCTCTTACAACGTTGAGAATGCGCCTGAGAATATCCAAATGGAGTTGATTGAACTGCAGTCAGATTCTATTCTGAAGGCAAAATACAACGAAGTTGGTGTGCCAGGCTTGTATGCTTACCTGCCCCCCTCGTATGTGCAGATCCATAAGTTGGCATCGAGAGTACTGTCTATGTTTGGAAGCTCTTACCTTTATGAGCAATTGTTTTCGTTAATGAAAGCTACCAAAACCCCACATCGCTCGAGACTTACCGTCGAGCGCCTTTCATACGTCATAAAAGTCGCAGCTGCACAAGATTTCAAGCCTGATATTGACGAACTGGTTACTAACAAGAGATGCCAAGTGTCAGGACAAAAGAAATAAATCTCACACTGTAAGACTCCTATATAAGCAATGAATATAATATAATAAGGACCTAGCTAAGAGGCTAAGACTCTAATTCTACACTGTTGTATGGAGACTGTATGGAAATAAATTGCTTTTCTTTAAACTTTAAGTGTTACATTTTTTAAAGTTTTCAGTATTGGAAAGAAAGCTACAGTAACTTTATATAATAGTATAATAGTATTTGTTACAGTGCGGCCCGTTGACGCACGTATGGCAGTCGAAGCGGCCCACCAATGGTAGTGAGTTTGACATGCCTGCTTTACATGATGAAGAAAAGAAAAATAAAAGACAAAGTAAGAATTAAAATAACACAACATTAATTAACATAGAGTAAGAATAAGGTCCGATGGCCAGGGGGGACAGAAAAAACAAAATCTGTAGGGGTTCCAGCCCCCTCTGTGCATTCTACCTAAAAACGGCACCTTCCGGCGAGCTGGCAGGCTTTATAGGGCTGGGACTGTAAGGGGCGGAGCCATCTCTGGGCGGGGTTAGGCATTCTCATTGGGCGTCTTTTCCTGGTTGTGAATAAGGAAGAAGAAGATGACAATGTTAGCGTTAGCGCCCCCTCACCCTGAGGTGGAAGGGCATACGTCACCAGAGCCAGGAAGGTGATCCCCAGGCACAGATGCATGACACGATATATACAGTACATTGTAATGAGAAACAGAAATATGGATGAAGGGCTTGGGGACAAAGTGGTGATCCTCAAATATTGTTATATACAAATAAAAATAAAAAGAAAAGTCACAAAAAGATGGAAGATGGTTATGAAGTCCATAAGGTGGAACTGGTGGGTTCAGATACCGCAGACCTGAAAGTTGTCAGCCCCTGATTCTATCGACAGACGGTAGCTACTGACCTCCAGAGCTCCACTCCATTAAGGAGGTTGTCACCTTATGTCAGCCTGGTTACACTATAGCTAAAATTAGGGTGGTGGATTTATAATGCAGACTCAAGTCAAGTAAACCAGGTGACAAAAAAGTGCAATCCAATTGGCTGTCCAATGGATCTTCTGAATTGTGGAGCTGTGGAGATCTGCAGCCGAGCCCAGCTTGATTCTTCAGATCTGCAGAGGGAAGGAGAGGAACCGGCATTACGAGGCAGCGCCCCCCTGTGACTTGGGGTGGAACTGCAAGTCAACTAGCCTTGAAGTTGCCTCCCAGTGGCACATGTGTGACAATACACATTATTTGTGTGTGTGTGTATATTACATATCTGAACATATAGATAAATATACATACAAAAAACATCACAATGCATCGAGGCCCTGATTTCAGCACAGTTTGCTGTCTTACTGATTTAATTTTAATTGGATGAATTTGCCATTGTTGCCCCTCAGTCTACACTCAATAACCCATAATGACAAAGTGAAGACGTTTTATTCCTTTTATTTAAAATCAAAAAGTGAAATCTCTCATTCTTTTATATATTGTGACCCTCAGGGCTTGAAGTGGATCCAAATCACTGATGGTTGTTTGTTTAAGGGCGATACAGTGACAATCGAATCAAAGAGCTGGGTGGGGGGGGGGTCCCCCATGAAGAAGGTTCCGGTGCTCATCGGCACGCTAAGAACAGATACGGTGAAATATCAGTCATCGCAATCTAATATCACAGCAGAAAGCTTCGAGCTTTGGGATACATGAACAATCGAACAAAGATCAGTGATGGGATTTGTCATGAAAGATTCACAAAAAGGCGTCAGTACACCACGGAAATGTGAAGTTGGAGGAGATGCCAGCACCGGCCCACTGCATGCACTCCTGACCCTCAATTCAGTATTTTGTCAAAGCAGAGTTGCCAGCTTCAAGTCTCCTTGGGTAACTGATAAAGTGAAATCTGACATTCAGACCCTTCATTCAGTACATTGTAGGAGCCGCAATGGCAGCAGTGCCAGCTCCGAGTCTTCTTGGTTAAGTCTCCACACCTGAATTTGGGCAGTTAATCCCCTTCTTCCTGGCAGATTCTCTCAAGCCCCATTAGATTGGATGGGAAGCGTCTGTAAACTGCCATCTTTAGGTCCCAACTCACATCTGCTGTGGAGTTTAAGTCTGGGCCACTCAAGGACACTCGGAGACTTGTCCCAAAGCCACTCCAGTGTTGTCTTGACTGTAAACATCAGGTCCTTTGCTGTGACATGATCTGTCACTCCAGTCTGAGGTGGTGGGCACTCTTCAAGGACCTCTCTGGAATTGGCTGCATTGACCAATTCTCAATTCTGGCCAGTCTCCCTGTCCCCCCATAGCATGATGTTGTCACCACCATACTTTACCATAAGGATGGCATTAGGCCATTTCCACTCATCGTGCATGGAGTTCAGTTTTTGTCCCATCAAACCCGAGAATCTTTTTCCTCATAGTCTCAGGTTGCCATGTGCCTTTAACCCAAGAGTCTGGCCCCTCTACCATAAACGCCTGATTGATGAAGTGCTGATTGTCCTTCCGACAGGTTCTTCCATCTCAGCAGAGGACTTCTGAAGCCCTGTTAGAGTCACCATTGACTTCTGGATCAACTCCTTGACTGAGACCCTTCTTGCATTCACAAAAGTGTTCCAGTATGATATGAGCATTAAGAAGAAATTCAGGAAGATGTTTTCATTGGCATCCAAACCAGTTCTGTCAGGTCCTGCAACAGCTTCCAGTCCTTGGTGGTCCGGACTCTGAACTCTGCTGCCCCCATAACCTCAGATCTGCTCCTAGTGATTTATTTATATGCAGTACTGTAGCAGTGCTACTATTAGTTAAAACCGCATCACCCAGCAGTCCCTGCAGGGGCTGTTGGGGTCAAAGGTGGTCGGAGTGGATTTTAAAGAGGGCAGGTGTCCAAGGCTGCCTGCCTTCTGTTGATTAACCATATTTAGTCGTTGTGTCCTGGATTGTTTCGTTGTCGGGGTCTGGATGGTCTTCTGTCTACCTGTGTGCTGAGGACTGATGGTGGATTCATGGAGCGCTCCTGAACCGTCCACCCGTCTTCACCTTTACAGTGTCTACCAGTAGGACTGTCCTTTCATTCCCTTTCAATGTAGCCTACAGATCTCTGGACTTACTCTCGTCATCATTTCGTTACATCCGGTGCTGTTTTCCATGGACTTTGCTGTGGGGGGTTGTTTGTGTTTATGTGTTTAATGTAATTTCACCGTAGGGGTACAGTGGTGGCATTGTTTCCATTTATTTAATTTAATTTCATTATATTCTTTAATTGTTGTTTGATTTCAGTGTGTATTATTTTGTCTCTGTTTGTGAGTGTGTGCAGGTTGGGCCAAGGCTGAGAATGTCCCTGGGATCTCCTCCACAAAAATAAATAAATCACCGTCATCTTGACGGTGTCAATCTTAGCGGCTCCAGACCGCTACAGTACTTTGTTGCACTTGTTACTACTCTTTGTTCTTGTTGTTATTTATTTAAGTATACTCACTTGGCTCAGTATTTATGTATTTGCTGCACTACGGTGGTCATGCCATTCCATGCCACTGTATGCTGCAATGCGCCATATGGATGGTATGACATTACAGACTTGCCTGCTCTTACACGTAATGCCGCTGTGATAAACTCACAACTCCTCCTGAGCCCAAAATGGAAAAAAGTTTAAATAATGAAAGGATTGAAACAGGAAATGCTTGACATTTACTGGAACGATTCTCTGTGAAGAATTTAGTTCATGTCAGTAGCTTTGAGGCATTTCAGTGGAAGTGAGAAAACAAAAGCGAGCGATTCCTGGCACCAAGTCTGAACTTGACTTTGAGGAGACGCAGCGCATGCAGAAAGAATTCAGAACAAAAACTGCTCAGCGTGGCCAACTCAGGACACAGTCCCGCTTGTTACAAACGTCTTCCTTGGCACAGTCTGCTCTCTGAGCTCTGCAGGCAACTGCTTTGACCCCCTGGCTTGGTTTTTACTCACCTGTGAGACCCTCTGTAGACGGGCGTGTGTGCCTTTTCCTAATCAGTCCACTGAACTGAACAAAAGGGGGACTCCAAACAAACCATCGGAGCGTCTCAGTGATGACCAAGAGAATGAGGCCCCCCGAGCCCAATGTCAAGTGTCACCGTCAAGGCTCTCAATACCTGATGGGTCAATGACATGAAGATTTTCATTTTTAACACAAATTGCCAAAACTGGGTTTTTGCTTTGTCATGCTGGGGTATTGAGTGTTGCTCAAAGAGGGGAAGAAATGAATTAAATGATTTTAACACAAAGCTGCATCATAAGAAAATGTGAAAATGTGAAGAAGTCTGAAAACTTACTGAATCTGCAGTGTTTTTACATATACAGTGTGTATACACACACACACACATATATATTTACATTGTATACTTTATGTAAGTGTGTGTATGGATATATATATATGTGTGTATATTCTATGTACACATACAAATACATATATAGTATACACACATATACTGTACATGTATATGCTATCGGCAATGTATAAAAGCAGGCAATATATAGAATGCTGAAAATTGGACGTCAAAGTATGAAATCATTTAATATGCCACACATTTCCTAGGCATTCTATGCAATGCCAAAAGGCAAACTGGCAAAAGTATAAAATACTCCCAATAATGACATTTCTAATGTTAAGGTTAATTTTTTTTCTCTTATTTTTTTCAGTAAGAAAGTTCTGTATTTTATATAGATAGATAGATAGATAGATAGATAGATAGATAGATAGATAGATAGATAGATAGATAGATAGATAGATAGATAGATAGATAGATAGATAGATAGATAGATAGATAGATAGATAGATAGATAGATACTTTATTAATCCCAAGGGGAAATTCCCATACTCCAGCAGCAACATACTGATAAGAACAATATTAATTAAAGATTGATAACAATGCAGGTATAACAGACAATAACTTTGTATAATGTTAACGTTTACCTCCCCCGGGTGGAATTGAAGAGTCACATAGTTTGGTGGAGGAGCTCTTTCCTTCCTTGTTGCAACAAGTAGGTTCATATTTTATTTTCTCTTGTTTTCCTCAATAAGAAAGTCCTATACTTTATTTTGTATTACTTCATTTTTATATACGTCTTTTCAATAAAAGCCTTTTCATGACTCTCTTTTAATACTTTGCCTAAATAGCATTTGTCATTCTATATAATGCCTAGGGAAAGTATATATAATATTGAAATAATTCAGATATTTCATACTTTGCCCAAAAACGCCAGTCGTTCTACATATTACCTAAACAATCTATACAATGCCTGCTTTTCATACATTTCCGGTAACACACACACACACACACTCTGGTGTCACTTCTGGTGTCCGTCTGCCTGGACCACCTCTTCCTGCTAGAAGGACTTACGACTGGAAGTGTAGCCATTTTGAAAACATTTCACTTTGGAACTCGCGTCTGAAAAGACATTTTTGTAATTACTGCTCGTTTTTCTTTGCACTGCTGCATTCCAGTTACAGGGAGTCACCAGGGTGGTACCCCAATTCTTTATCACGGTCTGTCTATTCTCTTACAATATATACACTCACGGGCCTCTTTATTAGGTACACCCTGCTACCATCGGGTTGGACCCCTTTTTGCCATCAGATCTGCCGTAATTCTTTGGTGCATTGATTCAACGAGGTGCTGGGACCATTCCTCTGGGATGTTGGTCCATATTGACATGACAGTCACTCAGTGGCTGCAGATTTGTCGGCTCCACATCCATGATGCAAATCTTCTTTTCCACCACATCGCAAAGGTGCTCTACTGGACTGAGACCTGGTGACTATGGAGGCCATTTGAGTCCGGTGAACTCATTGTGACATTCAAGAGACCACTTTGAGCTTTGTGACACAACACGTTGTCCTGCTGGACGTAAGTCATAAAGGGAAGGACATGGTCAGCAAGGATACTGAGAA